>NC_133801.1:28409679-29035448 GCF_043250625.1 Sebastes fasciatus
GCAGTCACAGATGATGGAATTACATAGGCTGTGTGTGTGTGTGTGTGTGTGTGTGTGTGTGTGAGCATATTCTTAACGCTGCATGATCGTAGGTATATGTGTGTGTGTGTCCTGTACAGTATGTGTGTGCAGCTGAACATTTGAGGCTTATATTTTTCTGCACCAATCGTCGGTATTTTGACGACATTGCAAAAGACTGAATTCTATGTCAAGTGCTGTAAACACTGGACACTTAAGAAATTCCATACCAGTTTCACTTCTTCAGAGCATATATACATGTGACACATCAGCCTGTGGCTTGTGACACTTGACTGCATCGAATTCCTAACGCGCAATAAAATGTCCAGGCATAAGAAAATAATGGATAAGACAGAGGCGAAGAAATGCCTTTATGCAAAGGGAAGTATTAATAGGGAAGAATTAATTATGTGAAATGAATGAACTAGTATTAATCCATGCAAGAGCAGTTTAACTGAAGGAATTAATATAGTTTATTACATGGGAGGCGTGCGGTTTCCAGTCAACTAAACGCTGCACTCCTCCCTCAGATGATTTTGAAGAGGGAGAAGAAGGAGAAGTCAACAGAGTCACGGCTCTTCTGCTCTTCTCCTTCCTCCCTGCCCATCGGCAAGAAAAAGGGAAGAGAGAGGGGCGCTCGCCCGTCCTGCTAGCCGACACCACAACATGCTGAGGTTGGCATACAGCCGATCTGAAAACAGAACCTGAAGAAGCCTCTCTTGGTTCTAACCTGCTCATGAGACCCCCAGGACCACAACCACTTAAACACTCACGATTACAAGACAGCAGGTTGTGTAGTGTGAACAGTACTGCGATCTGCCGACTTTGAAAGTAGTGTGAACTTAACTTAAACTGGTGCCAGGAGCCAAATCAAGTCTAAGTATGTAGACACATTACAGATGATTTTTTCTTTGTTGTATAAGAGACCGTCTATATTTCACACCAAACGTTTGATCGGTCAGCTTGTAACAATACTTTCTTCATTTAACTATCGGAATGAAATTGAAAAGTGTTGCCTTCACGACAACAGTGGAGCTGTTTTAAGGGGCTGTCAGGAGAAGGATTAGCATTAGCTGCTGCAGCAGGAGTCTGGTGGATCATAGCCAGAGGAGAGAAAGGCGAGTGGGGTCTGACAAAAAGCAGGAGGCCTAAAGTCAGCCCGGCCCGGGGCGAAAGCTGCACTCCACAGGGACACAAACACACTGAGCTCAAGTCTCTTCTGATAAACAATGAGTGAGAAAACACACATGTGGGCAGTGCACATGAGCATACATGAAAATACATGCAGCACACAATGTGTTTGTGGTGGAGGCGTTAAAGCCATGGGCCTGTTGTACAAAAGGATCCTTTGTTCCATTACGGCAACACACACACACACACACACACACACACACACACACACCAAAAACATGAATGCTCCATGCATACCAGGCAGAGCAGAAAGAGGCTGCAGGTTCAAGGCTGTCAGGGACTGTTGGAAGATTGAAAGTTGCATCTATCTGTGTTGTCTCTCTGGAGTGCAGCTACACTGCATATCATTCTGTCCATGCATCCAGTGACTCATGTTAGGTTGTTGTTGTTGTATGTGTGTGTGTGTGTGTGTGTACACTAGATAGAGAGACTGTGAGTGCATGCTGTACGTGTGTCAGGTCACCTTACAGCAGGTTCTGTCTGGAGGTGAAGATGAACTGTTGGGAGAGAAATGTCTCGCTGTGTCGGTATCAGTCTGGTTGCCTCCCCCCTCCTGCACCCTGCCGCCCTACATTTCACACATACACTCTATTTTTATGTTGATGTCTCTGCATATTTATATATGTTTTGTTAATCAAAGAAATATGTAAATTTAAGAGTTGATATTTCTGTTGACTTACAACAAACTGTACAAGTCACCTATGATCTCATCCACGATTTTTCCGTGGCTACTTTTCACGGATATTTTTGTATTTGTATATTTAGGTGTCCACCTGATATACCCTTTGGCTTTACTTTAGGATCGCCGGTTGACCATCGGTCGTTGGAACCGTTGGGAAAGTTATTGTTGTCCAACAAGACTTCTCGGTGATGATAGTTATGCTGTCGGTGAGTCCTCCGGTGGATGACCACCAGTCGGAATCACCAAGTCAGTTGGTCGACATCCCTGGACGGCTGTTGGATGCTCTGACATGCTCAGTGGGGGCAGCAGAGGATGGCCAGGACCGGTGCAATGGGAGAAGGCAGCGTCGATCCCAGCACCGACGACCCCGGGTGAAGACTCCAGTGGCGAGGATGGTTCTCCCTGCAGAGAGTTCAGTTGTTGATGCCCGCCTGGTTCGACCTCATTGGACTGCGTCAGGTTGTTGACAGAACGCCGCTGAACAACCAGTGGATCCTCCGTGGGGTTTGGGGAGAGTGCATGTGGGACAAGGTAAGTTTGCTGTATGGTTTTGGAGCATGAATAGCCTTGAAAAATACTCCACACCTGGGTAGAGGTAGAGTTGAAGGTGGAATTGTCAGCGATGCTTGCTTCATCTGTTTTTCTAGTTGCCGTCTGTTGTTTGTGGGGCGACTGGGCAGCTGCTGGCTCTTAACGCGATGACGCGGAGCTAACTCGGCCTCCTCTTCTTCCTCACCCTCTCCACGTCCTCGGCTGCTTCGTGCAATGAGCCATAGCGCTTTGGAGGAGTAGCCCAAACAGCCCATGTGGGGGATATGGGACCGTCCAGCAGCTCCAGTGTTACACTGCATCATCGTCTACCATGCCATACTTCTGCACACCGTCACTGTAGAAGTCATGGTGAGGGTCAAGAGAGTCGTCATAGCTCTCCAAATGAGAAAAAACACTGCTGCGGGGTTCTTGGTCAAGGTGGTTGAGGAGAAAAACTTTCAAGAGCGGGGCGGCTCCTTCGAGCACAGAGCTGGCAGATGGCCACTGAGTGAGTGCTAGCCCGGCGTGAACAGCTCTGAGGCAGGTTCGCCTCTGGGATAAAGGTCTGAGGGAAGGATGTAGCCGATCCTGCAGTACACAGACGGACAACGCTAGACCTCTTCATCTTCTTAAGTCTAGTTTACCTCTTCACCTGTTGACTGCTTGATAGCTGAAGAAAAAATGGGAGCATTACTATGGTCGCACAGCTGTTATATGTCACATGCAAGTGCGGACGTAAGGGGGTCCCGTGCAAGGCGCAAGGGCGCGAAAGAAATCTTCGGGACTGCACATGCACGCAGGGATAAACCCAGTAGTGACAGTACAGATAGTTCTACATATAGTACTATCTCTACACAGCAATACTGAACAATACTGTTTCTTTATTTCCATGTCTACTTACTTTGTGGATGAATATGTAGCCTCAGTCTTTGAGCATGATATTATGTATAGCCATCAAGTGCATATTTAATATCTTTTCACAGGATTCACATTTTATGAAAAAGTCAGTAGGAGACAGAGCTTTCAACTGACTCCTGGAGCTAACGTAATTAGCTAGTTACAGTTGCTACATCTGATTACATCTGCCAGCGCAGGTTGTCATTTCAGGCAACACTTCAATGTTTGCTGGCTTGAAAATGAAAAGCTGCTTTTGTCTTCCTCTCTCTGAAATCAAGGACCCATTGTTTCAAAAACAACAAAAGAAATCAAATACAAATCCCTGTTATCATCGTAAAGTGCACATTTGCTGTGTGAGAACAGAAAACTTAGCAACAGGCATAGCAAGAGCAACTAAGAGTTAAGATATATACATCATGTTGAGCATTAGTCAGCACAAGGATAGAAGTACTGACTGAAAGATCTATGATGAACACACAGAGCTGTGATATGATAGATCCATTTTTCAGTTTGGATTACAACTTCACCACATCTGTATTGCGACTGTGATAAATGGCTTTATACACTTAGGAAGAATTGAAAACTAAAAACACAGATATTATCCTTTAAATACCTGCTATCAACCAGGGAAGCCAAGGTCTTTTTTAATTAGAGCACTCATTTAAAGTACTAATATTGTATATCGCAAAGGCCCTCTGACTCTCAATAGATAAGGTGCCTCATTCTCTCTTTAAGAGGTACTAAATCTAAGAGAAAATTAAAAAATGTTAAAGGAGGGTTTTGATGTCTGAAGTTGCTTTACAGTTTTTTCCTCCCTAACAAGAATAACACAATTTGGCATACAAGTTGTCAACATTTTAAGATGCTCTATATTCTGTCACTGACAATACACTTGTCTCTGTGCAGCTTCAAACCACTGGACCACTATTCAAACACATGCAATATCAGCTGTTTAGAAAGAGACACACATCAAATCATTGGAGCTTTTATTCCCTGTTGGCGTATCAAAATAGCACAAACGCGGCTGTGAGCTATTATTAATAATATAGATGGGATAATACATCTGGGAATGTGAGTTACTGACAATCAAAGAAAGACCATTTACAACAATAGTGTGAGGTAACGCCTCTGTCTGACTCTGTCTGGTCCTCTGTCTTATTCCTCTGCTGCCTGCCCCACCCCGTTCACACAAATTCATCTCTTTCTTTTTCAAATAAAAAAAAACCAAGAACACAATCTAATATGCATGTTTATGTGTCCACATTTATTTGAAAAAAATGTCTAACATGACTGCATGCATTAATGCATAAATACACACAGAAATTTGGGCTCTGGGTAGCCGTTCTCAGTCTGTAATTACCTTATTTGACACGCGTGGCATTTGCTTGCATGCATTCGCACCCGCCCACACAAACAAACAAGCAACAAACCCATATGCATCAAACCAAAGGTGCACACACACATTCACAGTCCAGTGTTTCCCCCTATATGCAATCAGCAGCGGCACTGTGCCGCTGCAAAAAATATGACCGTCGATGCTGTTTTTTTTTGTGTTGTTTTTTTTATGAGAGGAGAGGAGATGGGAAAAGGAGAGGAGAGGGCTCCGTCTTATCTCTTTAGAAACTAACGTTATATTATTTAGCTCTATGGACGCTTCACATCCAGGTCAATTCACACACCTGTGAGTAAAGCATAGGCTATAAAGGAGAATCTCTGCACTTACCTGATAATATCAGCACAAGGCTCATAGCAACAAGCACAACAGCAAGCAAGCAATGCTTATCACGGATTCAGTATTACCATTGGCCGAAGGGAAAACAGTCCTGCAACTCAGTAACTTTACAGACAGCTCGTTTCCTGGTACCGTACAAATCCCCCCCATCCCACAAACATCGTGGATTAAATTACAGTTAAAAAATCATAGTGGGAAATACAGTTTAACTGCAGACAGTTATCAGCCGATATTCAGCAAAAATATGCGACCGGGAGATCGGCGTTAATGCTTTCTAGGCGCCGACCCCTGATAACGCGACACTGTGAACAACAAATCCGTAATAAAAACTTGAAATAGGCAGAAGGATGTGGTATTCATTCTTAATTTATGTTGATACATAGTATGTTTATAATATGTTTGAATAATGGCAATAAGAAGCTTCACGTGGTGTCACTGAATGCATCACGAGAGATGTCAGACAGTATCGTTAAGTAACGTGCAGAGCTGCTAAACTAAATAAAGATTGCATATAAGTTAACAGTTTGTCTCACGTGAACGTTTCTTGAAAACACACCAAGCAGACCACGAAGAAGGTCTATGTGGTCAAAAACCTGAGCACGCCAGCCATTGTAGCCCTTGGCTTACTCACCCATGTCGACAGCATAGACATGGAAACCCTCAAGTAAAGCTATCCCAAGCTATGCAGCGGCCTAGGTGAGGTACAACAACTGTATGCCATCAAGCTTAAACAGGGGGCTGTGCCATTTTCCTTGAAAACCCAAAGGAAGATTTCATTACTTTTGGTGGGGAAAGCCAAAGAAGAGCTCCAGTGCATGGAAAGCCTGAGTGTCATACGCCGCGTGGAGGAGCCAACTGACTGGTGCGCTGGTATGATGGTTGTGCCCAAGAAAGATGGTAAGAAGGTGCGGTCGTGTGTAGACCTGACCAGCTTGAATGAGTACAGTATGTGTGCCGTGAAAAGTACATTCAGCCTTGGAACGCTTGCTGGAGCGAAAGTGTTCAGCAAACTGGATGCCAACATGGCATTTTGGCAGGTTCCACTCACAGAGGAATCAGCCAAGTACACAGCGTTCGTCACACCCTTTGGTCGGTTTCCCTTTAACCATCTTCCATTTGGCATTGCCTCAGCGCCTGAACATTCCAGTGCACGATGGCTGTGGTCACAGAGAGGCTGGAAGGTGTGGTCTGCCTCATCGATGACATATTGGTGCGGGGGGCGGGACCAGAGAGAGCATGACGCTCAGCTCCATGCTGTGCTACAAGGACTGGAAAAGGCAGGCATCACCCTGAATGTGGACAAGTGTGAACTCTCCAGGATCGAGGTGGTCTTCTTGGGTCACATCATCACAGCCGTGCCATCCACCCTGACCCAAGGAAGACAGGCCATCATGGAGATGAAGGAGCCCATAAAAATGTCAGTGAGCTGAGGACTTTTCTCGGGATGGTCAATCAGCTGGGCAGGTTCATTCCCCAGCTACTGGAAAAAGACAAAACGCTCCGTGACCTTCTCTTGAAGAAAAACTTCTGGGTGTGGGACGTGGACCAGGCAACAGCATTTGAAACGCTGAAAAAACACTGTCTAGTCCTCCTTTGCTGGCCATGTACGACCCAAACAGAGACACCACAGTGTCAGTTGATGCATCATCGTATGGCTTGGGAGGTGCGGTCGCTTACTCCAACCGAACAGCGGTATGCGCAGGTAGAAAAGGGGGGTCTCACATGGGCCTGTGAATGGTTCCATGATTTCCTGATAGGGAAACATTTCTGCCTGGAGACCGTCCATAAACCCCTCATCAGCCTGCTTGGAGCCCAAGCACTGTATCTTCTGCCGCAGAGAATGCAGCGCTTCAGGACGAGACTTTCAGCTAATTGTTTTGTTTTCCAGCCCGCAAACTCTGCTCTCATGAAACCAATTTCTAGGAAGCAGGAAGCTCTGATAAAGCTACCAGCTCAGCTTCAAACAGCAGACAAACAAAGCTAGTGACTAGCTGGTGAACGCAGTGGAGCATTTAACAGCTAAAGAGCCAGATATTTTTCTCAGGAGTTGGTAGAGACCAAAAACATAGCAAAAAGAGAGTGAATATTGGACTTAGATTTGCCAGGTGACAAGAAACACAAACTCATTCAGTCTATCAGTCAATTGTGCATATTATTGTAGTTCAAACTGCAAATCAATCCATGCTTTGGTGAATCCCCTTCCTACTTTTACTGCACTGAGGCAATACGATCAATGTTTAAACTCTTGACAAATACTGTACGTCTCCTCTGCTCGCGCTCATCAGCACAGAATCCACTTTCCCCCACAGTTCTGCATGAAAAGTTTGCTTCTTAACTTCTCGAGTTATTAGATTTGACTAGCTCATTTTTCATCTTGACAGCTTCATTAAAGCACCCTGAAAAAGCTCAAAATATTTGTGTGTGTGTGTGTCGCTATGTGTGTGATCACGAATACAGTCTCCTCGTCCATTTCCATCAAGTCTGCTCATCACTGACACGATTTCAAAAGCAGTTTTCTCTTTTTTTCTCGTCTTTCTTCCCATCTCTCTTTCAATATCTCCATCCTTCACAGCCATTGTCCCTCTTTCCTCCATCATCCATCTCACCATGCTTCATTACCCTTCACTTTTCCTATCATTTTCCCTACATTTCTAACCCCCTCCTTCCTTCACCCTCCATCTTACCACCATTTCCTCTACTCCTCCTTCATGATACTTTCTCTTTTTTTTCACCAGAGAAAAATACAAAAACAACAACACTTGTCTGCTGGCTGCCGGTTTGTCTCCAGCCTCTCCGAACCTTTCCCTGCTTTGGTATTGGCTGACTGGAGCATCTGCTATATTGGTATTGGCTGGTTCCAGCAGGTGAGGCATAGCTGTGCCACTTAATCAATGCCCTGCAGTGGGGGAAGCATGAGCCAGACACAGTGCAGCAGCAGCAGCAGCAGCCGTCAGCATTGGCAGCTCTCCATGTAGCTGAGCATGGGGATGGCATGACCTTCAGACAGCCAGGACCAGCAGGAGAAAGACACACACACACACACACACACACACACACATACGCACACACACACACACACACACACACACACACACACACACACACACACACACACACACACACACACACACACACACACAGGCGTATACACAAATACAAGCTGTGCATATTTCCCTCACAAATCACGTTCTTTCCCAAAATGTCTGCAGGCCACGCCCAGAACTCCACCTTTTCCTCTGCAGAGGCGAACGCTCAACTTCTCACAATGGGAGAACGACTGTGAGCATGGCTAGTATGCATGGCAGGAACTTTTTGAAGGTCAAGAAGAGGCTCAGACAATACATGCACGGACACACTCAATAACAAACTGCAGAGGCTGCCAGATGCATGAAACGGAACTGCTATACACTCCATTAAGAGGGGTAAATATCATTGTTACAAGCACAAAACTCAGGAATATATTCATGGACAAACAGTCTTTCTTCAATTAAAAATGTACGGATGAAAAAAAATAAAAATAAAAAGGATGTGTTGAGTTCAGTTATTATTATGATATCATACTGTCATATGGGAAAACATTTTGGAAACAGTTTTGAAGTAATATCCGGAAGATATAAGCCCTGACATGACAAAATATTGCAGATAAAAGTCTTTAGATATGATTAAAAATTACCCTCCTTCCATCAGGGTGTGTCATGTCATATCTCCCTTTTTTTATTAACATCGCAACAAAAAAATCTTTTGAAATAACACAAAATTGCCACTATGCCTGTTAACCCCCTGAGACCCACGAGGTTACAGATAACATATGAAACTAATAAACCTAAGGAATCCATCGGTACCAACCATGCCATGCCATAGCTTGTCAGGAAGGAGGCTAAATAATGCTCCAAATTTAGGCAAAATCTTGGTGAGGAAAACTGGCATGGCCTTTTTAACAGGGGTCCCTTGACCTCTGACCTCAAGATATGTGAATGAAAATGGGTTCTATGGATACCCACGAGTCTGCCCTTTACAGACATGCCCACTTTATGATAATTACATGCAGTTTTGGGTAAAAAGCATGTTGTTTTTTGAATGCAGTATAAATGTGTTATTTTCGCCTTTTCTAAAATGGTGTTTTTGAATATTTCTGCATACTGGGGTCCCTAAACAGTCTTCGAATTTAATAAATTGAGTATCACAGTAAAGTTGAGACTCTTGTGGATCCAATGTGCCTAACTACATTCATCTGTAATGATGTTAGTAATGATGACAGTAGCCATTTCATTGTACAACCATTTTTTGAAACTTCACGTCACTGTATAAAATGACCTGTGGTGACCTCCAGGATAATTACACCTTAATGAAACTTTACAACCACTAACTAGAGACCTAGAGCATTCAGAAGAGTTAGTCTTTGCTAGGTATACTGACAATAAGGGCGTTTCCAGAACAGAAATGCTTGCCATCTAATCTAAATGCCATTCTTGCAGAAATCTCAAAACGGCAAAAGTTTTTGATACCAAATCACAGCATGGCTTTTTCTATTGTGTTTGATATGTTGGCTTCACTTTTAGTAAGCTGTCATGTCATCCATCTTAATATTTAGTCTTGGTTCATCACAACAAGCGACCCCTTTCACAACGTAACTTGATACTTTGTCGTAAAATATCGATTTTAGCCTTTAGGATAAAATTGAAATTAGTAGCTATGGATGGATGCAGATATCTTATCTTTCATTTCGATCCTATACCTATGTGTTCGATGTGGCTGCCATCATATCAACATCTTATTCATCCTGTAAATATTTGCTGGGTTACAGCCATTTCACAGCATGGAACTGGCAAGCAATCCCAGGTCCATTCATCGTATTTCATTCAGCAAAGATAAAAATACACCCTAAACTGTAACTTCTTTTCCACTCCATCTCCCTCTCTGCCCCCCCGCCCTGCTCGTCCTGTCTCAAACACTCCTCCCTCATCTTGTCCTCCTCCCTCACCCCTGACCTCCCTTTGCTCTCCCGCCCTTCTCTTCTCTCCCCTCTCGAAACCCCGTGCAGAGCCGGCAGGCCCCCCACGTCGCGGGCCTATTAACGGCCCTTGGTTCGCTATAATGATGCCTCTCCTTATGTCTGTGCAGCTGCTGCAGTGCTCAACATCCGCATCATTGTTTCACTGTCACTCTCTGCTGTCAGGTGTTGGAGACAGAGGATGGAAACGCTCCCATTGGGTTTCTCTGTCCACGTCTATCTCATTTCCAAATGTTGATAATTGGCTTAAACTGATCTATCAGGATGTTATAGTGGTGTTGTTTTTTTTTAAATCAGATATCAGTTTCCCCCATGATATGTTGGATATTATATTGTATCATTATTATTTGTAGTTTTCAATGGTTATTTCAAGAATTTCTTGCAGGAAAGTTGTTATTCTATCACTTTCCACCATGAAAAATACACAATTTTGAGGGATACTATTAATTAAATTAATCAGAATCAGAGTTAGAAATAGTTTATTGCTCCCTGGGGGGAAATTGGTTGAATGTGAGGAAATATAAAGATTAAAAAAGTAATAAAGATAGAAGAAGTTGAGAAGAAATGATGCTGGTGTTGGACTAATGTTGGCTGTCCTCCCACTAGAAGGAGTCCGCAAAATTCTTTTACAACAACACTGCACCGTTTTTGTGCATTTATATCTGTGTGTACATTATGCGTCCATGTTCTATGGGACAGCAGACAGCTGCTGCAGGGTCCATCAGTCAGCTGCTGTATTTATAGGGTGATGACCACAGAACGCTAACAGCTGCATCACACATGGACAGAGACAGAAGACGACACGGGGACCTAACATGTTCGACACTCCTCTCTTCAATCCCGCCAGTGCTCAAAATGACTCTAGAAACCTGAGCGAAACATGTGTCTGCACAGGATTTCAAACAGCCTCTTGTTGGCACATCAAAGGCAGAGAAAGCAGGGGAGACTTATGGGACATGTCCACTGCAGCACCGAGGAGGATAACGTGTCGGTTGCAAATAAAACATTTAAAAAAAAGGAACATTTCACTGCTTGGAGTGATATATACGCTAGAGGCCACTGATCCTGTACGGGGCTTTTATTGTGAAATTGATTTCCCTACCACGTACGCTTCCTTACACATGATTTTGGGCATGGGCATGTTGGTAGAGCAATAGCAAAGAATGGATTACAACCACAGTGTGTGGAAAAAATAAAATGCACTGCTCCCTATGTAGATATGAAGGGCTCATTCTAAGCTATGTGATTTAATTAAATGCTCATTTTGTCCAACCAAAACCTAAAGATATGCAGTTAATTGTTTTCTTTTTAGCGTCAATCGACTATATAAATCAACTGATTCTTTCAGCTCAATTGCTGCATCGTCACATTTCAATTTACATTTGCTCCGTGAAAGAGAGAACAATATTTTTTGATTTACAGTAAATAAAGTTTTAAAAATATATCCGTAACTATGCCGGGCTTTTCTTGTGGTTATCCCTCACCTGTGCCAAAAATCCCCGCATGTGTATGTCAGGGTATCTCATGAGACTTATCTGTATTGTCTCTCTTCTCACATGTTGTGTTACTACCTTACCGTGATAAGGCTCTCAGTAACACACCTCACACTCACACAGACCACTACCAGTCTGTCCTCCCAAAACAGACTCCCTCCTACACACCTGCTTTCATCTGCTCAACTATATAAAATATATAACAAATCAGTGCTTACAGATCACTGGCAGGTGTCATCCGTAAGTTCCAGTCTGCTGTCCTGGCAGCTCCTGAGGAGAGAGAGAGAGAGAGAAGACGTTAAGGTTAATATCTACAGCCAAGGGACGAATATTCTGATGGTTTGTACTTAAATGGATGAAGTTAAAATGTTGAATTTCAAAGTTAACCAGGTCAACCTGGCTAGTCCATTATTTATGGATTAATACATAAATCTTTATACAAATTTATGAATGCCTATTTTATTGAACAATTAGTTATTAATCAATTAAATGCTTTATTACTATGTCCGTAATTCTTGTGGTCCTCCATATAACTCTGTGATGTACGATGACAATAAATGAACCTTGAAAATAACAGAAAAGTGAGCTAACCTTTCAAGGAAAATAATTATTTACAGGTAGAGCCAAGTGGGATCATGACTGAGGTTGCTTCAAATCCCCAAAGTATCTACACATATGTGAATGGAAGGTAAACTAGTACCATTCCATACATGGGCATATATCAAGGCGGCCCTCAGCAGGGTTCAGAGCCCCTGATGGATGGATAGCCGGATAGATCGTGGTTCTCTTGGGCAGCCCCAGTGTGAGTGTGTGCAGCTATATGAGTGTGAGGTAGGATGATTCCGAAAAAGAAAAGGGCATTTAATCAGATTTCACTCCATAAATAAAGGTTGTACACAAACAAATATTGTTAATACTCAAAGTCTCGGGCCTTGCTGACGCTGAGCGGATATTTAATTTAAGACAGAGTTACTTTGTGTGCAGTTGTTGATAATTCAGTGCACCGTGGTCACAGCGGTGATGCTAATTGATTTCTAATCACAGACTGCTCCTCTGTGGAGGACGCAGCCTTTCACATGAGTGCGGTGCCTTGTTTACGATGTGTACAAGAGCCTTAATGAGGCTGATTACGACCACGGTGCTGCTATACCGATGACGACTGCAGCACAAAGACAAAGGAAAGCCAACGAGAAAGCAACTGCTCGGGATTTCAGTCGGATCCCATCACCGGTGTTACCCATTAAAATATGATACATCCCATCGCCCATCTACTCTGCTTGATTGCCATAAAAGTTGGCTGTGAAGCGCTTTAAGGTTGGCAGAAACAAAGAGACAGATAGAGAGAGAGAGAGAGAGAGAGAGAAAGGGGGGATTCATCCTGAGTTTGAGCTCAGCTGTGATGTAACTGTGGACGATGGCTGTGCCGCAGTAAATTTAGGAGGCGATATCCTCAAACGGCCTCAACTCCCTCCCCCCCTCCTCCTTCCTTTTTCTGTCTCTGCCTCCCTCCTCTTCCTCTCCTCCATCTCTTTTTTTCCCCTCTCCTCATGCTGGTGACATTTATCTCCTCCACACCCTATCTTTCTTTTTCTTTTTTTTTTGCCACAAAAATCTCCAACTTCCCTGTTATGCCCTCATGCAGACTCTAATATTACCTTCTCTCCTCTTTTTCTCCCCCCCCATCTCTTCCCCCTCTCTTTGCTGCTGTCAGATTGTGCATGTATCACTGCCTCTGCTCTCCTCCTATGCCCAGCATCCCTCCTCCTCTGCTCTCAGGCTGCAGCAGCACTAACCTACACACACATACACACTTAAGAGAATAATGTCTCCCGCTAAATTCCCTTCAATAGGACTCTGGCAGCGTGAAACACGTTAGCGCGTTGCAAACTGTCCACCCCCACATTAAAGCTGCTTGTTGGATAACCTTACTGCTTTTAATAACAGTATATCCCCCAGACGTATTTAGCTCTACTATATGTTTATGGCCCCCTCCACACATCTCAACCTCTCCCTGCACCACTCTCATCATCGCTCGCCTTTCAAGTTCCCTCCCTCCTCATTTTCTTTCTCGTTTCCTTCCCTACCTTCAGCTCTCTCCTATGTGCTCGCCTGTCGATTCAGGTCTCTTGTGTGTACTATACTGTGGCTGCATGGAGACTCGCTAATGCAGACAATTTTACGTTCTAAAAAGCTGACATTTACATTTAAAACGATTACAATGTCAAGTCACGTAACACTTTGGATGCTGTGTGTATACAGTCACATATGTGTATGTGTGCTGTATACATGTGTGTGCCCATCCCTCTCTCCTCTCTCCTCTCATCTCCTCTCCTCTCCTCTCTCTCTGACTGATTGAGGGTGGGGTAATCTGCACCGGTTGCCATGACACCAGACAGCCCTTGCTTGGCGAAGGCACGTAGCTTCCTCTCTGCTCTATTTCCCTGCAGCCCTCCGCTCAGGATTGTGTGTGCATCTGTGTCTGTGTGTCTATGAATCTGTGAGAGTCATATACGATGCTCATGATGCAGAAAGCTAAGGGGGAAAATAGAGTATGGCAAGAGCATATTTACTGTTTCTATATGTTGAACCGAGGGGGGAAATAAAGCAAACAATAGCCATCTTAAGACAAGTAAAGGTTTTCAATGCAAATATTTTAGATACGTGTCTGAAACAATGTTAATATTGGAAATTACTACAATTAGAATAGTCAAATGTTAGATCCTCTTGATATTCTGGTGAATTATAGTCTAGGATTGCATCCATTCCTCATTACGCTCGGACAACCTGAAACCCAGTCAAGGACTCCCGGGCTTCCTGCAGCAGACGTTCACCACAGATGCCTACCACAAATCTTGTTTTACGAACCGGGTTGTTTCCCCTCTTAGCCATTTTTCATTTTTATTCTACCTCGGTGTTGAGACAACTTGTTCTGAAACCCAAACTGTCGAGGGCAGCTGGGACGTTTCTCAGACAACACGAAGCGTCCTGAATCACCTCATGCAGAGTCGGTATTAGTCAATGTTAAGACTACATTTCTATATGATTTGTCTTAATGTATTACACTCTACATGAACTGGCTTTAAGAAATGCATTACAATCGCATCTATAAACAGCAAAACTATTTATGCTTCATAAATCCGGTATATAGTATCTGTCCTCATTTCGCAGTTTCATTTGATATGAGAGATTTAATTCCTCCAGCAAATAGATGTTCCCAGATCTGATGCAATTACTTTTCTTAGTCTCAAAAGGCAATCACAGTGTTTTGAACCACTCTCCTCACAGCTCTTGGAATCCTAATAAAAGTGTCCATGCCAGCTCCTATCCATCTATCTATCTCCAGACTCCAGCCTAGATGAATAATTTAGCAGGCTATATTTCCAGCCATCTGCTTTTTCTCTCTCTCTCTCTCTCTCTCTCTCTCACTCACTCACTCACTCACTCTGTCGCTTGCTCTCCCACCATCATTCTTCTTTTCCCTTCTCAGTAAAGTCTCCCGGTTCGGATTCTGCTCTCTTTCATGGTCAATGATGGAGTTCCACATGCAAAATCCCAATTAGAAAAACATGCAAAACATTGTTTTGCATTTACATAAGGGTTTGCAATGTGAGAATATTTAAGAAGCGTGCTGTTTATCATGAAAAATGCCTCCATATCTACTGCTGCTAAACTGATGCTCTTTGCTGAACAACAGCAGGATGCAGCACGGACTCTCTGAAGATCCCTAAAGCCATTGTGCAGTTAGAAGCCAGAGGACACCAATGCATACATACATATACATCCTGGATCAAATCATTAACTGTGATCAGCATCTGCAACACTGCCTGTCAGAGCCCAGCAGAGGTCAGCCAAGTTCCTCTTTCCTGTCAGCATAATGAGCGAGCAACCACACAACATGTTCCTCCACCAACATCGTTTTCATTATCTGTGTGTAACAATTACGCCACCTGAGCAATTGACGATCCGCTCATGCTTGCAGCTACAGTACGAGGATCATAAAAGTAAGAGAAAAATACATAATTACATATATAGCAACTGGTTGATGATACACGGCGTCTGGGATTTATGTAAGCAGCCAAGGCGAACGCAAGGATGGTGTCAAATCAGTGAGGAGAAAGGCAGGAAGGAAGAGCCATCGGCCCAGCAGACAGAAAGATTTAATGTTAATGGAGAGAAGATCACAAGAGATAATTAAGTCAGGCTGATGATGACGAGGAAGAGGAGGGGAACGTTTAATGTCCAACAGCACTGACTCAATAAATTTGCATTTTTTGAAACTCAGGAGGAGAAACCGAGGATGCTTTTGCACCATGAATGACCAGACACTATACATTGAAGTGTGTATATACTGTATAGTGCGTACTATCTGAGTGCAGACAATGAAATCTGTGTTAATGAGTCAAAAGTGCTTTTTAACCCCTTCAGGTTTTGTAATCAGTCTCATTTTCTACAAGTCAAACACACAAGCACAAATTCAACAATTGAAGTTGTTTCCTTATATGCAGATATTGATCAGTCATGTGACCTATAGTTCACCATGGTTACCAAGTATACAAAACAATATCATTATCTTTTAAAAAAAAATAAATACAAAATACCACATTTACTCTCAGTGGGTACAAAAATATATTGCAAATGACCATAAGATATAAAGTTTGCAATATAACAACCATGTATATGAAGGTTAAGTCTCCATTTTTAATAAAAAGCAGTGACTTCTGTATTATTTCTCACCTCATTTTTCAAGACTCTGTACTCTCAGAATAATATATTATGTGACATCATATTGTACATTTAACAATACATCTGTTACAGTTTTATGGTAAAACTCAACACTACTGTAGATCAAAATAACCAGTTTGGGTAGATGAACCCATAGGTAATATAAAGTAACACAATAGCTGGGTCCAACACTGGGTTAAGCTAATCCAGTATTGCATGACGATGCATATACAATTTCGAACACAAGAAAATTCCTGGTGAAATTTGAAAACAAATATAATCAGGTAGAATATAGAAATGGCTTCAAGTCTAATTCCTCATTTAACCCTCTTGGGTTTAAAGTGGCCAGTTTACAAATCCAGAATGCCTCTCTCTTAAGAAGCAGCTTCATTAAATCTCCCCCTCTCTTTGACAAACGTACCTTTTCAACTCCCACATATTTAAGGAAGAGACTGGATGATTGGAACTGGAGAGATATTTTTTTTACATCTTATAGTATTATATTATATTCTGCTTTCCTTTGAGTTTGTTGAGGTGAATAAATCAGGGTGTGCTGGTCTGGAGAGGAGTTCTCAGTTCCTCAAGTACTGTACTTGACTGCAATTCGGGGGTACTTTTTACTTTACTTGAGTGTTTCAATTTTATATTTCATTTCAGAGGTAATTATTTTACACGCTTTCAAAGTAGCGTTCCAAGTCACAGAAAACCTGTAATGACTTTATGAAATGATAACTTGTTATGGGTTAAACTACCAAACAGTAACGTAAATACAGTATTAAAAGTTAGTACTACATCTACCCGCTAAAATAAAATACTGCTTATATATAATACATCAGTATAAAGTATATAATACGATAGCATTACAATGACAGAGGTAATTCTGCTACACGGTGAAAACTAGTACTTTTTAATACTTAAAGTATGTTTTGTTGCTGATAATTCTATACTTTTACTTAATTAAAATGTTCAATGCTGGATTTAAGATTATAACACAGTATTTCTATCCTGTGATATTGCTACTTTTTTCATGTAACAGATCTGAGTACTTGCTGCGGCATTGCTTGCACAGACTTCAGAGTCAAATTAATATAAAGATGTCAAATTCCATGTGCGCTAATGCTTTTGAGTGTGAGCCGATTTGGTTTGCATGCTAAAAATGGCAAGCCCCCCCCCCCTCCCCCCCACACACACACACACACACTCCTCTGATCTATCTATTTTCATGCTATCGGTGCTTATCTGCTGGCTGGCTGCTGACCCTGCTGGTCAGGTTAGCTGGCAGCCTGACAGACAGTCAGACAGACAGACAGACAGACTGACTGGCTATGAAACTGACTATAGCTGATTCGACGGCTGGGACTCGGTCTTGCCCCCTTGCAGCCCTCTGCAGCACTATAGCATCTATTACAAATATACAAACAGTCTGTGATTCCCCCCAGACGTTCTCATTCAGCGCGACCTGCGATGACCAGCTGCATGTATTTATAATCTGCTCTATCCTGCAGCAATTAAACCCCCTGAACCTCAGCATGTTGAGAAAACGGCACTGTCAGGGAAAAACTGCAAGCAGAGAGCACATGTCTAGCTCTGGCCATCTTGTCACCTCCGTAATCAAACCGTCAAGCGGCCGGATGCACTTGTAACCCTTTGCTTTCTGTTCCCTTCTGACACCTCGCGGCGCAGAGACACTAAAGCCTCTGGCTCTCAGTATCCTGTTTCTAGGAACCGCAGTCCACTGTGGGCTGAGGTGGTTGGGAGGGAGGGAGGGATGGGGGGTTGCACACAATGGTGTCTGAGCAAGGTGTGTGTATTTGTATTTTACATGTTCTCAGTCTTTTTACCTGATGGTCTGTCTTTCACTGATTTCTGTCCAAGTCATGTCAGTTTTGGATTTCGAGGTGCCAATTAAGTCAGCGAACTGAACCAGACATAACGAAGAAGATATAGAAAAGAGACTCACTGTGCTGCGAAATGACTGTGAGGTAAACGACACAAGTGGATATGGATAGAGAAAGAAAAAGGGGAGTAAGGACAAAGGAGAAAAAAGAGAGAACAAGGGGAAAAGGAAAAGAGAGGTTGGCGGCAGGGGGGTTTGGTGGTGGTGGTGAGGGACAAGGAGAGGAAAGCAAAAAGGGGTTAAGAAAAAAAAGGAGGAGGAGAGGCGAGACAAGGAGAAGGAGCGAGGCAAGGCGGGGAAAAATTAGAGAGAGTGGAGTGAAGGGGCTCTTGAGGGGGAGATGGGGAGGCGAGCTGGGGAGGTGGGGGGGGGCTGCTGCTGCTGCTGCTGATGCTGGAGCACAGCGCGGCCAGGCTGAACCGAGTGAACTGCAGTGGAGGTCAGGGAGTCCAACATTCCTCTGGAACACTGTGTTTACACTGCGTAGCAGAGAGGAGAGGGTGGGGGGGGAGGAGGGGGAGGCTGGGGCCGAGGGGTGGGGGGGGGGTTGCGAGGGGGACGACGTGCAGGGAAGGAAATCATCTCCCAGAGACACTCCTTTCAGGGAGGGACTGTGTGCATGTATAAGTGAGTGAGAGTGTGTGTGTGTGTGTGTCGCTTATCCTGTAGCTGTGTGTAGTGCGTTTTCTAAAGCACCGAGGTAACTTGATTCCACCCCCCCACCTCACAACCTCCACCTCAAAACCTCCACCCAACCAACCAACGCTGTTTAAATCAACCTTAAACTTCATTAACTCACAGCGACGGAGGGCTGTGTGGCCACCACCCGTCACTGAAATCAAAGGACTAAACCTGAAATATGAAAGTGTTGTATCACTTCGGCTGTTTGACCTGCATTAATAATGTATGTCATTTCCAAACTTTTGAAAATATGGAAGGGGAGGGGGGTTTAATAAATGTTAAGTTTTTTGCAGAGGGTATTTAAGGTCTGGTGCTTTCACATAAAAGGAAAGACACCAGAAAATGTAAGTGATTTTTTTTGGTCTCATGAGTATAACCTGAGAATTAATGCAAGATTTCATTCAATTTAATACTTTACTTTTTGATTTAATTGAGTAGGAGTAGTAGGAGTTAATATATGACAATTACAATGTTGTGTTTTAATCACATTGAGTCAAACATTATATGCAGTTCATTTTGGAAACGTTGCCTATTAAAGTCAATGCTTTTTCTTTGTTTAAAAAGGAGGTGACAAACTGTTTCGGATTGTTTTAATCTGCATTTTTGTCAATTCTTGCTTACGCGAAATAAAGAGAAATACATAAATATACAAAACAAAGATTTAACGAGCAAATGTATAGATTTTACTGCTAAATTATATACATTTTTATTTCCTTTTTTACTGAGAAACATTTGTAAGTAATCTGCAACAGCAATTGAATTATAAAAAAAAAGAAAAATCAAAAGAACTTGTGCAGTTTTAAATATTCAAATATCCTCAATTTGGACATCAACTATACCGACAAAAGTTTAGTCTCATCTCAGACGACAGAAAAGCGGCGAGCAGTCACAGCAGAGACTCGGAGCCCTGCAATCATCTCCCACTATGCTGCTGTACATACTTTCATTCATCCCATTAAGATGTTTCCTTTCCCCATCTGCTGGTCCAAAAGAGAAACTACAGTACGGCCAGTATAACTGCAGAGACTCCATGCAGACTGCTGACGGACAGACACTGCTGTGAGACATTTAAAAATCACTTCACCGGTCCTATAATGTTTAATGAAAATGTAAAATTTGTATCTGTAATATACTATAACTGGTTTGTTCTAAAATTGCAGATTATGGTTCATAATGAGAAAATTTGTAACAACACAGAAATTAAATGAAGTGGCTCTTCAAACCAGCGTCATCAAACTCACTGTTCTGTCATTTTATCAGACACATCCATATGAAATCATGAGAAACTACTAGAAAAGGTTTTTCCATTTGTACGCCGCAATGTACCGGCCATATATTTTCCAGACCACTTTGATACGACCATTTGAATCAGATTTATCTGCTGACTATTCACACTCAGTAAATATTTAGTCTTCACTGTGCCATTGAGGAAATTATTACCGCTGGCATCCTTCAGAATGACATTTCAGCAAATCAAAGCAGTGCAGGAGACAATTGGCTGTCTGGGCTCCGGACTGAATAATCAATTTGTCCCCAGATTGCTGCATAGCAACACTCGTCGCAAAAAAAAAAAAAAAGAGCAGAATATGCAGATGCAACAACACCAGACTAAAGTTTAGGGATGTGAGAATCTTTAACTAAAATCTGAAACATTTGGACTCCAAGTGTTGCTTCCTAATCCTGACACAGCAGGGGTTTTATTTATGAATATCATCCGTTTACGGTAACAGCTTCAGCTTCAATATTCAACTAATCATTCAGACAGAGAGCAGGTCGACTACAGTTTGACATCAGTTGTCAACTCTGGTTTGTAGAGTCCAGTCAAATCACAGAGAGGCTGAGTCATGGACTGAGACTGAGTCACGGCTTGAACTTTTGTCTCTGAGAGCTGACTGTTCGACAACAGACTGACATTTGACCGAGATTTCCCCAAAACTTTTCAAATCCAAAGACTGTTGCACAGATGCATGCTGACAGCAGGAAGTCACTATAAACTAAGTCTAAGAAAAGGGACTACTAGTATATTTTTTAAAAGTTCACAGGGCTCTTATCTGCTGTGAATTAACACTTTCTTTATGCTTCCAAACTGTAGCTACCAGTGAGGACATCACGGCAATGTCCTCTGCACTATTTCTGGAAAATTGGAAGTAATACAATTGCACATAGAACTCTGTTTTTTTTAAGGATGATTCTGGAAATTGTTTAGAATAAATGTAACAAATTCTAGACAGAAAAAAATGACAATAAAAAACATTTTGTGTTCATTCACAAAAAAGTACCTGGCACCAGAAAATAATGCACAGTGGGTAGATAAAAATGATCTTAGATCTGATGCGGCTGAAAACCCCTGAGAAACCATGTGGACAGTTGTGTTATTCAGATGCTTTAGTTAAGTAAAAGTAACCAATATAAATATATATATTACAAGTATTAGTCCTGCATTCAAAACCCTACTTCTTTAAAATTACAGAAGTATTAGCAACAAAATGTACTTCAGTATCAAAAGTAAAAGTACTCAACATCAAAAACTGATATATTGTCATATATTACAATATTAGAAGTTACTGAAGTATCAATGCGTAAGCAGCATTTTACTGTTGAAGCTGGTTGAGGTGGAGATAATTTAGATAACTTTTCTAAAATCTGTAATAATAGTTCTATAATATTGGATCATTTTAGCTCAAACTAACTGGAACAATCGGAGAAGATTAGAGGGGAAATTCTATTTATTTTGTAAAAACAAATGTAGTGCTAATGTAGTGTTGTATGTAGTAACATAGAACAAAATACTTCAGGAAAGTACCTCAATATTGTGCTTAAGTATACATATATATATATATATATATCTATATATCATACCTGAGTAAATGTAGTTACCTTTCACACTATGGCACAATATTACATCACTCCAAAACACACACACACACACACACATACTCTAGAAATCCTTTATCCTCCACCTGATGCCAGTCTGTATGTACCAGCAGATGGTAGGAAGGGACTGGGGCTACATCACTGAACTTCCCCAAAGTTTGCACCCTCAATGGAGGCATCAGCACCACCCCTGGGGTTTTAACAACCAGCGCCACGAGAGGAGGAGCAGACAGCGCGGAACGCCACCGAGCTCGAAGCAGCCACGCCGCTAAAACAGAGAAACGGCTTCGTGCCCGACATCTGTCGCATTTCCCCTTTTTCTACGTTCCCATCCCTCCTCGCTCTGGAAAAAACGGACAGAGGCCTGGGGAAAAAGGTGGACAGAGAAGGAAAAGAGAAGAGATGGGCGAGGTAGGCGTCGGATCAGGAGCGAGCCCAGAAACAACAATGGATAGCCACAGCTTTGACAATGCCCTTCCAACCCTGACACCCGGCCACCCCTCCACCACCCACCTCCCCTCCGGAGAGCCAAGACCTTTGCTCTTTCTCCATGACAGACGGCATTCTTTTGTCTGGGTCCGCCAGACTCTGGCCGGACCCAGACAAAGGCAAGAGCACAGAGGGGACAGAGAGAATGACAGAGCGGACGGTGGAAGGGGGTGATAAAGGGAGGGATAGATGAATGGAAGGGGTAAGATCGGCAAACCGTGCTCACCTTTTGTCCGCCACTCTCTCCCTCTCCCTGTCTTTGTATGTGTGTATGTCATTCATTTTCCAAATTTTTGCACGGTAATCCAGCAACAACTTTTTCTTTTTTTTAAGTGAGGGTCGCGAATGCCCACATCGTGATCATCATTATTCATTTTGTATTTTCATTAATCGCTTGAAGTGTTTTTTCTTTTCCCCCCTCCTTCCTTCTCAATGCTGTCTGCTGTGTCCAGTGCGGTCCACTCCAGTCCTGGTTGGTAATGGCATTAAGAACAGCAGGAGAGGAGGAGAGGAGAGGAGTCAGGTGATGTTGTTTAGTTGTTGGTTTCAGTACTCTTCTTTCTGCTTTGCCACCCAGTTACATCATCAAAAGTTTCCTCGCTCCCATCATCCTGTTTTACATGTACTTCCACAGAACAACACTTTATAGTGCGCTGACTGTGTGAGAGTATGATTATGGTAAAACGTGTGTCTATTATAGCATGTTTTTTCCTGACTATAAGTACAGCAGGCACAAAGTAGTTCCAGCAACTACTTGCCAAACAAATGACCACAGGAAGGAGTCAAATTTAAAATAATCTCTTTAAACAGATTCTGAGATCAAATGTAGAATCTGTCGGCAACGGCACAAGATTTTGGTGCCGGAAGCGTTCTGGTTTCTGTTTGTTTTGTTTGCTAGTCCACTTGTATTGTCCAATCACGTTCAAGCAGGCTTTGATTGAATGCAGGTCAACAGTCTTTGCAACAGCGGAACCCCAAAAATATAGCCCCTTGCCCCCAGAGGCTTATCCGTCGTCAGACCAGAAGCATTTAGAAAGGTGCTGAATAAAAGTATGGCATTTCCTCGAAAAACTATTATAACTGTGAATTAAAGGTACTATATGTAACAATTAACATGTAGTAATTGCTTGTATTGCCAATGCGTAAACAGAATGTAATGTAACTTAAAAACTGAGACCTTCCTCGACTTTCTCGGTTGCCTATAACAGCCTGCAGAGACTGATTTCTATATAAAGTACTCGGGACGGTTTTGCTTCATAACGTTAGCTGATGGAGTAATTTGCAAATGGCAAGCTAGTTAGTGTCACGTCACTGTTTTGGCCGATGCCCAGGATGATGACTCACACCTAAGGAGTGCGAACAATAGGATGCTGACTGCAGTCCGCTTAACAGCAACCTGTGTTATTAATAGCAAGGATTTTTTTAAAGTTACATATAGTACCTTTA
Source organism: Sebastes fasciatus (assembly GCF_043250625.1). Taxonomy (NCBI): domain Eukaryota; kingdom Metazoa; phylum Chordata; class Actinopteri; order Perciformes; family Sebastidae; genus Sebastes; species Sebastes fasciatus. Next base: position 28,433,344 of record NC_133801.1, read on the forward strand.
ATCATTTAAAACATTTTGACAGATCCAAAATGAATGTTTTGTTTATCTCTGTGGAAGATATCTGATGTCCGGTTCCCACTTCTAGCAAGGCTTGTGAGACAATACTATAATGACGTTGGTATCACATGGTGTCTCTGTCTCGTCAGGGATCAAGTCATCAGTTAGTGTTGAAAAAAACAGATAAATGGTTTGACACTGGTGTCTCCATCGGGCTGCAGAATAAGTGACTCACAAGTGACAACTGACGCTAGAACATATTAGTTGTCTTAGCTTAATCGTCCGAACAACAAAAACCCATCCAATTACAATTTCGGCATATTTAAACAAAACCAACAGCCATTACAACCTGAACTAATGTGTTGTCGTTTAGATTGTCAAAATGACAAAAAATAACAGCTTCAATCCCAGAGGAGCGACATACAGCATCTTAGCATTAGTGAAACACTTATAGTAATTGAGTAGTCCGTTTACAGTATTCATTTTGTGTCTCTTCATACATGACAACATATGGAAAAACATTTTAAAACTATTGTATGTTAGACTAACGTTAGTTAAATCTTTGCCCTGTTTTTATTTACTTTACCCCTTGATACATTGCCTCGCAGACCATCTGCTTTTCCGGCTGGATACCTGCGCTGCGTGCACACTGATGTCGTGATGGGAAAAGGAAAGTCATTTTCTCTGAATGAAAAACGAATGCACACAGGGAAAACACCTGTGTTTGAAGCTATACCCTCGTCAAGTGGATTGATAATGACTGGTCACGTAATGTCCCCAAAGTGAAACTTTGCCGACTCCTTGCCGGCTCCTTGGCACCGCAGCGCCAGCAGCATATGCAGTCCCTCCATGCCGCTACCGGCTGAGCGAGCGAGGAGCCCCGGCAGTTTCCACTGTAATTCACTCAAACAATGTATGATGAAGATACACATCAGAGGAGATTTAGAAGTGGGTGGCCGACTGAACCAGAGTTGGTGATTGTTGTAAAGACTAACCAAGACGTTTCTGGTGAGATTCATTTTGCTTCTGTCAAGTTTGACAGGGCTAATGTAGGCCTATAGTTACATGTTGCAGAATTACTTTTACTCTACAATGAAAGATTCATCACTTGACATGACGGTCTGTTTGAGTGCAATGAACTGGCAACTGCAAAAGGCAGAGATCTAGTGGCTGAATGTTATCTATAGTATGTTATCAATTACACTTTTGAGTAGAGATATTCCACGATTACCTGGAACGAAAATTGCTCACATAAGTAGTCATTCAGTTGGCCTATATGGGTAAATCCATAAATATGTAGGTGTCTTTAACTTCTCTTGAGTTAAATATTTTACTCTTCTTGTCAGCAAAATGTTACAGTCACTAACACTTTACTTAAACTGTCAATAATCTATATTTTTGCATTAACAATGACTTAAATTTTTCTGCAACGTGAATGGTTTGCTCATAGTGATGAACCCACAGAGATGTATCGCCCAACTCTGGAGCTCTACAGAGCCAATTAGCCTCTCCTAGCCCATTGTTTTGGCGTTTAGTTCATTGTCACTGTACAGCTGCCAAGATAAAACCCCCATGTGCAACCTGTTCAGCAGCACAAGGTAGATAAATTCAATTAATGTTAACAAAAGAAAAACAAGTTGAACATCTAGCAGCTAAAGAACTAAATATTTCACTGCTTACATTATGGCCGGAGATATTAACAATACCAACCTGAGAAATGCTCTGCCAAAACTTATCACCAACACATCAGCTGTCCTTCGTGTGGTGGGAACATGCGCAACCATGTTTACACTCCTTTCCAGGAAGGATATAAGGCCCTCCCTTGCCCCCCCCCTTCGGCAAATCTGCCTCAAACAGGACAGACCAATGACACAAACCATTCAGCTCTGGTCCGACCAATCAGACTCGGCCCTACATCACTGCTTCAGCACTACAGAGTGGTATGTGTTTCAGGACAACAACATTAACACGTACACGGATACGCTCATTAGCTACATTGGCAAATTCATCAATGACATTGTCATTGGACAACGGACATTCCCAAATCACAAGCCCTGGGTTAGCAGGGAAGTCCATGCCAAACGTTAAGCATGGGCCGACGCTTAGAACTTTTGTTTTGGACGAGTACAGGAAATCCATGTATGCACTCCAAAGAGTGCAAAGAGACAGTACAGGGACAAAGTGGAGTCTAACTACCACGGCTCCAACACCAGAAACATGTGATCTGCACTAAGAACGGACTACAAAAGAAAAACAAGCAGTGCTGAGTAAATGTCTTCATCTCTCCCAGATGTACTGGACAACTTCTATACACGCTTTGAGAACAACTCCCCGTCTGAGAAGGTACAAAACGCTGACAAAGATGTGTGCAGATTAATATACGCAAGTCACCCGGACTAGCCCTCTAAACATGTGAGACTTGACTCAGACTTAAAAGCAGCTCTGGTATAGGAGGTGTGGATGACGATGTCTCCTAAAACGATCATATCACTTCATCTTATACCAAAAATAGAATCTACATTACATGTGAGCTGAAGTGTGAGGACATGTTTTCACCTGTTCATTAACTTTTCTCAAATCAATCAGCACTGTCTTATAGGGCATGGGAAACTGGAGGACAGACGCATGGGGTCCACAAGGTAATGTTACACCCTGTACCTAAACGCACACGCACACACACAGTGCAGTGTCACCTCCTCTAGTATACACCACCAACGGAAGACACCCCCTCCCTCCCTCCCCTCCCTTTTCCTTTGAGTGTGTTCCAGCTCCGGGCTATAACTCATAAGTTGCTATAGTCGCTACAGTGTACTGCACCTTCTGCCGGGGCACATATAGAGCAGCACAGTTAGTGTTTTTTAACGGCTCAGCAGAGAGAGGAAGCCGAGAGGAAGTGTGTGCGTGAAACAGGCGCACGCGGACAAGAGAGGACGTTTTTCCACTGAAGGTGGTAAAATAAATAGAGATGGCAGCCGAGGAGAAAATGGAGTAACGTGACACAATGAACCCGATGAACTTCAAGTGGAAAATGGCTGGTTTCCAGTATGTGATCCGGAACGTAAAATCTGAGATGACAAGAAAAATTACATTATTGACTTGATCTAAAAAAAAAGTTGTATTTATGGTTAAATGAACAGGATTCAACCAAATAAATTGGATACTGCAAATATAATGCAGTGACAGTTAGTTGTCTGAAAGAAGAAAAATTGGGAGAAAGAGAAAGAAAGAGAGAGAAAATGAGTTGTCCTGTGCCCAGAGGAACTGAAGAGCTTGATACTTCTAAAGCATTCACTTGTACAGTATGTTTTATTTATGCTTTTCCTCTGCTGCTCTCTGCCAGACTGGCTGGCTGCTTGCTTGGCTGAATCATGAACTTACTGACTGAACACATGAAACACCGACTGGCTGGTTGGATGACCTGATGGCGAGCTGGCTGGCGGACTGACTGACTGACTGACTGACTGATGTGTGATGCATAATAGCAAGTTAGTGTAAGAACATCTGTCTGCCTCACACTGATTCACACTAAAAGAAAAAGGTGTCTGTTTGCCTCTGGGGCTCTCTGTCAATCATATAGACACTGGAGATTAACAACATTTTTTTTTTTTTTTTCGCAAGCTCTGCATCTGTGTCATTTCAGGGCATTATATTTTCACCATGCATCTTAAAAAAAAGCTTTTTTCAATTGCAGTAATATGAAGAGCTGTCCACTTAATGCTATGTAATGCTTCTGTGCAACATAATCTTTATGAAATCTGTGTCTGCAACAGAAATGTGCATGTCAGGGCAGGTGCTGATGTCATACTTGAATGAGCCCCCCCTTCCCTCACACACTCACCCACCACCTGCAGAAACCTCCTGCTGTCTGCCACGCCCTCCTCTCTCATCTCCCTCCGTTCTGCCATTATGTACAAAGTCCGGGTGCAGCCCCAGTCTCCAGGATCTAAGCTTCAGGCAAGCCCCTCACATCACAGCATGGCTGCCCCACATTCCTCTCACTTATCTGGGGTAGCTGTGCACAGATGGCCCCCTGAGAGAGGTGCAGATATCGGGTTGGCAGAGACGCTTTGGGGAGGTCTGGCTGGCCGCCAAAATAATTACCTGTCACACAGGGCGAGGTAGTTTGTGGTGAGAAGCAGTAATTTTTAACACCATGAAATAAAGTAGTCTTGGGGATAGTGTTCTTATTCCCCCCTTCCTAGCTACTACTTTAATTTACTGCACTCTTATTCGCCTATCTTTGCTCATTGCACTTCCTCTTGCTGTGCTGGTCTCTCACATTTTTCCACAATTCATTACCGGCTGTCAATCATCTGTCGGGCTAGGCGGGCTCACACATGAAACACTCCAGCAACTACAGACCAGAAGTTTGATGACCAAGAAGCAAAATAGGACACAGAATGGCCAGATATACTTGTAGCCTTGTGAGTATTATGAAACAAACCTCACACTTCCACTTCCATCTTTGGAACAGAGTTAGACTGTGTTTGGTATTGCTGAAACTTTACATTTTATCTAAATTCACATCTGGTTCAGTCGGTATCATCCACCTCTGATATGATGCCGTTTAATATACTATGTGTGTGTGTGTGTGTATATATATATCAGATCAGTCTCAATATTAATGAAGGCACACAGAAAGATTCACAAATGTATTTTGTATATAAATGACTCTTCACTAAAATATTTTTCAATAGTTATCGTTGTATATAAATGTAAAAAATGTCCACATATAAAAAATAAGGTTCACAAATATATTTATGATGCACACACAAATATTAATAATACAGTTTTATTAATAATACAAATAAGTTTAATAACACATTTACGTATTAATTAGGCTACCAATTGTCTTGACAATTATTATTTTTATTCAAACTAAAATTATTAAAACAGTATCTGATAGATAAGACTAAGATAAACTCTTCATATATGTTTTGTTTGCAAAATCTGGAGGCTTTACTGGGGCTGGGAAGGCTGTCATAGCAGGTGAGAGGAGAGGCAGGGCCTGCAGAGCATGTTGGAGGCTCCACATCCAGGGGTGCGTGGAGTGGGCACCGAAACCCCCTCTGGTTCTCCAACATGCTGTGCAGGCTCTTGCTAGACTCTCAGGTGCCTGGTTCTATCCCACAGCCCTTAACAGCCTCCAGCAAGCCCCACTTTGCTTTGCTCCAGAGGGAGGTCGGCGGGGTTGGTCTGCTCGCAGTCTTGTGGATTTCCTAAACTCTGAAAACGTTGGGGAAAATTTTGGAGTTTTGTAAAACTGCCAATATTCTAAATCTACACGGTTGATTTATTGCCTCAAAAATTCCCAGAAGTGAAAAGGGAAAACAGAATTTCTTATTATGTTTATCAAAAAACTAAAGATATTGATGAGGGCACAAAATGTAAGCTGTACTACTGTGCAGTCTAAAACTCTCAGTATCAAACTGTAAAATCCTACAATTCAAAAAATTAAGACAAATGTTTTTCTGACAAAATATCCAAAATGAAGAACTGCCTTCCTGAGCTGTCAAACCTAAGTCCTGCTGACTGATAGACTGGAGGATGGACGGGTTAGAGCAGTGGCAAAGAGGACAAAGAACATTCATTCCAGCTCGCATGCACCTCTCACACGCCTCATGACAAAATAAACACTATCTGTGGTGCTTGGCCTCATGCCGGCATTCAAGGAGAAACAGCCAGCAAAAAAAAAAAGAATAAATAAATCTATCTCTATCTCTCCATCAGCCCGTGACACACTGCTGCTCAGGGCCTGTCACATCTACTGCATCAGTAAAGTCACAGTAAAGTTCACTCAGCACAAACACTTTTATCAGACACAGCTCAGTCACCTCACCTCAGATGATTATAGAACATTTACTACAGAACTGAGCAGGTATTAGAGCCTTCCGTGGAAGAGATGCTTAAACTGAACAAAATTCTAATCAAATACCAAATAACATCTGTTATAATGATGTTGTTGCTATCCATTTCCAAACTCCAAACTCCATATTCAGTGTAGAGTTTTAATGCCTCATGCGTTGCTCTGACAATTTTGGCTTCGGAATGTATGAATCAAGGGTTGAGGTGTGATTTAAAGTTGATTTGACATGATTTAAGTAAAGATTTTTGAATGAAGGAAATATGTTTTATAGCTGTTCTAATTCATATTTTAATATTACTTTAACAATCAATTGTGTATTGTGAGAGGTGTCACTAGAGAGAAACCCATAAATCATTTTTACTCAACTCTGTAGTTCCCCTACAGAGGTTTTTAGCGTCTTTTGGCTCATTGTTTTTCTTTTACGGCCTGCAACTTTATTGTTTTGGTTCAGTACTATCATTGATTTCATTCACGTCAGTTTCAGCAGCAGCAGACACCTGTTTTCAGTGAAAATGCCTTAAAAAGCCCACTGTACACTACCCGCTCACAGTGTTTCTCACTGGATTTTGTGATACCGTGGCAGGTGGACCTCTGACTCTCTTGTACATTTTTAAAGTTAAATACATCAATCTGGTGCACATTGAGAGCAAAATGAAGAAGCTAGATATATGAAGAACTTTGTGTTCTTGTAAACAATGTTGTGCTCCAGCAGTGGTGGAATGTAACTAAGTACATTTAGGCTACTCAAGTACTGTACTTATTCTTATTATATACTGTACAATTCTGAGGTACTTGTCTTGAGTAATTTCCATTTTATGCAATAAATACTTTACTTCTACTCCACTACATCTCCGATGGAAATATTGTACTTTTAACTTCAATATATTTCTATATAAATCAACTAATAAACTATGATTTATGATATTATTAAGTAGTATATAAGTATTAAGTATAAAAGTAGTTAAAATTAGCTCCACCTTTACCAGCTGCAACATAAAGTGATGAACACATTAATGCATCAATAATTGTGATCAATGGTATAGTATATATAATTCTGAAATGGGCCATTCTGCATAAGGAGTACTTTTACTTTTGGTACCTAAAATTATATTTTGATGCTAATACAGTTGTACTTTTTACACTGTGGTATTATTAATTTGACTTAAGCAGGTTGGGTTGCCCTGTCCTCCCTGGTTGACAGTTGCATCGGTAACAGAGGGCCCCGTTTCTTCCCGTAGGGAGAGAGGGCACAGCGACCCAGGGAAGTGGCGAGGTCCGTGCAGGAGGGCGCTATAAAGCTGACATGACAGGAGCCGCGAGCCACTTTCACCCCGGGCCTTTCTTGAGGCGAACGATCGCCTTCACGGAGGAAGGCGAGTATCCAGCCAGCACACCCATTGAGAAGTATAAAAAATAATTTGGGTTCATTATGAAACCGTGGCGGGAAAGATTAGATTATGGCGGCCCGCCACAGTCAAGATAATTAATGGGAAACACTGACTCAGCACCAAAGACTAGACAGACAAAGTTAGCAGCTATAGTGCAGTATTTTACAGCTAAAAGACACAAATATTTCCTTTGTTGGAGAGCAAAAACAGAGGTAACAGGCGAGTGAATATTGAGGTGGCCAACACAACTTCAAAACTCTAATGTTGCTCTGTGTCTGCCATATGTGTAGATTAGACATTGTTTGCTAACATCGCTGCAACAAGTTTGTGCGGTAATATGCAGATGATGTGTTTACAGCTTGTTGCTAAGGCCGCCAAGTGGATAATTAATCAATTAACGCAAGTTTAAATAATCATTATCTCATAAATGTGTCAGTATAAAATATCCCAAAACTGCGGTCAGAGGCACAAAACCACATGCAGGTGGCAGGGTAGTACTTCAGACCTCTGCAGTACCCAAGGGGATCTAGCCTGAGGCCTCCCTAGCCTGCACAGCCCTCCACCCACACCACTTTTGGGATTCAGGGTAGTTTAATCATATTTAACAATACTGCTAGTTTACTTTTCTTTCCGCCCGGAGCCAAATGTGACCGCCCTGTAATTGCTTCCATACTCCCCCTGCACTAAGTGTAAATATGTTAAAATGGCAGGTTGCTTGGACTCCTCCTATAGAAAACACAGGCTCCTACTGTAAACAGGATTTTTGTTTGAACCCAATGCACCCCAACACACACACACACACACACACACACACACACACAAACACACACACACACACACACACACACACACACACACACACACACACACACACACACACACATATGATATATAACTTGTGTGCGTATGTGTCTGAGGAATGCTTCCAAAGGCTTGATGGATTCTACCCAGACCAAAACTCCCTTTACTAGGAAATAAACAAATTTGATTGAATTATGATCCAAGGTGCGTATGAACTTTCCAACACACTTTGGTCTTGTGCCTTTTTTTTATCAGTATGAGGGCATGCTGCTGCTCTCTCTGAGGCCCTCAACAACATCAGTTTGGCTGGAAATAGCAGTCTCCTATTTCCCAGAATTACCGCTGTGGGTGGACGTTGAAAGCAGTTTGAAAAATAGCACCTCTCATTTCTTTGTCTTTCCTGAAACAGGACACTGAAAGGGGAAATGCTGTTTAGTTAAGCAGAGTAACTGTTTGTGAAATGTGTGGGCTGCACCTCCGTCAGGCCTTGAAACTTTTGCTGCTAATAACAAAGTGGTGACATTTAGTTATCATTGGACACTTTTAAATTTCTTGTGCAACTGCATTTACATTCCAATAAAAAATAACTCATTCCTTTACCACTCTACATGTCGGAACACAAGGTGTTTTATCGAGCAAATGTTTGTGCTGGGAACATCTTTTATAAACGTAACAAATCCAGCTCTGACTCATGCTTGTTGGAAGCCCCAAGGACACAGATATATTTGTTTGAAGGAGGATGGCAAAGGATTGAATGTCTGAAGAGTAAATGCTCTTAATGCAAGGTTACACACACAGAATGGAGTCTATTCATAAATATTCACAGCTACCTTAACAAGGTCATTCCCAAATTTACCATCGAGTTATCTACCCGCAACATTCTGAATCTGACTACTCCTGCACAATTACTTGGCTTGAGATTTCACATGTAATTTATTTTTTTAAAAACATTCTTGCTGTAAACACTGTCTCGTAGGCATGTCATAGGAAATAGTAAAATTATTCACAACATCACCAGTAACCGGGGTCTGAAATTAACTGTTTTCACTTCCTGCCACTGTGGCAGACAAGTATTATTTTTTTTGTCTGCCACTCAGAAATTGTATCTGCCACTTTTGAAATCTCTGCGCTAAATGAAGGAATAACATTTTAGATCTGTTGCCATTCAATGTTCGATATATTTAACATAAAAAAAAACATTATATACGCGGTTAATTACAGTGTTCGAATTACACTGTAGCCTCTGGGGGAGCCCTATTTTTGGGGGAGGGAGGGTACTGTACACAGTATACTGTACTTTGCTAATATCATCTACGATATAGTTGTTATTTGCATAAAAACACAATTCAAATGATTATGATTATTTAAATATTTGCTTTGATTAAAAAAAATCTTGGTAAGTTGTTATGAAGTTAAACAGGTCATAATTCCCTCTCTATTTTATATTGCTGTGAAAACATCTCCTACAAACAACTGGATTTATTCAAGTTTCTCGCCAAAAACGTAATTTTAAGAGATTACATTTGAACATATCAAGATGACATTGTAATTTACCTTCACCCAATGGTCATTTTTGCCGAGCAGACCGTGAACGCCTCATAATAATAACTCAATGGCACCTCCGTTGACGTTAGTAGCTCTACTATTTACTTTCTGTTTAGTTATTACCAAAAGCTGTTAAAAACCTTGGTAAATCATGTAAAATTGAAAAAGTGAAAATACCAAAATAAATACTGTAGGTAGCACTCCTGACAGACTTGCAATTAGTGTTAGCTTTATTTTTTGCCATGCTGGTGCCATGGCTTTAGGGATGGCAATGTTGGTTGGTCAGTCCACCACTTTAGGCCAGACCGAGATATCTCAACAACTAATGGACGCATTGCCATGACACTTTGTATAAACATTTGTGGTTCGCAGATGTTGAATCGTAATTACTTTAGTGATCACCGGGCTTTTCTCTATAGAACCACCATGAAGTTGACATTTTTGTTTTTTGGTGAAATGTCTTCACAGCTATTGGATGGAGTGCTATGGAAATGTGGACAGACATTCATGATGCCCTCATTATGATGTGTACATTGGTGATATCATAACTTTCCAATGCTATCAACAGGTCAAACTTTGAAGTTGTCCAATAGGTTTAAAGGTTTAGGATCAAATTCCTGAAAAACTGATGACATTCCCATCATCCTCAGCTGTGACTCTTGGTCTTGTTTAACTGCAACCATGATCCTTCACTATTAACCAAAGTGTATTTGCCATAATCAGAACACTTCCTTAACCTTAACCATACAATTTTTGCCATGTCTAGATATTGTATAAAATACAAATTTTTAAAAAAGGTGTTAATGAATGTAATGTGGATTTTTGCAGAATTTTCTACTATCAATGCTCTTGCCTGGCAATAAGATTGTTTTCAATTGACTGCTTTAGTTTCCATTTGATAGTCTAACATACATTTCAGAGGCATTTTTCATGACTTCACTGAAGATCATTCTGCCATAAACATTAATGAATTGGACAATTATTGTGTTTTGGGTACTATAAGGTCTAAATTGAAGACACTGATATTGGTGCAAAAATACTGGTAGCTTCAAATCCAAAAATATATGTGGTATTCTTAAACACCCTGCCAAACAGTTTACCCTTCCAGACAGAGAGCCGTGGTTTGCACCCTGCACCAAGGCCAGCCCAGTCCAGTCTAGCACCATCCTGCCCAAGGCCAGACTCACTGGGGAATTTCATCTGAATTCAATTTCACCTCTGGCCTCCGTCGCGGCAGTTTGAGCCGAGGCTACACAAAAGGCCAAGTTTCACATTGAACGTGAGAACCCCCTCATCTCCTGACCCCTATTACCATATGAATGGACCAGAAAATGGAACTGGGAGCCAAGAGAGAGAAACAGCAGTGATCGAGTCCAGGCAAAATGGCCAATTTTTAGAGCGTTTTAGTTTACCTTTCCTGCTAGCTGAGAGTGGGAATTTGTCTCTTCAGTGTTGCTCTGAGACAGATAGACATGTACAGATGTCACCCTTAGAGGATAGTCTAGCTGTTCAATGTGTTGAAGCTTTGAATCCAAATCTGCAACCTTACAGTGAAGTCTCCCTTACCCTTAGGCTGAGCATTCAGACTGTCCTTAGCCAAAAGCTCCTAACATGAACAGTTCTAGACCCAATCAAAGGGAAGCTACGGAAGAAACTCCCAACAGCTCAATCCAAGCATCAACACGTTTGTGTCTGGCTAAATGCCCTATGACTTCTTTCTCTTTCACTACAGCTGTTGTTATTTCAGTGTCAGTACTTTTCGTGCTTTCCCTACATTACACTCTCTCACCAACCGTCATTTGCTCCCACATGCACGATACGCAAATAAGCAAAAATATAAAACTACAATAAAAAATGCCCTTAATTGCATAGGGCACACAGTACAGTCCCTGCCAAATTGCAAACAATCAAAGGGCATGATTTGTCATTTTGGCCAGGTGAAGTGTGTTTCTGCTCTGGTAATGTGTCAGTACTGCATTGGTTTGATAATAGGCCTAAAACAGGCCAATCATGGTCTAATATTAAACACAGGGTTTGGGTTAGAAACAGCCCATCACACACTTTATACGAGACAAGAATAGAAAACATAGTTTCATTATCAGCTTCTACTCGGAGCAATGAAACAACATTTGAATCAGATTCTAATGACAAACAAATGTGATCTTACCACACACGTCCTGGGTGTTAATCTTTTAATAAATAAGATGTTTTTTGTTTTGTTTTTTACTTATACTGTTGCTTATTAAGTCATGGATATGTAATGTTATAGAGAAATACTTTAGGTTTAAAGGTTAACATTAAATAGCTGCTGTGCCAAGTTATTCTGCTGCAGATATTTATGGAATTTAATATTATTTTTCACACAAAATGTTCGAATAAAAGATTGTAGCAGAAAATATCAATTATGCAACAGTTTTAGAAAAAAAATGTTTTGTTCTTGCCTTCCAAAAACTTGTATTCGTCCATTTTTTTTTAAGTAGTTGACTTTTATTTATGGCAACCATTAATACAAAGATCGTTACTGTTGGTATCAGTGTTGTCCTCCTCTGACCCTGCAGCACAGATGGGGGAGAGAGGAGGAGAGGTGAAAGTAAAGGCAGGGCTGGGGGGGGGAGTGCAGGTGTAAAGAGGAGATGAGACAACCAGCGTGTGGTGAAGAGCCTCAGCCACACCCAGGGAGATCTGAGCATGCTCTCTGACCTCACTACTGCTCGACGGGGGAGGGCAGCATGAGGGGGGCTCTGGACAGTTTGTCGTCCCCGTCATTTGACCAAGAATTATAGGTTTTAAAGTTCAATGACAATATAAAATCAATCAAACTAATATATATATAATATATAATGACGAGTAAATAATATTGCCTGATTAGTTACACAATACATGCACTTGATCTATAAGTGAGATAACAGATATTATTATATATATTATAATATTTCAGCAAAGTGAGCAGTATAAGACTGATGAGGCAACATCTTTTCACTTCAGCTCTCACATATCCCTCTCAAACCACAAATTTCAATATCATAAAAAAATACTCTTTTTTTGTAACTAGCTAAGAAATTTCTGTTTTTGTGAAATAATGACAAAATTGCTGCCACACCTAGTTATAATGGTCAAAATTAAAAGTCCATACATTTTCATACATGGATGAAAAATACATACAAATACAGCATTTATTTTCATACAGATAACTATGAATTGCCAATGAAATCTAAACCTATAATCCTTCATATTTCTTTATAGCTTTTATAGGCTTACATATAGCTGAAATAAATGCATATTTTCATAGTAAGTAGCACTGAGTATAGAGAGGGGAAAAAATGCACTATTTTTTATGAAAATGTGAATTAAATTAGCTGGTTTGCCTCGTGCTGTTGACCAATTAGGGATCAACTTGGATGCTAGGAAACGTAGGGAGATTTGGAATAAAAGATTTAAAAAGATATGTGAATATATAGATTTGAAGATATGAATATATATATCGACATTGAAGGTAACTTTTTCTGCTGTTTCATTTTGCACAACGCAAAGTCATTCAGGCACCACAGTGAGTGATCAGAGGCAGAGCGAGCGGCCAGACAGAGCCCTGCATCCCTCTTCCCTCCACCTCCTCCTCCTCCTCTTCCTCCTCCTCCTCCTCCTCCCTCTGCATCAGAGCCTGTGGTCATTATTGCCCTCCAGACTGCTTTTATCATCTCTATAAATCTCTGCTGGCTCAGACACAGCGTAATGAGGAGACCTGCGAGGCTGTCAACCTGCGACTCTCACCCCCGCCGAGAGAGAACGGAGGGGGATGAAAAAAGGTGGAGCGAGGCTGGAGAGAGACAGACGGAGATGAAGAGAGTTACAAAGAGAGAGGGCAGGCGTCGGTTTATACGCACACCCACCGCCACCACCCACACACACACTCACTCACTCACTCACTGGCATACACCTTACATCTTCAGTGTGAGGTGGGAGCACATTCAAACATTAGATTCTGCTTAGAGGCTTGAGTGTGGAGAAGAGAGAGTGGTCAGTTTGAGAACAATCATCTGTCAAATAAAAGCTTTCAACATTTAGAGAAACACTCTCTGACATTTTCATATAGCTGTCTGTTATTTTCTCTCTCCCTGATGTAATGGGATTACATTTGCGGCCTCTCCTGGCATAAAATCCTCAGGTGCTCCGGAAGTGATGAATTTTACATTTCTGCTAAAGAAACGAAATGAGAACTGAGTATTTTGTAACAAATACTGGAGTGCCATCTAGAAAATAAAAGAAGAAAGTATTGGACACATTCTTGAATTGACAGGCGATCTCTGAGAAGTGTGATATCATTATATCACAAGTCAAATTACAGCAAATGTTGTTTTCAATTGACTGAGTCATACACTCAATTCACTGAATTGTTCAATCAGTTTAGTAATTTTTACCATCAATTACTTGATTAGTTCCCTTGAATTAAATCATGTATGCTCTCAAATTACTAAATTGTGCCGTCAAATCACTTCATTTGTTTGCTTACTTTGATAGCTTTACGTTTTATTATTTTGATCTTGGCCTGAGATACATAGATTAAAACTTCAGGCTTTGGCTGTTAAACTCAACACTGTTAATGGTATCTTAAGTGTTTTATGGGATAACAAATGATTTTAAAGCTTCATTAAAAACTTAGCCCCAATTGAAACACATGCACAATAAGAACACGAGGCTAAATATTGTACATGGGACAGCAGAGCAAAGCAATTTGTGAGTGCAAATTCTACATTGTCAGAGACAATTTATGAATTTGAGGGTTCGTAACACTACATTTCGATGCAGTATACTGTACCGCCCATGACTGTAGTAATGTGAGGCCATGATTTGTAATTTGAAGGCACATAATTGGTAATTTCAGTGAAATATTTTGCCATCTTCCCTGACACTGGGCTCCATAAATTTGACATGAATATCGATGTTGCACATTTGTCACGTTTCAGTATTAAACAGGCCTATGTATTGACAAGAATATTGCGATACAATATGTATCACGAAACAGGGGTTACGGTTCAATGTATTGCGATATATTGCCATATTGTAAGAAAGGTGATATATTGCGATCAAAAAACATGATGTCGTGATACTCAAGTGTATCATTATTTTCTTACATCAAAGCCCTTGGAAGTGTTACATTAAATATTCATGGCTAAATAAGCAACAATCACGTTTTTTTACGTTTGGAATAAAACATTTTTAGGTATTTAGATAATCTTTAAATATTATTTATTAAGAGTTTAACAGTCCAAAACTCAACTAGTCTGCGTCATCAGGACTGTGTTGGTGTGGTTTGATCAGATTGAATTCACAGTCACCTAGCAACATCAGCAAACAACCCAACAACTGCCATCACAATTTAAATCAAAATTTTGATAAATCCTGATAGGTCCACAGACGACCACCTTTTTCTCACAAAGCTCAACCCACTTCAAGCCAGTGAGAAGAGAACAGACAAAAACAACAATAAGGAACGTGAAAGAACCATGGTTTTTTAACTGGTAGAACATTTTGTGTACACGAAGGAGCTCATTAGCCATATTAAGAAGCTAATTGAGATAATGGGTTTTCGGCACCTTTAATGTGATTAACAGGGACAGTTGTGGCCACATGTGGCAGTCACAGGTTAGCAGTAAATGCTAAAACGTAGTGTAACAGTAGCATAAGTATAGAAGAGCAGTAATATCAGTTACACAGCGATATCTAGCTTAAGTTAGCTAACATGACCCAACATAAGATATACTGTATAGCTACTGGTCATAACAGACCATGTATGGCTGTAACAGCAACAACTATGAGTGTATAAATAAAAGGAAGACTGTTTTTTATGCTTATGAATTCAACTTTTCATTAGAGAAGAGATTGTGCTATTTTCTTTTTCTTTTTTTTCAAAAGTTACATATTCTTGCTTTAAAGAAAGAAAAGAAAATTTGAATTACAGTTTCTAACATTTAAAGCTGTATATTTTACTCTTACAACTTACAGCTTTTTTTTTTGCTTTTTTTCTTTTGCACAAAATACCTTTGGTTAATTTTTTTGTCAGATTTGTTTGGTATTTATTACTTTACTATTACAATAGATATGTATCATGTTGTGGTTTTTCTGCTATTTTAATGTTTGCACTATATATTTGCAGTGCACACTTGCAGTAAATAAGAACTCTCAGATATTAATGAAGGAGTAATTACAGGAGTAATTCCATTTTTTTCCATTCGTTGATTTTAAATGTTGTTCTGCACATTTGCATATAGAAACTTTCCTTTTTTTATTAGTGTTTACCCTCTAAACTGGTTTTATATACTACAAGTGACTATGTCGTGCAAAGCACAATTACCGAGTCATTAATGAGTACCTGCGTCATCTACCTGTCAAAATTCCTTCAAGGATGTACTAAAACTGTCCTCCTTTACTGCGAACATGTCTTTTTTTTTTCTAGGAACTCCACGTCCACAGCAGCCGGCTGGTACAACTGCTCGAGGGAAAAGTAACAAACAGCTCTAGAGAGATAGACCAGCTCTGACCTCAATGACGTGTGTCGTTTTTATGTGTTTGTGTGTGTGTGAGAGAGAGAGAGAGAAAGAGAGTGTGTAAGCCAGATGAACTCTTCTGTCTCTCCACTCTGCGTCGCTGCTGATGCTCGTGCAGCCGGTAAACCAAACACGCTCTCTGACAGCTGATACATAGTATGGACTTTGACCCGCCCTGAACCTCACAACAACAGCTCTGCGCTTCCTCCGGGCCGGTCTGATGCCCTCCCACACTGTCAGGAGCTGTCTCCAAACCGCCCACACTCCTGCTTATGTAAGGGGATAATCCTGTGCAGTCACTAAAATGATGCACGGCACTCGAGGTGTATAGAGGCAACATAACTATTTGATGCCTATGGTGAAAACAGCACATTCATGTTTGATAATCATAATACCTCGCAGCAGATCGTACCTCCGTACGTTCTTCTATAACTCAACGCAGCGTAACCGGGACTGTCTCTAAAGTGTAGAATAATATTTGAAGAGCTGAAGCTCCTCTGACACTTTAATGACCCCTGCTTCTCCAGACTCCCTGGCTCTTTCTCAGACATCTCAATCACCTTCCCCTCTGGTTAAAAAAAAAAAAAATAATAATAATTTTCACATGAACGCTGTGTGGCTCCTCCAACAGAAACAAAAAGGCAGCCTCTCCATCATCCGGCAAACCATAAGCTTCCCTTTATCTTCCATCCCTCATTAAACTCTGAATAACTCAGCAGAGAGGCAGAAAGAGGAGAGAGAAAAGTGATTTAATTCTGCTGGAGGAATAAAAGCCCCTTGAGGTTGCCATTTTGAATGTGTGCCATGTTGAACAGGCTGGATCCGGAGATCACCGAGACAACAGAGCAGGGAAGAATAGTCTATAGACGGAGCTGCGGGCCAGCTGACCCACTGTAGATAATGTACCATGGATGCCGTGTCATTGTGCTGAGAGGCTGGAGTCATGATGATGACCCGTCACGACCTCGGAGGGGAGGCTGGGCAGAGGGAGGAGGAGGAAGGAGTTCTAAAAAGGGAGGTCAGAGGGAAATCGTGGCACCAGACTTGATATCTCAATTCAAAAGCTGCACTGGCAACCTGGACACACTGAATGCAGCCCAATTATTTCAATAAACCAGCAATCCTGGGAAGGGGAAAGGCCAGAGAATGGGGACAGAAGAAAAGAAAAATGGGTTTGACATTCAGGCAGGCGGGCTGAGGGAGGTAACAAGTTCACAGCCTTTTCAGAAAACATGGCTGCCTGCTGTGTGATGGATCATGGAGCCTCAGATGGGCCATCAGGGGTGGGACCCATGGAGGAACGCATGGGAACCTGCAGTCTCCCATGGAAGACGGGAGTCATCCTGACAGTTAAATAAATGAAATCCTGATGGTGCTGATATAAGCAGCTCCAACAGAGCAGAGTCGTATCAACAACACGGCTGCTAAGAGATGACAAGTCCGATGCTTCTTATAACACCTCCAAGCACATCATAATGATTGATTCATTACATTCTCATGTATTCTTACAAATATGAGTCAGAATAAGAAAAAGCATGTCCTGATTGACGCTTGCAAATGAATGCAGTTGAGTTGAAAAGGTGATTACTGGAAGGAAGGGGGGGGGGGGGGAAGAACGTGGTGAAGTCATACTAGTGAACTCCGACTGTAGCTGACAAAACAGATCCTTTAATTAAACCGAGGCAAACCCGATTTGTGGAGGCTTAAAGGGTACTCCAGCAATTTAGTATTTCACTTCAATAAAGTTGATATCCAGATTTATCCTACATTTCCCATGATGCAATTCAATAGAATCTTTCATTGAATCGTATGCCCTCATCTTTCAAATTTCATGTCCACCGTTTGTTGTCCAGATTTTCTGTAAAAACATTTACTTTAGAAAGCTCCTCCAGAGTCACAGAAGATACATTATACAACTGTTTTACAGGCTCTGTAGTTCAGTTAGTTAACCATGACCCCTTATGTGTAAAATCTGCAAAAACAATTGGGAAAAAACTATTATTTATTGCAGAAATCGAGTTGTGATGTGTTTGCTATAGGTAGTCAGAAACTACTTTAAAAAATGAATTCTTCTAAAAAATCTAAAGTCTGAATTTAATCTTCACAACAAATTACATTCTAACAAAATAATCTTATTTAGCTTTGTTCAGCAGTTAGATCAAAGTTACTAGTAAGTGTATACCTTGATCTACTGTGTCAAAGGTCAAGAATGAACCTTAATGCTTGAATCATATTTTAATATTATCTCCATCGAAATTGTAAGTAGAAGCTTTTTCTAAATTGTCCACTCTACTAAGTTATGTTATTTATTGTGTGATTCAAATATCAAATATACAAGTGCTCAGCCCACAGACTTAGAAGGCACCAAAAATATTTGTGGGACAAGAATATCAACTTCTTACAAATTACGTTAAATTCCCAACAAAGAGATTTGTATTCTTTGCAAGCTTGGCAAAAGAAATCTGCCACAATTTTAATTTTACAAATTTTAAAAAAAAAAGTCTAGCCCTTAAATGGTCATACAATGAACGATGAACCATGAAAAGGACTTCTTTATTCTCACCTAAATCATGTAACAAACAAAGCGTTTCTCTTCAGGGAGCCCTTAACAGTATAGTAGAGGGCTTTTAATGAAAGTGGGAACAATGGACATAAAAATAATGTCTTATCCATCCTTAAAATGTTTACTCATGTACAGATAGTTTAGTTTGTGTACAAAAAACTGGGATATTGAGGGAAACAGTGATTGTGACCATTACAGGCAGGAGTACTGAGCAGAGAGCGTCAGCTACAATACCAGGATGATGACAACAGCCCCAACTACTGTAAACATGAAAGTGTTACTTATCACTGAGAAGGGATTTTATACTGACAAAACATCCATCACTTCTAGCCCCACACGTTCAACAATAACTGTGTGGAATGACGTAAAACTATTACTGTCACCATACAGTTTGAAAATAGTTAGCGGTCAGAGCATATATCGTACGTTAAAGTACGAGTAAACCGAGCTGAATTATGGTTATCAATTAATCAGCATTTTTCGTCCTTAGTTCCAGCATCACAAATGTGAGGATTTGATGCTTTTTCTCTGTCTTATCTGACAACAAAGATATTGATTTGGGCTTTACTGTATGTCATGTTTCTGGGAAAATATAATAAAAACAAAACAATTAATTGAGAAAATAATAACAGGATTTATCAATATTGAAAATATACATTAGATCCAGCCCTGTAGTTCAGTGTTTTGTAATAGTAAAGCTAAGACACAAAAAAGTTGATTACTGCCGGAATGTAATAATAATAATAATAATACTAATACTCATAATAATAACTTTAAAAAAGCCACACTTTGCCCCCCCGCCCCCTATAGTGCCATAGTATCTGTAGTGTGCCCCACTTCTACAGCCTAGGAATAAGAAACCTGTCAACATTAGTCTCCTGGGAGGCCACGGCTGACACTTAGTTGTCAGTGGCAAAGCATGCTGGGATAGCTAATGGGACAGGGCCCTCAGGGGTGCCTCGGACGGAGGACAGCCCCAGACAGGTGAGCTATCTGACAGCTCACATATGAAATAAATAGTCATCGATAATAACCACTCCACCTTTGTTGATTAAAGATCACAAACTGATCTCTGCTGTAAAGCCACGCTGACTTCACGTTATTACTGAATAATCATATATCCACTCTGATTAAATCCAGCAATATTACTGGATTCGGGGGGGATTTAAGGTAAGCCCATCAATTGAAGGGAATACATTTTATAATAAAACATTGTTATATAATAATGGTTTTCAGTAAAGATGCATGTATGAAGTGTATGAAATGAGGGGACATCCTCCAATGTTAAAATTAAAAATGGAAATTTGGAGGTAAAAACTGAGCAGCCAACACATTGACAACTGAAAAAAAAAAAACTTTTTTCCCCAGCTGTCATCACATCACTAAGTAGAGCACCTCACACACACACACACACCGTAGTTAGCACCCAGCCCACAGTGCATCTCCATGTTTTCTCCGTTATCGTAACCACGTGGCCGCATTCAGTGAATTTGTCCGCCCTCAACACATGTACGCACGTGAAAATCTGAGCTGATCAACTAAACAGTTCCTACATCTAGAGCGAGAGCAGCTAGAGTTTCAGCATTTTTCACTCCGCAATGGGTGACACCGGCCGGTGCCGGTGCTGAGAGACGATGCACAGTCTGTCAGTCAGTCTTGTTACACAATCCCTCACCACTACACCCACTCTTTCTTTCTAAATTCAGAGTACAAGCAGACGTAAAAAAGCACTGTATGCACAATGTACACTAAGTAGACAGGAGAGGAGAGAAAAAGATAGAAGAAGGAAAAGAGTGAGCAGTTGTTTGGTCTTTCCTGGGCACTGACCTGGACAGCATAGCAAACACAGCGCCGGTCAGCCTCTCATCTTGCTTCTGTTCTCAGATTTCACACTCCAGCTCCTTCCTGACTGCCTTTTGAAGTTGGTTCCCCTCCGCTATTTCTGAGGTGAAAGTCGTTGGCAGAGGAGGGAATGAGGGAGAGGAAGAGGGAGATGGGGGTGAAGTATTTCTTTCTTTTTTCATCTTCTTCTTCCTATTTGCTTCACTTCCCCCTTGTTCTGTTTTGCACTAGATGAAATGTGCACCTCTTCTTGCTCTTCCATAGCAAAAAAAATAAATCTCTCCAAACACGAGAGTGAGAAGGAGAGAAAGAGAGAGAGAGAGAGCAGCAACAAAAGTCGTCTCCCTCCTGTTCAAATTTAGAGGCTGGATTTCAGGCTGCAAGGCGAACTCTACTGGGCATGCCCATAACTGAGAGGCACTTTGTAATGAACACTCACTTCCTCTCTTGTTCTTGCCTTCCCCCTCCTCCCTCACAGCTCTTTCTCTGCCTCCCCTCGCCTCCCCTCCCCTCCCATCTCCCTAGTTCTCAGTTCAGCAGGGATCAGGAATGCTGCTCGGACCAAAGTCCACAGAGCAAGCCCCACTTTGCACCAAAACACGATCTCACACTTTAATAACAACAGACTGAAAAGCAGAGTGTAGGTGAAGGTAAGAAAAATATGACACAATTTTGAAAATATGAAGAAAATTCTCTGCGGAGAAACATCATTTCAATCATAGACTTACTCAAACTGCCAAAATGAACAAAATTGTTGGCTTGCTGCATATTGCTGCATATCCAGTCCATGTAATCCAATCACACATTAGATGTATGTCTAGACCTCAGTGATGTAATACCTAATCCAAAACTATATTGAACCTGTCACTCAAAATGGCAAGGCAATCACACACAGTCAATTTTGATAATGAATTGTGCACATGTGAACAATTTCCTGCATCTCTTCTGTTTGACCAAGATAATGTTATTATCTGTACCTATGGGGCATCCTATTCAAAGCCTGCCTAGGCTGGGCTCTGTCGTGCCTTATTACTGGTCCCACCGACACACATTGTGATATTGCTCAAACTCAAGCAGATGAAAAATATGTGAGGTATGTGGAATTTGCTGTTTTGAAGCAGCAGAGTATTGTTTTCTCTCGTCTTCGTGCGTCGATGAGTGACGTATTTCTAGCGAGTCAGCCTTGTGCCTGTGCTATCTCAGGCTCCCCACGCTGACCCAGATTCTCCCCAGCAAACTATCGGGACACTATGTATCAAAACCAGGCTATGGAATGAGGACAGCAAGTTCAGAGTGCGACAGAAAGAGAGAGACGGGCAGAAAAAGTTCCCCCGGCATCTGTATTGTGCTACTCTGATTAAAAAAAAAACACACACATCATAATCATCATCTAAGATGACAAGGGACAATTCAAATTGAAAGAAATGCTTTGGAATAATATTCAGGGCTTGATGGAAAAAAATGTAAACATAATCACAAGAACTAATTTGGTTTTAAGAGCTGCTGCTCAGGCTTTGAGCTTCGTGGAATCCTCTCTGTTGAGACAACAATATAATCCCGTAGACGTCCGGAGAGCAGAGAGTAATCCATCTGGACCATCTGAAGGGTGAAGATAGGGGCCAGGTGGAGGAGGAGGAGGAGGAGGTCCAGACGGCTGCAGGCTTTGCCCCCGTGAGGTCAGAGGTCATGGGAAATAGAGGGTCAATATAAAGATGAGAGGTCAATGCCACGGCTGGGTAATCCAGAGCTGCATGTTTCTGGGTGGAAGGCGGTTGACAGAGTGATGGGGAACGGGGACCAAAGTGTAAAGAGATCAAAATTAAAAAGCTAAAAAGCCAAACAAAGGAAGAGAGGGGTCAGTTCAGCTTGAGGGAACCACAGTCGTGCTTCATGCACAGAAATATTGTTAATGTTGATTTAACTGTGGGAGTGTAAGCATGGAAGGAATGACAGGTCCACACATTTTACTACACAGGAACTAAGGGTTCAGCAGAACGAAGAAGTTCCTGTACGACGTGACTCCCAACCACATCCAAACCGCACTCAACGAAGAAAAGCCTGCCGTCACAACCTCCTCCTGGCCTAACCTCTGATGTCTCTGTAGAATTGTGTGTCTTTAGTATGTCTTTGTAGTCTCGAAGCGATGAATCCTGCAAAATGGGGATAAGGGGGCACACTTTCAGACAGTCTGTCTTCAAAGGCATTCATGGCATTTACCGGAGGTTGTGCACATGAAACGTGATGGAATTAGTTGTGTTAAGAATAAAAAAAAAAAGATAATTTGAGAGAGATTCCAGCATCAGAAAGCGGGTTTCAAGACACTGTTAGACATTCCCACGAGCACTTTGTTTGAAGCGTACTGAGGCCTTTATACTGTCGCAAAGAAACATGACGATATCTCTATGGATCTATGGTACATCTGGGGCATTATGGGTAACCACAGCTCGCAGAAGCTAGCAAAGGAGCTGACGCGAAGACTTCTCAAATCTAAACATGTTGTGTAGCCCTGTGCTCAACAGTCAGTAATCTTGAGAAACAAGAGTACGCTAGTTTTTTTAAATTATCCAATCGAAAAACCCAGCCCAGTGTTGACAATTCTTTTCCAATAAAAGTAGCTAGCAGCACTAGCTCCAAAAGTTGCTAAATCTAGGGGAGAAAGGTACCAAGTTGGCGACACTGACAGCCTTCCTCCAAAGCCACTCCCCCAAAATTGTCATAATGACCATTATGATGATGACGCGCAATGAGTGCACAGGTAGAGTGCACACAGGCAGGCAGGTAGGTAGACAGGTGGGCAGGCCGTCCAATCATTTCATTAGGGCCGCATGAAATGATCAGACAGGTTTATTACAGTCCCGCGACAGTCACGGATACCAGATTTTTTTCTTTTTTTTTGTCAGAGCATTTGATTTATTGATTGCTGTCGGGATGTAATGAGAATTTCAACAATAACCAAAAAAATGTTTTTGAAAAACACGACCAACACTAGCTTTAAACAAGCACATTGATTCAACTTCCTTTCAGTAGTCGGGTTCAAAATGGATACATTAGCTTATGCACGTAAGTATGCACGAAAACAGCCGCACTAACGCCTCAGAACGACAACCATGCACAAGGTCTTCATGGGTCCACTCGGTTTGGCTTGAGTAACCAAGACTTGACCCATGTAAGGCTATAGGTCCAAACATTCAGACTGAGTCCGATTGTACTGACAAGAGTCTTGTGTCAGGGTGTCAAATAATATCTCATACCCAAGTGGATCGGAGCGGACCAGCGATTCACATCATCACATGGTACATCATATCATTGAGGAGAAAATCTGCATTCCTGCTGCTGCCAGTGTCACTGTCTTTTTTGAAACTGGTCTGACTGTCCTTGGGTCCATTTAATTTTTTTAGAAAATGAATTGATACAGGTAGAGTTCAGGTGGGTTTTTCTCATATCCTTTGCGAATTAGAACCCTCTCAGACTCAAGAAGACCTCTAATCCCAGCCTTCACACCTTCAACACTTGAAAGAAAATGTGCCAAATGCTTGCTGATACATGTAAGACTGTGACACGGTGGCTCTGCAGCCTCCTGTCAGGAGCAAAACAGACAATTAACCTTGGCCCTGTCAAAACCATCTGAGCCTGCGGTCGCAGACCACACTGGCCTGCTCCTCTTAGCTCAATACTGACTCATTAGCCCTCTCACCCTGGGTCCCTGAGGACCTGTGACCCCAGCTATTGTGTGGCTCGGGCCTGTCCTTACGAGAGCCCCAGCACCGAACAAAGCCCTGTCATTAACTCCGGCTCGGCCTCCCCCTCGGCCACAACCTGCAGCCCCCCTGCAGCTTGTTTGGGGTGAAATGAAGCGGGTCAGACAAACACGACGCACCGTTCATCAACCTTAACCTCCGTGACGACCACCAGCCCACAACCCCCCCCACCCAGCCATCTGAAGAGGGCAGGGAGTGACAAGCTGTTTACAGGCCTTAGAGGAACAGTGTCCATCAACCTGCTCCTGTGCAAACACAGATGTGTGAGATGTATTGGTGTGCTGCAGCAAGTCAACCCTAAGTGCATAATGAGGGGCGGCTCGGAAAGCAATAATGGTGGCAAGACAGTTGTTTGTTTTCTCGTTCTCTCAGTCAATAAACCAATAACAAGTATATAGCTAAAGAACACACAGACATGTTGAACTTGCTAAGCAGTGTGGTGCCTGGATTCAAGTATGACGCTGCCTTGTATCGATCCCATCTTATGAGTGCAAAATAAATTCCACATACAATGTTGAGAAATAGCTCATTTCGGATTGATATGAAAATATAAAGCAATCAAAATCAATTAAAATAGTTTACCATTGTCATAACAGCGCTACTAGTGCAGCATCAATCACCACATTATTTTATATTTTCCACCAGTTGCATGTTTCACAAGAAGCTCCTCGAGTTGTAACAGGCACATTTCAAACTTTGCTATCTATTTCTATCTATTTCAAATTAAAAAAGCAAATACATACAGTATGTCTTCAAGCCCTGAGGATAACTTTTGTTAAATGCAGTTGAACTATGAATGGATTTAGTGGACTGTTCCTTAAATTAAATGAATGAGTTTGGGACTATGATAAGACCTACATCATTTTCAGCTTTTATGGGACATCTCAACGGGTAGAGGAAAGACAAAGAGCAATTCAATTGTACAGGTAAGACTAATTGAGAGTGGATGTGGAATTTAAATACTCCCCTATGAAACACTTTCAGCCATTGATAAAACAATTAATCGATTTTTGCAAAAGTATTGATCTATTCTTGCCAAGCGTTGATGGACATGGTTATAGGCCATCATATTGACAAAACGCTTGAAGCATCATTAGCAAGAAATGTCTGAACGCATTCTTTTTTTTTTTTAACCTCAACAGCACACTATAGTGGCACATAACAGAGATCAGTCTTCTCTTTACATGTTCTTGTTCTGTTTTAGCTGTAACAACACATGCAGAGGCAGTGCACAGGACAGATGACGGTGAATGAGAGCAGTAACTGGTCAAACTATTGGGGAGTAAATCACGTTTGGGCTTTAAAATAATGTTAAAACTGAAGACGTTGAGAACTGTTGAGACAGGACGGTGAGACATGGTGCTCAAGAGTTCCCTCTTGTGCTTTGCAGTGGCTGTTGAACAGCCTGTACATGTAGAGTAAACCCACACATGGAGCTCTAGTACCACCCTTTGGACTAAACTCATACAGCACTTTCAAAATCCTTTGTGTAAGGCATTATGTCCAACTACATACTACACAATAATTCCAAGCAGGTTTTGAGTATACCGTGTTTTAACAGTGGAAAAGTGGGGGGGAAACCAGTATATTTCATTTATTTTTGAGTGTACAGTTAATATAGACTATTCTCCCACAATGCAAAGTTCAAAGGAAATGTGTGGAGCTTGTGAAACAGCTCAAAGAAGATCTTTGGGGGGGATGTATTGCATCCTTTCCCTTTAATAAAACACAGTAAAGTGCACTGATTATTTGGTAATTAACTGCAAAACCAGTATTCTGTAACAAATAGAATATAGTAAATACCATATACAATTCATTTGTAGTAGAATTGGAATATATAGCCTTTGACTTGTCATAGCAGGAAAAGCGCACGCAAGGCAAGTTTATTTGTACAATAACTTTCATCAACAAGGCAATTCAAAGAGCCTTACGTAAGACAAAACAGCAGATATAAAAGAAACACAAGGCAATATAAAAAAAACAATATAAAAAGACATCAGTAGGATTTTAAAAAGAGTAAAACAAAACAAAACAGAAGATAAAAAAGTAAGCTAAAGTAGAGAAATAATTACAGTGTAGTGCAAGATATGAAGTTTCACTCAATAAAATGCAGTGGAAAACAGAAAACGTTTAAGTCAAGCAACGCCGGTGATAACTTGCTACTGAACTGAAGACAGTCAGAATCGGTGCTTAACTTTGCTGTCATATGAACGGTAATAGGGTCATTTACTGTTGTACTGTGGTGGAAAGATTCTACATTTACAGGCCCATGCTAACCACTATAAAGATACATATATAATATAACCTCTGTACAATAATGTCTATGAAGGAACAGCCATCGTGACAATGGACGTTGATCCTGTTATTTCAATGAGACATCTTGTTATTTATTTGTACTGGACCAGAACAGGCCACATGTGGAAAAGGTTGGTAACTTACCGGAAAAACTGTTATAAGGGGGTTAATCATTACACTGATGGAGGTGGCCAACGGGGAGGGTCGTTTGGGTTAAGATCTTTTTGATATACCAATGTATCCTGGAAATACAAACCAGTCTGTTGAGCCTCTGCAGAGACGCAAACTCAGATCTTTCATGCAAATAAAGGGTTATTGCATCTTCAACAGTTTTTCTTCTCCTGAGTCTTATTTTTCACGTACATATTTTGGCGTCACTGACTGGTTTTGCCCTCCCTCTGACGGAACGTGGCCACGTGAAAAAGGTAAGCACATTTTGCTTAAATATTCTGCTGGGGAGAGGGTGGCTGCTGCGTAAAGCTGACATAGGCTGAATTGTGGGAATCTCCAAAATGACGAACCATAGAGAATATATTTGAGGAGACGGAGGCTGTGGTGATGCTGTGTGTGTGGTGTGTGTGTGTGTGTGTGTGTGTGTGTGTGTGTGTGTGTGTGTGTGTGTGTGTGTGTGTGTGCGCGCGCGCGTGCGTGCGTGCGTGCGTGCGTGCGTGCGTGTGTGTGTGTCTGAAGTACTGAAGTGCATTTGAACAGGTTCAGCAAATATTTGAATTGAACTGAATTGAACTGAACTGATTGGAATCAGCAAAGTATTTTCCACCTCTTTTCTTTTCTCTGTATTGTTTGGTGGTTGTCGTTTTTGTTTTGTTTTCGTCAGTTGGTTTTATATTGTCCCGTTTGTACTTGTACGAATCGCTGTCGTTGATATTGGTTACGTTACCTGACATATATTTGTCAGGCTATAAATGATGTCTGGTCTTGTGAAGTTATTACCAGATTGTGTTATTAGGGCCCGAGCACGAAAGTGCCAGGTGCCCAATGGTGTCCCCGGCACGAAGTGTGAGGAAACCTATTGTTTTTGTAAAGACTATTATTATTATTTTTCTGCTGCGGAATTGCATTTTTGAGGGGCTTCGGATGCACGAAAACTCACGACGCTGGCACACGCTTCAGAACTGGCAAAAACCGCATGGTTCTGCTGTGATTGGGCTCGGGTGTGGCCAGCGGGCTCCATAGCGAAGTTCCTTCAATGTTCAGAAAATTTGGTTGGATCATTGTAGTCGATACCTTGAACGATGATGTCATAGATCAAGTGGCAATACGGCATTTCAGGCACCTTACAGATACGGAACTTTTTAAAACTCTTCCTAGAGGATTCAACAGATCAATCTCAAATTTTGTCAGCAGAAACACAAGACCTTCATGATGGTAAATTGCAAAGCTTTGGGGTTTTCGTGCAGCGGTGTTGCCGTGGCGAGGCGGGCAATTTGCATGTTTCGCCATGACACAGGAAGCTGTTGTAACTGGACTTTATATTCTCCAATCTACCCCAAATTTTGCATGCTGGATAAGAGTCCAAGCCTGAAATCATCTAAGTGCCAATATTCAGTTACAGTCATTGCGCCACCTACTGAAAACAGGAAGTCAGCCTTATGTGACAAAGATCATCCAATTGACATGAAATGTACATGGTGTGATCTACACATGATATACAGCAACATAGTGTATAATTAGTGTGTGTGTGTTCTCTAGCGCAACATAGTGGACAGAGGAAGTGGTACAAAATTTGCAATACATCATTTCCAGCTCCACACAATAAACATCATCTAACTCGTGAGTGCAGTGTCAGACGGTCACTGAAATGCTATCCTATTACATTTAAAAAAAGCAACTCTTTTTCCAACATACACTCACCGGCCACTTTATTAGGTACGAGGTGTACCTAATAAAGTGGCCGGTGCTAGTACCGGGTGGTCTTCTGCTGCTGTAGCCCATCTGCTTCAAGGTTCGACGTGTTGTGCGTTCAGAGATGGTATTCTGCATACCTTGGTTGTAACGAGTGGTTATTTGAGTTACTGTTGCCTTTCTATCATCTCGAACCACTCTGCCCATTCTCCTCTGACCTCTGACATCAACAAAGCATTTTCGTCCACACAACTGCCGCTCATATGTTCTCTTGTTCGGACCATTCTCTGTAAACCCTAGAGATGGTTGTATGTGAAAATCCCAGTAGATCAGCAGTTTTTGAAATACTCAGACCAGCCTGTCTGGCACCAACAACCATGCCATGTTCAAAGTCACTTAAATCCCCTTTCTTCCCCATTCTGATATTCGGTTTGAACTTCAGCAAGTCGTCTAGCTGATTAGCTATTTGTGTTAACAAGCAATTGAACAGGTGTGCCTAATAAACTGGCCGGTGAGTGTATATAAAATGTATTCCAGAAAAGCCTCAACAGCTAAAAACAGCTCCATAGCTTTTACAGCTGCAGCTAACAATCATCTTTATTGTTGATTCATATGCTGAATATCTTCTTGATTTATCGACAAAGCGTTTCCTCTTTGAAATGTCAAAAAGAAATGAAAAGTCAAAATTTTGTAAAATCCAAAGTGATACCTTGAATTGTCTTGTTTTGTCTGACCAACAGTCCAAAACCCAAAGAAATGACTATCGTGTTTGTATGACAAAGAGGAGCTGCATATCCTCCCATTTGAGGTGGAACCAGCATAGTTTTGGCATTTTTACAGAAAAATTATCAAATTAGTTCCTTTTTCTCTGGATAAACTAATTGATTAATCAACTCCTTTTTCCGGCTGTAGTGAGATGCATGTTGTAATACTCATATAAACTGGCTTCCAGCCTCTCTAAATGACCGTTTACTGCTGCTATCATGGCCTGCAAATTGTTCTGTAATCTTCTAATCACAATTACACTATTACTCTTATCAGCTGAAGTGAATTTATTCGTCAGAGTAGTCGTGACCTACCTGCTCAACTTGGGTGTTTTCCATGTAGTCTAGCAGGAGTTCCTCTTGTTAGACCAACACACACAGCAGCTCTGAGCAGCATCACCACAGTTCCACTTTTATAGTCTGGATCCTGCAACACAGCGCAAATTGGGGGGAATTGATTTCCAAGACAAAACCTGCCCCTCAATTGATCCGACCTTGAGAAAAAACAAATACATTGTCATCGATGACGCTCTGTTAATGCTTTTGTTGGCGGGGCTGATTCACATCCAAACAGCCAACATCAATTGTCACACTATTAAGAGACGCTACTGTCATTACATGGAGAAGGTTATCAATCCAATGTTTTTGACTCAACACCGCAGTCAATAACGTGAACAAGTAGCCCGCAATTGCACTTATTTTCATGTTGGGGATTGTTGCTTGAGGATTAAAGTTTAACAGCTGATTGGTATGGACACATTTCTGAAAATTATAATGCAGTCAAAGAACTTTTGATCGTTAGACTATTTCCCTGTGCCCCAGACTATTGCACCGTCCACAGGGTGATATTGGGTTTCCAGTGCTTTATTGTTGGGAGGCTGCACCTTCTTTATTGGGAAAAAGGCCATGATGATTATTCAAACGTCTTGAAGACTATTGAGCTGCCAGAACAAGGCGCAGAGTCGACTGTTTGAAAGTTATTGCTGCTTTCACGCTGTGAAAAGGAAGGAGGGGCTCGGCTGTCTCCAGGGGCCCCGTCAACGATAATTAGCGATCAATCACAAATTAGTTTAAAAGCTCGAAAAGAACACCGAGAGCACTATTAGATTGCAAAGATTCACTGCTCTCCAATAATTGCTTTGGATTTTTTTACTGGGAACCAAGGTCCCGTTTGTTTATCGTATCACTCCCATCAGGAGCGTCCCACTGTGACTCCTTAGCAAAGATTCTATTTTAAATGTTTACTTACTTGTTTGATTTATGGATCAGTGCATATTAATAAACATTAGATATATACAGCTATCATTAGCTATAATGTTCATCTGCTGGCCCAGATGAATTATTCTCTTGCACATTAAGCTGACAGTTTGACTAAATCAGAAACTACATCCTGTGTAGAATAGAATAGAACTGAACACTGTAAAAAAAGAAAAAGTTGGCAGAACTCAAAATTGTAAGGCAACAAACTTCAGCAAAGTTTTAAGTTGGGCAATTAAACATAACATTTTAAGTTTTGCTTTTTTGAGTTTGCTCAACTTTCAATTCTCATTTCTATTAACTCAACTCGAGTTGCAGTAACTTATAATTTCATATTGTAACAACTTTGAATCCTTACTTCCGTCAACTCAACTCGAGTTGCAGTAACTTAAACCTGTACATAGTACCCACTTAATTTCAGTTGAGTTAATTTAGTGGAATAGGTTAGAGTAACTTCGAATTGTGCACTGCAACAGTTAAGGTAAGTCAAATATATAAATTAGGACCAATAACTACCCATCAAATGTATAAATAATTACAGATGCAACATCTACCTTCAAAACTTCTTTTTTAATTCATTAAAACACAGTCTATCCAATCCATTAACTAACATGCAGCACTTAACTTGTGTTTTAACATCGTATACTAGTATGAATCACATCTTGAACACCATAATACAATGAGGTAGCAGTTGTGTGGGAGTTGTGAGCATAGCAAGATAAAGTTAAAGGGAAAAGTCAGCACTTCGACAGTGAGACTACTAAAAAGAGAGTACACTCGTCTGCGTAAGGGATAATGTACAGCGAGCTGGTCATTGTTGTGAAAGAAACGTTGAGCGGCATCGCCCTGAAGGGGATTCTTTCACAACAATGACCCGCTGGCTGTACATTATCTCGCTTATTACACAGCTACTTACTTGAAAAATAAATAATTTGACACAAAACGGTCTGTCAGAGTGTCAGAGTCTGACATCAGAGCTGCGCCCTTAGCAACGGTCTGCTATAAAGAAATAACAGACCGCAGAACGCCGTGATTAACCAATCAGAATCGAGTATTCAACAACGCCGTGTAATGAACCATGATAAAATACAAAACATAAGAAGATTCAGAGTTACCACAAGAAGTAGCTCATGGGTTGAAATGGAACTCCAAACAGAACTAGTGTGATCCAGCGCGGTCAATCTAATAAACAGGCAACAGGAACCTCTGTAATTCAAAACTGTCCCAGACCCAACATTATCAGCTAACTCGGTGGATTCATTGAAGGAGTTTGTTTTTGAGGAATCGGACCGTTGCAGAGAGATCTGTTCCAAGAAAAACAAACAGAAAATGACCAACGCATGAATAGTAAATCAAACTGAAAGACATTTGGCATTAAAATACTGTGGCTCAGAATAATTTATAACGCAAATTATTCCAAATACTGTATAACGCTAATTTTCCACCTTGAATTACTTATATGTTTGACATTTTAACCCTCTACCAAGATACTGTCTCATATGAAACTAGAAAACCTAAGGAATCCATTGGTACCAACCATGTCATGTTAGCGGGAAAGAGGCTAAATAATGCTCCAAATTAGTCTAGATTTTGGAGAGGGAAGAACTGGCATGGCCATTTTCAAATTTTCAAAAGGGGTCCTTTGACCTCTGACCTCAAGATATGTGAATGAAAATGGGTTCTATGGGTACCCACGAGTCTCCCCTTTACAGACATGCCCACTTTATGATAATCACATGCAGTTTAGTGCTGCAACAACTTATGAGACATGGAACAATTTATTTTAATTAATTAAATATACTGCTGGCCTGCTGTCCCCCCTAGAGAAAAAAATAAAACTGGTCTATGTGGATCTCTTAGGGTTAAACATTTCCATCTCATACCCCGCAACCAAAGATTTAACCCCCATATACATGAAACCAATTACATTGAGTAATAGCCAGCAAAGTACAACTCTTGAAGACGCTGTGGGCATTGGGACAGATAAAGAGAACAAGGAGGACACTGGGATGGATAGACTAGAATGGGACAAAATGGCAGAGAGGCAAAGGTTGAAGTCAAAGAGTCTATTTTTAATAACAGAATAATAATAAATATTTACATTTTCTACTAATAACCACTCACCAGACAGTTCCTGAACAGCTTCTCATGACTGACACAGACACACGAGGGGAGGCCCTTCAAGGCTGCAGTCTGTCGATGTGCTGTGATGTCAGATGTCTGAAACACAAAGGGTTGGGAGAAAAATTACACCAAGATGTAACTAACATGAAGAAAGCTGAGAACAAACATGGAAACATGCTTCACAGTTTGTGTTAAAGCTGCATTTATTTTTTTATTTATTTTGCCCACTCAGGTGCAGGACTCAACAGACTGAAACAATCACACACTTGATATATTATGGCCTTATAAGGTTAATTATATGGCAAAAACAGCTGTCCTCTTCCACATCCAGCAAATACCTGTTCTTCACCACCTTGTCGCTATCTTTGTCTGTCCCCAAAGGTAGTGTACAGTGGGTTTATTGTGATGGTTTGTCACTATGAGCAACACCTTAAATTTGACCCATTGTTTATTTAAAAATATTGATTAGTGCAGCTTTATAAAAAGAAAAAAAAACACAATTCCTTGTTATACATTTATTTCCATAATGTCCAGAATAATGAGATTATTAAGTCTAAAAATTCACCTCTTTATCCAGTCTGTTAAGGAGTTGATCCATCTCAAGTGGGAAAGCTGTCCGCCTAGCCCGATAGAGTTTAAGGAGCCTTGGTGTGCTGATTAATGGCTGCTCTGAAGTTGTCTATTAGGTCCTTATTGGTGAGCCGAAGAAACTCTTCCCTGATCTGTTGAAGAACAACAGAACCTCAAACGTAAATGGCCAATACAAAGTCAATACAATTTCAACACCATCCTCATGTTAAAATATGTATTTTATTAACCCTCATCCTGGGGACCCCAAGAAAAATCTACTGTAAGAAGCAACCATCATAGCACCATGTTAACTTATGCCATCTCAAAACATTATTAGTGTAATT
Source organism: Sebastes fasciatus (assembly GCF_043250625.1). Lineage (NCBI taxonomy): Eukaryota > Metazoa > Chordata > Actinopteri > Perciformes > Sebastidae > Sebastes > Sebastes fasciatus. Next base: position 28,466,863 of record NC_133801.1, read on the forward strand.
AATGTCATCCTACAGATGACATTAATTACACTAATAATGTAGTCTGTGCCAAGACAGAGCACATAAGTCAATCTGGTCTTGATCAGGATAGGCTTTCACTTCAAAAACTGCCTGAGCAATCTTATCCAAAATGTCCATCTTCATGTCTCTGGTTATGCTGATACCTTCCTTGGTCTTTTCATATGCCTCATTGCCTTTGCATAACTTCAATTCCACATCATAGGAAAAGGCTGGAATGGGAAAAGGGGAAGGCCGCTCTGATATACTTCACAGATAGTTCTTGCACTGCATTCATTTCAATCTGAAAGACAAAGGTGACAATTTGCTGGAAATCAGCAAAGCAGGCAGTGGAAGAGTAATTAATGATGTGGTTAATGTCACTCAAACAGGTTCTGGCATATATAACATATCAACTTAATGTAATTATAAACAGTACACTGCTCTCTGGAATCAGTATTTTGACAAATTTAATACAATATTCTGTCCCATTCATTTCGAAAGTTATATTTTTTTAGAATAGCTTATGCAAAGAGTCTGCACAGGGCTCTCCACTCCTCCACTCAGACCTCACAAGCACACATGGAGGTGGCAGAGCCGAAACGGCGGCGGCTACCCGCGCTAACGATGCTAATAGAGCTAATAGAGCTAATAGCGGGGCACACCGTAAAAACGAGGCTGACGGATGCTCAACGACTGCCCCAAACTGTCCGTCGGTCCACCATCTGCCTGGTGTGTCAGTGCCTCTAAGGCAATAGTGCTGACATAGCTAATAGTGTTATCTGTTAATGTATCACACCATATAACTCTGAATACAAATATGACACAATTTCAACTATATCAAACGAAGTTAATCTCACCTGTGTGGAGACAGACTGCAGCTCTGATGCAGACAGACTGACTGGAGGCGGAGTTCTTCAAGTGACAGCGTCAACTCTGAAAGTTGTCTTTCCCTCCATTCACAACAAAGACACGAGAGTTATCTGAACTTTCGCCCCACGTGTTGACTCGCAACCTGCAGTCTGTGTTCACAACTGAGAGATATGAGTGTTATGAACTCACTTAAGGGTTTTGACGCCAACTTAAAGTCTGGTTTGTCTTAACAACTTGAAACGCTTTTTTATGCCAACAAATACAAGTTATAGTTTTTACAGTGGATGGACCAGTGGAAAACGTCATCAGTTCACAAAAACATAAAAGGAGCACAATAATATGTAACGTATAGAACATACATGGCAACAGCAACCAAAACACAGTGCCCAAGTAATAAATGCAAATAAAGTATTTAAACAAAGCATTGAATATTTAACATAATAAAAAAAAAAAAACATGGTCACAGCTTCAATCAAATCTGATCAAACAGTGAATGGGCTCATATGGCCCTCTTTATGGAAGCCCATTTCTGCCAGGAAAAGGACAAAAAAATATGAAAAATAATAAATAATAATAAAGTCAAAATGATTAGATGTAAGTAAAAAAACTTTGATACTTTCTTGTAATTATACCTTAAAAGTATATGCAAGATAGCATACTTATACTCAGTATAATTTTGACTTATATGATAGTATCATAATACTATTAATTAATTAACTGTAATAGTAGAGATTATAACATTTCTATTTAAATCCATTTGATACTTGTTCGAGCTGATCCATGCAGCCTCCTTTTCTTTCAATTTTTCTTTTTTTAAAGCCTGCGTTAATAAATAGTTGAGCCACTTCGGGGCAGCAGACTGACTGACAGAGCTGTAAACACAACACAGAGAGAGAGACATCAGCTGAGGGGAAGTGCAGGTTCTGGTGATAATCCTCTGTGGGTTCATTAGTACCAGCAACTAATTTCGCATTAGATCAAACATTGATTATAGCAGGTTTAACCTCTTGCAAAGGTTAGGGTAAAACTAATAATACAGTTTAACTAATTAATTAAAAATAATTAATATAATTAGATGATAATAATAATTAGATAATAATAATAATTAGACTCCAGAGGGCGTTTTTCTTCTGTCAGTCCTTCCTTATTTATTTCCTACCTACTTCCAATCTTTCATCCTTCGTTCCTTGTTTCTTTCCTTTATATCCCCTTGTCTACATCATTCTGTTTCTTTCTTTTTACTCTTTTCCTTTTTACCTATTTTTCCCATTTCCTTTCATCTGACCTTCCACCCCTCTACACTTCTTTTCCTCCTCACCATTGACCTTTGTTCTACTTTTTCATCTTGTTGTCCTTTCCTTCCTTCCTTTCTTCCTTCCTTACTTCCTTCCTGTTGTACTTCAATCTTGCCCCCCTTTACTCTTCAACTGAAAAGGAAAATCCACAAAAGTTCCACTGCAGTTTTTCTTTCATAAAAGCACATAGAAATGTTGTGAGGGGACCCTTTAATTCTTGTGATAATCAAGGAATGCAAGTGCTGATAACATGAAGGTATTGTAGCCAGTCAAATTTGAAATAAACAGGAATTTACTACCACACAACAGTAGAGGGCACTGTGTGGATTTACACACACATGGAATTGGTTGTTACCCACTGACACTGTGGTAGAGGAAAGTCCTATTTTTTATTTGATTGAAATTCCAGCTCCAAAAGGATGTGGGTAAAATGAATACATTGTCTTTCTTTGACACAATTCCATAAAAAAAAATATATATATCAAATTTGGTTTAGGCCTCAAACAGCAGGTCTCAGGGAAAAGATGCAGGTTACCAGTGCTGAGGTTATGTTAGGACATGACTGGAGGTGATCTGGGTTTGTTGGGCTGATTGCAACTTTCCCTTTCATTCTTTTGATTATGAGTCAGTGGTGAGGCAGCAGCGTCCCATACTGTGCTGAATCAAGGCTTTTTCACAGCCTGTGGTATTTTGCATGCTGGCTTCAATGCAACAGAGGTGGCAAAATATAGAAATGTTATAATATTATATGAGTTCGATTTTATATTGATTTTCCCTTTAACTGTGAGAACAGGGAGCACAAAGCCAGCCCTGTCATGCAGCTCCGTGCTGCCACAGTGTGGCAGTTTGAGAGAACCGTTGAACGAATACCAAGGATGCATGTGCGTCAGAATATCAATTTTATAGTTGATTTGAAGAGAATAAGTTTAAAATAATAAAGCATGTGTACTATCAGCTGCACTGGAAATCAATGGAAACATTCAAGACAACTGAAATTGGTTTAAGTTTTTGATATTGGATCTAGAATATAGAATTGATGTCAGTTTGATGAGTATTGACAGATGAATGAAAATGGTTAAAAAAAAGACATTTTACTGCTTTTGTGAAAAATCTTAGTATTTTTAAGGATGATATTATTATAATTTCTCTGTCTCTGTAGCTAACTGTTGAGGTTCAGTTTGGTGTCCAGCAGTCAGAAGGATGACTCCTACTCTCCTCTCTGTAGCCCTGCTGCTGCGGTTCCAGCTATAGGTAAGCTTCAGAACAGCTTCAGAATTTATTTCAAATGTTTTTTATTATTACTGAATGCAAAAACATCCTCAGTTTTATTACTGCAGTTCTAGAATATTGTTTTTCCTCATTATTTTGTTAATAATTCTGTACAAACTTTGACTCTTTTTTTTTCAGGTGAAACTCCCTTTACTATCCTGGTGACAGACTCTGTAACAGACATTCCCATGGAGACCTACAACACTTCCGGGGCTGACGGAGGAATCTTACTGGGTGGAATGAGGAGACTGCGAGACTCAAACACAGGCTTTAAGTAAGATCATCACATCGACTATTAGCATGAATCATCAATTTAAAGGTACAGTGTGTAACATCTGGCGGCATCTAGCAGTGAGGTTGCAGATTGAAACTTCTCCCGTGTTTCAAGCGTGTAGAAGAACTGTGGTGGCCGACGAGAAAACGCGGATGGGCCTCTCTAGAGCTGTTGTAAGAGTAGCATAGATCATTTGGAGAATAGCAGAGCCAGTGTGTAGAGTGTGTGTTTGTGTAGGTGGGAAGTGAGTGGTGAAGCAAGAGAGAGAGAGAGGCAGCGATTGTGTGTGATGTTGTGAGTGAACGTGTTGTGAATTAGTTTAGCTTTGAGAATGTGAAGTGAATGTAGTGGAAGTAGCAGTTTGTGCAGAAATAAATGCTGCAGCTGCAGCACGTTCTCATCCAAAACTGTCTGAACCCTCGGCGTCACTTTTCGGTGGCAGTCAACACGTGCTTAATGGTGTGAACTTGCTTAGGATATAGCAACAATACCACTGAATTAGGTTTAGGAAAAAAGAACATGGTTGGGCTTAAAATTACTTTATTTTTACAGTGCAAATATGACAAATATGACAGGACACAAATGAACAGCTGACTGCAAAGTGAAAGTGAAATGGAACGCACGGGACAAAAACAGCAGTCTCGAGGATGAAGCCTTGTGTTTGTTACATGTGTTTGTATACTTTCATTAATGTATGAAATATTCCAAATGTAATTGTGAATGCAGTTTAGTTGTATGGGAACATAATTTTTAGGAGACAGGGTTGCCTTGCTACCAGAACATGTTTAACTCACCGCTGTTCCCTGCTTCCACCCGTGCTTTGTCCATAAATTTACTGTCATGTCTAAGTGAAGCTGCAAGAAACATTAATTTTAAAATTACCCATGTCTGAATGACAAAAATCCATCTCTTGTTGTCCTTGCAGTTTTACCTACACAGAGAATGCAGACTATGGCCCGTTCCTGAAGAGTGTGAACGGTTTGGCTGGAAATGGGAGCGAAAACACCTACTGGCAGCTGCTGCTAAAAAAATCTAACGAAACCATCCCACTTGATGTTGGTGAATAAACCAAGAGAGCACCTTTCTGTCTTTTTACAGTCAACATCTACTGTATTTTGTTCTTACTGTAAATCAATTTATAATCTTTCTGGTTGGTTTTGTTTGCAGGTATTGGATGTTACATTCCGAATGCAAATGACAGAATCATCCTGAACTATAACACGTACTAAAGGATCAGCAGCCACTGGAAATCAAGAAGTCATCGAGAAGTCAAACTGTGTAAAATCTTGTACATAAGACAAGCATTTACATGTTTAATCATGTTTTCCGAACTCAATAATTTGTATTTTTTTTTAATATTGGGAAATAATGAGAATGTACCAATTTCTTCAAGTATTTTGAGTGTTTGTTTATACAGAGACTGTAGTGGTTTAAGAGTAGTGGTACTATGTGACTAGGTTGTTAAACAGTAAGTGATGTGAGAAATGACCCTAGAATACGTCGACATCATAGCTGCTTCTGTTGACATGTAGTCTCTAGTGAACCTGAAATTAGAAACACTGAATTTTACCTGGTTACAGACCTTTTTCCCCTGAGCCTTAAAATTAAGTTTAGAATCAATCATAACTCTGAGGTGCAGATACAACCTGTAGCCTCTCCTCTGATACAAAAACATCTGGCGCAACACTAGAACATGTTGTCCTTGTTTAAAACAGATAGAGGTTATCGAATAACCTGTTTGGTATGTGTCCTAAAATGAATGAAAATGTATTAGCACATAGAGTCCTTTTTTGACTTTATGATGTAATGGTTCATTCTGTTCAAACAGTGTGCTGATTGGTTTCAGTATGATGTGATGTGTGGATGAGAACTATCAAAGTTTCTGACCAGGACTCCTCCCCCCACTCTTACACAAGACCAAAACAGAGCAAAAAGGAGAACAACTATTGAACTCATTGGACTACATTCATCAGGTTGTCAGAAACAAGATTCCCAACGTGTCAAAAGGCAACTGTTTGCTAAGATGTTAGCCATATTATGTCAATGTCTGTACAGCTTGTTCTGCTGCCACCACGGGGCGGGGGCCAATAAATCAGTTAACTTCACCTAAAATAATATGAAAACGGCTCTCATTTCTTCACTGTTAATCTGATGTTGAAAGTCTCCACTTTACCACCACCGACATGTTTCATACAGAGCCAGCACAACAGAATGCGTCACTGTCCATGTACTTTCTGACTCCAGTGGATAAACCAGTAAGTTTACTTTCAAACAAGTGTAATCTTATACTTCAGCCACTTCCTCCATGATGAAATATTTGACCTATTTGTTTGTTTTGTTCAGAGGAACTCTGCGGAGTGGAGAAAAAAAACTACATGATATGCTAAAGAGTGTTTATGCATTGTGGTATTGTAACTTTAGTGAAGGATATAAGTACTTCCACTAATTTTGTTGGAGTTTTCTGAGTGGACATGCAGCATCCTCAGGGGCTACTGCGTTTGCCCCAAGAGCTCGACCCACTGCAACTTAAAGGGACTGTTTGTAAGAATCAGAAATGCTTGTTAACAGCAACACCTGTGGCCGTTAAGTCAACTAAAGTCAGCGTCGGGCTCGCGCTTGTGCTCGCTCTACATAGACATGAACGAGCATCGCTCAAAACAGTGAGGCAACACACGTCAGCTAAAACCACAATATCACTCTATATTTCACCTGCTTGGCAGTAATGTTAACTGACCAGACGAAGGTCTCTCCATGAATCACTGCTGATCCTAGCGTTGGCTTTTCCTGCTTCAGCCTCCTGACCGCGGTCGGAGGGAACAGAGGAGACACCGGAGATTTGGTCGGAGACGATAACGTTTCTCGCTGTGGAGCCCCGTCACTTCACAAGACACGGGAAACCTCTGTTGGTCTGGAGGAGCTGCAGCATTTATTTCTGCACAAACGTCCACTGTACATTCACTAGATATTCTCAGAGCTACTAACTCTTCTGCAGTGTGTAGTGTGCGCGCATGCACGTGAGGTGGAGCAAGCTGAGTGAAGGCAGGCAGGCAGGCAGCAGGTAGAGGAGCAGAGTACAGCAGAGACTCCGGCCCTGGACACCAAAGCTACGGTCTCCCGTCTTTCGACCTCGGCCAACACTGTTATGCAATACGGGATTCATATAACTTTGCGGTTTTGGTGCTTCCGTGTAGTTTGTGTTGGAGTCTTGTCTGAACAGCGGGGCCACAGGCGAGCGTGCATGGGACACCGATTTTTACGTGTAAGAAGTTACACAGTCTCTTTAAAGAAATTATCTTGAAGATTTGTATTTAAATATATGTCTTAGTCACTATCTATCGCCGAAAGAGGTAACACAATGGTGAATTAGCCTATGACCCACTGATGAAAGGCCTTGCATTGCAGTATTACAAACTCAACTCACAAGCGGTGCACAGTTCGATCACCCAGCAGTGGTTGGTCTGCCAGAGACGGTAAGCGGAGCTAACACAACAGAGTTGCTCTTCAATGTACTTGTGTGTGAAGCAGTGTACTGTTTTTTTCCTGTCGATTCTAACCTTGCAAATAAATGGTTACTATGGTCAGGTGCCAACTGACAACTGACTGACATCACACTGAGCTCTCAAGGCCACCTTGTTGAACAGAGAGACAGAGGTGTTTAAATAACCTGTTTGATAAGTGTCCTAAAGCTATTTCCGCTTATTATAATGCATCACTGGTGATTCATATGTAACTTGTTCAATGTCTCCATTGTTCTTTGTACATCATTGTACATGATTACCTCATTTATTAGTACATATAGTCATGTTTATGACTTTATGATGTAATGGTTTATTCTGTTTAAACAGTATGCTGATTGGGTTCGCTATGATGTCATGTGTGGATGACAACTATAAAAGTTTCTGACCAGGAGCTACCCCGAGAGGAGGGAAACTAAACTGGGAAAAAAAAGTTTGGAAACTTTTGTTTGGTGGATTATTTCTCTGTTGTTACAATGCTAATTGGCATTGTATTTTACATCGTTGGAAAGCCTGTTTATTTACCTTTACAGTGATGTCCAACTTGTAAGGATCATGCATTTGTGGGATGAGCAGCACAGCTGATTATGTGGGTAGCGCCCAAGAAAAATTTGCCAAAATGCTCCGTCAATGGTAAACAGTGTATTCTCCTGTTGGTATTGACTCTTGTTGTGAATTGTTTGGTGGATTGGATGATTGAACTCTCTATCAGTAACAAGGAACAAACAAGACATATTGGCAATTTTACCCTTTATTCATTTAATACACCGTCGGGAGCCTCAGTAGTGGGTGGAAGATCCATACGCAGCCACAACAGCCTGGCACCTGCTCCTCATGCTGGTCACCAACCTGGTCACATGTTGCTGTGGGATGGCGTTCCATTCCTCAACCAGGATTCATTGCAGGCCAGCAAACGTGGTTGTGTTGGTCACTCTAACACGTACAGCACGCCCAAGCTGATCCCACAAGTGTTGAATTGGGTTGAGGTCTATACTCTTGGCAGGCCGTTCCATTCTCTCTACTCCCACATTGTGGAGGTAGTCTGTGATAACCCTGGCTCTGTGGGGGCGAGCGTTGTCATCTTGGAGGATGAAGTTAGGTCCCAGATTGTGGAGATATGGGATCGCCACTGGCTGCAGAATCTCATCCCGATATCTCATTGCATTGAGATAGCCTCCAATGATGACAAGCCTTGTTTTGCCAGTGAGGGAGATGCCGCCCCAGACCATGACACTGCCCCCACCAAAAGCTGTTCAATCAGCATAGCGTTCTCCGCGTCGTCTCCATACTTTGACCCTGCCATCCAACTTTCGCAGACATAACCTGGACTCATCATTGAACATGACATTCCCCCACATGCTCAGGTTCCATTGTCTGTGTTGTTGACACCAGCGCAAACGGGCCTGACGGTGAAGGGCAGTCATTGCAGGCTTCCTGGTAGCCTTATGAGAATACACTGTTTACCATTGACAGAGCATTTTGGCAAATTTTTCTTGGGCGCTCCCCACATAATCAGCTGTGCTGCTCATCCCACAAATACATGATCCTTACAAGTTGGACATCATTGCGAAGGTAAATAAACAGGCTTTCCAACGATTTAAAATACAATGACAATTAGCATTGTAACAACAGAGAAATAATCCACCAAACACAAGTTTCCAAACTTTTTTTTCCCAGTTTATATTCAAATCTTAACAATCTCAACTGCTGCTGAACTCTTACACAAGACCAAAACAGAGCAAAAAAGAGATTAACTATTTGACTCATTGGACTACATTCATCAGGTTGTCAGAAACAAGATTCCAAATGTGTAAAAAGTGGGGCTGTCAATTGATTCAAATATTTAATCACAATTAATCGCAAATTAATAGCACATTTTTTATCTGTTCAAAATGTACCTTAAAGAGAGATTTGTCAAGCATTTAATACTCTTATCAACATGGGAATGGACAGATATGCTGCTTTATGCACATGTATGCATATACTAATTATTGGAAATCAATTAACAACACAAAACAATGACAAATCTTGTCCAGAAACCCTCAGCATTTAGCATTCAAAATAGGCTCAAATTAACATGGCAAACTCAAGCCCAACAAGCAACAACAGGTGGGGCGGGGGCCAATAAATCAGTTATGTCCCCTAAAATAATATGAAAAGGGCTCTCATTTCTTCACTGTTAGTCTGATGTTGAAAGTCTCCACTTTACCACCACCGACATTGTTTCATACAGAGCCAGCACAACAGAATGCGTCACTGTCCGTCTCTCTCGGACTCCAGTGGATAAACCAGTAAGTAAACAAGTTTGTTATTTGTATACTTCAGCCACTCCCTCCATAATTAAATGTTTGACCTATTTGTTTGTATTGTTCAGAGGTTATAAACCAATTATGTTCAGTTTGACAACTGTAGGTTGACCTTATACCTGCATCAGTATTATAATTAGCAGTGGTTCTTTGGGTCAGCTCTGCTTACTGAAATGTTGCCCAGAAACTGTCTTTTCCATTCCTTTCCCCCATCACTACCACCACATATAGGCCACTGCTGGGGACATCCTGAGTTTCATATGAATAAAACCTGGACTAATATTGGCAGTCCTAGTTAAAGAGAGGCGTTTCTTCTCTTGATGAATGAGGTTACTGTGTTACTTAATATATCCATTGTTCATGATTGTCCTGTGACTGCGAAAAGACTTTGTAATGTAATATGACTCAGCTAAATATCAGCTTGATGTATGATGATTGGTTGTTTCGGTGTGATGGGATGTGCGGAGGAGAGCTATAAAAGTTATTGGCCAGGAGTCCTTCCAACACGACAAGGAGCCACTCGAAGAGGAAGGATTTCCCATCAGAACTCCTGCACCCTTACAGGTATGTTACAGATTATGAAGAGGTGAAATAGGTTAGAAAAAGATCTTGTAAACAAGGTCATTTCAAATGCCATTGGCTGATTTGATTTGACTTTCTTTAAAAGAACAGCAAGAAGCTTTTAGGGGGGATCTATTGGTAGAAATTAAATATAATATGAATAATTATGTTTTCTTTAGTGTATAAGAGGTGTATAATAAGAATTGTTGTGTTTTCTTTATCTTAGAATGAGCCGTTTATATCTGTTGAAATGGAGTCGCAGGTCCAAAGACATACACCTTAGATTAATTGTTGACTCCAAATTAAGAGTGAATGTGAGCATGAATGATTGTCTGTCTCTATGTGTCAGCCCTGTGATAGTCTGTAATCTGTCCAGCGTGTACAACGCCTTTGCCCAATGTCAGCTGTGTTATTTATTGAAAATAGACAAATGAGTGTGTGTGGTTCTGGAACAGAGACAAATGACAATAATTAGTACAATCTATATATTTCAACAGGTTGCTACATACCTTACAGGTATACAGTGCAACAGATATATACTTATATTGGTTAAATCACATTACTGTTAGACATGACCTTAAATATAGTGTTATATTATATACCTAATACAAAACAAATACAAACCCAGAAATGAAATAGTAACTGAGGCCATATTTCTGACATGTCTGTTCAAACATTAATTTGCAAATATCTACAACATAAGGCATCGTGCTTAATCAGCTGAACACCTTCTACAGTATTTCTATGCTACAGAATCCCTCTTTTCTTCATTATAATAAATAAATAAACTTTATTTGTGTAGCACTTTTCCTAACTTTTCCTCGGAGTCTCACCACACATCCACTCACGTATCTCTCTGCTCTCAGAAGGAAGGAGGCGGGGCCACGCGTCACCAACGTGTAATCAATTACACTGCGCATGTGTTATACCCTGTGGTCTTAATGCTCAGGCTGATCGGAATCCTTAAAAAAATTCCTGAATCCGGATCACGACCAAAATCTAATGGATTGTTCATTTTGCTACACCACATCCCTCCAAAAAATGTAATTCAAATCCATCACAAACTTTTGGAGTAATCCTGCTAACAGACAAACAGACAATCAAATAAACCAACGCCATTGGCATTGAAGGAGGTAATTAAATCTATTTACAAACTTTCCATGCCGGCACTCCCTGCAAAACCTTTTCACAAACTCAATGTCAGCCGTCCTCTTCCGCGAGCAGGGGAGTGTAGTGGAGTTCCTGCTTGGCTGCATCTCAGACAGCCAATCCGACCCGTTCATAGAGGTTGTCCTTCTAACCTACATACGGAGCGGGTTCTTTTCACAAGCTGGGGCCAGGTTTCTGCAGTAGCCCACGGACAAACCAAACACTGGCTCTAGATAGGGCCATTCGCATTTTTGCGTTTTCATGTTTTTGCACTGTGGTGCTCCTACACATGGGAGACGTTTCAGTTGGTTGCAATCTGCAACCTCGCCGCTAGATGCCGCCAAATCCTACACACTGCACCTTCAAGACATTTGATTGTTTGACATAAGGTGGCACTGTAGGCTTATGAGTTACCTGTAGTTGCCTCTGATATTTGGACATGCAGCCTGAGTTAAAATCCACACATTTTCATTTTACTTTTATTTTTGTAGTAACAGATGAAAGTCTCAAAGACAGGAGACAGATTCCAGCTGAAGGATTAGAGTCCTGTACTGATAGAAAATGGTTATTTTTTTAAAAAACTGGCAAAGCTAAGGTGACATTTACTGCTTTTGGGAAAAAAATTTTTAAGGATGTTATTATTATAATTTCTCTTTCTCTGTAGCTAACTTTTGAGGTCCAGTTTGGTGTTCAGCAGTCAGAAGGATGACTCCTACTCTTCTCTCTGTAGCCCTGCTGCTGCTACTTACTGTGGTTCCAGTTAAAGGTAAGCTTCAGAATAGCTTCAGCATTTCTACTAAGGTGGACAATAAAGTCAAACTAAAGTAAAGTAAATTTATTTCAAATGTTTTTATTATTACTGAATGCAAAAAACATCCTCAGTTTTATTATTATTATTAGTTCTAAAATATTGTTTATCCTCATTATTTTGTTATTAATTCTGTACTAACTTTGACTCTTTTTTTTTCAGGTCAATTTGAGAATAGACCCATTACTATCCTGGTGACAAACTCTGTAACAAACTCTCCCACTCAGATCTACAACACTTTCGTGGTTTTCAGAGGAATCCTACTGGGTGGAATGAGGAGACTGCGAGACTCAAACACAGGCTTTAAGTAAGATCATCACATCAACTGTTAGCATGAATCAATAATTTAAAGGTACAGTGTGTAACATCTGGCGGCTTCTAGCGGTGAGGTTGCAGATTGAAACTTCTCCGGTGTTTCAAGCGTGTAGAAGAACTATAGTGGCCGACGGGAAAACGTGACTGGCCCTCTCTAGATCTGTTGTAAGAGTAGCATAGATCATTTGGAGAATAGCAGAGCCAGTGTGTAAAGTGTGTGTGTGTACCTGGGAAGTGAGTGGTGAAGCAAGAGAGAGAGCGGCGGCGATGTGTGGGATGTTGTGAGTGAAAGTGTTGTGAATTAGTTTAGCTTTGAGAATGTGAAGTGAATGTAGTGGAAGTAGCAGTTTGTGCAGAAATAAATGCTGCAGATGCAGCACTTTTGGGTGGCAGTCAACACGTGTTTAATGTTGGGAACTTGCTTAGGATTAGGCAACAATACCACTGAGTTAGGTTTAGGAAAAAACAACATGGTTGGGCTTAAAATTACTTTATTTTTACATTGCAAATATCTCTTGTTGTCCTTGCAGGTTTAACTACACAGAGCATGCAGACTATGGCCCGTTCCTGGAGAGTGTGGGTGATTTGGCTGGAAGTCAGGAAACACGTACCTATTGGGAGCTGCTGGTAAAAAAAGCAGACGGAAATATCAGACCTGATGTTGGTGAGTCAACCAAGAGAGCACCTTTCTGTCTTTTTAAATTCAACATCTACTGTATCTTGTTCTTACTGTAAATCAATTTATAATCTTTTATCTTGTTTTTGTTTGCAGGTATTGGATGTTACATTCCGAATGCAAATGACACAATCATCCTGAACTATAACACGTACTAAAGGATCAGCAACCACTGGCAATCAACATGGGATCAAAGCCAGAATCACATTCAACTGTATGATTATGTTTTAACATTGCTTAATCTTGATTGGATGATTATCCCATGGCAATGTACCTTTACCTCATATATCCTGCTTGGTAACCAGATACTTCCTCATGAAGATGAACATACTATTTGAACATGTTTAGTGTAATTTTTTTTTAATTAAGAAACAAAAATAAAAATGTCCTTTGCAGAATCAAATCTGTGTTGTTTTCACTAAATTTTTTGGTAAACAAAAGAGTTTTCCAGGTTGAACATGAAATGATCAAGAATTGTGTCAAAACAAGGCTAATCAGTTGCTATTACAATACATCTGTTTAGATGCTACACCTTTCAGTCACTGTTGGACAATCATGTGTTCTTAGTGTTCAAATGACACAAACAAATCACACATAGTACAACAGGCTGCTCTCATGCACTTTTCATAGCTATATACCTATGAACACCAAAAGGTTGGAGCCGGCTCTGATGTAGCTAGTTCTCTAATAGTTGTTGGGATAGAGTTCCACTCTAGTGCAGCTTTAACAGAATACAGACTGCCTAACAGTACTTTTTCTGAGAGGGATAATGCATCCCGTCTTGTAAACCTATATGAAGTTATTCTTATGGTGTCAAACTGTCTGAGCAGAAGAGATGATGAGATTGTACCGATTTCTTCAAGTATTTTGAGTGTTTGTTTATACAGAGACCGTAGTGGTTTAAGAGTAGTGGTACTAGCTTGTGACCAGGTTGTTAAACAGAAAGTGATGTGAGAAATGACCTTAGAATACATGGACATCATAGCTGCCCCTGTTGACATGTAGTCTCTAGTGAACCTGAAATTAGAAACACTGAATTTTACCTGGTTACAGACCTTTTTCACCTGAGCCTTAAAATTAAGTTTAGGGGGTTAAAACGATTTTGCATTAACACGTTAACTTTAACAGCCCTAGTAAAAAGACAACTGTTTGCTAACACATTAGCCATATTAACTTTATAATGTGAAAATATGATGTTAATGTCTCTACAGCTTGTTCTGCTGCCACCACGGGGCGGGGGCCGGTAAATCAGTTTATGTCCCCTAAAATAATATGAAAAGGGCTCTCATTTCTTCACTGTTAATCTGATGTTGAAATGGTCCACTTTACCACCACCAACATTGTTTCATACAGAGCCAGCACAATAGAATCACTGTCCATGCACTTTCTGACTCCAGTGGATAAACCAGTAACTTTACATTCAAAAAAGTTTTGTTTATACTTCAGCCAGTTCTTCCATGATGAAATATTTGACCTATTTAGTTGTATTGTTAAGAAGTTATAAACCAATTATGATCAGTTTGACTACTGTAGGTTTACTAGTATTGTAGTATGGCTAGTAGGCTATGCAGCTAGTGGAAGAGCCCTAGGCTTCATCTGCTTTCTCTTCTTTGACCTTATACCTGCATCAGTATTATAATTAGAGGTGGTTCTTTGGTTCAGCTCTGCTTACTAAAATGTTGCCCAGAAGTTGTCTTTTCCATTCCTTTCCCCCATCACTGCCACCACATACAGGCCACTGCTGGGGACATCCTGAGTTTAATATGAATAAAACCTGGATTAATATTGGTATTATTAACTGACCATGAAACATTTCACAATAACAAACTTGCACACACTCATATCACTGTGTCTTCAACAAGCTATTCAATTCATCTAAATTTATTTTTGTATAGCGTCAAATCACAACAGAAGTTATCTCAAGACACTTTGTATATAGAGCAGGTCTTAGACCGTACACCATAGTTTAGAGACCCAACAGGATCCACCAAGCGAACTGTGGCCAGGAAAAACTCCCCGGTTAGTGGGATGGATGGATGGATGGATGGATGGATGGATGGATGGATGGATGGATGGATGGATGGATGGATGGATGGATGGAGGGAGAGAGAGATAGATAGATAGATAGATAGAGAGAGAGAGAGAGAGAGAGAGAGAGAGAGAGAGAGAGAGAGAGAGAAGCAACCACAACAATAGCACAGCAGCTGTAATAATTAATACAAGTAGGACTAATAATACAAAACCAATAGTAGTGGATGTAAAAGAGTGATAATACAGCTATCGGAATTGATATCATTGGGTCATCCTCCGACGGGTTTTCAAGTGGAGCTTCCAGCTATCTCAGTCCACCATACATCTGGCTTGCTCGCCAGCACTGTCCAGCATCTCTCCTCAGTAAGTCCATATATGTTGGTGTGGGACGTCCCTGTGATCGATCCCCGTGCGTTGGTTCCCGCAGCACCAGCATGCTTGCTGGGAGTTCTTGATGTCTTTGGCAGTGACCGAGAAGTCTCATTCTCCAGGCTGCCACTTTGTCACTAAGCCTTGGTAGTCCCTCGTTAGCCTTGGTAGTCCCTCGTACAGACGGAATTAAATAATGATGGTAGCAGTTGGTGTCAAGCAGGCAGCGTACGCGGTAGCAGATGCAGCCACAATCCAGGTGACATCCAGACCCAGGTGAAACCCCGCTCCAAGTGTACCCCTGCTCCAGGTATAACCTCGCTCTAGGTGTAACCCCGCTCCATGGTTACCTGCGAGACAAGGAGGCACAAGGACTCCCGGGAAGGAATGAAGTTAGTAACAATGAATGGGACATGAATATATACAGAAGGAGAAAGGAGCTCAGTGTGTCATTGGAAGTCCCCCGGCAGTCTAGGCCTATAGCAGCTTAACTAGGGGCTGGTCAAAGACAGCCCTAACTATAAGCATTATCAAAGAGGAAAGTCTTTAGCCTACTCTTAAATGTGGAGAGGGTGTCTGCCTCCCGGACTGAAACTGGGAGCTGGTTCCACAGAAGAGGAGCTTGATAGCTGAAGGCTCTGGCTCCCATTCTACTTTTGGAGACTCTAGGAACCTCAAGTAACCCTGCATTCTGGGAGCGCAGTGCTCTAGTGGGGTAATAGGGTACTATGAGCTCTTTAAGATATGATGGGGCCTGACCATTTAGCGCTTTGTAGGTGAGGAGGACGATTTTAAATTCTATTCTTGATTTTACAGGGAGCCAGTGCAGAGAAGCTAATACAAGAGTAATATGATCTCTTTTTCTAGTTCTTGTCAGTACACGTTGTCAAGTAATTATGAGGTCCCTCGACCCATACCTGCGCTCCCTCCTCCTGCTTGGTCCTGCTGGAACGGGCATCCGCAGGGCCGAGGGGGGGATAACGGGCGGCGTAGAGCCAGATGGGAGAACAACAGAGGACGTACCTGAGGGCAGGTTCGGCCTTGGCCTTACCCTCGGCAAGCCGCTAGAGGGAGGCCGTTCCAACGTCAGTAAACCACAAATATGGACCCTTGTGACACAGAGTATGTAACCACTAATCGATTTAACAATGACTAAGGTTAGCAAGAAAGTGTTAAGATTTGTTTTTGATTAAGTAAGGAAAAATACATGAAAATCAAGTAGGTTGTGATCAACAGATGTGTGTATGTGTGCTGTAAACAAGAATCAGATTTTGGAAATGTGAAATAAGGAAACTAATCATTCTAAGGAAAAGACCTTGTGTAGGTTAAAACAAACGACGCAAAGAGGGCATTGATATTTGGGGAAACATGATTAAAACAGGGGGTAGATAGTTTTATATGTAACAAATGATTTTTTATGGTGTTTTACGAATCTACAGAATTAACAAGTGATTCTTATTGTGTGTGGTAACCTGTAGGAAGTTGAACTCGGGACCGGTAGCCTTGTGACTCAAGGGAAGTGAAACTTCAAGATGATCAATTTGGGTGGGGCTAAAATCACTTCCTTAAATTTAGCTACAACACTATCGGATAGACATCTAGTGTACAAACTTTTGTCTGATGGTGTATAGTCTAGTAATAAGAATTCAAAAGTGATTAAATAATGGTCTGATAAAAGAGAGTTCTCTGGAAAAACAATTAAATGTTCAATTTCAACGCCATATGACATAACAAGGTCAAGGGTGTGGTTAAAACGGTGAGTGGGTTTATGCACATTCTGCGAGAAACCAATTGAATCTAATAAAGCAAGAGTCTTTGTTGAAGAGTTAAGTTTATTCTCTTGATGAATGAGGTTGCTGGTTTACTGTTATTTAATATATACATTGTTCATGATGCTACATATTGTCTTGTGACTGTGAAAAGACTGGAATGTAATATGACTCATCTGAATATCAGCCTCATGTGATTGGTTGTTCCGGTGTGATAAGATCTGCGGAGGAGAACTATAAAAGTTATTGACCATGGGTCCTTCCAACATGACCAGGACCTACTCGAAGAGGAAGGATTTCCCATCAGATCTCCTGCACCCTTACAGGTCTGTTACAGATTATGAAGAGGTGAAAGAGGTTAGAAAATGATCTTGTAACCAAGGTTATTTCAAATGCCATTGGCTGATTTGTTTTGACTTTCTTTAAAGGAACAGCAAGAAGCATTTAAGCTGGCCGCCAGGTTTTGTGCTGTAGCCCACAGACAAACCAGACACTGGCTCTAGATAGGGCCATTCTCATTTTTGCGTTTTCATGTTTTTGCGCTAGCCACAGTGGTGCTCCTACACTGGGCACATAGGAGAAGTTTTAGTTGGTTGCACTCTGCAACCTTGCGGTTAGATGCCGCCAAATCCTACACACTGCACCTTCAAGACATTTGATTGTTTGACATAAGGTGGTACTGTAGGCTTATGAGTCACCTGTAGTTGCCTCTGATCTTTAGTTACAATACACAGCTTTTACTTTCATTTTTGTATTAAGAGATGACAGTCTCAAAGACAGGAGACAGTTTCCAGCTGAAGGATTAAAGTCCTGTACTGACAGAAAATGTTTTGTTTTTTTTTAAAAACCTTACAATTTCATAATAACGGCAAAGCAAAGGTGACATTTTACTGATTTTGGGAAAAATCTTAGCATTTTAAAGGATGATTTTATTATAATTTCTCTGTCTCTGTAGCTAACTGTTGAGGTTCAGTTTGGTGTCCAGCAGTCAGAAGGATGACTCCTACTCTCCTCTCTGTAGCCCTGCTGCTGCTACTTCCTGTGGTTCCAGCTAAAGGTAAGCTTCAGAACAGCTTCAGAATTTATTTCAAATGTTTTTATTATTACTGAATGCAAAAATATCCTCAGTTTTATTACTGCAGTTCTAGAATATTGTTTATCCCCCTTATTTTGTTATTAATTCTGTACAAACTTTGACTCTTTTCTTTCAGGTCAATTTGAGAAAAGACCCATTAATATCCTGGTGAAAAACTCTTTAACAAACTCTTCCACTGTGATCTACCACACTTACGTGGTTTACAGAGGAATCCTACTGGGTGGAATGAGGAGACTGCAGGACTCAATGACAGGCTTTAAGTAAGATCATCACATCAACTTTTAGCATGAATCATCAATTTAAAGGTACAGTGTGTAACATCTGGCGGCTTCTAGCGGTGAGGTTGCAGATTGAAACTTCTCCCGTGTTTCAAGCGTGTAGAAGAACTGTGGTGGCCGACGAGAAAGCATAAATGGTCCGCTCTAGAGCTGTTGTAAGAGTAGCATAGATCATTTGGAGAATAGCAGAGCCAGTGTGTAGAGTGTGTGTTTGTGTACGCGGGAAGTGAGTGGTGAAGCAAGAGTGAGGGAGTGGCGGCGATGTGTGGGATGTTGTGAGTGTAAGTGTTGTGAATTAGTTTCGCTTTGAGAATGGGAAGTGAATGTAGCGGAAGTAGCAGTTTGTGCAGAAATAAATGCTGCAGCTGCAGCACGTTCTCATCCCAAACTTTCTGACCCCTCGGCGTCACTTTTCGGTGGCAGTCAACACGTGCTTAATGTTGTGAACTTGCTTAGTATATACAACAATACCACTGAGTTAGTTTTAGGAAAAAACAACATGGTTGGGTTTAAAATTACTATATTTTTACAGTGCAAATATGACAAATATGACAGGACACGAATGAACAGCTGACTGCAAAGTGAAAGTTAAACGTAACGCACTGGACAAGAACAGCAGTCTCATGGATGAAAGCCTTGTGTTTTTTATATGTCTTTGTAGTCGCTCAATATACTACATCACCTGCTCTGCAAGTCGCTCGTTTTGCTACATCACTTGCTGCGGCCATCCGCAGACTTCTTGTGATACATCAAAGACAAACATAAATTTAATGTAATTAATCAAATGTAATTGAGAATGCAGTGTAGTTGTATGGGAACATCATTTTTAGATCACAGGGTTGCCTTGCTACCAGAACATTTTTAACTCAGCGCTGTTCTCTGCTCCCACCTGTGCTTTGTCCATAAATTAACTGTCATGTCTAAGGGAAGCTGCAAGAAACATTAATGTAAAAGCCACCCATGTCTGAATGACAAAAATCCACCTTGTTGTCCTTGCAGGTTTAACTACACAGAGAATGCAGACTATGGCCCGTTCCTGGAGAGTGTGAACGGTTTGGCTGGAAATCAGAAAACACGTACCTACTGGGAGCTGCTGGTAAAAACATCAAACGGAACCATCAGACCTGATGTTGGTGAGTCAACCAAGAAAGCACCTTTCTGTCTTTTTACAGTCAACATCTACTGTATCTTGTTCTTTCTGTAAATCAATCTATCAATCATCTTTTATCTTGTTTTTGTTTGCAGGTATTGGATGTTACATTCCAAATGCAAATGACACAATCATCCTGAACTATAACAAGTACTAAAGGATCAGCAGCCACTGGCAATCAACATGGGATCAAAGCCAGAATCACATTCAACTGTATGATTATGTTTTAACATTACTTAATCTTGATTGGATGATTAACCAATGGGAATGCACCTTTACCTCATATTTCCTGCTTGGTAAGCAGATACTTCCTCATACTATTTGAACACGGTTTGTGTGATTTCGTCAATTAAGAAACAAAAATAAAAATGTCCTTTGCAGAATCAAATCTGTGTTGTTTTCACTATATTTTCTGATAAACATAAGAGTTTTCCAGGTTGAACATGAAATGATCAAGAATTGTGTCCAAACAAGGCTAATCAGTTGCTATTACAATACATCTGTTTAGATGCTACACCTTTCAGTCACTGTTGGACAATCATGTGTTCTTAGTGTTCAAATGACACAAACAAATCACACATAGTACTACAGGCTGGTCTCATGTACCTTTCATAGCTATATACCTATGAACACCAAAAGGCTGGAGACGGCCCTGATGTAGCTAGTTCTCTAATAGTTGTTGGAATAGAGTTCCACTCTAGTGCAGCTTTAACACAATACAGACTGCCTGAAAGTACCTTTTCTTAGAGGGATAATGCAATCCCGTCTTGGAAAACTACATGAAATTATTCATATGGTGACAAACTGTCTGAGCAGAAGAGATGATGAGATTGTACCGACTTCTTCAAGTATTTTGAGTGTTTGTTTATACAGAGACTGTAGTGGTTTAAGAGTAGTGGTACTAGCTTGTGACCAGGTTGTTAAACAAAAAGTGATGTGAGAAATTACCTTAGAATACGTCGACATCATAGCTGCCCCTGTTGACATGTGGTCTCTAGTGAACCTGAAATTAGAAACACTGAGTTTGACCTGGTAACAGACCCTTTTCACCTGAGCCTTAAAATTAAGTTTAGAATCAATCATAACTCCGAGGTACAGATACAACCTGTAGCCTCTCCTCTGATACAAAATACATCTGGCTCAACACTAGAACACAGATAGAGGTTATCAAATAACCTGTTTTGTAAGTTACCTAAAATGAATGAAAATGTAGTAGCACATAGAGTCCTGTTTTTGACTTTATGATGTAATGGTTCATTCTGTTAAAGCAGTGTGCTTGGTTTCAGTATGATGTGATGTGTGGATCTGCTGCTGAACTCTTACACAAGACCAAAACACAGCAAAAAGGAGAACAACTATTGGACTCATTGGACTACATCATCAGGTTGTCAGAAACAAGATTCCAAATGTGTCAAAAGGAAACTGTTTGCTAAGATGATAGCCATATTATGTCAATGTCTGTACAGCTTCTGTTGCCACCACGGGGCGGGGGCCAATAAATCAGTAAACTTCACCTAAAATAATATGAAAACGGCTCTCATTTCTTCACTGTTAATCTGATGTTGAAAGGCTCCACTTTACCACGACCGACATTGTTTCATACAGAGCCAGCACAACAGAATGTGTCACTGTCTATGTACTTTCTGACTCCAGTGGATAAACCAGTAAGTTTACTTTCAAACAAGTGTAATCTTATACTTCAGCCACTTCCTCCATGATGAAATATTTGACCTATTTGTTTGTATTGTTTAGAGGAACTCCATTTTGGAGCTCTGGGGAGTGGAGTAAAAATACTACACGATTTGCTAAAGAGTGTTTATGCATTGTGGTATTGTAACTTAAGTGAAGGATATAAGTACTTAATTATACAATAATTTTGTTGGTGTTTTCTGAGTGGACATGCAGCATCATCAGGGGCTACTGCGTTGGCCCTACGAGCTCGACCCACTCCAGTAGATAAACCAGTAAGTAAACAAATTTGACATTTTTAGACTTCAGACACTTCCTCAATGATGACATGTTTGACCTATTTAGTTTGTATTGTTAAGAGGTTATAAACCAATTATGTTCAGTTTGACTACTGTAGGTTCACTAGTTTATAATGTAGTACGGCTAGTAGGCTATGCAGCTAGTGGAAGAGCCCTATAGGCTTCATCTGCTTTCTCTTCTTTGACCTTATTCCTGCATCAGTATTATAATTAGCGGTGGTTCTTTGGTTCAGCTCTGCTTACTGAAATGTTGCGCAGAAGTTGTCTTTTCCATTCCTTTCCCCCATCACTACCAGCACATACAGGCCACTTCTGGGGACATCCTGAGTTTCATATGAATAAAACCTGGACTAATATTGGTAGTCCTAGATAAAGAGAGGCGTTTCTTCTCTTGATGAATGAGGTTACTGTGTTACTTAATATATCCATTGTTCATGATTGTCCTGTGACTGCGAAAAGACTTTGTAATGTAATATGACTCAGCTAAATATCAGCTTGATGTATGATGATTGGTTGTTTCGGTGTGATGGGATGTGCGGAGGAGAGCTATAAAAGTTATTGGCCATGAGTCCTTCCAACACGACAAGGAGCCACTCGAAGAGGAAGGATTTCCCATCAGAACTCCTGCACCCTTACAGGTATGTTACAGATTATGAAGAGGTGAAATAGGTTAGAAAAAGATCTTGTAAACAAGGTCAGCTAGTGGACGAGCCCTAGGCTTCATCTGCTTTCTGTTCTTTGACCTTATACCTGCATCAGTATTATAATTAGAGGTGGTTCTTTGGTTCAGCTCTGCTTACTGAAATGTTGCCCAGAAATGATCTTTTCCATTCCTTTCCCCCATCACTGCCACCACAAATAGGCCACTGCTGGGGACATCCTGAGTTTCATATGAATAAAACCTGTATTAATATTGGTATTATTAACTGACCAAAAAACAACTCACAGTAGCAAACTTGCACACACTCAAATCACCTTGTCTTCAATGAGCAAGAGTCCTTGTTGAAGAGGGAAGTTTATTCTCTTGATGAATGAGGTTGCTGGTTTACTGTTACTTAATATATCCATTGTTCATGATGCCACATATTGTCCTGTAGCTGTGAAAAGACTTTGGAATGTAATATGACTGAAATGTTGCCCAGAAATTGTCTTTTCCATTCCTTTCCCCCATCACTACCACCACCTCTGGGGACATCCTGAGTTTCATATGAATAAAACCTGGATTAATATTGGTAGTCCTAGTTAAAGAGAGGCGTTTCTTCTCTTTATGAATGAGGTTACTGTGTTACTTAATATATCCATTGTTCATGATTGTCCTGTGACTGTGAAAAGACTTTTGTAATATGACTCAGCTGAATATCAGCTTGATGTATGATGATTGGTTATTTCGGTGTGATAAGATCTGCGGACGAGAGCTATAAAAGTTATTGGCCAGGAGTCCTTCCAACACGACAAGGACCTACTCGAAGAGGAAGGATTTCCCATCAGAACTCCTGCACCCTTACAGGTCTGTTACAAATTATGAGGAGGTGAAAGAGGTTAGAAAAAGATCTTGTAACCAAGGTCATTTGATTTGACTTTCTTTAAAGGAACAGCAAGAAGCATTTAAGCTTTACGGCAGGTTTCTGCAGTAGCCCACAGACAAACCAGACACTGGCTCTAGATAGGGCCATTCTCATTTTTGCGTTTTCATGTTTTTGCGCTGGCCACTGTGGTGCTCCTACACACTTGGCACATAGGAGAAGTTTTAGTTGGTTGCACTCCTCGCGGTTAGATGCCACCAAATCCTACACAACACACCTTCAAGACATTTGATTGTTTGACATAAGGTGATACTGTAGGCTTATGAGTTACCAGTAGTTGCCTCTGATCTTTAGTTACAATCCACACCTTTTGCTTTCATTTTTAATAGAGATGAAAGTCTCAAAGGCAGGAGACAGTTTCCAGCTGAAGGATTAGAGTTCTGTACTGACAGATGAATGAAAATGGTTATTTAAAAAAAAACAAAAAAAAAACGTACAATTTCATAATAACTGCAAAGCTAAGAACATCACAAAGCTAATAAACATTTTACTGATTTTGTGAAAAATGTTAGCATTTTTAAGGATGATATTATTATAATTTCTCTGTCTCTGTAGCTAACTGTTGAGGTCCAGTTTGGTGTTCAGCAGTCAGAAGGATGACTCCTACTCTTCTCTCTGTAGCCCTGCTGCTGCTACTTCCTGTGGTTCCAGCTAAAGGTAAGCTTCAGAACAGCTTCAGATATGTATTTCAAATGTTTTTATTATTACTGAATGCAAAAACATCCTCAGCTTTATTACTGCAGTTCTAGAATATTATTTATCCTCATTATTTTGTTATTAATTCTGTACAAACTTTGACCTTTTTTTCAGGTCAATTTGAGAATAGACCCATTAATATCCTGGTGACAAACTCTTTAACAAACTCTTCCACTGGGAACTACAACACTTATGTGGTTTTCAGAGGAATCCTACTGGGTGGAATGAGGAGACTGCGAGACTCAAACACAGGCTTTAAGTAAGATCATCACATCAACTGTTAGCATGAATCATCAATTTAAAGGCACGGTGTGTAACATCTGGCGGCATCTAGCGGTGAGGTTGCAGATTGAAACTTCTCCCGTGTGCGATGAATGTAGAAGAACTGTGGTGGCCGACGAGAAAACGTGAATGACCCTCTCTAGAGCTGTTGTAAGAGTAGCATAATATGGAGAATAGAAGAGCCAGTTTGTAGAGTGTGTGTGTGTACGTGGGAAGTGAGTGGTGAAGCAAGAGAGTGAGAGAGTCGGCGGCGATGTGTGTGATGTTGTGAGTGAACGTGTTGTGAATTAGTTTAGCTTTAGAATGTGAAGTGAATGTAGTGGAAGTAGCAGTTTGTGCAGAAATAAAAACTGCAACTGCAGCACGTTCTCATCCCAACTCGTCACATACTGACGCTTTATCTGACTACTCTGTGTCACTTTTCGGTGGCAGTCAACACGTGCTTAATGTTGTGAACTTGCTTAGGATTAGGCAACAATACCGCTGAGTTAGGCTGGAACATGGTTGGGCTTAAAATTACCTTATTTTTACAGTGCAAATATGACAAATATGACAGGATACAAATCAACAGCTGAATGCAAAGTTAAAGTGAAACGTAATGGACTGGACAAGAACAGCAGTCTCATGGATGAAAGCCTTGTGTTTGTTACATGTGTTTGTATACTTTCATTAACGGTCGCTCAATATACTACGTCACCTGCTCTGCACGTCGCTCGTTTTGATAGGTCACTTGCTGCGGCCATTTGCGGACTTTTTGTGATACATCGAAGACAAATGTTAATTTAATTTCATTAATGAAATGTAATTGAGAATGCAGTTTAGTTGTATGGGAACATCATTTTGAGGAGACAGGGTTGCCTTGCTACCATAACATTTTGAACTCAGCGCTGTTCTCTGCTCCCACCCATGCGTTTTCCATAAATTTACTGTCATGTCTAAGTAAAGCTGCAAGAAACATTAATGTAAAGTCACCCATGTCTGAATGACACAAATTTATCTCTTGTTATCCTTGCAGGTTTACCTACACAGAGAATCCAAACTATGGCCCGTTCCTGGAGAGTGTGAACGGTTTGGCTGGAAGTCAGGACAACTGTGCCTACTGGGAGCTGCTGGTAAAAAAATCAAATGGAACCATCAGACCTGATGTTGGTGAGTCAACCAAGAGAGCACCTTTCTGTCTTTTTACAGTCAACATCTACTGTACCTTGTTCTTACTGTAAATCAATTTATAATTTTTATCTTATTTTTGTTTGCAGGTATTGGATGTTACATTCCGAATGCAAATGACACAATCATCCTGAACTATAACACGTGCTAAAAGATCAGCAGCCACTGGAAATCAAGATGGGATCAAAGCCAGAATCACATTCAACTGTTTAGTTTTGAAAATCAAAATCTCCTCTGCAGAATCAAATCTGTGTTGTTTTCACTATATTTTCTGGTAAACAAAAGAGTTTTCCAGGTTGAACATGAAATGATCATACATTTTGTCCAAACAAGGCTAATCAGTTGCTATTACTGCATCTGTTTAGATACTACACCTTTCAGTCACTGTTGGACAATCATGTGTTCTTAGTGTTCAAATGACACAAACAAATAACACATAGTACTACAGGCTGGTCTCATCCACTGTTCATAGCAATATACCTACAAAAGTAATGCACTGTAATTTGTGTATATCCCAAACAATCATTTTGTGTGTAATTTACATAATCGTGAAATGGTAAATATATAGAGTGGCGAACGCCGCATCGGGAGGAGGTCGGTGTGGATGGGTTGGTCAAAAAATACTGGACTTTCGCCCAGGAGACCTGTGTTCATGTCCCGTGAGAAACCAGAAGTCAGCGTTGATGTATTTGTCACGTAACTTACGTACTTAATTAACCCTACTGTTAATTGTTCTGGTTATAGAGAAGGGGTAGGACCATGTGTAGGCTGTACTTCTCCCTACTCCTTTTCGGACATGTAATATTTATTCATGTTGATTATTTGTTTATTGACAGTTTGCTGTATGTTCACTGCTCATTTCATTTGCTATTCTTGTTTTGTTTTTTACTTAAGGATTTGTTACATGTTCGAAATAAATAAATAATCAAACTAAAGTGAAATAAAATGATTTTCACTGTCCACTCATATTAAACATGAATCCCTATCATGACCTCACTCATTGCACTGGTCTATTGTGATCCCACTCTTTGCACTCGTATAATGTGATCCCAGTCTTTGCACTGGTACCATTTGACCTCTCTTTTGCACTTTCCCACTGACCTAACTCATTGTAAATGTTCTAATTATGGCATCACTCATTGCACTGGTTTAATACGTCCTCGTTCGCACATCATGGGGTTATGCCAGCATAACTATAACTGTTTAATTATGAAACATTTCTTCCATGGCTTATTTCTAATACTGCTTTGAAATCCACAACTGCAGTAAGGTAATGTATTTGTGTAGTTTAGAAAACACTACATTCTACACTACTTTTTACGGGGGGAATATACCTAATCTCACCACCGCATCACTACCCCCTTTGATATACTACGTCATGATGGAGTCTAATCGCCAAACACTTTGCACTCTTATACTTATCATGCACCATGTAATACATTATTGTTCATTCGATATTGGCTTAAATAACAAACCACTGGTAGGGTCCTTTAAGGCCTTCAGAAAACATGTCATTCTCTTTGTCTCACTATGGACTATGTTGAGCCCACTCAGCCTTTTTAAAGGGTAGAAGGGTCAGTTCACCCAAAATACCAAAAACAAACATATGTTGTTCTCTTAACACTAGCGCTATCCGGCCATGCAGATAGATTTGATTTAATTTGACATTTGAATGGAATTTCATTTGCAGTGCTCGCAGCATTAAAAAAGTGACTTTTAAAAAGTTGATTTGCCTTCTGTTAGATCACTTAGACCGATAAAACACATCGGATATCATATATTCAAAACACAATAATACATGGAGGGATATTTTATTCAGATGAGATTATAACTCAGCATTCAACACAGATGCATTTTGTGTGATTGTTCACAAATACTTCGTCATACAGTCAAGTCCAACACTGGCTCTGATCTCATGCTGATGTACGGCGGCTGATGAATCTTCACCAGGTTGTAAATTTCAGGATGATTTGCTCCTTTGCATTGGGAATGTAACATCCAATACCTGCACAAAAAGAGCCATATAGTGTATTATAATCTGATTTAAAGCAAGATTACAACAAGAAAGACTGATTGACAGACAGACATTTGCATAGTGGACTTACCAACATCAGGTGTTATGATTTTGCCATCTGGAGTCTTGACCTGCAGCAACCAGAATGTGTGGTCTTTGTCATTTCCAGCCACTCCGTTCACACTCTCCAGGTACGGGCCATAGTTTGGATCCTCTGTGTAGGTGAACCTGCAGGACCAAACAGAAGAACAATTGACATCCAGTTACTTTGAATGTGGGCAACAGCTGCTGTCACTACGAGGGAAAGTCATCAGGACCCCGTTCTTCAAATTTACTCATCTAGCTAAGTGGAAACCAGACAGAAGATTGATTTGTTAATCTTGGATGGAATTATCTTGAACAACAGTGCACTCTTATTTTGAAATGAAGACAACCATGATCGATATTCAAATGACTGGCTGAGTACTGATATGATTGCACTTACATATGGTATATGTGTTGGAAAGCGGTGTCATTTTATGTGTGTTATTGTTAATGGTGTTATTTGGTTCTACATTGTGCACCACAATATTTCCACACGTCAATTGTTATATAATAAGTTATCGTGAGTTATTCCGTGAGTGATGTTATGTTCGAGATTAAGCAGATTTTCGATTATGGCTCCTCCGACAAGCCTGCTTTCTCCTCGAGATGCATTTTAGGAATTGGGACATCCTCCAAGATGGAGCGCTGAGATCGATTTCCGGGTCACAAGCCGGTGGATCGAGGGTCGAGGTTCGAGGAGACAAGCAGGCAAAAAATCGGGAAATGAGATGGAGCTATTGCTCCTTCAACGAGTAAACAAATTGAGCCTGAAACGCAGTGTTTCACTGCCCTCTCTGGTCGAAGTTTGAAAGTTTGTTGCCCCTTGACACCCATCGATGATGATGATGATGATGATGATGTGGATATAAGCTCTTGTGTTCCCTCTGTCGATCAGTGATGTAGTTCAAAACTTTAAAGATGTGACAGAATAGGAACAGTTATTTATACCGAGCTCAGTGTTTCGTTACAGTTTAACTTAGCTGTTTTACTAATGTCACAAATAATGCAAAGAAATTAATTTGCAAATGTATTTCAAAGACACTGCTTGGGTTGCATGCAAGGATTTGTTCTGAGCACATATGATCTTGAGAAAGAGGGACTCCACTGTAAAGTAACGCTTTTTGTGAGATGGCTTTGAATCACTACATTTCCAAGTCTTATAAGCAGCGAGTTTATCCACTTGTAAGGTGATTTTGCAAATATAGGTCCACATCAATAGAAATTTGTTTCAAGTTGCGGACAGTGGCTCTCAAGTGACGACTGATGTTATGATCTTACTTAAAGTTTGCATTGGAGTCCATGAGTCTCTTCATTGCACCCAGCAGGATCCCTCTGTAAACCACATGTGTGCTGAAGGTCACAGGGCTGGTGCCTAATACGCTGTTCTCCACCACCACATCAATGGGAACTGGCTCACTTGCTGAATGATACATGACAAAAAAAACAGGAAAAAATATATTTTTTAAAAAATATCCAGTAATAAAGAAAATCATTTGAAAAATAAAGTTTTACGAATTATTCTGAAGCTTACTTTGAGTCAGAGTCCCGGGAAGCAGCAGCAGCAGGACCACAGAGAGCAGAACAGGCACCATCATCATGGCTGAGACTTTAGGCTCACTGTACTGCCACAGTCAGTGTTTTATTCCAGTCATCGCTGTTTACATACTGGAGCACCGTGAGCTTTGTTGATCTTTGTTTGAAAAAGCTGATAATGTTTTCCATAAAGCCGATTCAAATGTCACCTTGAGGGTATGAAATAATATTTGCACTGCAGCATTTGGTAAACTGTACGATGAACAATGACCTTCAAATATGCTTCATCATATGTCAAGATGTTCTTCCATCACCTCCCTAGATTGATGTTTTGTTAAGATTGCTTAAAGCTCTAGCATGCCACCATGAAATGGCATAGATTTAAAATGGTGGTGAAAAATACTATTCACTGGAGGAGGCGGATGAAAACCAGAGCTAAAAGAGCAGTGAATATCAGATAAGACCCATATAGAGCTTGAATTCATTTTAAACATGACCACAACTGTTCCCCAACCTTAATCAGGTACTTTTTATTTAATGTAAACTGAATCAAACTTTAGGTGATGCAACACAACATATTTTATTCTTAGTTTTGGAACACAACATTTAAACATAACTACGTAGTGCATTAGCTTAGCATATTTTAGCATCATAATATCTGCTGATATTATTTCCCTGCCTGTAAAATTAAAGTAATAAAATAAAAGTATAACTGCATGGATTCTTGAAATGTTAGGTGTAGGCAGTAGAAGATTTGGGGAGGGATGAAAACCCCTCGTTAGCAAAATTACCAAAATTCCATCCCCCCTCTCTGCAGGGACAGAGGGGTTGTTTAGTTGAATATATTAGTCTAGTCCACTTGAGTCATTGAGCCTTCATCTGACTGAGGTTTATGCAAGTTACAATCTATGGCCCAAACCATGGCTCTGAAACATCAGTAGCCTAACTTTGCTGTGTATTGATAACTCC
The DNA here is from genome assembly GCF_043250625.1 of Sebastes fasciatus. NCBI lineage: Eukaryota > Metazoa > Chordata > Actinopteri > Perciformes > Sebastidae > Sebastes > Sebastes fasciatus. The sequence goes on from NC_133801.1 coordinate 28,496,910, forward strand.
ATGGCGCTGTCCGTGGTGCTGAAGTAGCAGAGGGATTTGTAATTGCGACTTTATCTCTAAATCCCGCCCTTCTGTCAGTTCCGTCTTAAATCTATAATATTCTCTAAACTATATAGCTATAGGTATTACAAAAGAGAGAACCAAAAGAGTCATTCATGGGGCTGTTTGATAGTCACGGGCGAACGAAACAAACCGGGTCCCCCCCCCCTGTTAAAAATTAACACGTTTCCCACTGGCTGTAGGTAGCTAACATACAAACTAATCTATCATAGATGATCTGTTTTATCTGTTTAATGTCTCTGTGGCTTGCTGTCAACTTTGTGAAAGTGGGGTAAAGTGCTATAGTAATAAAGTGTTTGATGCATTACCTGGATGATCAAAGTACATTTATATTGTGGGAATAAGATTATTGGAACTAGCAGATTCAGTTTATTTAGCACAATATATCTTTAATATGATATGTAGCTCTCTATGCAATGTGGCAAACCCTTTAATATCACAAATTATCCTGTCTTGTTAGTGAGGTGCTTTGCCAGCAGAGGTCAGGACATTTCATTATAACCTGAGCATGAAGACATGCTATTGTTCAGCCATTTATGCAATATGTATCACTGCACTTCTCTGTAAAACAAGAATACTATTCTATATAATAATCTGGTGATGTAGGAGCATCAACCACGATGTGCTTTAACTAATCTGAAAAATGGACACTGAGGCAACGTTTTTCTAATGTCATTACAGCACAATATAATAAGAAAGTTATGATAATCAGCGTATTAAATCTTACTTGTTATAAGCAGTATTGTGAATTTTCTTTAAAGCAAGTACCTGTAAGCAGTTCCAATAGCATATGGTGCACTATTTGAATACCTGCCTGCCTTTTCATACTTAAGTTGTCATTGATAAATGTCACTAAAGTAGATTTTGTAGAGTCAACATTGAAGCCTTTTTTTTAAGTTATTATAATAAACTTACAAAGACTGTTTTATATCATGCCAAATCTTTAAAATCTGGGTCTTTGTACTCATGACATATAAATAGGCTCTCTTCTTATCAGCTCACCTTTGTTACACCATTACTTTACTGTACTATTCTGTGGTCTCTGACCAAGTAAACATTTCCTCATGAGCCAAAAGCACTATTATATATATCAGTTTGAAGTGGTTATCGGAATAGCAAATATGTGCACGACTTTTAACAAAATATTGTAAAAGTGTCACACTGACATGTGACCTACAGAGCACAACGGGCTTTATTTAAATACTGTGCATGTCAACAAATCAGGTTAATAGACACCTATTGGTTTCTCAACTTCTCAACAGCTTTTTCAACTCATATTACAAACCAACTTACATTGACACACACATATGCTAGTGTCAAAGGGCAAAATTCAGATTTATAGAACTACATGTCCTGCATGTGGAGGATGTAATCAGACACATTAAGAAATATAATTAACTTGTATAATTGCTAAAAAATGTGTTTAAAAAATGTGGAACGCTTATTTCATCAATTGGGAACAACACTCATGGCAGAGTAGGGAATACAAGAATAGGAATCAAGAGGGAACCAGAAGACATATGATAAGCAGCTGGACGGACTACACCTTCCATCATACACACGTTTGAGGAGTTGAAGGGAATAGCTCAAGAGGGTTGCTGGGGGAAACAATACTGACCATCATGTTTTAGTAACTATAATGCTCGACAAAAAGCGAATATGTGTGTTTTAAATTAACAATATCATCATAGACTCTCAAAACCAATGCCTAAAATATCAACTGGAATTGTAATAATATAGCATTCAAATGTCATAAATTATGTTGGCCTCCCCTAATAATAGAAATGCTCTGAACACTGATGGGCTCAAAGTACTGTAAAAGTGCCCAAATTGCAAACTGCACTAGGACACCTCTTCAATACTGTGAAATAAAATGAGAACATTTCTGCCAGGACCACTTTCATCAAAATGATTCTATCATAGTCAAGCAGTACAATTATTTCTGGTGGTTTGGTTGTACTCTGGAGGCTCTCTGTCATTAGTGCATGCATGCATTGGAGTGAGATGTGTAGCAGCTGAAATCAGCTCCTCCTTAACAGCATCTGCTCAGATGATTGTTTATCCAAGCCTGATTTAGTGTGTGACAGCAGCCAATTGTCATTACCTCCGCCAAGGCCAAAAGCCTTGGAAGGAGGTATTGTTTTCACCGACATTGATTTTTTTTGTTTGTTTGTTTGTTTGTCTGTTTGTCTGTCTGTTAGCAGGATTACTCCAAAAGTTCCCGATGGATTTGAATGAAATTTTTGTTGTAGTGTAGCACAATGAACAATCCATTCGATTTTGGTGGCGATCCGGATCGTGATCCGGATTCAGGGATTTTTTTAAGAATTCCGATCAGCCTGAGCATTAAGACCACAGGGTATAACACATGCGCAGTGTAACTGATGACGCGTTGATGACGCGTGACCCCACCTCCTTCCTTCTTCTGAGAGCAGAGAGATACGTGTGTGAATGTGTGTGTGGGAGCTGCTGTCCGTCCGCGGTGAGAAAGAAAAAAACGGTAGATGATGGGATGAGAGACAACGCAGTGAAACGTTATACAGACATAACATGGCTGCTGAATGAGAGAGGCATCCGCCGATACGTTACACGGAAACACACCGTGTTAATAATAAGCCGACCATCTCACGGTACCGCCTGCTGTGAGCTGTGATCTGTTTTTAAATAATAATAAACTTTATTTGTATAGCACCTTTCCAAACATAGTTACAAAGTGCTTTACATAAGTTAAAATAGTGCAAAAATCAAGATAAAAACAATACAGAATAAATACATTAAAACATAGGCCAAAATAAAATGTTGAACATAAGACTTTTGTACAAAAAGTCAACAATAATGAAATTTAAAACAATGGTTTGCTATAAAAAGGCCTTCCTGTAAAGGTAGGTTTTGAGGCATGATTTAAAAGAAGAAACAGAGTTTACTAGCCTGAGTTCCTGCAGAAGGGAGTTCCACAGCTGTGGGGCTCTAACAGAGAACGCCTGGTCTCCCTTTGTAACAAGATGGGCTGTGGTGACAGTGAGGAGGGTCCTACCTGAGGAGCGCAGGCCGTGGCTCGGCTCGTAGGGCTCAATAATTCTAAAATGTAGTTAGGGGCAAGGCTGTGAAGGGCTTTAAAAGTAATTAATAAAATTTTAAAATCAATACGATACCTGACTGGGAGCCAGTGAAGTGTTGCAAGGATGGGTGTGATATGGTTTTGTCTCTTAGAGTTTGTTAGTAGTCTGGCTGCCACATTTTTAACAAGTTGGAGACGGGATATGACTTTTTGACTGAGCCCCGAATAAAGGGAATTACAGTAGTCTAATCGGGATGAGATGAATGCATGGATGACTTTTTCCAGGTTTGTTTGGGTAATGAAAGGTTTGATTTTAGAGATGTTCCTTAGCTGGAGAAAACATGACTGAATTACTTTGGTAATCTGTGCATCAAAGCTGAGCTCAGAGTCAAAGACCACACCCAGGTTGCGGGCGGACTGCGTGATGTTAGACGACAGGTTGCAGTCTTTGCTAATTCATTAGTCCGGTTTGGGGGTCCAAATAGAAGCACTTTGTATTTTGAGTCATTTAGCTGAAGGAAATGTTGTGACATCCAGCATTTTATATCTGAGACAGTCCATTATATTACAGAGTTTGTCTGTGTTGCTACCAGTCAGCGGGACATAAAGTTGAGTGTCGTCCGCGTAACAGTGGAAACTGAAATTGTATCTGCTGATTATCTGACCCAGGGGAAGCATATAAATAGAAAATAATATAGGACCAGGAATTGACCCTTGGGGGACACCACATGAGAGGGGGGCTGGGGATGAGGAGAATACACCCAAAACAACAGAAATGTCTCAGTGAGGTATGAGTGAAACTAGGCAAGAGCGGTGTTTTTAATGCCAACACAGTTTTCTAGGCGTTTGAGAAAGGTTTTATGGTCAACTGTGTTGAAAGCAGAACTTAGGTCGAGCATAATTAAAATTAAAGTCACGCACCTTGGCAGAGGTCTGCGCTCTCCATGTCGTATGAGGAGTTTACAAAGGGGACCCAATCGCAGAGTAACAGGCAGGACAGGTAGTTAGAAATAAAAGCGAGCTTTAATAGAGCTGAAAAATCCAAAACAACAAAAGGCAGGGAGGGGAACCAAGTACCAAAAGAACAAATAGAAACAAACAACAAAAACCAAACAGAAGACCAAAACCAAAAATCACAAACCAGGGAAACACGAGGAACACCAGGATCAGAGCAGGAGGAAACAAGGAACACGGAGGACAAGGTAGACGGGGCTGGAGAGACAAACGAACCGACAAGGGCAGAGGGGAACACACAGGCTTAAATACAAGACATGATTACACACAGGTGAAACAAATCAGGGCGGGGCAGACAATCAACAAAAGGCAGGAAAGCAAACAAAGGAGGGAAGTAAAACCAGACAAGACACAGGAGGAGTGAATTACAAAATAAAACAGGAAACTGAAATAAGGATATAAAAGAAACCAAACACAAACCAAAATCACATAAAACATAACTAAGACTGGCACAGCCAGAACATGACACTCCGAGCCATTCTAGTTCCCCTTAAGCTTAGTATATCATGAGACAAATTACAAACCATTTAGGTTTTTGTTACCTGCTGGACTGGTTCATGCCTGCCTACTTCCTCCAGTCCACCGAGCTTCATTCCCCAGTCAGAACAGTATGGCGAATATCAACCATAGACTAGGAACTTGTATTTTCCAAAGGACATTTTTATATATTAAAAAAAATATATATATATATATAAAACAAAATATATATATATATATTCAACCACAAAGTGGGGTAAGATGAGACCATTTTTAATAATGCTGTCCTCTAGACAAGGAAAAATGAGACAGAAGTACAATGAAAACATTTACCCTTATTTTAGGGTGTCTCCTATGAATTGAAATTATAAGATTGCATTTATGAAAAAGGGCCATGAAAATATAACTTCTGAAAAAGTGTGTTCACAGTGTTCACAGAACTGGTCAGCCAACTTTTTGATGTGGTCTGCAAGCTCCTCTCTACGTCCTCTGTCTTTGCTTCCACTCTTCCACTGTACCTTATTATTTTTACTAAGGTTGTTCAATGAGTGTTTGCTGCTGTAGTATTAAACCATACTTGCTGTCACCACAGTAACCACTGGTGTCACCAAGTCAACCAGGACTGAAATGTTAAGGACTTACAACCTATGTTTATATTTCCTGACTAATGACCTCTTGTGTTTGTGCAAATAATAACTGTTTTCTCTGAGAAGCAAAATCCAAAGTAGAGTGCTCTCACCTTCCCACGGTGTGCTGATATAACACACTGAATAAAAACCTTTTATTCTGTAACTAGACTTTTTTCCATCCAGTTTAAATTCCCATCCATCACAGACATCACTGCGAGTGTGAAGCAACCAGGCTGAAGTGCCCCATCATCCGTGTTTGACACCACCTGTGTTCACTGAAAAATTCCTCGCCTCCGGCAAGTTAGGGGGACAGTCAAGAGATGGAGACAAGTGGGGCTGAGTGACAGAGAGAATGCTGTCTATCTGCACATTGTATGGTGTGTATGTTTTCAAGTCTGAACACATCATGTTCACGTTTAGCTGTAGATTCAGTCTCTGAGATATGCGGTCCTTGTTGACGAGTTGCGGCTTGTTGCCATGTTTGTCACATCCCCCAAAGACTCTGAGGAATGCAACAGTGTCTCTGACATCCACAGGATGTGTCAAAGCAGACTGAAACACACAGCCTAACCCAATGTGTACACACAGGGAGGTACTGTTTCTACTGAGTATGCCATTCATGTTCTAAGATGGCAATATTCAACATGTACAATGAATTTCAATTAATATCAAACAAACATAGCAAACTGAGCATACTCAAATCGAGCAAACTCCAGCTGATAAAGAACATGGGATGCAAATGAAAGCTCCTGAAAAATGTATTTAAGCTGCAGTGGGTAAAAATGGAGCAAATATTATAAAAAAAATGTTATATTTTATCCAGCTTCTGTCTATGAGAGCCACGAGTCAATCACTCGCAAACTAGGCAGCGCTGATCAAATATGTATCAATATTCTGTTACTGTAATTTCTCATCTCAAATGTTTTCAGAATCATCTTCTAGTGCACTGTTTATCTGTAACATGAGAAAGTTTGTGACCCGGCAGCTATGTTGAGATCAAGTTGAGGAAATCCCAAGCACCGCCCACCAGCCAGAACACAGCCAATAGGAACGCTCTCTCTCTGAAATGACCTGTGATTGGCCAAAGTCTCCCGTCACAGGCTAGATTTTTTAAAGCTTGAAAACAGAGCCATGAGGAGGAGCAGAAGTCACTTGAATTACAATATGCTGAAAGGTTATTATGGAATTATTTTGCCCAATGACGCCAAAAAAATTGTTGTCTACTGAAGCTTCAAGTGGAACTATAATTCAGATTTATTTATTTATTTTGTGAAACTACTGTTTCTAAAGTCAAGAATGGATTTTCAGAAATTCAATTGCCATTACACCCATTTGGCTTAAATGTATTCACCAATTTATAACTTTAAGAAATATATTATATATTTAATGAATGTATCCTATAATAATTTAATATATATTAATAGTAATTAACAATATATAAGATAGGGTGAGATAAGATATTCCTTTATTAGTCCAGCAGTGGGGACATTTGCAGTGTACAGCAGCAAAGGGGATAGTGCAAAAAACAAGATGCATCAGCTAACACAGTAAAAAAAGAGCTAAACAAAATGTAACAAAATATGAACCATTTAAATAGAAGGAAGTATAAAAACAAGAGCAGTATATACAGTATTGACAATAAACAGACTATTAACAATTATAATAATAATATAGGCTACTGCATCTATTTGAGCCAATTTAAAAAGGGCCTTCACATACCTTTGATTTAACTTAATATTAGTTAACTTTGCACACTTTGGAATAGGAATTGGTGTGAAATAAGCCCACAGGCTACAGTTGAGGTTATAGAAATGTGAGTTACATAAACAAAAGCCTATACCTGTCACCCATGATGAAGATTATAATGGCAGAAATCCACATTTCTACGAAGCAGAAGAGTCATTCTCCCCCCCATGTGACCCATGTGCACTGGCAGCAGGGTCTGTGCAGTAGTTCATATCCCTCCTTCATCCAACCCCCACCCTCCTCCTCCTCCTGTCCTGATCCGCCCTCTCTGCTCTCCGCTCTGCTCTGGCATGCAGTGATGCTGTAGATGCAGCAGACTGGAACAGACATTGTTTTAAGACTGAATGCAGCAGCCTGGGAGAATACCAACATCCTGACAGACACCGCAGAGGACAACGATACTTCACTCTACAGCAGTCTGTGTAAGCTCATCTCTCTTCAAGTCTTCATTTTTTTAAATTTTATAATATAACTCATCTTTCCCTGTAGTGGATGTGTCACCGTCCAGGCTGTCCTCCTGTCCACTCAAACAAATTTGTCTTATCATATTGTTCCGTGGGTTTACGCAGTCCTTTTAACAAGCTTTCAAAGAGGAACAAGTAGCCAATTGTTACATTATATAGAGTAAATTTTAATGTATTAAAGTACAGTAAGTAGTAAAGTAAAATACACCTGAAATGTATTTTAACATTGTGTATAATTTGTGGTTTTCCTTATGCTTGGCTATATGTTGTATTATCCTTTAATGAACTAACAATGTTATTGGGACACTTCAGATGGTCATTAGTTATGCATTAGTCTATAATATTACTTCACAGAGTGAGTTTGTGAAATTGCGTCAACCTAAGAAAAAACCTTAGTTTAGAGTTATTTTGGCCAATAGAAATGACTGACTGACCTACATTTACTGTCCACTGAATGACTTTGACATGTAAGACAAGAGTCAACATCTTCGTCAATATAAATTGACTCATAAAAATGTATTTCCATTTTTTTTTTTTTTTTTACACAAAATTCATAGTCAAACTCAAAAATGAACAGAAAACAATACCTACCTAAAACAACAATTTTTTTTCATATAGCTGTTATTTGCTCTGTGTGATCTCTGACATAGTATCCTACTAGTAGTTTAGACTTTCTCTTTATGTATTCCTTTATTCAGCTGATTAAATATTGATCAGCTGATATATACAGGTTTGAATGCTAAAGTAAACGAGAAATCACAAAATTTGAAGGGTACATTTTGAAATAGTTGAAATACTCAAACAGATGAATTTTTTTTTTTTTTTTAAATACAAATACATAAATTGAAATGAAATTGAAGTGCTGAAAGAAGTGTCAATTTAAGTGTTAACACTGATTGAGGTTGACGTGTCAATGTAAGTGCAAGTACTGAATGAAGTTGAAGCAACACTGGAAATAAAACTCCTGAAAGGAGAAAGATTGAGTCAAAGTGCAGGACAGGTGAAACTTTGAACTGAAAGTGTCAGTTGAAGTGGAAATCCTGAAAGAAAGTAGTGCCATTTCAAGTCTAAGATTTAATATAATATCATATAACCTGACTGGTACAGGATTGCGAGAATGGTGACACTGTTTTAAAACACATTTTTGACATTTCTGTACTTCAACTTCTTGTTATTTACCATCTGACATGTACGCCAATATCAATATATCGGTATCTGCAATGAGCTAATATTGACTGATATATCGATTCAGCGAATTTTAACTGTCTCTAATATGTAATATATATATAAAATGTATTTAGAGATGTTTTTTTTATTACTATTCTTAAGTCGTATAGTCAAATTCATACAATTAACAGCCTTTTAAGGCTGAAAGAAAACACATTAATGCCCGAAACAGGAAGGACATTTTTTTCATATTAGCTATTATTTGCCTTGTAATGATCACTGACATACAGAAGTGCTAGTAGTTAAGTCTCTTTATTTAAGACTTTGTAACTGTTCAGTTGAGACAGTTTGCTACTGTAAATTAGGAAAGACGACCCTTCCCCCTCTCTACTTCAGCTTCTGTCTCATGAGTAAAAAGTGCTGTTATAGCTTATGGAGCCTCTGTATGCTGTAACTCTTACTAGGAATGTACATGAGCTTGTACGTTTTTTTTTGTTTTTTTTCTGTCAAAAGCCTCTTCGGTGAATTAGTTCTCATTCTTACGAACTCATGGGAGACCAGCACTGTTAACCTACTTCCCTGAGTCTCAATATCCTTTTGTTCAGCCCTTTCTTTGTATGTAAGAACAGCCAGTACAACCTACTAGGAGGCTGCTGTTCACTAGCAGAACAATCAGACGGTATCTGAAGATTAAAGAGGCTGCACGAACTATGTGTAGCTTGTCTTCCTCTTTTTGTTGCACAGTGTTGCGTTAACCAAATGTTAGCATTCAGTTGACACGACAGTACTAATTCTTGCAGTGTATACAGTACTTAGACATGACTTACAGCAGTCTGTAAGTTATCTTTCAGTATAGTTAGAGATACTCACTGGCCAAGGGTACTGGTAGATGAAAAACTCCACTGGCCAAGCATATTTTTACCGGCCAAAATAACAAATTGCCTTTTTGAGTCACATATAGATTTGTTTCAGTACATTTCATTGAGAAAATTAAATATTATGTTGAATACAAACTTAGAGAAGAGGCCAGAGAAAAATTTGAAGCAAAATAATTGACGGTTAATTCAAGTCTGAATACTAGGCTTAGGCGAATGGTAAATGGACTTACATTTATATAGCACTTTTCTAGTCTTCCGACCACTCAAAGCGCTTTACACTACATGTCAGCATTCACCCATTCACACACACATTCATACACTGATGGCAGAGGCTGCCAGGCTAGGTGCCAACTTTGCCCATCAGGATCTAATCTAAATACTCATTCACACACCGATGGCTATGCCTTCGGGAGCAATTTGGGATTAAGTGCATTGCTCAAGGACTCATTGACATGTGACCCGGAGCAGCCGGGGATTGAAACCACCGACCTTCCGATTGGTGGACGACCTGCTCTACCCTCTACCCTTGGCCGGTGAAAAAGTTAATTTCGAACACTGTGACGACCTCTTTTGTGTCTGATTCTCGATAGCGGCTTTTGTTGTTGATATTCATGCTTTTGGTTTTTGGTCCATTTATTTATAGTCCAAGCCCAGCTGCCGTTGTTTCCAGCAGCTGGGACTTGTCCTGCATCTGTTGGTTGGTATTTGAGAGTAGTGCGATGTCATGAGCAAAGTAGAGGTCGTCAAGATGTTCTGACAAGCTCCGCTGGATAGTGATTGCCGGTTGGTTTATTGTTGGTTGTTTAATTTGTGATCCAGTCGATACATTAGAGGAAGAGGAAAGTAGAGAGCAAGCAGCCCTGTCTCACCCCGGTGAACATTTCAAACTTTTCTTGTGCACATCCCTGGTGGAGCGCTTGGCACTGCATGCCCCGATAAGTGCTCTTGATGATGCTGATGCTTTTTGGGGGGGATTCCATAGTGTGCCATGAGTTTCCATAGCAACTCTATGTCTATACTGTCAAATGCCTTTTCAAAATCAATGATATATGTGTTCTTTGGATTGCTCAGTGATGATCCTGAGGGGTGGCAATTTGGTCGCTGCACGGTCTTCCATGCCTGAAACCTGCCTGATCTTCTCTCAGTTTTTATCCACCCCTTCTGCAGTCTCTCCAAGATAATGAACACTTTTCCTGTATGCCTTGTCTGCTGCTATGTTTCCTTCCTCCCATATATTTTTGATCAGCTGGTAAAGCATGGTGGTTGAGGTTTTAACGTCAGCCTGCAAGGCTTCTGCAGGGATCTCATCTGGCCATTCCGCCTTGCCATGTCGCGAGACCTTAAAGGTACAGTGTGTAGGATTTGGTGGCATCTAGTGGTGTGGTTGCAGATTGCAACCAACTGAGTACCCCTCCTTTCCAAGAAAGTGACCCGCCGAGTGCAAAACCATGGTAACACCCGCCATCCTTACCATGATAACACAACTTTAGGAGCAAGGTTTCGCACTCTGCAGCTCACTTTACCGCAGTTTCACAAGTATTTCGGAGAACTATGGTGGAATATTTCTCTGTGCAACTCACAGCAGTAACATGTCATCAATATCCATTTTTGTTTACAGAACGTTATCGTTAATCCGTGTGGATGCTCACATCGTTATAGTTGTCATTACAGTTATAGTCAAGAAGGATTTTAAAATTCAAGGGGCTGTACAACAGGAAGAATGAGTCCGACTCTCTGGAGGTAACGTAATTTCTTATTGATCAGCTGAAGGGACATTTAAGTCTCCATGGATACAAGCTACACATCTCCAGTGCATCCAAGATGGGTATCAAATGGTAATAATACAGCTGCACGCTCCTTAACTCCAACAAGTGAAAGGGTATAATAGATGAAAGATGAAATTATCCACAGCCAAAGTGTCCATTGGGGAATATGCTAAAAAGCCCAAATAAATAAATTCATGAAAAGCCCAAACCTATATGAGTGAGATTGAAATCATACAGTAGCCTACTTGTATGATCATAGTTAGGAACATTTTGAGCACGAATCCATTGCTTCTCAGCAAACTTAGTATAGAAACGGTTGTATCATACATCACATATTCAACAAGATTTATTTAATATATGATGTGTATTATAATTTCATTTTATTTTGTACATAAAATGTGAAAAAGGATCGCTCAATTTTTCAACTATTTTTGCCCTCGGGTACCGTAACAGCAAAGATAAGCTACTGTTGGACCTTTTAGGCTACGGCCACAATCAGCTGGCTGGTCAGAGAGCAGAAAGCCCCCGTCACCGTTGGTTTGTGACAGGGAAATGGAATATTTTGACAAAATATTTCAACTGGGAGCTCAGCTGGCTGCAGCTGCTAATAATTTAGGCATGTTGGGCGTTTCACTGGCATCTCCCCAGCCTGACGCATCTGCCGTGTCGCCTCAGACTGACATTTTGGACTGGAGCATTGGCCAAATGAAGAACTTTATTCATCTTCATTCAACTTCATTCCCCCCTTCTTGTTGATGCTGTTAATAAAGCTATTGCTAATAATGTTGTGTTTGAAGATGTACAATATTTTTAGATTAAAGCAAAATCAATTTCCAAAAGAGCACATTTCTAGCCCCTCTCTCCATCTCCCACGGCGTCTTGTTGAGCGTCTTGTCTTGTTGTCGGTCAGAATTCATTCTCATATCTAGGATATATGCTAAATATTAAGAGAGAGCCAGCAGTAACTTCCAGGAGTGCATGTGTTAAAACCCTAATTGATGGTGGGTGTTTGACCTTTATTTCACATCATTGTAAACTAGAGCGCATAAGCATAAACCAGGGTGTGCGTTTTTTAGTCTTTCTTTCAGATAGGTCTATGGTTCACAAAATCTATCGATTAGACTTTTGTTCTGAGGTAATTCCAGGCAGTTGGTGTGATGTCTTATCATCACTTTGATATCTTCAATTAGCTGCGTGGAACTGACCACTTTATTTCATTCTAATGGGCTTTTAACCCAGCTGTGTTTGGGGCATCAAGTCATGGAGTCTCATACAAATGTAACAGTGGTATTGTAGATAGCAGATATCAGGTCACTGAGTTCTCTGCCTGTCCTCTCTCCCCTCTTTGGACCTTCTCTCTCAGTGCAGTACCTCCCAGGTTGACTCGTGACATGTTGGCATACCGTTTCCCTGCCTCCCTCTTATCAGGACCATTTTGACACCCAGAAAAGGCTTTTCTTTGGCTTCTCTCTCCTTGCTGCCAGTGAGATGTGTCTATGTGAAGGTGTGATCCAAAGGGCAAGTGAAGGAACAGTCAATTCCCATACATTAGCTTGGCTTGGTGCTTGGTAGTGTACCTGAGTTTGCAGATTTTTTCCCAAGCCGGTAACTCCAGGCCCCTCCTACCATGAGCAGATCAAGGGTAGAAAAGAAAGTTGATTTTAATCCCCAAGGGGATTAACAACCCCATGAGTGATTAAATGAGACTTCTGTCTCAAAAAGGACAAATTACTGTGCCACCTCAGACTTAGGAACCATTTTTACAGTGGTCTGTGCTGAACAAAGTAGATTAGACGTATCTCTATTCCGATGATCAGTAATGACCTTGCGATCACAGGGGAGATTGCATATTTCTGCTGCTTAGCGTCCTGCCAGGACAATGAAAAAAAAAAGGATTTTGTCTGACATTGATCGTACCTAAGCTATCTTTTCCCAGGAAACGTATATACATTTCCACTGAAGCTTGAATAGTAATGAACTGGTGTCTAGGCCAGTATCAATGTGACTAAATTAGCAGATTTTTACATTGGATGTCCCCTGAAAATGATACTTATCAGCTAATCTGTGATATAAGAAGTTGACAAAGTCACTGTGACGTCACCCATTGGTTTGTGGACCGCCGTTTCGAAGCCTCGAGTTTGACATATTTGCCGTCACCATGTTGTTTTTTTAGAACCAGAAGTGACTCGAGAGGGTGGAGCTAAGCACAGAATAAGACATTTTCAGACGGCCAAAAAGGCCATAATTAACTTTCATGAACTGAAAGCACACTGGAAAGGGTTAAAGTTCTACAAAGAAAATACAGAGAACTCCCAGGCCGGACAACACCGTGGTAGCGACCTGTCAATCCCAAGAAAGCCACGCCCTTAAGCAGACCCTGCTTTATCATCTATTTGACTCTAAATGGGATCATAATTTGCTAAATGAACATCATGCTGTATTGAAGAAGACCTGGAATGTTTACAATATTTACTGAGATAATGAATCAAGTGAAAACTAGGGTAATTTTCTCATAGACTTCTATACAATCAGACTTTTTTTTAAAACTGACATGTGCAAAATGGTGGTAGAGGGGTATGTAGGGCATCGTAGTTTGAAGTGTAGGGCAACTGACCAAGCTGCCATACTTGATGAGTTGGGAGTGAGAATGTGTTGAAATATATAGTTGTAATTTTCTGCATATATCTGCTATCTTATACCCATACAAATACCAAAGAAGTCATGGGATGACACTATACTTCTTATGACACAAGCAGGATAAAGTCCTTGAATGTACAAAGTGTATGTTACAAAATGCTTTATGCCTCTAACAACATTCATTTATCCACTTCTTCTTCTATGCTGAACATTTCATTTGAATTCACACTCACCTTACTTCACCCTCAGCTTGTCCCAGCTACCGGCGCCAACACTTAAAACCTTTGGTAAAAAATAAATCACATCATCATGTGGTTTATTCGCATTTTCCTTTTGCATTCTCTCTGCAGCGTCATGAACTGTCTACACATGTCCACTGTATAGAAATGAAATGCCAAAGGCACCTTCGTTTAGTGAACTTAATGGTGCCAGCTTTTACTGCACAGTCAGGCCCGTTCTTCTATTTTAACAGATCATTTGTCTGGAACGTTATGTTCTGTATTTGTATATACATATAATGTCTATGTGACCATGTGTAAGCATTATGTTTGTATAGTGGTCATGTTCTGTTGGTGGTAAGGACATACACTGTATACAGTATATATCATATCATAAAGATACAGATACATTTGAAAAATCCACCCTTAGCCTCCCTTCCTTGCCAACACCAGATTCTCCAGCAGTGAAAATGGAGAGAGAATACCAACCTTGCATTTAGTGTGGACGGGGAAGCTGAGCTTTATAAAAAAATAATAATAATACATATTACAAACATAAAGATCCAAGATGTAGCTGTGCTTGTTTTGGCATGTCTCCCAGTGAATATTCTTTGACGACTTTGTATTTGTTATTGAGGACGTAGGTAGGAGCTGGTCTAGTTATTAGCTAATATTGAAGCTAATTATTAATATCAACAAAATCGATATTAATACAATTGTCAATATATATTAATAATAACGGGACACTAAATTACATTGGTACTTAAGCTCAAAAAAGAAGAAATTTTGGCCAAAAACTGTGATTTTTTTCGACTTCAATTTCGTTTCTGGAGCAGAACTCGGAAACTATTTAACTTAGGAACTACAAATTTGGTTTGATGGTTGACAGTGTGGTCTAGTTGTGCCTTTTGGGGGTTAGAAGTCCCTGGACATGAGGAAGGTGAGCTAATAACAAGCTACATTGTGCTCAATAGACTAATTCCATTAGTTCCAAAAGGGCAAAACCTTTAGCCCTACTTTAGTAGGGGTCAAGCGGTGAGCGGGGGTATGTGAGCCATGCTCCAAATAATTATTTTGCTAATTATTAATTACTTTTGATATTTTAAAATAAGTAGACTAGCTCCTATCTGCGTCCCCAACACCTTTCTTACCTCTACTACCTTTCATCCTTTTTTTCCCTCTCCCTCTTCCCTGCCTTTCTTCGTCTCACAGACAGAGCTGGCATGGACAATAAGGCATTGGAACCTGACTCTGTGAGTATCCCCATGGAGGAGGCCATCATCTGTAATGGAGGTGGCCAGACTCAGCAGCAGCAGGAAGCATCCATTTTGACCCACCTGAAGAAGGTTGAGAACCACATCACTGAAGCACAGCGTTTCTCCCACCTACCCAAACGCTCAGCTGTGGACCTGGAGTTCAGCGACCTCTCCTACACCATTCAGGAGGGACCATGCTGGAGGAGGAAAGGTAACACACATGTATTCAGTCTTCATATACTGTAGGCTGGACCATCTAATTGTCACCAAGACAAGGGAAATGACTTAATGTAGGCACAAGATCAAGCATGCACCAAGCTTTCTCAAATTATTCAAGTCTGTGAACACTATTGGAGGGAGGAACGGCATTCTTCCAAAAGATATTCCTTCCTTTGGTGTTTTAATGATGTTGGTGGAGAGCGCTAAAATTTCCCATGGGTGTTCAGTTGAGCCCTAAATAGAATAATCTATATTAATTTTTTCTCTGTTCATTTATACAGGTGTTTCCTTTGTCACCTGTCTGTATTTTACCTAATACTCACCACAAGTAGGCTTATGATACGATACGATACGATACGATACGATACGATACGATACGATACGATGCACACCTCATTACGATGAATTCTAATGTCAGCACAGTTCCATCGTGGGGATCATTACACCACTAATAGTTTATAAGCAAGCAAAAAAGACATAACCAAAAGTATAAAGGATAAATGGTTGAAGAGTCCGAGACGCTGAGCACACAGAGGCATATGTGCACCGTTCACAGCAGCACTCGTGGACTCATCATGACACATTTTGTTCGAAAAAAACAGGTTTGGGGGAAACCTCTGAGTGTGACAAAGGAATTGTGCAGCTTTAATGAATAATCCGTGCTGCCTAATAGCCGAACGCTCCTCCGGTTACAGCGGTCCCGTTTGACGTTGAGCCACCCCAAGCTGTGAATATTTGCTGTTGATTAATAGCCCTACTTTGCTGTAATGCTACTGCGCAACACTTGCGTGGAGTTGCAGGACTGTCTCTCCTTTGGCGAATGATGATAGTACTGAATCCGTGAACAGCATCGCATGCTTCATTGTTGACATCTATTGCTGCTATAATGCTCCTCTCCTCTCATAAAAAAATAATTCAGCAGCTGCTGTCGTATTTTTGCAGTAGCGCAAAAGTATATCCTCTGAGGTTTCG
The DNA here is from genome assembly GCF_043250625.1 of Sebastes fasciatus. Lineage (NCBI taxonomy): Eukaryota > Metazoa > Chordata > Actinopteri > Perciformes > Sebastidae > Sebastes > Sebastes fasciatus. The sequence goes on from NC_133801.1 coordinate 28,513,471, forward strand.
ATAAGTCCTGCACTGTCTGAGGCAGTTTAGGTCATCAATAGCTGACCGGGTGAGCCAAAGGACAGAGGAGAGGAGAGGAGAGGTGCAAAAGGAGGAGAGGTCAAGTGAGGTAGGGTGAACAGTGTGTGCCAGGATATATACATCTAAATTCCTTTCAACCTTTAAAGAAACCGCAAGTAAACACATACTGCAGATGAATAACTCACAGATTTCAGTTTTGATTGATGTGCTGCTCAGCTGAGTCTAGATTTCGTTTCATGTGTTTGAACTCGTTTGAAGTGTCTTTTCAATAGTTCCACAGTACGATACATAACGTTTCACCTGCAGTGTGTAAATGAAGCAACCAATGAGTTTCTCAGTGGTTTTACAATAGTACTCTGGCTGTGGTTTTGACTCCTCATCAATTAATATATCCAATTTGTCCAAAACATATTAACCAGCAGCAACTGAGAAAGTGAGTCAGATAATATTTTTGCTATTAATTAATCCATAAATACATATTAATAACATAAAAAAATCTGTTGTAATTTGGTCCAAATATTATAATTTGGTGGTTAAAGTATAGCCATATAATCAATCTTAAGAATTAGCTAAAACTTACTCAACTGCCCTCCTGGTGTGAAATGGAAAAATAATATTCCGAGGTGCAATAAAGACATGTCTGAACACTCTTAGCAGCATTAACATAGCCTCAGTGCCTCCATTTCTTGGAAATGTGACAAATATTGCATTTAACTTAAACATGTATTTTCCTCTCTCTCTCTCTCTTACAAGTCTACACAAATTCAGTAATTATGTTTTTATTATCTAAGCTAGGGGCCAACTGTTAACCACAGCATAGCTGTGAGATGATTTAGCAAGAAGTACAAATCTTATTCCTCGAGGAAAAACAGTACCACTAAGAAAAACTGAAAGAAGAAGCAACGTAAAAGAAGCAAATGTAATGATTAAAAATTAGATGTTTGAAGACATATTCCTAACCGACCTCAATGTTCATTAGATTTTAATCTCTATAAATAGATTATCTGCATTCAAATGCAGAAACTTTAAGCAATGGGGCAAGATTTTTGGAAGCGCTCTGGTTTCTGTTTGTAGTCCGGGTAGTATTGACCAATCATGTTCGAGCAGGCTTCGGTTGAATGCAGGTAAGCAGTCCGTGTGGAGAGCAAAAGAGGCAGAACGCATTGGCCCAAATGCAATCTCAGAACCCATCGGCTACCGTCTGACGAATATTTAGCTTTTTATTGGTTTAAAACTGGTTTGTCAACTGGGTACTTGTAAAACAATTTGGTCGAACACGTCGTCTCTCAACTCAAAATTCAGTCTTGCATCTCAAGTTGCTAATCTGTAAACAATGAGCAGTGCACAGAAAAGGAAGTCTTGGCCTGGATATACGCTAGCTACACCATAACCCCAGACATTTTGCACATTAGAGACTACTCCTTCCAAAGGTTGTAAACAATACATTGTTGAAAGCTGATGCAGGTGAGTGCTCATTGTTAATGGTAAATGGACTTGCAATTATATAGCGCCTTTCTAGTCTCCCGACCACTCAAAGCACTTTACTCTACACGTCAGCATTCACCCATTCACACACACATTAACACACTGATGGCAGAGGCTGCCATGCAAGGAGCCAACCTGCCCATCAGGATCTCATCTAAATACTCATTCACACATCGATGGCACAGCCTTTGGGAGCAATTTGGGGTTAAGTATCTTGTTCAGGGACACTTCAACATGTGGACTGAATGAGCCGGTGAACGAACCGCTGACCTTCTGATTGTTGGGCGACCCGCCCAATGCTGTTAGACTTACAGAAAGTGTAACATTTGATACTGTACAGCATAGTATCCATACTCAGACTAAAGCAGTGGGTCAGGGACTGGTTATTTTCCTGTTTGACTGAGAGGTAGTATATATTTCACAAATATATGATAACAGGCCTTTTGGGAGCACATATGTGATGGACCATAACATTATAAAGTTGATTTTGATAGTTTGAGGTGTAAATTTGTACCAGTTAAGACTGAACTAAATGTACAGTTACTAAAATCAGTTAAGGTGTTTTGGGGGTGCCCCGATGATGGAGCAGAAACTTGGCCCCATAAAACACAGCTGGCGGTGTTATGTGTTGGTAGATGTGTGGGAAGCTGGTTAGGGATCATGTCCTTGTTGCAACACTAGTGACTCCTACTGGTTGATTTGGCTGCTACAGTATGTCTCCTTCTGTCTAAACACCCTCTCCACATGCAGAAGGAATTGGTCAATTGACCAAATTACTTTTCTGCTGTATCTAGGTGTCATTTGAGTCAAAATTGTGTTGTCAATAGTAATTAGTAAGTAATAAGTCTTATCTTCATAAATCTGTTGAACCGCTGATGTTTCAGGCACTAAATCCTAATTAGCTAGTCTTAGAAATCAGGCAGACAAAGCAGCATTTGTGTTGAAGTTTAAAAGATACGTTTTCTGTAAGGCGTTTTTCGCAATGATCAGATATATTCTGTGTTTTTAATTGGTCATTGTTTCTGTTAACATTAACATTATGATGACTTTACTTTTACTGTTCATCATGAAGACCCTTATAGGTTTATTTAAAAAAAGCATTATATAACTAAAGGTTATTCTAATTGTTTGTATCCTTATTACAATTTTTAAAGTGTTGATCATTTTGATTTTAAGATTCACTCTTTCAAAAGTGTATATTTCCATTTGCAAGTGACACTTGAGAGTTGAGGCCCCCACTATGATGTTGATATACAGTAAGATCTTGTTGAATGACGTTATACTTTTCTTTTTACTGTTAAGTGGTTAGTGCCATCATTGCCTCCTTTTGTTGTTCTCAGGTTTCAAAGCCTTACTGAAATGCCTGTCTGGAAGGTTCTGCAGTCGAGAGCTGATAGGAATCATGGGGCCGTCTGGGGCCGGGAAGTCCACCTTAATGAACATTCTGGCTGGATACAGGTGAGAGGGCCAACATTCCCTTTTATTAGACTTTACAGTTAAAGTAAAAGTGTTGTAATCAGGGATGTATCAGATCACTGTGTTTAAACCTGGTATTTCAGCACAGTTGCAGATAAAGATCAGGCTACACTAATATTATTAGTAGTGGATTCCAGTGGTTGCTGTGTGGGATTGTTACCAACTTGTGTGTAAACTGAAAAGTTGGCAGCCCTGTAAATTACTTTTTTTTGATAATGCACTTTTTATCATCATTTGTGCAGCACAATTAGGAGGAATTAGCTTTCATTGCAGACACATAGATACTGCAATACAGAAACTAAGGCTTTCCATAACTGGTGTAAGAGCCCATGTGTTTGTGTGTTTATGTATCATGTGTTCAGTATATTTCTCCCACTATAGTCTGTCTAGCCTATTGAACTGTCCAGTATGTGTGTGTGTGTGTGTCCTGCCTGCTGCCCAGGGAAACAGGGATGAAGGGTCAGATCCTGGTAAATGGGAAACCCAGGGACCTGAGAAAATTCAGGAAAATGTCCTGCTACATCATGCAGGAAGACTTGCTGCTGCCACACCTCACTGCACGAGAGGCCATGATGGTGAGCTGTTACCGACAGTGCTCATAGCACAGCCACAATTTCATTCCTCAAAGTATGTCTTTATTTTGAAACTTTGTAGTAATGATTATATATATTTTTTTATTTTTTTTTTCAACCTGTTTGAAAAGGTTGGTAGTTACTGTGCCAGCGTGCTGCAGGGATGGGCTACTGAAATACCTGTTGCATTACATGATTATGACACCTTTATTCCTTTCTGCTGCAGGTTTCAGCCAACTTAAAGCTTAACGAAACAATGGATGTGAAGAAGGAACTGGTGAGCTAAAAAAACAACACAAGCTTAACATACACAGAATAAAGGTAATAAGAATGATAACACTGAATCCTGACCTTAAACACAGAATTCATACCTAAACTTAACCAGCCAATCACAGTTAATATGGAGGAATGCCCACTTTCTGTTGACATGCTTTACTCTGTGGACACGCCTATGTACCCAATTTGGATAAAAGTGCCAATTTTCTAGGTATGTACACTTTGTAGGTGGCGTGATGACTTATATTGTGAATTTAAAGAGGAGTTAATAGAATTCCTACAATAACAGGAAGATACAAAGGTCTCAAAAGGAATAAAAGGTTTTGTAATTTACGTAAAAACACAAGCATTGTTGACAATAGAAAGAAGTTCCTGCCAAAATACTTTATAAACCACCCTCTATGTTTTAAACTTATATTATTATTGCAGACAGGTAAACCAATAAATAATAATAATAAACTAGTGTTTTTTCTCTCTATAAATTACTTATTTTGTGCTAAAGATCTATTCTGGATGTTTACATTTGTACTGCTGTTATGTCCTATGTTTGTACTCCATACCACAATGTGTGGTTTAGAGTGAATAAATCTGTTACCTATTCAGGTATATATTTTTAAAAAATGTAATATTTTTGTTTCCAAATTAAATATATCAATCAAGAGCTGATAGGACATGTTGGCCTTACATTCTGACATACAAACCAAAGCTTTCACCAGTTACAGAGTTAATACAAAGTTACACAGCTGTGGCATAAATAAATTGACTGCCCCTGTCTTTCTTAGAAAAAACTGATCTCTCACCTGCCCAGCCAAATTAATAACAGGTTGTGAATCTCCTTCTCTCTTTCTCTGTCTAGGTAAATGAGATTCTGACTGCATTAGGGCTCCTTGAATGTGTTCACACTCGTACCAACTCGTTGTCCGGTGGTCAGTGTAAACGGCTAGCCATTGCCCTCGAGCTGGTCAACAATCCTCCAGTCATGTTCTTTGATGAGCCCACCAGGTGAGACAGATGTGCTGATGATGATTAAAAGTAGACTTATACATATATAAAATTATAAAACAACTTTCTTTAATTGTTTGAAATGTGCTTCCATCAAATAGATAAGCCATTGAAAATGCTATGTACAGTAGAATTTAACCCTCACCATATTTAGTCAAATAGCTACAGTGTTCGCATTGGAATACAATACAGAAAAGGCAAATTGTGGGCAACCCAAAGGCCATTTCAGTTGGTCCAGACAGCACATCTGGCTGCATATTTATAATGAGTTTTTCGACAGTTGGACATATGGTGTTGGAATGACCATCTGGGAAGTATGAGCGGTTGGACGCTAGGGGACTCTAGCTCTCTGACAAATGAAATCTTGCAGAGAAGGACAAATAAAACAATCTCAACCTAGTCGTTAGTTTATCTCATGGAAACCCTAATAATGAACAAAGTACTCCAACTTGACAAGATAGCCACCACCTTCACTGTGTCTTCACAGATTTTCTGCAGTTAACCTCAGCCTTATGAAAGGATAGTTTAGGTTTATTAAAACTTGGATCAATTCTTCGTTGGCTTGGTCATCCTCTCCAGCCAGCAGATCAGACATGTTTTTTTTTACAAACCTCCAGTTCAGCCAAACTTATTCGCAAAGTGAATAGTGTTACCCAAATATCTGTCAAACCAACTTCCTTGGTAAATGCTGACCTACCATACTAAACGTAATTGTGTGCACATTTTCAAGTGCAACAATTGATTATTGTTAACATTAGGGTGCACCAAATTTCAGTTTAACCTCCAAATAAATTGGTATCGATAATCTGGCTGAACCTTTGTTTACAAGAATGATCATCTGAACGTGCCCTGGAACATACTGTTAGCAATATCACAGTGTTCCCAGATCTCATTATTTAACTTGGTGAGTACAATGTTAGCATTTGTGATAGATGGAAGATGGAATTTTACATTAAAAGTTAGTTTTGCCCCCAAACCCTCCCCACCAGCCAAAAGAATGAAAGCAAAGACAGGTTGTATACCCATCACTGAGTTTAGCACCCAAACAAAATGAGTTCACCTTAAAGGAAAAGTTGATTAAACGAACAAGAGACAAAGTGTTAATTAGTGAGCTTTAGAGGTGCTGGGAAGTGGATTTCTGTGACCGGAGCTAAACTTGCTGTTTCCCCCTGTATCCAGTCTTTATGCTAAGTTAAGCTAAGCTGCTGCTGGCACTGGCTTCATATTTAATGTACAGACAGGTGAACCTTTCCTTTAAGGGTTTCCTTTACACAACCAGTAATATCATTATGAATTTATATACACATTAATGACACTGACTAATATCTTATTTTGAATAAAAGAAGAATATCAGCCTGATGTACATGAAGTTCAATGGTTCAATGTCATTTCCTCAGTTCACTTCCCGGCTTCTCATTAATTGTGTCCCTCCTGTATGTCTCTCTCCCTGTTCAGTGGCTTAGACAGTGCGTCATGCTACCAGGTGGTCTCACTAATGCGCTCTCTGGCGCAGGGAGGACGGACCATCATCTGCACCATCCACCAACCCAGTGCCAAACTGTTTGAGATGTTTGACAAGGTAACATACTGTCAAAATGTTTTGTATTTATTTTATGAGAAGCTGTGGTATATGCCAGTACTGTAGCATAATGAAATAAGTAACAGAAACGTTCTGAAAGGTCATTTACTTTCAACCTTGAATCATTTTGTTTCTCCACAGCTTTACATTCTCAGTCAGGGACAGTGTATCTACAAAGGCTCAGTCCCTTACCTCATCCCCTACCTGAAGACTCTGGGCCTTTATTGTCCTACCTACCACAACCCTGCAGACTTCAGTATGTCAGCTTCACATTTATTCATGTATTTGTTACACTTTGCTGAGAATGACTGTAATCCCTTCATTATCTGTATGTCTTTCTGCTTCTGCCTCTGGTTCAGTCATTGAAGTGGCATCAGGAGAGTATGGAGACTTGAACCCTGTGCTGTTTGAGGCAGTCCAAGGTGGAATGTGTGCAATAGAGGAGAAGAAGAACCAATGTGATAACAATGGCCCATCAGTCTGTGCAACAAAGTGCCTGAAGGTATGTAGATGATGTGCTGCTGTACTGCAGTCAAGGCTGGTCAAAGTGGGCAACTGTCCTAGGGCTCCTGACCCTTAGGGGCCCCACAGGTTCACTGTGTGGCAATTACTTTGTGGTAAATTGATTCATTGCAAATTTGTTTGGTAACACCACGAGAGCACAATATAAAACCAAAAAGATACGTTCAATGATTATTACTTAATTATGATGCTCCGTCTTTGAGGGGACCCTGTGAATAATCAGTTTTTATTAACTTTTGTATTATTATTTTTAGTTCATGTTATGCACACAATGCATGTTCTTTAAAGAAATAGTTCAACATTTTGGGAAATACGCTCATTCACTTTCTCGCCAAGAGCAAGATGAGAAGATTGTTACTACGCTCATGTATACGGTATATATGAAGCTAGAGCCAGTAGCTAGTTATCTTAGCTTAATTTAGCATAAAGACTGGAAACAGGGGGAAACAGCTAGCCTGGCTCTGTTTGAAGGTAACAATAGCCACCTACCAGCAACTTTAAAGTTCACTAATTAACATGTTTTATCTTGTTTGTTTAATTTGTACAAAATGTAAAAATGACTCATTGCGGTTTCCAATGTGGCTCTACCAGATATATCATCAGTACAAAACATTAAAAACTACATTTGAAGATATCTGGTTATGGGTGGTTATGTACACCACTAATGGCGGGTGGAAGCTAAATTATTACATGAAAGATAATACAATCTGCAGTTAAAATCAATTTATTTTTTGGATGCTGGGTCAAGTTTGGATGAATTCAGTAAAAAATATTTTTTTTCTCTCAAACACAAAGTTGAAAGAAATGTTATTTCCCAAAATGTCAAGGTTTTCCTTGAAAATAAATGTATTTATAATGTGTCAATGTTACGGGATTATCTGCTTCCATTTTCTCCAGGATGCCGGACACATAGAGAGCCATACGTTTGCCACGAGCACACTAACACAGTTCTGTATCCTCTTCAAGAGAACCTTCATAACCATATGTCGAGACCAGGTGGGTGACAACAAAAAAATAATGTATAAATAGTATAGCTGTGCACTGGTTCCAAACACATGGAAAATTAAATGTATCTATCTATCCAGATTAAGACATTGTAAAATAAAGAGACATTTCCTAAAACAGCCAAAACCATGACTCACTGAGGACCTGAGTGCAGACAAACCTGTTACACACAGAAACTCCAACTACATAGAACACCACTGCACTGTATTGTGTTAAGTTAATCATCCACGACTGAGACTTTATTTTTTTCCTGCTTTTGTTCTGTTCTCAGGTTTTGACGCACCTCAGACTGATGTCCCACATCCTCATAGGTGTGTTAATAGGCTTGCTTTATCTGAACATCGGCAACGATGCCAGCAAGGTCTTTAACAACACTGGGTTCCTCTTCTTCTCTATGCTCTTCCTCATGTTTGGAGCGCTCATGCCAACCGTGTTGACCTGTGAGTCTGATCGAGGGGGGGGAATTCACTCATGTTTACATTATATTGCCAATTAACAAGGTCCAATTTGATTTACATTTCAAAATCCCCATATGTTGTGAATAGATATTGACAGATGTATGTGAACTATTTTGTGCACCATCTGTTAGTTCCTCTGGAGATGTCTGTGTTCCTGAGGGAGCATCTTAACTACTGGTACAGCCTGAAAGCCTACTACCTGGCCAAGACCATGGCTGACATCCCATTCCAGGTGAGCTGGCAAGGTTTGGGGTTGGGTTGGCTCACTGAGGACCTGAGTGCTGACAAGCCTGTTACACACAGCAAACAAACTCCATAGTACACCACTGCACTCTAGTGTTAGTTGTAGGTACTCCATGGTTGTTGTGGATTACACCCAACCAGCATTTCTGCAGGGTTTGGCCACTGTTGACTGAGTTAAAGTGGCAGTCGGCAGTATATTTTTGGCATCATTGGGCAAAAATTCCATAATAACCTTTCAGCATATTGTAATTCAAGTGTTAATAAAGATGTTATTTTAGGTGATCTGCCCCATCCTGTACTGCAGCATAGTGTACTGGATGACAGAGCAGCCTCCTGAGGCCACCCGCTACCTACTCTTCCTAGCCCTGTCTATCTGCACTGCCCTGGTAGCCCAATCCCTAGGCCTTCTGGTTGGGGCCGCCTCCACTTCACTACAGGTACTGCATGTCTGCATTGATAAATAAAGGATTTCTTGGCTCATGTTGTACACACATAAGACAGAACATGTCTCTTCATTCATGTACAGGTAGCCACATTTATTGGACCTGTCACAGCTGTCCCAGTGCTGCTTTTCTCTGGATTCTTTGTGAACTTCGACACAATCCCCAAGTATCTGCAGTGGAGCTCCTATGTGTCTTATGTTAGGTATGTACCGGAATCAGTATATTTTGTTACAGCAGTGGGGCACATTGATGCTGGTGTTAGAGAAACAATATCATATACAATTCCTATTTATTACAACTTGGGTCTTATTTCCATAGATTTGGCCATCTTTTATATTTTCACCAAGTATTTATTTTAGGTCTGGGAGCGCAGCAGCATCACTAGAAATAGCTCAGCTTCACTCCCAGGTTAGCCAAACTTATTAAGAGTTTATTCCGGGAAAAAAAAGATGAGCGGTAAAACTATTACTTAAACTGTCCGTTGACCAATTGACTGGTTCAACTTTGACCTGCCATACTTTCTGTAGCAGTTTTCCTGTGCAATAAGGGACTATTAAGGACTGGCAGTTCTTCGCTTTAAAAACAGTTTATACTTTGATCTGCCATTCCAAATTGGCAAAAAATATCCTACATTGTTCAAGGGATGGCTACAGCAAACTAAATACACACTTTACCATAAATATACCAAAATAAATATTGGGCCTCATTCAACAATATTTCACATTCTTATCCTAATTAAGCGAGTCAGATTCATTAAGTCATCAAACTCTCTTAACTGCACAACCTTGTCGTAAATCGCTCGTTTTAGCCTGATGAATACCATCTTTTCATGCAGAGGTGTATGTCCTTGACATTGACCATCAGCATAATCAACACCTCTATATTATTATATTATGGCTGAGTTTAGATAATCTGTTTCATCTGTTGGCTTGTCAATTTACAACCGTCTTCGTACTCCGACTGTCCGAACACTTAGCGATGTCACTATCATTAGAGATAGAAACGATATCCAAAGCTACTAAAATAAATAGCTTGTAATAACCCGAAATAGTCCTTTAACAATTACAGCAGACAGTGGTTTTACATTTAGTATGGATCATGATCTGTGGGTTTCCAAGTAGTTTTGTAACACTTCCCTTTGACAAACATTGTAGCCTAAAAGGTATGTCAAAAGGTAATGACTAATTTAACCGACCTCATGGACTTAATCCTTTATTTATTCTTTGGGGTGATTTCTCTTGAGCACCATACACAGGACAGTTACATTTTAACCTCATTACTGATAAGTCAAGGATTACCAAAATCCTTTAATCCAAAAACTTTTAAGCTATTTTGATTCAGAATCTGGAGATGATTTACTTAGCTATTTGCAGTTATGAATTTGTCTCATCGTTTGTATATCTCTCCCACAGGTATGGCTTTGAAGGGGTGATCCTGTCCATCTACGGGATGAACCGTTCAGAGCTGGAGTGTCCAGGGAAGGTGTGTAAGTTCCAAAAGCCTGAAGAGGTTCTGCAGTTACTGGATGTGGAAGATGCAAAGCTCTACATAGATTTCATTGTCCTGGGCATTTTCTTCTTCATTCTACGGCTGGCGACCTACCTTGTCCTCCGCTACAAGGTTAAGTCTGAGCGATAGGTTTTTTCGCTTGGCTCACCTTTCAAATCTCAAGGCCCTCCCTAATGTCATCCCGGTCTCTTTTCTGTGCACAGAAAACAAATTCTCATGTGGGAAATTGTTTCATTTCATTGAACACATTGCAGCTAAAAAGGGCAGAACATAAATTCTGATCTGTTCTACTGCCAACAACTGTGCAGTGACTCATGGTGCAGAGCAGTGAAGAGTCATCTTATAAATCAACATAAACCTGTTTTACCTCAGACATCATGACTTACTGTAACTCCTGTGCACAGAGCCAGATCAGCAGTGAGGAGGGCAAAGAGACTGAGCCACATTCAGCAGCATATTTCATATTCCTGCAAGACAGAAATGTTTTGAGAACTAGGCGGATGTGATACTGTTGCACTTATTGGAGTAGACATGCATGTTTATTCTACACTGTGTGCTGCCATTCTGTACGTATCGGAGTGTTAGGTCTTCGGTCCACAAACTGCCTCCTTGAGAAAAGCAAATACAGTGTTTACATTGCTCTATTAGTCAAAAACACCTGAGGGCAAATGGTTGCACTGGAGAATTGGGATGATGTATTGAGCCTGAAAGAGTGAACACTGGAAGAAAGCAGTTTGTCTGAAATAGTTTTTGTTCGATCTACAGAACTTGGGTGAAAGTTTGGAGTCCCAAAACATTAACTTCCTGTGTATAAAACAAAACAAACATTGAGCTAGATTGTTTTTTTTAACTTGTTGATAGTTGTAAATTAAGCTTTATCATGATTGTCTACCCAAATTTGGTATTTTTTTTGTACTTATAATATAGTCTGAAATCTTTAAAATCCCAGTTGAAATAAAAATTGTTCAGCCTTAATCATTTTATACTGTACTGTATCTTTAGCATTATATGCATATAAGATTATATAGATATATTTAAGCTAAATAGATGAATTACTGTACTGTATCATTATACTTTTGTGTCCGCACTACATCCTGTAATGTCACAAGGACTCAACATGCTCATGCAATCATGTTTGGTGCTATCTAAAGTTTTATGTTTTGTTTGAATTACATGTAAAAAAAAAAAAACAACCAAAGAAAATTACTGAAACCGGAAGTATCCTCACATTTTATTTACAATATATTGACAATCTTTATTTCGTTGTTTTTGTTGTTGCTGTTGTAGATGGGTATATCATAACCACTTATATGATCATGCATTCTCTTTTGAAACATACATTTTGGAGAACTTTCATCTTAACTGCATACAGTTACAGAAAAAATATGTTTATGTACAGCTATGTAGAGTGTCTGATATTTCAATAAACATTGATCTAACCAGTTCAACTAATTACCTCACATTATTATTATTAGTAGTAGAACATGCATTTCATGCTGAAAATGTGTTGGAATGCTGACAGTCGAAATTAATTGCAAAGCATTGCTGAAAATATGGAGCTGTATTGTAAAACGGGCAGTTGAAAGCTAAACTGCATGACCCACAAAAAAAAGAGCTGAAATACATTGCTCGAACAGCAGGAAGCTACAGTATACTACAATACTGTCAAAGGTGGTAGATAAAATTAATTAACGTGTTATACAGAAAGTAGTGTTTAGCTGGAATAAACTTTTAGAATTATAAGTATTTGTCAGAAAGTAGTATTAGTAGTAGTAGTATTAGTAGTAGTAGTAGCAGAATGAGCAGCAGCAGTAGTAGTAGTAGAAGCAATAGGAACAGCAGCAGGAGCAGTAGTATTAGTAGCAGTATTAGTAATAGTAGTAGTAGTAGTAGCAGAAGGAGCAGGAGCAGTAGTAGAGGCAGTAGGAACAGCAGCTGGAGCAGTATTAGTAGTATTAGTAGCAGCAGCAGCAGTAGTGGCAGTAGCAGTATTAGTAGCTAGAACCTTTAAAACTGTAAGTCCCTAGACAGAAAATAGAAGATAGAGTTACTCTTTAGAGATTTTATTTTGAAAAAAAAAATACAGTCAGACAGAAAACTCAAAATGTGTTTCTGAGTCAAAATGACTCAAAATGATGAAGCGAGTCACATATACATATATATATATATATATATATATATATATGTATATGTGTATGTGAAAGTCACATACACATATATATATGTCACATATACAAGTCATATATGTCACATATACAAGTCACATATACATATATATATATATACATATATATATATGTATATGTCACATATACAAGTCATATATACAGTACATATATATATGTGTGTGTCTGTATGGTGTATCTGCATCTGTATCTGTATCTGTACACACAGAGACTGTGTGTGTAACTGTACAGTCCATGGTATGTAAGCATTAAGCTGTTATAAATTAAGGTTTATATTGATTGTAAAAAAATCCTTCATTTATTACAATATACACAACTTTAATGTTATAATAGGGTAGGAAGGTGGACTATTATTTTAATGTTTGCAGCTTTGATAAGAGTTTAGCAATCTCTGTTGGTTTTGGTACTGCGCACGTCTAAAACTGCTGTTGTTGAAGTCACACGTGCGTAAACTAAGTAATGGGCTACAAGTATGTAAACTAACAGTATACCTATAAGTTCAGTTGTAGTATAGTTCATATTATATATTACAGTACAAAATACAACTTGAATGTAAACTGGTTGTGCACTCAAAGTTCACTACTCTATTTAAAGTATACTAAAAAAGTACTTTTATAAACTAAAAATGGGACAATTTAGTCCCAATAAATATCGAAGTAGTACACTTACAAGTATACTACAAGTACATTGATGTCACTATACTTAATACATAAAATACACTTGGGAATATACTTAAGTTTACTTGATAAAATAAACTTGAAGTATAGTTCCTTTTTGCCATGGTTGTTCAACACCAGCATTTTATCATCATAAAACCACATATCCCATGAGTCTTAGCTGCTTACAAAGCCTCATGGGAGCTGTAGTTGTTGAATGCCAACAAAACAATCCGCGATTTATCTTTCTAAAGTGACATAAGGTCACAATTGTCGGTAATTTTCCCTTTTCTGACAACCTAATTCTCCCACTTCCAAAGCATTATAGGGCTGCGTAGGAGCCACGGGGATGAGTTCTCATTTGAACTTGACGTCATCACGTCATCATGATACAGGAAGTAAACAAAGCAGCCGGAGCTGCTGCTGCCTGTCGTCATGAGACCTCCCATCCCGTGCCATGACAGCTCCTGCAGGTTAGATATCTCTCTCCTTTATCTGAATAGATAGATAGGGAAATGTTTACCTATCTATCTAACGAAAGGACCTTGCACTGTGTTGTGTAAAGTAGCTAGTATCTATAACGTTAGCTGTAATACTTCATCCTCGGGTCTACCGCTCCGTACCTCCAGCCAGAGATGTACCAATTTAAGGTCGGTATGATTACTGGCGAAGACTGACGTCTCACGGGAACTTATTGTATACTTCAAACAAATATCTAGACTCTTCTCTTTAATCCGGCATAAATAAAGTACGTCAAAAAGCAATCGTGTCATTAATATGTGGATTTGTAGGCCCCCGCTTTTCATTTCATCACGTTAACGTGATTTAACCGTGGAGGGTGGAGACGGAGGAAGTCTCTCTTACACGTCTATAAAGTAGATATTATGTTGAAATATGTTGCTCCAGGTCGAATAACCTGTATGCCGAATGCTCTTCTGTTACATGTAAAGGAGTCAGTAAGCTCGTAAAACCATATTTATGTGGTTAAATACGTGCCATGCAGCGAATGAACAGTAAATTGTGACATTTGTGAGTGGGGTCTGGTGCTGCGTTTTCTCACCAGAACAGATAACGGTATTTATCGGATCTATATTTAGTTACCTAGCTGGGAGAGGTTATTTATTAGAACTGATAGATACAGATAAACTAATGATAATGGTGTGACTGAACATTAACTGGGTAACGTTAACGATAGATAGTCAAGCAATACATCATACAAACTGATGTTAGCAGCTGGCATCATATACATCATGAGGTCAACTGCAGTTACAGTAATATTAAGCAGTGTTTAATAACACTAGTTAAGTATAATACACCTGGTTTTAATGCCTTATTAGTTTAGCGTTGGTTGATAGTGATGTTGCATATTGCCAAGTATCTACATCTGTTTTAATTAAACTACACAGATTTTCTAAAGCCTGAAAACAGAGCCATGAGGAGGTGCAGAAGTCTAGTTTTCTCTCAGAACACTTGAATTACAATATGCTGAAAGGTTATTATGGAATATTTGCCCAATGATGCAAACAAATATACTGCCTACTGCCACTTGAATCTGACCATGCATTCTTTGTAAGACATGCTGATAACTTACTGACATCCATGCAGCTTCTCAGCCAATTTTTAACATTATACATTATCTGTGTTCTCCACTGATTTAGTTTCTCAAGGTGAGATGTTGCCCTGGCATGCATGATCTCCACATTTCTTCCTGAGTGTGTCAAGCCAGACAGTAACCCCGACAGTGCCATGGCTGAGGTGTTGGGACAAAGGAGCTTGTTGGGCTTTGGTGTGGTGTTGGCATGGCTGGTGCTCTTCCACCTGCTGGTCAACATCTGGCTGCTGTGCGTGTTCACTAGCCTGCTGGTGGTGCTCGGTGGCTGGCTCGGCTCGCAGGCCGTCCTGGAGTCCAACAGTGTGGTTCACCTGGAGAGGTTTATCACCCTGGAGGAGGTAAGTGTACATTTACCTGTGGTTTACAGTTCCAGTGTTAGTTTCACTTTGACATGATCGTAAAAGTTTTATTATGTTTCTGGGCTAAGATAATCTTATCCTTGCTTGCTTTTGGGAAGCAAGGTCCCATATCACTCCAGTATCACCTAATTTACACTTATTTTGTCATTGCTAAATTGTAGATTCCACCGTCTGTGGAGGATGAGCATCACTTGGACAAGGAGATCCACAACACAGTGAGGAAAATCATCAGGGACTTTGTCACCTCCTGGTACTCCACTGTGGCCTCTGAGAGTGGTTTTGAAATAGAGGTTCAAGAGGCCATGATCTCTATGGCCATGCAGCTGAAAGTACGCGCAAGACAGCTTAACAGAAAGGTACTTTGATTAAAGACATCAGTGTTGGAGCTTTTGCAGAGTGTTGTCGTGTGCTTGCCTGCACTTTGTGTAAACAGGTCATGGTCGGCTTTCTGCATTGACCTGATTTCTTAAACGTCATGTCGGTTCTGTTAATTTGGAAAGGCGTTTAAGAGATAAAAGTTTACCGCAGCAAGATTTTCTGCTTCTACCTGTAATGCTTCACGAGTGTTGATAAATGTATCAATAAACATGAGGTATTCAGGGATTTTACTGGCTCAAAATTAGGCAAAAGTGATATTTCACCGGTGACCTGTGGAAATAATGATGCAGTATATTGTGTTGATTTTCATAACCACATTACCGCACCCACACTGCCAACTACCCTAACCTATTAATAATATAAAGAATGGGCTTTCATGGAGATTATAAGGAAACAAAGAAATCACATAATAAATAGATGAATAAATAAATCAAAATACCATAGGACAGCTCTGAACCCTATTTGTCCCAGTGCCTAAAGATATATACACCTATGAAAAACAATTAAAAAAAATCTATATGAAAAATAAAAAATCCCTAATGAAATGAGGAGGAGGAAAAAGGCTTTAACACGTCAATTATTAGTAACTGCGGAAGTCCATGCTTTGACAGCATATTGCTTAGTCCCATGTATTCTGCTTATGAGAAAAATATAGCCATCAAATATGGTAAAGAGAATGTGGCGGTTCCCATCATGCAGCAAACAGTTTTTTTGCAGCAGTCAAATCAGACTTGCTCAGTAGGTTGCTTGTAAAATTGCTTTAATGAGACATTTGTAACTTTTTGAATCACTGCAGGAGCTGACCCAGAGGATTCTAGATATGTTTGGCTGCCACCTGCAGGACTACATCAGAGCCAAGGAGCTGGTGGCCGAGCAGCAAAAGCCTCGGACAGCGAAGTGGTGCAGTGATGCCGAGCAGTTGTGGAAAGCGTATTCCACGGTTACCACGCCTCATCTCGCCTTGACCAGTGACACAATGGAAGTCAACTACACCAGAGCGGTTGTAGATATGTTGCTGCATGTTTTGGTGCCACCGCCTCACTTGGAGAGCCGCACTGGACGGTTCGTCGTTGGAGAGCTCATCACCTGCAATGTTCTGCTCCCTCTCATTGCTAAACTCTCTGACCCTGACTGGTTAAACATTCTCATGATCGAAATATTCAGCAAGTCCAGCAAACCGCAGGAGCCAATCGCAACAGAGTCGCTGGCTTCGTCACCGCCGCTACCGCCTCCGCCTGCTGAATCAGAGCTCGCTCCACTACAAGAGACAACGCATGCACCTCAAAAGACTAATGAAGTTCCTACACTAAGAGCTGTGACTGAAACGGTCAGTGACGCAGAAGTGGCCACGCCTGAGCTTGCCAGCTATGATGTGATTGACTCAGAGGAGGTGGACTCTCCACAGATCATCACTGAAGAAGAAGACCCTACTCTGCCCTTTTTAAGGCATTACATGAGAGGAAGCAAGTTAAACCCGTTTTACCAGGAAAATGACTCTGACCTGGATTCTCCTTCGGCTGACTATAAACTAAGTTCCCTTGATTCCCTGGTATTGATAGGCCAAGAAGAGGGCCTGTATGACAGACAGAAAGAATGTGCCTTGTCTGTTGATGACAGTAATGGTGTGGACTTGGAGGATGTTAGCCCCAGTCCAGTGGATGGCTCCTGTCCCAAAGTCCTGGTGAATTCAGAACCAGTAGTGCATCCTAATGGCTGCAACCCCTCATCAGTTAGGAGAGCAGAAGGGATTCTTAGTAACAGCAGCCTCCAAGACCTGGAGAGGGAGGGCAGCTCCCCTTCAGTAAACCCAGCCAGAGAGCTCCTTCTGGCAGTAGAACAGACTGGGCTGGGGAACCCCAATGAGCTGACTGTAGTCAGTCCGTGTCAGGTCTCTTCCCCTATAGCGTCGTTCAGTTTTGAGCCCCTCAGCAGCCCTGATGGACCAGTCATCATCCAGAACCTCCGCATCTCTGGCACCATCACAGCTAAGGAACACCGTGGCACCGGCTCACACCCCTACACTCTGTACACTATCAAAGTAAGGAGATGACATAATCTATATCTGTTTTTCTCTTCATTATTCATTATTCTGTGTAATACTGTACTTTTCCAGGTGCAACATGTCAGCATGATTATCTTTGTAATCCAGTTGTTTTATGGTGTGCACATCTAGCGCCACTAAGCTAATGCAAGGCCCAATGATTACAACGCAAAGACAAGTTTAAAAGTTATATATAAAGAATTGTTAAAGGTGCTTTATACAATATCCAGAACATCAATATAGCAGAAACAACTATTTGCTATGTAAAGATAGAGAGGAGTAATGTCTACCTGAGCAGAGAATGAAGTCACTCTCCCTCTGTTGCTGTAATCCCAGCTTCAATGTGCTTTGTTTACATAGTCGGGCCGGCCACACGTGCCTTTTAGTGCTTTAGTGCTCTGCACTGCGCTCATACGGCAGTTACATCTGATAACGCCGTCCCGACAAACAGCGTCATCGCAGAAGTGTAGCGCCCACCCTCCGGTTCCGACCCAGGTTAAAGTTTCAGTAGGCAGAATTTTTTTGGCATCACTGGGCAAAAATTCCATAATAACCTTTAAGCATATTGTAATTCAAGTGTTCTGAGAGATAACTAAACTTCTGCTCCTCCTCATGGCTCTGTTTACAGGCTTTAAAAAATCTAGCCTGTGACGGGAGACTTTGGCCAATCACAGGTCATTTCAGAGAGAGAGCGTTCCTATTGGCTGTGCTCCGGCTGGTGGGCGGTGCTTGGTATTTCCTCAACAGATCTCAACATGGCTGAGTCACAAACTTTCTGATGTTACAGCTAAACAGTACACTACAAGATGTTTCTGAAAACATTTGAGGCGAGAAATAGGCATTACGGTAACAGAATATTGATTCATATTTGATCAGCGCTGCCTAGTTTGACCATTTGGTTGGAGTTCGCGAGAGACTGACAGCTACTCAGAGACGGCAGCTGGACGGCAGACTCCAGATCAGCTCTGACTGGTTGTTTTTTGTTCAACAAATGTTTTCAGAATAATCTTGTAGTGTACCGTTTAGCTGTAAAATGAGAAAGTTTGTGACCCGGCAGCCTTGTTGAGATCTGTTGAGGAAATACCAAGCAACGCCCACCAGCCGGAGCACAGCCAATAGGAACGCTCTCTACCTGAAACGATTTGTGATTGTGATGATTATTATGGAATTTTTTCCCAGTGATGCCAAAAACGTTCTGCCTACTGAAGCTTTAAATTCAGCTCAAAGACATTAAAAATGAGAGATTACCAAATGGAAATAAGAGATATCAATATGGAACTGAAAACAGTGATTTAACTCTTTTGAATTTATCTTTTCATTTTCAAAATAATTTGTAATAATCTTCGACATCATCTTTTAATGTAATCATAACATTTTAAATTGAGTAAAAAAAAATCATTCATATCAGAATTGATCTTTAATGTTGACATTTTGGACATACTGTTTAAGTATTATTATCGTCCTTCGTTTCAATGGAGAGTTTGTTTGGCTTAAAAATTGTGAAATTGGCCAACTATGTTGAATATTGGTACAATGATATATTACTGACAGCTTGAATATACAAATATCCACATCAGACCTTAAGACATTTTACAAACTGTGTCTCAAACAGCAATATGTGACACACAATATAAATCATGACAGGAATTTGCGAGTCTCATACTTTGTTGTGTTGTATTTCAGTATGAGACATCGATGGGCTGTGAGACCCCAGGAAGCATCCAGCCTGGCTCTGAGGAGGCTGAAGTTGTTCTCCCAGGTGGTGAGAACACATCTCCCGTTCAGTCGGTAGCCTATCACATGGTCAACAGACGATACAGCGAGTTCCTCAACCTGCAAACACGGCTGGAAGAAAAAACGGATCTAAGGAAACTCATCAAAGGTAGGACGGATGGACTTGATCATCTCACAGAATCTTTGTGTATTTAAGTCAACATTTGAACCCCTGTGTTACCATTTGTAGCCGAGCAGTGTGCACAGTGGCCTGGTTGGCTTTAGTCTGGCCAGCTTGGAGAAATCCATGCATAGCCTACAAACAGACCTGGATTTGGTCTTGGTCATTACTTAAAAGATCGCTTAAAAGATTCAGTTTGATTGATGTTGATACTTGAGCCAACATCCTGGATTGTATTGTAATCTGAATAATCTGACTGTGTTTCAGGTGTGAAAGGTCCAAAGAAAGTATTTCCGGACATGCCGTTTGGAAACATGGATAGTGACAAGATAGAGGCCAGGAAAGGACTTCTGGAGACCTTTCTAAAGGTTGGTGGATTTATATTTTATTTAGTATTAATTTAGTATTTGTAGACCCAATGTAACATTTGATGTCGTTTTTGATGTCAAAGGTTGTAACCAGCATTCTGTCCTCTTTCTCAGATACTCTGTGCCATCCCTGAAATAGCCAACAGCGAAGAGATGCAGGAGTTTCTGGCTCTCAATACAGACGCCAGGATTGCCTTTGTCAAGAAACCTTTCATTGTGTCACGCATAGACAAGGTTCGATCCTTAATATTTCATTATTGCACTAATACTTGACTTTATGATAAGCACATTGTATGTGTAGGAGGCAAATATTAGAAAGGACAAGTTAAATTCCGTATTATAAGAAGTATGTTGTTAGACTGTGGTTGGTATTTGGGCCCCATGTGGCCAACCGTAGCATTGAATTGTTAATAAATTGGCACCTGTTGGCGTCATAGGCCCAATCCCAATGTCCACACTCACAGACTCACCGACTTTGAGGGGCGTTCCTGCAAAGTCTGTGAGGGTTCAGGGCTTTCCCACTGTCAAATCAAGTCCTTGAGGGCTCTCTTGCAGACATTTTGAGGCCTTCATGAACACTTTCCATAAATACAAGTTTATCTTCTTCTTTACTTTGGGTTGCCTCAGCATATAAATGAAAGAAGCCATATCAGTATGTGTAGGTTAATTACTATAATCAGACTGGGATGCAATGTCATAAACACAAAATTTAACATGATAACATTTTTTTTTTTATGGTTGTACAATTATGTTTATATGCAAGATAAGTATGCCTAAATCTCTATTGGGTCCATGGTGAGTTTTTAATGTCGCACATGGGTTACTTGTGTTTTTGTGTTTAGATTGTGGTGAATGCCATCGTGGACACCCTGAAGACAGCGTTTCCTCGTTCCGAACCTCAGAGCCCAACAGAGGATAATGAGGCAGAGATTGACGGAGTGAAAATAATTGTTGACAAGAAGAGCAAGTAAGACTCTAGAGATCCAGACCAACTTTTTTCCATATAAATGCCAAAAACACAAACCCGCTACATTCACAGCTACAACGTTACTGCTGCCCACACACACAGGCACTCTCTATGAGTGTTAATTTCGTTAGCGAAAACTTTGACATAAATATGTTCGTCAATGACCTTTCTTTCCAGGACTAAGACGAGACAATGACGTGACGACACCGACGTCATTAAACACTAACGGTGACGATATCAAACACGCAATGTTGTTGATGAAAAAAGACAAGACTAAAATGTAGTTTAAAAACATAAAAACTTTATAAAAGTCACTCTCTTCTCTCTCAAACAAACACACACAGCACGCTGCAGCGGCGGCGCTCAGTCCGTTTCTGTTCTTCAAGTCTCAAACCTCAATCCTGACAATTGTGCTACTATAATGCATAAACTTGGTTGTTTGCAGCTTGGGGCGGAGTTCGGTTGGTTGAGTAACGCTTATTTTGACATATTGGGCGGGCGGATTGGCTCTCATAACGGACCAGTGGGTGCGACTGAACCGTGCATCATTAATGAGCAGTCAGGAGGACTCGAACTAACTGCAAAGCTGCATTCTTAATCATTCAACCGGTGTTTTGCATCAGATAATGATAAGATAAAATTATTTGTGAAATAAGTTTGACTAAAATGACAGAAATGTTCAATATAATTTGATAACTAAACATGACTAAGATAAAATAAAAAAAATAGCTGAAATAATTAAAAGAGAAAACATTTTGATTAAAATCAAATTATTTTCGGTGACTAAAGCTACACTAAAACTATGAAGGATAAAAATGACTAAAATGAAACCTAAACTAATAAACATTTTGGTTTTAAGATTAAGACGAGGATTAAATCTAAAATATGTGTCAAAATCTCTCTCTCTCTCTCTTTCTCTCTCTCTCTCTCTCTCTCTCTCTCTCTCTCTCTCTCTCTCTCTCTCTCTCTCTCTCTCTCTCTCTCTCTCTCTCTCTCTCTCTCTCTCTCTCTCTCTCTCTCTCTCTGACACTTGCAAATGCACACAAGCACACAACCTACGAGTTATTCCTTAAAGGAGTTTGGCGGCGTTCGCTACTTGTATAACACATTTTAGTTTTAAATGCATCTTAGAAATACACAATTCCCCGATGCTCAGGCCCGGCAGGGAGTTAACTTAGACACAGTGGGCCGCCGGGCTTGCAATACACTGACGGAAACCCTGCACCTTGAAGACTTCTCCTGCATGTTGACGTAACGTGTGTGTAGTTTCAAAGCAGAAAGTGTGAAACTCAAATACTGGCCGCGTTTGTTGGTGGAACAGCCTGTGAGGGATCATGACTTGCATGGCTGGGGCTTGGGTTTGGGAGCACAGCGTGATACTCTGCGTGTATTATACTAGGGCTGCATGATTATGACCAAAATGATAATCAGGATTAGTTTGATCACGGATATTCATTCATTTTAGGGATATATATTTTTGAAAAGAAAAGAGGCAGCATTTTATTTGTAGCAAAGAGTTGCATTGCATCTTATGGCCTGTTTTATCAAACTATACATGATGATTGTTACAGTGTGAAATCAGACTTGTGCTGTTTTAACGCAGGTTTTGTCTTTGGTTTTGTGTGTGTGTGTGTACGTGCATATTGATTTGTTTGTATGATCCCAGGTCTCGTCTGAAGTTCTCCAGTAAAAACATCCCCTTCATGAACGGCTCAGACATTAGACCGCCGGTTTTGTTCACTTGGGATCAAACTAGCACAGTAAGTAGTTGCTATGCACCACTGATATTTGCTGCTTCAGCAATCAAATGACTTTTTAGGGCTGATAATGTTTTTTCCTGGTTTTACTGCCTTCTCCTCTCTCTGTTCTCAAAGGTGTTTAGCGGGATGTCTTTGGGAGATTTGCAAGCCTTTGTCTCTGAACAAGAAAAACTGTCCATCAGAGTCGAGTCAGAGAGGGAGGACAGTCCAGCAATAAGAGAATTCGGAGGCTATCGGGGTGACATGTTGAGAGGAAAGCACAGTCAGGAACCTGGTAAGAACTGGGCAAGGGGATGAATTGTGACAATACGTATTCACTCTGTTTAATCTCAAGTTCAGTCAGGTTGCCTAATAGGTTTGGGCCGGTGTACATATTTTCAAACCAGTTTGATATTAAGCCAAACACTGGACCGGACTGGTTTACAGAATTTTACCACTAGGACTTGACTATGACTTGCCCCAAACTGCATGTGATTATCATAAAGTGGGCATGTCTGTAAAGGGGAGACTCGTGGGTACACATAGAACCCATTTCCATTCAGATATCTTGAGATCAGAGGTCAAGCGATGGTTGGCACCAATCCAAATCCTTAGGTTTTCTAGATTCATTACCTTCATCCCACTACAATCTAAAAATCGCAAGGTTACGTTAAAGAAATTAGTGTCGTTAAAACAAATTTGCGTTATTATGGCATTAACTTTGACGGCCGTTGTCTAGACCAGTGGAGGAATCATCATACAGGTGATGACACTAGCAGTTAAGCTTCTATTACAAACAAAGCTGGTGCTGCAGTTAGATGGATCACCTTAAATGGATTTAATCAAATATTTGAATTTAGGTCAAATCCAGTTGTGAACTTGAATCTTAACCTCCTAATGTAGCCTCTCATTATCTCTGCAATCATCATGTCTGCTTGTCTGACTCTGGTTTGTCTGCTTTCGTTTTCCTTTGTGTCCGACCAACTCAGTGACTCACTGGCTGTTGTGTCTCCCTGCCTTCCTGTCTGCTTCACTCCACCACTTTCCATTCAGTATCTCACCACGATTACAGCGGGACTATCTGATGGAAACCAGCCTGTTCCATATTCCAGTCACTCATCAGATTCATCAGACCGGTTTCATATTTTGGCAACCCTTTGGCATGCTGCTGTAGCTGAAGAGACAAAAACACATGAAAGTGACTTGGTGTGATGGTCCCTTTTATTTCTCCTTTACAAACCTAAAGCTTCCTTTAGCACCCCGTTCACAGACATGGGTTAAAACTGCATAGGTGGTAATGTGAACGTGCATCTGAATGCAGCTTGGAAACTGCCATCTCTTTTCAGGATGGAAACTTAATTTAATGACGATGATGTTTTTTTTTTATTATTATTTATCAGAAGACTTTTCTTTCTGTTCACTTTTTTTTACATTCACACCACGTCACCTGAATTTTCTTTAAAAAATTCCTGCATACTAACAGGGAGCATTAAAAGAGTACTCTGCTGATTTCACATTGCATTCCTATAACATTGTCAGACTCCTGATGGACACTCAAAAACAAGATCAAAATGAATGCAGTGGAACCAGAGATATGGTCTTTTTTATCGCACACATTCCTCTTTGCACGATGAAGGGACCCGTGCCTAATGTTAGCCCTAACCCTAACCCTTAACTCTTATTTTTCATGTCTCTCTCCAACCACCATGTTGCACCATGTTGCATTATGTATCATCCCTGCTCCATCTTTCTCCATCACAGGGAATCGCCATAGGAAAAATGGATGATCTCCTTAACATCATATGGAAACTATCTCTGCATTTGCTTGACAGTGGAATGGGACGTTCCCTGAATCCAAATTTCTTCCTTGTTAGGCATCTGGTCATTGTCTTTTTGAAGGACTTTTTTTTTTTTTTCCAGAGAGTCAGGGTGAACGAAGGGTGAATTAATATTTATAAAGGTTACCAGACAATTCATTGAGAACTAATATGCTACTTTTCACAGCAGATGTCTGAATACGTTGATGTTTCAGTCAGTGCGTTTACAGTACATTTAAGCTTTATAAACAACCAAATACCTAATTGTGAAATTCATTCCGTACTAAATTAATAACACTAAATTTAAAGAATTTCGATTAGGGCTGTCAAAGTTAACGCAATAATAATGCGTTCCCGCCAATTCGTTTTAACGACACTAATTTCTTTAACGCATTAAAGCAACTCGTGATTTTTAACACACGTATCATATGAAACTACAAAACCTAAAAAATTCATTGGTACCAACCATGTCATATTAGCATGTCACAAAAGAGGCTAAATAACGCTGCAAACTTGCGCTAAATTTTGGTGAGGAAAAACTGGCATGACCTTTTTGAAAGTGGTTCCTTGACCTGAAAATGGGTTCTATGGGTACCCACGAGTCTCCCCTTTACAGACATGCCCACTTTATGATAATCACATGCAGTTTGGGGCAAGTCATAGTCAAGTCAGCACACTGACACACTGACAGGCATAGCACCCGAGTATCGTGACAGTATCGAATCGGGAGATAGGTGAATTGTCCCAGCCCTACTTGAGAGGTGGTTATAAAAATAGTCTTATAGTTTCGATAGTCACTGCAGCCGTGGTCATCTTGAATTCATGTCCGTTGTTGTGGACTCCAGTATCAGTTTTCACAGTGGGAAAACAGTATCAAATATCTGTAAAGGATAAAACTGCAAATCTTTGACAGCCACCGTTCAAGACTACAGAGAGGTGTGTGTTTGATTCTTAGAGGATTTTAGGTGGCCTGTCGACTTTTGATGCCATCAAAACTTTTCTGATCGGGCTTTTCACACTTAATCCAATACATATATCCTACAGATAGCACTGGAAGGATTGTGCTAACCAAATGACTGGTTTAACTAAAAAACATGGCACATTTAAATGTAGTGGAGTGCTAGAATAAAAAAACAACAATCACACTCAGCAGAACCAGCAGCATCTAACCACACGAGGGCAGTGTTAATAAATGTATGAAGTGGGGTGCTGATGGGATCACTGGACCTGCATGTTCATCAGAAGAACACAGAAAAAACATTTATTTCTCTGAAACAGAATGTTTCAACATACAATAACATAATGTTTGGTTTCAGCTATATGTGCTTGTCCCTCCATATCTGTCTGTCAGGTGCTGCGGTTGCATCCAGTGCTGTATATTTTGAATATGGTCTCTAATCTTTGCCTGTAATACAGTAATTATTTTGTCATAGTGATCATAGTGTTTTTATGTGTTTCTTGCATGTTGTGGGCACAGCATCTGAGACGGCACTGGCTGAGGTGGCTCTGAACATTATGTGTCTGCTGATGAAGGAGCAGTGGAGCTGGCTGTGCACTGAAAACATTCAGAAGACCATCAGGCTGCTGTTTGGGACCTTCATTAACAGGTGACATGCTACATTCATTTAACAGTCGCGGGATGCCATAAAAGTAACAGTTGTCTAACAGCAAACTTTAAAAAAAACAACCAAAAAACAACAATTCCCCAGGAAGTTATCAAAAGAGACAGACATAGAGCCAAAACATACTTAAAAGAAAAGAGATTTAGATCAATGCATACAATGAATTAATCAAATAAAGTAAAATAAAAACAAGTTAGAAATCTGCAAATGTAGACTTAAATCCATAGGTTTAGCCACCCTAATGATGGTGATATGTTTTCCAGACTGATCGGCCGCCTGCCAGTCCAGTACTTCCATCCAAAGTAAAATATGATAACAAGTGTAACTGCCATGATGTATAGATTAAAGTAATGCAACCAGCAGATCACAGTTTTTCCTCGCCAAGATTTAGCGTAAGTTTACTTTGGAGCGTTATTTAGCCTCCTTCGTGGCAAGCTAGTATGCCATGGTTGGTGCCAATGGATTCCTTACTGGATTCCTTCCTTGGCATGAAGTGCCATGACAAGGGGCGCTGTGGTCTGACAAAGTTTGGGGACCACTTCTATAGTCAGCGCTGCATAGTAGAACGTTCTATGTTCTGTGCTGTATTGCCTCTTTGCTGCATACTAACAGTTGTGCATCATATTGATTTTTTGTTGTACTTTATAAGCACGACAGGCCGGTAGTATGGTGTACTGTTTATAGAGGGTGTGGCCATGTGTGGACTTTGTCTTGGATTGCTTGTTGTTGTTTTTTTTACTGTGTATGTTAAATTTCGTACCCACTCTGCAAACCGAGTTAATTCATCAATCAATCAATCAAATTGTTCTAAATGTGAGCAGGTTAGTATACCAATGGTAGCATGGTAGCTTGTTAAAGCATTAGTATTTTGCCCATGACATAGCAGAAGCTGACAAAAGCACGGCTTAAACTGCTGAAAACTGAGTCACATTATGAACTTAATAAATAAATGTAGAGTAGTATCACTTAAAATTACCTTTTTAATGACATTGAAACATCCACAATTAAATTGTGTCTAAAACTCAGGCAATCACAGTGCCTTGTCATCAGGTTAAATGTAATACTAAATATGTTGTAGGTAGATCGCTCACCCACAATCCCTCTACATATCAGTCCTGTAAGTTTCCTTTTGCTTAAGGCGAGACGGTTCCCACAACTGAGCAAGGTATGTCTGAAAGGTATGTCTGGTCAGTGGTTGGTTGGCGACAAACACATGGTATGTGAACTATAAGTAGACTGTGAAGGAGAGTTTAGGTATTTTTGTCAGCCTGGCAGCTTTACAGCATACAGCGAGTCCCAATGGTTTATGTCTGTGATTCCAAAATCTATTCAAAATACAATCAATAAATACATTTTTGATTTTGTGATAAGGCTTTATTGGTCCCCAGGGGAAAATTCAAAAGCTACCCAGCAAAGTAATAATATGTATACATATATTTAAATTAGTTCCACTTTACCAGCTGCACTATTAAAGTGATGAACATATTAATGCATCAATAAATATAATCCAATAATATATTATTATTATAAAATGGGACATTGTGCTTAATGAGTACTTTTATTTTTTGTACTTAAAGTACATTTTGATGCTTAAACAACTTTATTGTTATTCTTTATTAAAATTGTTTATTTATGTAACATTGCTGAGACAAAACTTCAATTAGATGCTGTAGATACTTTCCCCATCCTCAGTGATGCTGATAACATTTTAATACAACTTGATATAGATCTTTCCAAGTAAACCTGCCCAATGCTGCCCCAACAATGCAAATCATTTTTCTCTCCCTTTGACAACAGTTGCCCCTGAATGACTCTTAAAGTGCTTTTACAAGCTTTTTTCTGCAGCAAAGAAGTGATGGAAAGTTCTACATAGCAGGGGGCGTCTGAGTCTGTGGACTCAGCCAGGTCAGGACATGAAAACACATGGTTCCCTGGTGGAGATTCCACAGAGAGGGCTGTTTATGAACCGGATAGGGGACTCTGGCTTATGTACAGTCATTAGTCAAGAGAGTTGATGCTTTGGACAAGGGTTGGTTATGAGCCTTTGCAGTGGTCCGTGTTTTAAGAGATCACGGGCGTCACGTTCCATGCAGTGTACCTATTAAACACTTAACAGAAAAGTGCCGATCAGAGAAGTTTGCTCTCACTTTTGGAATAGTATGTAAGCTTTTCACTATTACATTTAATCCAGTCTATGTGCATGCATGTATGCACCAAAAAAAGAGTAATTGGTTAAATAAACCATTACCAAATTCTATAATCATTTAGAAAATATTTTTCTCATCATTTCTTCTTTGGAAAAAATCCATTATTTAAATCCTGATGAAAATGCTTCAACAGCGACCCTGCAGGGCCGAGGGGAAAGGACAGCCTGTGTGTGTGAAGTGGTTGTGGCATCGTGGGGGGTAGAGGAGGACGGACACCTGCTGTTCTCCCTTGAGACAGGACCTCTCCTATCAATTCAATGCATTTCTTTTTTTTTCGTGCTTATCTGTGATTGGCCAAAACACGTCAAATGACGCACCAAGGGAGGTTGTTACCAATCAACAACCAACAGAATACAAGATTGACATTGCGTTTGTCCAGTGATGATGTCCAAATGTCGTCTTCAGTCTCTACCACTGTACGTGATGATCTGGCGGTAGAGTATTAGACAGCAGCTTATTAGGGAAAAAATTATAATGTGCAAATTGTGAACTACTTTTAAACACAACGAAACAAATACTTTTTTATTTAGGCCTTTTATTGAGCTGTAGCTAGCTACTAGTGTTAGCTAACGCAACAGTTAGCTTGTAATAGCAGCTCTGAATGACTCGTGCAGCAGTACATCGCCCATACCGGGATCCAGTCCGGGAGTGCTGCACGCCACCATAGTTTCGCCGTGGGAGTGGATGGAGAGAGCACTGCTCGAACCTCGCTAATCGCTGCTCGGGCCTCTCCATCAGCTGTCCAGGTTGGACCCACAGCAGAGCTGCGTAGCTACGGAGCTACGGAGACGTGCGGTGCGCTCACCCTGGACAGGATCGCTATGTGGGCAACGGACTGCTATACGGGCAGTTTACAGACAGGCTTCTAGTGACAGATTACAAACACAAGGTTTGTTCCCATCCTGAGGCTGCAGTGATTGATGTTTTTAAGTAATCTTGTAAACCATTGCTAACACTTGTCAAATTTAAGTGCAAATTGCTTTCCAGATTAAAAGATTAGATTTACAGAATAATAATAAAAAATAAAAAAGAATCCTGTTTAAGTACCGTGTATGTACACTCACCGGCCACTTTATTAGGTACAAGGTGTACCTAATAAAGTGGCCGGTGCTAGTACTGGGTGGTCTTCTGCTGCTGTAGCCCATCTGCTTCAAGGTTGGACGTGTTGTGCGTTCCGAGATGGTATTCTGCATACCTTGGTTGTAACGAGTGGTTATTTGAGTTACTGTTGCCTTTCTGTCATCTCGAACCACTCTGCCCATTCTCCTCTGACCTCTGACATCAACAAGGCATTTCTGTCCACACAACTGCTGCACACTGGATATTTTCTCTTTCGGACCATTCTCTGTAAACCCTAGAGATGGTTGTGCGTGACAATCTCAGTAGATCAGCAGTTTTTGAAATACTCAGACCAGCCCGTCTGGCACCAACAACCATGCCACGTTCAAACTCACTTAAATCCCCTTTCTTCCCCATTCTGATGCTCGGTTTGAACTTCATTAAGTCGTCTCACCACGTTTAGATGCCTAAATGCATTGAGTTGCTGCCATGTGATTGGCTGATTAGCTATTTGTGTTAACAAGCAATTGAACAGGTGTGCCTAATAAAGTGGCCGGTGAGTGTATATGACAATACAAATTAGGAACATGCAAGCATATATATCAAGCAGGACTAAGCTAATACATAAAATGGAGGTGCAAGTGCAAAATAAAAAACTAAAACTAAATAAATTGTCATGACACCGTGGGATGGTTTTCCTCCTGTCCTCCCCAATTTTTGGAGTCACCAGCCGCCACTGGCATGCATGTACGCTCCACTATTCTGCCCTCAATAGAATGCCCGACCACAACTCCCCAAACATTTGTCACATATAGGTATAGCTCCTGCTGCCAGTAAACCGAACATGAAGA
The DNA here is from genome assembly GCF_043250625.1 of Sebastes fasciatus. Classification (NCBI taxonomy): domain Eukaryota; kingdom Metazoa; phylum Chordata; class Actinopteri; order Perciformes; family Sebastidae; genus Sebastes; species Sebastes fasciatus. Next base: position 28,543,818 of record NC_133801.1, read on the forward strand.
CAGTGTTGTCAGGTTCTAGTGTTTGTGGTGTTAGTGCCGTGGCATCACGTTCCCTGGGGTGTCGGTACCGGAATATCGTTTCTTCATATTGATACTGGGCCCTCTATTTTAAGAGGTTCCACCAGCCAAGTATGAAAGGCCTTGTGCTTTTGTTTGGCCTCGTCTATATTAGGCAGCAGTCTGTCAGCATTGCAGTGACAGCTCTCAGAGTGGCAGGTATCTCCTCTCATCCACTGGTCTCTCTGTGCAGAGGAGACAAGATGCTCTGAACTGCTGTTGATAGAAACACTACAGATTAAACTGTGTTACAAAGATAGCTCTGCTCATGTATAATTTTTTCAACAGAGTTAAAAACAAATGCAAAGTGTTGTAAGTTAAGAAGATGAAGAATGACAAATGAAGTGCTACATAAAAGTAAAATGCAAGAGTAAAGCAGCATTCACTTACATACAAATTGTAATTACATCAAAGCCTTATATAAAAGCCACTCTACTCAAAGGAAAAAGTGATGTGAAAGAATGATGTGGAGGATAGTTCAAATTGTTAGCGTATGTCAGGGTGTTTTAAAGCGTCTGGACTCACAACCTTTGGGCTTTGGCCAGGATTTACTGATGGTTACCAGAACCATGCCTGCGTATTTCGGGATGCACTCCATCTGATTTAAGAGATACAAAAGACAAAGAGGTAGAGCTCTACGCAGCTTTAAACCACTCATAGCTCATTGTTTTGCTTTTCCCGCTCATACATAAAGTATGTAGTCTGTAGGTTGCGTGAATAGCCAGTTGTTGGTGAACATATAAGCCATAGCAATGTGCTAACCTGTTGGTGTAAAGAAAGGATTAAGATTTTACAATCTTGGACAAAAATATGTTTTTGGGCATTTAATTTAATTGCTGTAAAAAAATATTTGTTTTTGAGTGTCTGGCAGATGATCTTTGAAATTAGGTAGCAGGACTCAACACATAAACATATTTTACATCAACAGCTGAACCATCACTTTATATCAGTGCTCTAGTTGCAATAAGCTACAGGTAACCTTAGCAAACATATGGATGCTTCACACCGTCATACTAGTTACGTAGTTATGAGTTAAAACTCACAACTAACTCAAAGCTCAGCCACCTTTTCTCTTTTGGTATGTGGCCATGCTATAGGCTTGATAAGACACTCCGGGATGTTATATGCAGAAACGAGGGATGTGAATTAATTAAAACATTTAATTGCATAATTGTCCATGATTAATCGCGATTAATCGCAAATTAATCGCACATTTTTAATCAGTTCAAAATGGAGATTTGTCAAGCATTGAATACTCTTATCAACATGGGAGTGGGTAAATATGCTTGTTTTATGCAAATATTATTATCTTTGTGAATTGGGCTGTTTTTGCAATGAGGCTCATTTGGATTGAAAAGTACCAAATGTAACCTATGCATATTGCTTAATCTAAATCAGTGCAAATAGCACAAGAGTACCGAGACGCTATTTGCTTGGCAGCGCAGTTAGGGGTGCATTTCACCCTTTGTGGGTGCTTTGAGAACTACACGTTTTTTGGGGGGGTCTTATTTGTGCAGGTTTAGCGGCAGCAAAAGCAGCGCAATCCTTTAGTGAATTCGCCCCTCTGTCGTCTTTGATGTAGTCACACATCAAATCCATCACCAAATCTGCTTTCTACCACCCGCACCAAGCCCTAGCAGCACAACACCCCCACCCTAATACCACCTTCACTGGCTCCCGGTCAAGTCCCTCCATGCCCTTGCTCCTCCTTGCACTCTCTCCCGGCAGAAATCCGTAATGCTGCATTTTTGGACACTTTCAAAATAATCCCGAAAGCCTACCTCATTAAGGCCTATGGACTTAGTTCATTTTGTTATTATCCCGAGCAAACATTCCTACGACTATTTTATTTTTTTGTGTTGTGTTTTGTTTTTGTCTGTCCTGGTGTCCCATTTTGTCTGTCCTGGTGTCCTGGTGTCCTGGTGTCCCCTGAAAGGAATATAAAAATGCAAGCTCAGTTTTAGTCAGTCATTCTATTCCTCTATATCAATAAATCAATCCACAAATTAGTCTAAAGGTCCTATTAAGAACAAGTGCTGTGAAGTTTTTTTTAATATAATGTGTGCATGTTTGTGTGTGGGAGATGAAGCCAGGACCCAACAGGCCAAATCTGTGTGTGTGTGCGTGAGTGTGTGAGTGCGTGTGTGTGTGCGTGTGCGTGTGCGTGTGCGTGCGTGTGCGTGCGTGTGTGCGTGTGCGTGTGCGTGTGTGTGTGTGTGTGACAGGTCTGGCTGGAAAAGCTGTCTCTCTGCTCCTATAAATGGGGTCCAAGGCGAGGCCCTGGTTTGGGAGATGTCTGATTTTTATGGACTGGAAAGTGGGACAGTTTAAGATGAATATAGTCTCTTTCTCTTAGACAGCAGTCTGGATGGAAAATCCAGCTGGAGCCAGATTGTTGTCAGTGTCTAGATGTACTGTAGATGTAGCAGAGTGCAGCCACTTTATGTCAACCTCACAAGCATTAATAGGGATACTCCATGTTCTGTTTGGTTTTAATGTGTCTGTAAACAATACATCGTTCATTCGCCAAATAAAAAAACAGTAATCTCCTGTTGGTCATGATCTTGAGTCAATACAAATAATTGTCATTACACTTTGAGAAAAAAAAAACTGCTGAGACTTATGTCAGCCTTTAAAATGATGTCAATTCCATAAATGCATGCCTGTGAGAGTTGAGGTGGGTTTGCCCTACAACAGAATGAAGCTCTTTGAGACTCCGGTACTCACTTACAGTACGTGCACTGGACAACATTGGCTACAGTTGTGAGGTAGTGCAAATGGGTTAGTGGCGATGATGATAGAATACTGTATAATGAATGTAATTAATCTAATTGCATTAAGTGGATCAGATTTTCCCGGCAAGCTGTTTTGCCATTGGACTGTGGTCAGTAACACACTAATGCCTAATTTCCACTGCATGGTTTGGCTCGACTCGTTGATTCAACTCACTTTTGGTACCAGGTGCTTTTCTCTATTTCCTTTTCCACTGCAGATAGTACCCCCTTCATCGTAGGCGAGATTCTCAGCTGATCGTCGTAGCAATCTCACGTGAAACTGCTGTGACTGAATCCTTTAATTGGCAACCAAACAGAGAAACGTTTGCACTTCACCAATTGTACGGCATGATGTATGCCATAGTTTAAGGTATAGTGTATGGTGTAGTTTTACAGGCTGCGTTTTTAAAAATCAAGTGAATAAAATATTTGCGGTCGCTATTGACAGTAGCTTTGCTATTTAAGAATGGCGGGTTTGTACAGGGTTCCCCGTTTCGTGCTAGTGTTGATTCTCTGTGACCAACCAGTGTCTGCAATGTTTCAACGCCACCTTCTGGTATCTTCTCAATTTGCTTGGAACCTCGACCAAGGGGGTACCAAAAAAAATACCAGGTATCAGGTGCTATTCTGAAATTTAGCATTTTTTTTTTTACAAAAAAGTGGAAATGCGCTACAAGTTTGGAACATCCCCCCTGAGAGTCCAGAGGACACATTGGCTGATGGATTCACATTTTTTAGCACTCCACCTACTTGGCAAATGCACAGGTGCTCTTTGTCTGTGACCTGTAATACCATGCTGATATTGTCTTTTTACAAATGCAAAAGTCTGTCACTGAGTGAGTGACTGACTGAGTGATGAAGTTACACGATTGGTTGGCCGAGTGTTGGAGTTTGGTTGTTGCTCTTTCAAAATGAAAAGGTGGGAAGAGTCCTTTCTGCAAATGAGCCCGTCCAGCGCGACGCGTCCGGCTCACAAAACTTGGCCGAAGCTGTCGAACTAGGCAATCTAATTCTAAAAATAAAATGAGATTCAGCGGTGACATAGCCTATTTCACAATTAAAATGTTTTCAGAAGTAGATTTTGGTGGATTGTTTAGACGGAACATCAGAAAGTTTATGAGCAGGCTGCCTTGTTGTTTCCTGTTTGAAACGGCAAGCAGAAAACCAGGGACCAATCACGTGCACAAAGAACGTATATTGCTAAGAAGTGAAAGTCAATTGGTTGTTCCATTGCAACGTCAGTTTCCAGCAGCAAAGCCACGCTTACGCCATTTTGGACTGAAAGCGACTAGCCGTACAAAAGTAAAACAAAATGATTTCTATTGCTACTGCTGGATTTAATATTATAGACATGACCACTGACTATTTGTATAACAATTTAGCCACAAATTCACAAACTAACCATACACGGTCCAGCCATATACTCTGTTTTCTTGTTTGTCAGTGGGGTGCTTGTTGGTCTGAAGGGCTTCCTTAATGCTTTACAGCACGTTTCACCTCACTAAGCTCCATGTGGCACCTCTGTTCTGCCAGTCATTTTCTGCACCTGTCACACAATGACATGATTCTTTATTTTTACTCCCGAAAACGTCATATTAATGCTTCCATAAACAAATCAAATGGTACCACAAGTCCCCGCTGACAGCTTGATGATGGAGGTGAGGATGAAGGGGAGTATGGAGGATTTAAAGCTTGTCAACAGTTGTCATAGAGAACGCTCTCACTCTCTCAATCTTTTTCTTTCTGTCTCTCTGTCTCTGCTTCAGCTACACTGTTAATTAATACCCAGGGATCTCCATCTGACATACAGTCGCCTGCTTGGGTTTCACCGGTGGTGAACAACAAGTTGTTTGGCTTGAGGGAAAGCGGTTTCGGTCTCGCTGCTGCACTATTTAGCCTGTGACCACATTGTTGAGTTTGGAGAAATACTCTGAAGATGTGGTCAGAACTCCAACATTAACAAAACACATAACATTGGCTTTTATAAGTGATATATTTTATTCACCATGAGTCCACTTTCATAGTATTACATAATTTGTTTTTGTATTTGAAGTGTTGGCAATTTGCCTTTGACTGCAGAAGGTTTGCACAGAGTATGGGGAGATGGATTGCTTCAGATCATTGTAGCATGCTGCTATCCAATAACAACAGTCTCAAATGTTAATCTGGTAATTACGGCCATTCCTAATATTATGTTTTTGTCTCAGGCTCATGTAGATGGAATTGTGAAGACCATGTCATCAACGTCAAACACAGTTTTGTATGAAAAGTCGTAACATAGCCAGATACCATAACTTTTTAACAACTACATGGTTTTTAAAGGAGCAGTGTGCAGGATCTGGCGGGATCTAGCCTGAAGTTGCAGATTGCAACCGACTGAAGCATTTTTATGACTGCTTTCACTTCCATGCCGTGCTACGTTCCTGCTAATGTACAAATTAGGGTTGCTGGAAAAAACTGACATTGCAATATTTCTTTTCTGCAATATGAAATAATACATGAATATTCACCCTACACTTTTTCTAGCTACATTTTAAAGTTAGGTGCATCAATCTGGTGCACTTTGAGAGCCAAAATAGCAACATTAAGAGGCTAGATAAACAATGTTATGCTTTCAATTTAATCTTAAACCGATTGGTTGTATAGAGAATATCTATCCCCTCTCTATACATCTCGATCGCCGGCTGGTGGCTGGCTGATAGTTTAGGAAGGGCTTGATTTGATATCTTGCAGAGTTTTTATAAGCAGAACACACAATTTAAACGTCAATATTGCAGATCATGTTCATTTATTTGTGGGAAGCCCAAATTGTGATTGTGATTAATATTTGATTAATTGTGCAGCCTTATTCTAAGGCAACAAAAACACACAGATTCTTATTATCAGGTGATTATACACTAAAGAAAACATATGAATATTCCATTTCTGCCAATAGATCCACCTAACTCGGGCATTTAACACATGACAAAAAAAATTGCATGTAATTTTTCAACTTGTGGTGCTCAGGCTGGTAGGATTGAAGGTGGCCGGGAGCCACGGTGGAATTGCGCCCTGCTGCTGCCGCCAATTCAAAATACAGACATTGATGTCACCACATGCTTTCATCTGAAGCGGGAGTGACCCTTTGCCTTTTGTCAGTGTTGTGTTAACAGCTTGTTACGCTGCCTCCCAGTGGGTAAAGAATCAGTTAATGCATGTTTAAGAAATAACATGTCAAAATGTTATTTTGCTTTTGTCTAGACTTTGTGGCTGCAGAAGGCCACTTCAATAGATACATTTTGAGTGTGGTAAGACTAAGAGCAATTCTTTTTTTTAAATTTAAAATTATTTTCATATTTATAATTGTTTTGTTTGTTATAGGGATTTTGAATTTGTTTTCTAACCGATAACCGACCCTCGTTAACCGATTATTAACCAACAAGATTAGTGCGTTGCATGCAGTGGTGTACCAGCTGCAGTCTAGGAGCACAACAGACAACTGAGTCCCCAGTTCACTGAGAGCTACTGTAGCAGCCACAATACTGCGTGTAGTGTCGCGGACATGCAGCCACTTTCCCAGTAAAAGTCTCCACCGCACATTTAGTTTAGTTTAGCAGGTTGTCAGCTGTGTGTCTGCCCGGCGTAACGATAGCAAGTGTCCAACAAACAGTGTGTGTTTGTGCCACGTTAGCAGCTCGTGCTCGCCATTGTCACACACATACAGTACGGTCTGTCAGTGCGGCGTAATGTTAGCGAGTGTCCGACAGACGGTGTTTGTGTGGCGGCGGTGGTGAGTGTGGGGTTGTCGGTGGCGTTAGAGCTGTGAACGTAGCTGTAGCAGTGTGTGTGCAGTTTATTTGTTGGTGAATAAATTCTACAACTCCTCAGACCCGAGCCAAGCTCCCATGTCTTGCAACACCGGCTCAGACTCTCTAATGGTGGACTGTTAAGGCGGACCAGCTATTCTCCTTTAAGTGACAAGCCACTCCTCTGAGTTTTGCTCGGCTTTTTATTTAATTTTTTTATATTTCTTTTAACGGTTTAACCTATGGCCTTAATCGGTTAAAATTATTAATGTCGGTTAACGGCTAAACAGTTCATTATTAAAATCCCTAGTTTGTTATTCATCCTTACAAAGGCCACAGCACTAACAGTGCAATGTGGGCACAACTTAGTACTCCAGCTAGCCCCATGCTCCTGTCAAGAGTTGAGCAGATCCACATGTAGTGATGTTTACTCATGTCCAACGGCTCATTTGCCTGCTAGTCTGCTGCAGGCTCGCTGCCATCTCCACCAGAGAGGACAAAATAATTGTTCAAATGAATTGGTCCAGGCACTCTGGTCTAAATTTACTACATGTACAAATATGTATCACATATTTAATTTGAGGTATTAACAGTATGAGAAAAATAGTTGTGTGTGTCTGGCTTTGAAGACAAGTCTATTTTTAATCTTCTAGTTGTGACTTTAGTAGCTGTAGAAATGAAACTTGTGGACATGGTGTTTAATTTGGCACCTCTGCCCGACTTTACGAGTGTCAGAGCTCATTTTTTAACACGTCTTAGCATAACAGAAGACCTCATGCCGTGCTACTGTGACCCGGACCTAATGATTCTCAGTGACAGCGATGTGGGGAATCTCCTCCTAAAGAATTGGCCCGAAAACAATTCATCTACAACTCGGGAGGATTCTTGACACCGCTGGTTGTTTTCACAGTGAATATTATAGTCCTCTGCTATTTTTCTGTTCTGGTGCTGTTCCTTGACTGATGGGTAGTGGGGCCAGGCCTGAGGTATAAACGGAAAAGCCCTGCTTGGAAGTTTCAAGCTTCTCCTGTCAGCAGTGTGCCGGTGGTCAGAGGGGTTGGCTGTACATGGCAGATCTGGTATTGATGGGAGTGTTGGATGGAAAGATGCTGTTACATAATGTTGCAGGCTATCTATCAGGCTCTGTAGTGTGTAGGAGGTGTGACATCCCTGGACAAGCTGTTCCTGAGATGAGACAAATTCAGACGCACTCCTCATAGTGGGATCAGGCTGTCTGAGTGGTTTATATCTCACCCTGTGTTTCAGTTGGAAGCGTGCCCTGTGTCATGTCACTATCACGTTTGCTCAGGGCTTTACTCCCTTTTTACATCGACGGACGTTGTTGAAATATAAATATTGTCTTCTATTACAGGCTAATAGTAGTCTGCAGTTGCTTTCAATTCCTACAGACGTATGTAATCGTCTCAAGGGGACATTATAGGTCAAATACCAACGTCACTTCTCGTGAAGGTTATGAAAACACACTCATCTCACTTAGCCCCTGTGTGCCATCAGTTACAGTTCACCGGCCTCTGTGTCCATTTATCCTTATTTAGTGAGTTGTAGGGACACCAGAATCCTCCCTCCCCAAGACATGAAAGATAATATGCCTCATTATTGTCCACACTCTTGATAAAGTTAGATGGAGGACAAGTGCCGCGTGCTAAAACGCTGTCGGGATGTTTGCAAAATGATGACATGATGAAGTGACCCTTTGGCCTATCTCACGTCTCTGATGTCAGTTTTCAACGCTCACCTGAGCCTTGGGCGCCGAGATGTGGCTCCAAAGTCATGGTTCGTTTTCTGTCTCCAGAGACATACTTGTGCTATGACATTTTGTCTGTCGAAAACGGTCCGTAGGCTTATTTTAGCTCAAACGCGGGACCTGGTTATACTTGTCTGTGTTTACCATAAATGGTAACTAAAATAAATCCCACTGGAGTCCAACACATAGTTGTCGGCCAGCTCAGCTGATGTTTTACGTGTTTCGGATTCTCTTGCGTCACTGATTATTGATTTCCTGCCAAGAATTCGAAGCAGCTCCCCCCTGTATCTTGATTGTCCTTGATTGTGTCAGGTTGATTGTTTGGAGTTGAGCCCCACATTTCATTTAATCAGCTGATTCAGACCCTTGGGCTTTTGAGTGTAACTGGACTCTCTCTTACAACTCTCATTGAGTATCTATTTGAGGTTAAAAGTCACAGCTAAAGAATTAAAGTCAAACTTTTCATTTTTGCTAAGAAATCAGCATATCATTGGTATTTGTTTTGATATGTGTACTTATTCAGTCAAAATTATAATTACCAAAAAAAAAAAAAAATAAATTGTATTTGTTTCTGCAGTGTTACCAAAGAATGTTTTGCTAAGAATTGTAAGTCAATTGTTCGTTCAATTGCAACATCAGCGCACAGCAGCAGAGCTACACTTCCCCCCATTTTGGACTGAAAGTGACTACTGGATGCCAGTAACACCCTTATAAAAGTAAAACAAAATTATTTCTATTCTAATGTCATAATTTTAATGTCTCTACTGAAATGGCCTGTGCTTAACAATAAAACTATTATAAATATACATACTATTTTAACTATTTACTTACTTATTTATTTATTAAACTTTTTGCCCGGCCGCTTTCCAGAGGAGCATAAAGTGAGCGATGGACATAAATGGAAGTTAGAAAAATCCAGCACACAGATTTTGAGAGCAATGAAGCACGTGACTTAAACATCCACTGAAGAGACCAAAAAGTCTGCAGCAGACAAAAAGAGACTGTAACCTTTCCTCTCCTAAATACTTGAAACAGTGCACATTTTCTACATGGTTTTCCATCATTAGAGGTTTGACAGGTGCTCTTTTAAGGGCATCATCTCATTGCACCCTCTTCTTCTGCAATGGTTTATTGGCTCCCGACTGGAGAATTAGCCTCACCAGCTGTTTATCTCGATGCGCTCACTCTTAATGTTGGCATAACGGTAGGGGATGACGATGCACATTAATAAGCAGTATCTTTTACCGAATTTCTGGAAACTCTATTAAGATTTGTGCTACATTTGGATTGAACCTGACTAATGTCTGTACTGTAATTTGATAGGTGCATCCAACTATAAAGCAAGGAATCTCTGTCTGTGTTCTTTGCATATCTCGAGAACGGTTCATCCGATCTACTTCACACTTGACAGGTGTATTGCTGGGGACCCAATGGAGTGCAGGGTCGAATTTGGTGCAATTTGGACAAGGACACGTTCAATATGAATAAACAAGTGCACAGCACTCTGTGCAGCAGCGGGGGTGGGGCTTCAGGGCACTGCAGAATGAGCGGAGCATGTCGTCCGCAGCGGGCCTTTACAAACCACGGCTCATTGACTGCAGTTCACTTTTGCTGCTGGATGCTGGATATACTAACATTACAACTGAGCTGTTCGATTCAATAGGTTTACTTTAGTTGTTTTCATCAGGATGGCTAACTTGGCGCACCTACTTTCCCCCCTTTAATCACAGGGCTATCCCCGTCATGATGCACTGACAGTTTGGAAATCCTGTAGAGAGTTTCCCGCTCAGAGGAAACTTATTGTTGTCTGCACCTACGTACATTATTTTTCAACTTTAGCTTTGAACCTGAACAATCTCTCTCACATCATGTTGCTCGCCAGAGCCACAGGCTATTATAATTAAAGGCCGTGTAAAGGAAATTCAGAGATTTGTTTCCAAACACATTATAAATGTTGGAAAATAATTACTGAAATCATTTGCAAAGACTGTGTGTTTCTGTAAACTTGTAAAAGAGGTCCGGGCGGGGGGCGCTGTAAAGCTCGCGGCCACGAAGCCGCGAGCCACCCTCGCCCCAGGCCTTTCCAAGCCGACTGACCGCCTCGGATGAAATGTGCTTGGCGGGTGCCAGCGAGCCCCGGGGAAAGGTCCTGCGAGGACTATAATTACAGTTTATATTTCCTTACACAAAAAGTGGGGACAATTCAAATTTCAGTTTGACTCTAGCTTTAAAGACTTCTCTGAGCAATGTTACACTAAATCGTATATCTCACATTCAGTTGGCATTACAAGTCTAGGTAAGTTTCACAGTGTGCTGAAAATGTGTTACCAGTCAGTCCAGATGAATAAAAGGAGTGAGAGGATGTAACATGTGGAGCTGCGTTCCGTCTCTAACTCTCTCAGGGATCCTCCTCTGAGCTCATTTTGGGTTGGCACTGCCTACTCTCTACGTCTGCTACTTGTGTATCTTTGGAAACTCAAGGGCAATGCTCGAGGGGATTTTCCTTTTAGGATTATAGTATGTCACCTGCGCTGTAAACGTCTCTTTCCTGGCAGGCCCAGCAAAGCATTTGAAGTAATCACTACCACAGAGAGTAGCTGGCTAGGTCCCTCTGGTCTCTCGTGTGAGCAGTGTGTTTTTCACCCAGGCAGTCCTGGGTCGGCAACAACCACCTACTCCTTTGTGTGCAGCACTGCTACTCTGTTTATATTAAATCAGCATTGCTGTACTGTAGCCTGTACTGTAGCTTTCTTTCAATCTTTTCTTTATAATCAGTGCTGTATACTGATACCAGTACAGAGGGCACAGACATCTGCAAGACGTTTGTAAAAGTAGAAGGCTGACAGAACAGGCTGGTGATATATACTTTTATTTTGCAAACTTCTCCTCAGATGAGACTCTTGCAGCCGTGTGTTTCCATTCAATTGTTAAGCGAACTTTTGAAATGTCATAAAACAGAAATGCGAATTAGGCACGTTTCCATCAACCATTCCATAAACTCAGCTACAGCATAGCTCGGTCAGAAGTTGGTCCTATAGGTTATAATCTGTCAGTAAACAGAGAAGAAAAAGAAGAGGTTGCGAGGCAGAAACAAAACAAAAAAAGTTGCCTTGGCCATCTAACCCATCTACGATAGAAAAATGGAGAGAGGTCTTCAGGATTGTGTTTCAATTGGACACGTTTTAATTGTTCTTTTATGTCAGCTAGTATTGACCATGGTTCATGCTGTCCAGAGACAAAGACAATATAAATATATCTCCAGGAAGATGCCAACAGCAGAAACAGCTGATCAGTCATGCGAGTTAAATGCTCGCTATGTCAGAATTTATTCGGCCATAGCACCCATAGCACATTTTCGAGGCAAAAACCACAAGTGAGCATAAAACCTTTTTGCTCATTTGAGGAATTTGTATCAAATGTTTCCCATTTCCATGCAGCTTTTCTAATGCAACACCTTAAAGGACCAGTGTGTAGCGTTTAGGGGATATCTATTGGCAGAAATGGAATATAATATTAATAAGTATGTTTTCTTTAGTGTATAATCTCCTGATAATAAGAATCGTTGTGTTTTTGTTACCGTTTCTATGCCGTTTCTATCTACATGGTGAGCGGGTCCTCTCCATGTTTCTACAGTAGCCCAGAACGGACAAACCAAACTCTGTTGACTTTTCCTGCTTGGTCTCTCTCTCTCTCTCTCTCTCTCTCTCTCTCTCTCTCTCTCTCTCTCTCTCTCTCTCTCTGTCTCTCTCTCTCTCTCTCTCTCTCTCTCTCTCTCTCTCGCTCTCTCGCTCTCTCGCTCTCTCTCTCTCTCTCTCTCTTGCTTCACCACTCACTTCCCACGTACACACACTCTACGCACTGGCTCTGCTCTAAATGACCTACGCTACTCTTACAACAACTGGCTCTATAGAGGGACATTCGCGTTTTCACGTCGGCCACCGTAACACTCCAACACGCTTGGCACACGTGAGAGGCTTCAGTTGGTTGCAATCTCCTCACCTCACCACTAGATACCGCCACATCCTACAAACTGGACCTTTAAAATGTGCATAAAACTGTGTGAATGGAAACATGGTTAGTTGCACTACATGTTTTGTTGAATTTAAGCCACAATAAGTCCACAGGCAGAGAGCAGAACATTGGTGCGGCGCTCTCCTCTTGCTTGAAAAATATCTCTCTGACAGAGTAGAGGCTGGAAAACAACTCGTGGTTTTCATGGTAGCAATACTGCTGTGCAGTCTAAGACTCTCACCAGACCACAATCTCTCATATAGAATTACTTGGCTATTTGTCAGCTCTAATTGGTTGAAAGCACTCTGTGTGTGTGTATGCAGGGTCTAAATCTGTGGGTGGTTGCGTCGGCCAAAGGGAAAAGTAATCTCTTCGGTGATTGCCATAAGACTGCAATGGTGATGACAGCAGAGACTAGGTTCGATGGATGTTATTGTAGTATCGACAGGAACCTTGACATGTGTGTCTTCATGTTTGCATGCATTGACCTATCTCAGTGTTTGTCCTACATGTATGTGCTAAGATTTGACACGTATGTAGGCCATATGTGATTCAATTCTGTCTCTGGGCCATAACGTCACATGTTTTGACCGGCCCAGGGGAACAAGGCGCCACGACAGTCCCAATAAAACCAGACCCACCATGTACGTGCTCACACTCAGACATACACAGAAACAGAGCTGACTTTAGACAGCACGGCAGACGGCTGTAAGACGGCACCGTGGCCTGAATGGAGGTGGTGATGTGATGAGCCACGTGCCGGCGGGGGGCTCGGCTGAGGTGTACGCCTCGCTGGGAGCAGACACATCACACAGTTGGGTAAAAAAACAACTGTTCTCACTGCTGACATCTGTGGTGCTCACAACTGCATAGTTTGTAAGTCTGGTTTGTCTCTTTGTACCTCTGCAGGAATGTGTCTCTCTGTCTTTCTATGGTATGACTACTACTGTGTAATGTGTAGGCTATTAAATGATGATGAAACCCACCTTCCTGTTATTGCGTTTGCCCCCTAATTTTGAGGGCTAATGGTCTCATCATGCCTTTTGCATGTTTGTGCATCTCCTTGGTTGTGGCGGTGTGCCACAATCATTGATTTGTACATGTCGTCGTCTTCACTGAAGTTGCCCTTGCCAAGCCCCCAGGGAGAGCGCCGGTCGTTGATCCCAACTTTCGTAGTGGCCAAACAGCGGAACTGCAATGCATAGTTTTATATTATAAACTTTTAGATGTCCTCTAATGGACCCCGAAGTTCTGTCTAATTGAGAGGCAAAATATTAACCGTGGGGCTGCACGGTGGTGCAAATCCGGCTTGGGGCCCTTCTGTGTGGAGTTTGCATGTTCTCCCTGTGTCAGCGGGGGTTTTCTCCGGGTTCTCCGGCTTCCTCCCACACTCCAAAGACATGCAGGTTAACTTAATTGTTGACTCTAAATTGCCCGTAGCTGTGAATGTGAGCGTGAATGGTTGTCTGTCTCTACGTGTCAACCCTGTGATAGTCTGGCGACCTGTCTAGGGTGTACCCCGCCTTCGCCCAATGTCAGCTGGGCTCGGCTCCAGCCCCCCCCACAACCCTGAGTAGGATTAGCGGTTAAGATAACGGATGGATGGATATTAAAGCCCCTTGAAAACTTGTTTTTTAAATGTAACTGTTTCTCTGTACAACATGAAATATTAATGACTAAATAAGCAAAAAAGTTAAAGTCGGAGACCTTTATTTGTGTGGTCCCATTTGACTGACAGTGGCCTTGCAACATCAGAAAACAAGCTCACATTGCACATCAAATGTTGCTTAACGGATGGGTGAGGGTGAGGCTCAGTTGGTACTTTTGTGCACCAACTGAGTCTATTCAAATCAATGAGAAGAGCTCCAAAGAGCACCGGCAGCTAGTGAGAATTGCCGGAGTGCAAGAAAAAGTCACGGTACACCAAAGAGTAAAATATAGAATTGCCGGTAAGCACGTTCGGTGTGGACAGGGTTTGAAAACACTAATATTGTTATTTGATATTGTACTTGTTGAGTTTATATGTGAACTGTTTCAATGGAGAAGCCTTGCATCACTGGGTGGTCAATGGGTGACGTAAACACCACAGCAGTTCTCATTAGACCAATCAGGACATCACTATTGAGATAGTCATTAATGCTATTTGAAATTCAGTGGCCTGTCTATATTATCGTTTCTGTTCACTTATGTTAAACAGCGTGCCATCCTACATCTCAGATAATCAGTTAATCAGTTTATTGTGCAGACAGTGTTCCTCACCCTTTTCTGAAATTATTTTTGTTGCACTGGTGGGCTAGAAAACAGCATTGAAATTGCAAGCTAGCCAACCACTACCCTTGAACAGTGTCTGGCAGCATGCATTTGAATGGAAAACAATCTAAAAATATCTTTTTGGGTGGGGGCAAAATCTATTTAGGTGGGATGCCCGAATATACTGTACTTATGGGAAACATGTTGTTTCAGCACAGGATAATTTCACATAGTAAACACCGTACATACCATAATGCTACTATATCCAAAAATAGTGTATGTTGTATATAAACAGATGTAGAGTTAATCTTGGTCTCTACTTCTGTCTATAGCCATGAGTAAGGGTTGGCTGTTAATGCTGGACAATTTACAGTTCATCATACTGACTGACCTCTAATTTTATCCCTGCTTCTTAAACTGAACAGAGCTGGTTTTGGTGAGCACCTGGCACTGACTTTATTTTTTGCCTTGACAGAGTTTCTCTTCAAAGAAACAATGGAATGTACTATCATCTTTTTAGAGCTGTATCATTGACATTGGTTATATGTGTCAAGGCAGTTAGGAAACTATAATGTGTTGCCATGTCTTGAATGAATCTTTGTTGTTGTAGTGCTCAGTTACTTCAGGATTGCTACTCATTCAGTAAATCTTTCTCCTGTCTGAGTGCTTTGAGCCATTCTTTAGCAATGATAACCCCATTTGGACAGAATTCATTTTTGAAAAGTAAACTGGATTATTTTGAATAATGTGTGTGCTGACCAGTGGTTTTAATCCTGTTCAGAGTTCATATGTGTCTGCTATTTCCTCCCTATTTCTGTATTAATTACAGTGCCAAATATCTAGTGGGGTTAAGCCATTTTTCAGCTTCTTCAATCTTTCAGAAATCTTCAATTACTAACCACAGTTTGTAATTTTGGCAATAAATGGTTCGCTTGGAAACGGTCCAAGAACACCTCTTGCAAGCGGTACCGCACCAGAGTTCAATTAAATTGGACTAAGTGTTGGCTTGTGAAAGCACCCTAAGAAGTGGATGTCGTCACCATGATGTCACCCATTGGTTTGTGGACCGCCGTTTTGAAGCCTCAAGTTTGGCATTTTGGCCGATGCCATCTTGGTACTTTGCAACCACCGACGAGAGGGTGGAGCTAAGTACAGCTGAACGCTGAATAAGACATTTTTAGGCGATCAAATAAGTTATAATTAACTTTAATGAACTGAAAACACACCATGAAAGGGTTAAAGTTCTAAGACAAAAACACGGACAACTGCCAGAACGGGCAACGCCGTGGTAGCGACCTGTCAATCACAAGGTAGCCACGCCCTAAAGCGTTGCCTGCTTTATGGTCTAATTGATTCTAAATGGGACCATAATTTACTAAATGAACATCATGCTGTATTGAAGAAGACTTGAAACTAGCAATTGAGACCATTAACTCATGTTTACAATGTTTACTGAGGTAATAAATCAAGTGAGAAGTAGGCTCATTTTCTCATAGACTTCTATACAATCAGACTTCTTTTTGCAACCAGAGGAGTCGCCCCCTGCTGGCTGTTAGAAAGAATGACAGTTTAATGCACTTCCACATTGGCTCCAATTTCCAAACCCGGAGGTAGCCCACTTGATGAAATTGATACTTGAGCTGGTGAGGTTGATACGTGTTGATATGTGTAGCTCTATCTAATCATACGCTAACGTTACTAAACGTGTCTCTTTGTTGTGTATTTTCCCTGTCCGCCAAAGTGGCGGATGGCCTGACGATTTTCCCCGTCACTGCCAGCAATTTATCCGCATTGGCGGGTTGCGGGTGCTAATTTCAGACCCTGCTCTGAAGACTCGAGATTCAAAAATATAAAGGAGAAAATGTGCCTTTCCATTAGTCCCAGACACTTGTCATTTTAGCCATGCTCTCATTCACTACTAGCACAGCGTCTAGTCTCAAGAGATGTCATGGTGTGTTCATTATAAGAAACCCAGGAATTCTTCGGTCATGGTCTTGTACAAAGCTCATCTTCACATGACTCCCGTCTGCCCTCACTGCCGTGTCCACATCATGACTGGTGATCCCTCCTTATTGCTCACAGGCTACAGATAAATGATCTCATCTGTGGGAATGTAAACTGTTTTCATGTCCTCCTGCTGTTTTCTCTGATGTAAGACCATTTACTGACAATAGAACTCTTAATGGGAACCGGAGTAAACAGTATGAATTCACAGCCGTCACACACTCACCTCAGAACTGAGGTCACAGTTGAGCAGGTTTTTAGTACGACGGTAGAAAGGCACTACCTATCTTTCCTATGAAAATCTGCATGCATGTTCCCCTGTATTGTGTTCACAAGTGAATTGGAATTATTTTCCGCTCTCTTGAACCTCTGACAGACCAGGCTGACGGCTTTTCAGCAACAAAATAGTGAAATCTCCTCCTACGCCGTGGCCACACTGGGAACGTCCAGATCGCGTGGCGGCTGCGTGATTCACCCGTCGGGTGTTAATACCAGCTGCGTTTCAGCTGCGTGTCAGCTGCGCTTCTGCTGCTTTAGCTGCTGCTGTCAGCCCTCTCTTTCTACATTGAGTTTGCCTTTCATAATGACCATTTAATTTCATTATAAATGTCATTTATATTTATTTTAGACAGAGAAAGGTTAAGAAACGTGTGTTAATTTGTAAATATTAGTAATAATCCACAATTAAAACCCTGTACTATATTCATTAAAGGAGCTCTGCAAGTCACTAAATGTTCTACAACACTGTCCTGCAAATATTTCAGAATAAAAGCGTTGTGTTTTATTCTTATTTTACCATACCACTACCAGTCTGGAAGAAAAGAAAGTTGATTTGTTCAGTGTGCCATCTCAATGATGTAGATGAGTTTCATTTCATCCTTTTTACAGGGAACTGCACAATACTTTGTTTTAGTAAGATGAAAACAGTAATTGATTTTCTAAATATGGATGATGCACACAGACTGAATTATTAGATAGTATACTTGCTATCTGATAACCCAGTATGTGTGCATCATCCATATTTAGAAAATCTATTTCTATATTAAGTCTAGGGACTTATTATTTTCACAACACATTTGATTCTGTTACAACAGAACTTCAGACCACTGGCATGTACTATCAGAATGTGTTATGTAATATCAGCACTAACATTGTCAAAATCTTTATATGGTAGCAGCAGTGATTGAAGATCAAATTCAGAGAAGGGCGTGTGTGCGTTAATCCTGTTGAGCTCTGAAAGGAAGTCTGAGGATTTTATTTGTAGCAGCGTACTGTACTCAAGAGACTCTGCCTGCAGCTTAAACATATGGAGGTAATTTAAGATAACAGACTTGTTGCGTATGTGAGCTGTGATGCACTCACTTAGACCAAAACATTAAAAAATGTGTTTTTGACTCCATTATCCTGCTGTAATAACTATGGTCTGAGTACATGAGTCAGTCTTTAAAGTCTGTGTAAAGCAAAAATAAATATGGATTCTGGGTTTGTCACACCACAGAAAAATGTGTTAGTAACCACCCAGCCCAAAAATCGGCAAGTATATCAAATTAGCTGTCAAAATCATGGAAAAATAGCTCTGAGACGCTGGGGGCATGTCGCTGAAGGCGCTGAAACCTCTCTTAATACATTCATTGCTGAAACCACACCAACAAACAGGGAAGGTACAGCCTGTCAGGATTCCCTCAGTAGTGGCGAGCGAAGAGGGAAGAGCCCAGCAACGAATCGCTGTCCGATGGGCGGATTGGGGAAATGTGGCACACGGAAGACCGTGTGCCTCCGAGGCGGTCAGTCAGCTTGGAAAGGCTCAGGGCGAGGGTGGCTCGCGGCTTCGCTTCTCGAGGCTGTGGACAAAGTGCTTGCTTACCGACTGAGCTAGTCGAGATAACCTTTGGTAATTGTCTGGGCTTCTGTTTTGCCTTTCAAAAAGGTTCAGGTTTCTGAAGACGCGTGGAGTTATGTTAAGGATGACTCCAGTGCGTCATCGAGCCATGATTTCAGCCCCGCCTACAAAAATCCTGAACACAAAACTGTCGAAAAACAGTTTAACGGTCTAACTCTGCAATCCAGTACCACAATGTTCACAGCCTTTGCACATGTTTTCAGTTATACTTTTCCAACAATTATAATGTGTTTAGAAACAAATCTCTGAATTTCCTTTACACAGCCTTTAAATCCGGAGAAGTGTCTCTCTGAACCTCTAGTGTAGATAGCTTGAGGGGAAACATTCCTTGATGAATGACACAGTGTCCAGTGAAAACCGATGCTTTTCATTATTATGGGGTGAAACAGACAACATGGAGCTTCCTTCCTGTTGTCCAGTTACAAGTTGTATCAGTTTGTTACAGGCTGTGATGTTTGAACCACTGTGGCTGGTTACATTCATTTTCAGTATTTGTTTCCAAATGTAATAGTGAAATGAGTTGCTCAGTCTTGTGCAGATTATTAGATTAGTAGTGGTAAACCACAGATACAGATACAGATACAGATACAGATAGCTTTATTTATCCTCGAAGGGCAATTCAGTTTCTACAGTCCACCGAGACATATAATACAATTTCACACAAATGTCTAACAGGATAAAATGATGAAGTGATGACATACTGTATCTGTTAAAGTGATGGCTTTTTGTCCTTTAGACACAGGTTTTGTCTAAATGTCCGTTACAGTTTTATTCAGACATGACAGGACAAGGCGGTTCCTCATCAGATTCATCAATTAATGTAACTAGATAGCAAATTTCTTCCTCCGTGTGTTATGATGTAGGCCAGTGCACAAGCTGTTAAAGCTGCATAGTTTTAGACCTCTAGTAGCGCTAGCGCATGCTGATTAGTCTCAGCAGATGGAAACTTAACATGGAACATTTTGAACAGTCCGTCTGCTGCGTGCCCTCAATTAAATCAGATCCCAGACTAGACATTGTCAGCGTGTTAATTTAAACTGAAGTGTGAAGCTAGATTGGACACTCTGTCCTAAACCAGTGGCTTATTTTTAGGAACACATTGCATGATTCCTGCCGATAAACACAGATGAACATTACGGGAAAACACACACTATTTGTATCTGCTCCCATCTGTTCAAGGTCCCCCAAAATCCTTTTTTCATGGTCTCCACATATAACCACACAGGGAATGATTGTCCTCACACAAACCTTAACTGGACATGAATAACAGATTGTTGGTGTTGCATGTGCATTTCCTTCCTCATTAAACATTTGCAAAGTTGATTTTATTATTTTTTTTTTCAACATTTCGAAACCTGAACTGGTTACATACATGTTAACCAGCTTGCAATCTTCTTCTTTCCTGTCTTTGCTGGCACATTGATGCATATCTTGGTGTGTTAACGCCACCTGTCGATCACTGGAATAGTGAGAAACTACTGGCTGGAAGGGCCAGCGCATCACCCGTGTGTGTACATGTGCGTCCTCATGCATGAGACAAACTAAACGGGGACCTATAAAACTGCTCCATAATGATACCAGAGGTCTAAAACTCAGGATACCTTTAATAAGACCCTTAATCTGTACCAATGTTCCCTGCCAGTCATTGTACGAGAAACATCCTCGTATTTGAGGTTACAGCTCATTCTTGACCTTTTGAAACTGCAGCTGTCAAAACAATCTCAACTAGAGGTCCACTTACTTGCTTGCTCTGGAACCTGGGCTGTCAAAGTTAACGGGATAATAATGAGTTAATGCAAATTCGTTTTAACGCCACTAATTTATTTAACGCATTAACGCATTCGATCTTTTGGAGGTTGTAGCAGGCTCAATTTTGAAGCTAGAGTGATGATACTGGTATCATATAAAAATGTGGTATTTTTGGTCGAGGCTAAATAACGCTTCAAACTTACGTTCAATTTTGGTGAGGAAAAACTGGCATGGCCATTTTCAAATGGGTCCCTTGACCTCTAACCTCAAGATATGTGAATGAAAATGGGTTTTTGGGTACCCACGAGTCTCCCCTTTACAGACATGCCCTCTTTATGATGATTTCCAATAATAAATATAAACATACATTTGCATAAAGCAGCATATTTGCTCGCTCCCATGTTGATAAGAGTATTAAATACATGACAAATCTCCCTTTAAGGTACATTTTGAACGGATAAAAAAGCTTGTGATTAATTTGCGATTAATCTCGATTAAATATTTTAATCTACTGACCCTAATTTTACTAAAGCAACAATAAATACAATGTTTATTTGTTGTGTTTGTTGGTGAATGTTTTGGTTCAAAATAAAATGTGGTTATCGTTGCTTATAGTTAGGATGAACTTGATTATTGCTGGCCTCCATGGGCGGCTGAGCCCCAGAAAGCTTTCCCCTTTATCCCACCTATGGGGCGGGCCATGGGGGGACGACCGCTGTTCAACCCTTCCAGCTCTCCATCTCTCTCTTCTTTTATCATAGCAGCAAAACATTCATTGCACTGCAGAAAACCATAAAGAAGAATGTCCTCAAATGTCTCCATATTTGTCTCCAAACATATACTACATACAGGAAAATGGGTCTCTCCAGGATACCACAGGAGTACACATTGTATCTCTTGCCTGCCACTGCAGAAAAGTTGCTTCCTCTGTGTCTCCGCAGTCAAAATCTAAAACATCAAAATGAATGCTTGGCAGTCACCAAGGCACTGCAAGCCCTTTAAGGAATGATAAATACTTTCCTCCCACAACAGCATGAAACCATCAGGAGATTAAATCGTTCTAAAGATTTACAGTTGCAGCACTAAAGTGGCTGTGGAATCCCTTACAAACTGTAAATAAGTTTACATATAACGTCTTGCTGCTTCAGCTCTTTATTGTGTCCGGCTTGTCAGTGACTGTAGGTCTCAGTGTCCATTATATTCCTGTTTGCAGTGCCCGGTCATAACTCAGTGTGATTTAGTGGGCTTGTCACTGATGGGTATGAGCTGGTGAAGAGACAAACTTCATTGTCCACCTGCTGAGCTTTAACCAGCCTCGACCGAAATACACTCTTGTTACTGGGGGTGAGGATGGACTTCAGTGGTAAGGAGACTTACCGCAACATACTCGCACAATGTGTAACATTATCATTGTTTGTGCTCATGTGAGTGTAGAATTTACTTTCATACCAACCTATTCTATTATTAATGTTTCATATCAACCTAAAGTTCACTGTTGAAAGAACCAGTGTTAGCTCAGTGGGTAGAGCGGTTGCCGGTTCAATCCCCAGATTCTACTGTCCGCATGTCCAAGAGTCCTTGAGCAAGACACTGAAACCCAAGTTTCTCCCAGGGCGCTTTAGAGCAGACCCACTGCTCCTAATCCTGCTTAGGATGAGTTGAATGCAGAGTCAAATTTTAGGTATGTCTCTGTACGTATGTGACGATTCTAATAAAGTTGAAATAAGTGTAGGATTCAGGGAGATTTATTGGCAGAAATGGAATACAATATTCATAACTTTGTTTTAATTAGTGTATAATCACCTGAAACTAGGACTTGTGTTTTCATTGGCTTAGAATGAGCCCTTCATATCGACATAGGGAGCGGGTCATGGATGTATAAAGAGAATTGGATACAGCCTTGGAGGCGGGCTTATTTAATTTTTAGCTTGTAACTTTTTTAGCTTTGTAATTTTTCTTGTTCTTTCTTGTCTAAGCAGTTCGGGATGATGTACTCGTATACAACACTTAAAAAAACGGCAAACTGCCATCGAATCGTCCTCCACTTGAGGGTGAATCCAATCTTTAAGTCCACTCTCTTTTTCCCAGTCTTTGTCGTACTTTTTTGCCATATTTCGACCCACTTAGTACCTGGCATTGTTACCTAAACTCCATCAACCCACGCGAACATTTGTCTCACAACAACAATCAAAACTGAGTGGCGACGGTGGCAGTGAGTGACAGTCATCTGCGTGTGTTTGTGTATGGAGGAAGGGGAGGGATCAGGGTTATGTACGGATTCTGCAACAGGACAAACTAGGCCTGTATAGAGGAGAGAGACAGGAGTAAGCCCAAATAAATGCAACCCGCAACACGCGGCAACCAAAATTATTATATTATAAACAAACCCAAAGCCGCTTGTAATAAGCAGACTTGGCAACTCTGCCCGTTACATAAATTAATTACATAATTAATTGAGTTCAGAGTGTCTCCCACGCCTGTTTTCCATCTGCAGTTGTACGACTTGAGGAATCGAAAATACTTCACCATCTATTAAGGTTTTGGCATCTCTCGCGCTGTTATGAAATACGAAGGGATAAAAACATGTAAAATAGTGGAAACCAAAAATTGTGGCTGGCACAACTTGTCCATCCATAGCCTCTCTTAACGCAGCTCAGCAGTGTGGTAACTGGCCAAAACAAGGTAATGAAATAACTTCATTAGGGGCCACATGAAGTGAGCAAAAGAAGCAGAACATTAGGCCCAGAGGGTGGTCCCTGGTTCTTTTTAACAGAGCTCTGAGGTTTTGAACAATGTTGCATAACAACATCTGCATGGTGTTACATTTTTAGGGCCTGTCAGTCCTGGAAAACCCTTCCAGTGTCTGAAATGATCTTATTCGAGACCTGAAATGGTCTTGGAACACCAACATTTTGTTAGTTACTCTGGTTTCATTTAGACTACCTCCTAATTGCTAGTATCTCCTACAGCTTTACGCTCCTGACCTGTACAACGCTTAAATGCTTGAGCTACATTGAGATGTTGTTTTTAGCTTTTTCTTTGTGCTTTAAATAACCTGCTCATCCAGTCTGGGTGGCGACTGGCTGTGTTTCCACCCCTCAGATGGTAAATCTTGGCGTGAAAAAGGTCAGGTCAGAAGGAATGGGTCAACGTCTCCCAGCTACACAGAGCCTATTGAATTTACTCATCACAAGACCTTAAATCCAGTAGTTATGTGGAAGACTTGAGGGAAATGGGGCTCAGTTAGAGATCACTTCCAGTGTGAGACTTTGCCAGGCCGGACTATTCTGCTGCACTTTGAGATTCAAATCCTCGTGGGAATGCAGTGAGGCATGGGTTACATTTGAAGGGACGCCATCAGTACTGGTCAGGAGTCAGGAGGTTAACCAACTGTTGCCAAGGTCATTGCACCTTGACATGAGATACATTTTCATGTAAAGCGGCAGTCTCATTCGCCCATTCATGCAAAATTGGTGGGGCCAGATGCTTGGTGATTTAGTGACTACTCCCAGGGCTAGTTAACACAGTAGCTGACCAGGCCGGGTTAGCGCTAGTTAGTCACTATAGCTCTCAGAGCTTCTCTCTATTTGCTCTCTACTGTTTTGTTGACTTCCCCCTGGCATTTTGTTCACCATTGCACACAGTTTCTTTCAATAAAAAAGAAGGCTGTCAAAGTTAACGATAATAACGCGTTAATGCAAATTTGTTTTAACAGCACAAATTTCTTTAACGCATAAATATAACCTGCACTTTTTAGGTTATGCAGGCTCAGTTTTAAAGAGTGAAGTTACTGGTATCCTATGAAACTAAAAAACCTAAGGAATCTATTGGTACCAACCATATCATACTAGCTTGTCATACTTGCTTGTCACGAAGGAGGCAAAATAATGCACCAAACTTACGCTAAATTTTGGCAAGGAAAAACTGACATTTTCAAAGGGGTCCCTTGACCTCTGACCTCCAGATATGTGAATGAAAATGGGTTCTATGGGTACCCACGAGTCTCCC
Organism: Sebastes fasciatus; assembly: GCF_043250625.1. Classification (NCBI taxonomy): domain Eukaryota; kingdom Metazoa; phylum Chordata; class Actinopteri; order Perciformes; family Sebastidae; genus Sebastes; species Sebastes fasciatus. The sequence continues at coordinate 28,568,121 of NC_133801.1, forward strand.
CTTTACAGACATGCCCACTTTATGATAATCACATGCAGTTTGGGTCAAGTCATAGTCAAGTCAGCACACTGACACACTGACAGCTGTTGTTGCCTGTTGGGCTGCAGTTTGCCATGTCATGATTTTAGCATATCTAAATATATCAGAGTTTTCTATAAGCGGAACATGCATTTTAAACATCAATATTGCATTCAATCATCAAAAAAAGTTTTATAATCAACATTATCAACTGTGATAACTTGAAACCACTGTATAAATTTCAGATGGCTGGATGTGAGCGTGGCCAACCTGACACACACTTCATACTGGGTGGTGTATCTGCAAGTCATCCAGGAGTCAGTGTGGCCAGGAGGAGCTCTGCCTACGGCCCCGCGACTTGAACGCAGCCAGCAGCAGAAGGACAGCACCAGGCAGCAAGCCTTACACAGTCTGATGAGACTCCTACCAGGTACATGTACATACATGCAGACAAATGTAACGATGTCGAGCCCAAAATGTGTTTATTTGTGCCAGACAAATACATTGGAAGGCCAGTATTATTGGACCATTTTAGCTTATCACAAATATATTGATATTGGGGTATATGTAGGCTAACAAAAAAAAATCTGTACAAAGATTCCAGAGGTTTGAGGTAATTTAGAAACTGTATCGCACTGACGAGCTTCATTTCAACTGTGAAATGGCACATTTAGTACATCTCTATTTTTTAATAACCAAATGTAAGGGATCCTCATCATTTTTTTGTTATGTGTTTATGTAAAAAACAAATACCAGCCAATATATATTGTTATCAGATTTCATGCTCGCTAATATCAGTACTGTATCGGCACCACAACTCCAGCAGCAGTCAAGCCCTTATGATTTAATTCTAGGAATAATACGAATGTCTTAACTTACAATGTGTTTGTGTCTCTAGATCTGATCTCAGACATGTTGGGCTCAGACAAGTACAAACTCAGCTGGCAGACTGCACTGGACTCTCTTCAAGACCCCTACATTAACAGGTGAACATACACTATACAACTCAATTATTACAGTCAGTTCCACTTTGTGGTATAGACATGGCTGCAGACTTGTTTTGACACTAATGGGTCTGACCCTCACCTCTATTTATTCAAATAGACATATTTGCCCTGTGTTTAAAACACTCAAACCAATTGAAATTGCATAAAACATTTTTATATATAAGAGGAATTGTTGAGTAGCCCAGCCTAATCCTGAAAATAACAATGTATGGTATTACGGAGGACAACAAGAGTCACGGAAATATTAATAAAGCATTTAATTACTAGCTAGTTTCAAACTAGTGATTTAATTATGTCTATAAACAGATATCCGCATATGAGTGGAGAATCTGTGAGGCAACAGGACAAGATTTTGGTATTGGAGATTTTCTGGTTTCCGTTTGTAGTCCGAGTAGTATTGACCAATCACGTTTGAGCAGACTTTGGTTGCATGCAGGTAAAGCAGTCCGTGCTGAGAGTTAAAGAGGCGGAACGCATTGGCCGAAATGCAATCTCTGAACCCATGACGGCGATTTATCTTTTTATTATTTATTTTCTAACGCTTACATACTGTCATGGCCCAGATATTCATAGCACATCAGCTTTGTTATCATGGCATCTCCTCACTCAGTCTCATTCACTCAGTCTCATTCACTCAGTCTCATTCACTCAGTCTCATTCATGATAAAGCTTCAGTGGGTAGAAATGGAGCAAATATTATTATATAAAAGATATTTTTATAAAACGGTCGCTATATCCTGACAGTAGTGCATGAGACAGGTCATCTGAAAGAAATCATGTTCCTCTGTGTCTTCCGGTGTCCTCTGGTGCCCCTAACGGCATGTGCAAGATTTCACAGACTGGAGGAAAACAACCAGTCAGAGCTGATCTGGAGTCTGCCGTCCAGCGTCTATGAGAGCCGGCTGTCAATCGCTCGCAAACTCCGACCAAAAGATCAAACTAGGCAGCGCTGATCAAATACGAATCAATATTCTGTTACTGTAATGCCTATTTCTCTCCTCAAATGTTTTCAGAAACATCTTGTAGTGTACTGTTTAGCTGTAAAATTAGAAAGTTTGTGACCCGGCAGCCATGTTGGGAACAGTTGAAGAAATACCAAGCACCGCCCACCAGCCCGAGCACAGCCAATAGGAACGCTCTCTCTGTCTCCCATCACGGGTTTGATTTTTCTAAAGCCTGAAAACAGAGCCATGAGGAGGCGCAGAAGTTTAGTTTTCTCTCAGAACACTTGAATTACAACATGCTAAAAAAAAGGTTATTATGAAATTTGTCCAATGATGCCAAAAATATACTGCCTACTGCCACTTTAAGTCACTAAAGAAAAGACATTGATTGCCTGTCCCGTGTTCCCTTAGACATCTGGTCTACTGCATATTTGATCTTCTGCTGGAGTTCCTGGTTCCTGAAATACCTGAGGAGGACTTCCAGAGGAGCCTGTTGCATACCCTCGCCAGGAACCCAGAGAAGCTGCTGGCATGAGGAGAAAACACTGCAGGAACACCTACAAACCCAGCTTTAATTCCCATCATCCTAACTGACCATTCACCACTGATGAATTGCTGACAGGCAGTGTGACAGCGGGGCTGCTCCTGTTCTACTAATGTTCTGCGATGAGAGTGGAAGTGAATGTTCCGGGTGAGACTGAATATTCTTTGTCCTCACTTTAAACTCCTGACGTCCCCTCAGGCCTGTCTTTGATTACTTTTGTTGATGTGATAACATACGAGGCTCACACACTTTAGCACAACTTCCATTTGAAGCAGCTTTGATTACACGAGAGCACCTGGTTTGGGTTTGATCTTAGAACGCATCTGACCTGCTGGTCAGATCTAAACATGTGGCAAAGCCTTCTCCGATCTCCACATCAGGCCTCTTCCTGCTCGCTAAACTCTCCGGCTTTGACAAAACTCACTTCAGATGGTCTTCACACTCTGCCCTCATCCCCTCTTGCAGTTTCTGGGTAGAAACATCCACACCTGTTGCTCTAATCTAGAGAAGCAGGATTTGCTTTTCGCCCCCCTAATTTAAATCTTAAAATGCTCTATTGGGATTTAGCATCACTGTTTCTATTCTCTGTTGACCCATTCTTCACTACATCCCACTGACTGTGTATCGAGCCACACATGTGATTGTGACATAATGTGAGCTATACTTCCTAAACCTGAGCCTTCCTGAGGGATCACATGTATCTGGCAGGGATATATATATTTTTTTCTAACCTGCAAATGTCCAGGTGTGGGAAAAGTACATAGTGTAGTGAAAAGTTGGCCATAAGATATTTTACTGGCTTCACAGATGCGTCACAGTTCCTTTAACAGGTCCCTTTGGAGAATTATCTGCACAGTTAATGTCGAAATCATATAAGAACTGAGCTCCACTAAAACAGGTATATGAAAGATTTAGGAACGGTGCTGGTCTAATCTGAACTGCTGGAGTCTCACTTACTTTTACTGGTATCTATCCATGCTATCCAGTCTCTGACATATCTGCCTCCACCCAAAGACATGAAATAGAATTTAATTTGTGGTGATCGCAGTATTTAAGAATTAGGTTAAAACAATTCAGTAGCAATGTGTCCAAGAGCAACTTCCCCATTCCTGTGGTAAAATCCACAGACCTCACTGTGGACAGTTTTCACTGAAACTACTTTTGCTGAGGAAATCGTCCCTATGAAAACTGCTGACTGTGCATTCTGTGGATCTTGTTAACACTTTTCGCAGCAGATATTTTGACATGGTAGAAAAAGAACAAGTGAGAACTAACAATGGCTCTGTTCTATTCAAGTGTACCAGTTAGTCACGACAGTGTTACAGATTGGGGCTCTACCGAATACTTTGACGCTTCGAAGCTTCATTCAGAACGTTGACATTCCAATTCTAAATCAACATTTGAATGTTTTTTGTTTTTTGTTTTTTATTTCTGTTCATTGTGTTAGAAACCTGTACTTTTTCACTGTTGCAGACATAGTCTGAAATTAGCACACGCGGGTAAATTGTTGGCAGCGGCGGGTAAAATCATCAGGCCATCCGCCACTCTGGTAGGCAGGGAAAACGCTAGAGATGGGAATAGATTCGGATCCTATAGTTGTCTGATTCCTCAGCATCTCATGCCTCTGTGACTACCTATTCCTCTTTGATGCTTTCCGACTGTTACGCATGCACAATGACGCATACCATATCATGTTTACAGTTTGTTTGGGACCGGAGCTATGTCGGAGAGAAAAAAAAAGCGCTCAAAAGCATGGCGCTACTAAACCTGAGGGGACGCATCCTATTTTTTCCCTGATAATGCAACACTGTGAGCAACAAACCAGTTTTAGTGAGTCAGAGTTAGTAACCTGTTAGCAGCCGGTGGGCAGCACAGACCTGCTTGGCTAAATAACGGAGCTACTAACGTTAACGGAGGTAGCATTACATTACATTATGAGGCGTTCAAGCTCTGCTCAGTAAAAATGACTATTGGCAAAGGTCAATTCAAACATTATCATGATGTGTTCAAATGTAATCTTTTAGCAAGAAACTTGAATTGATCCAGTTGTTTGAAGGAGATGTTTTTACAGCGATATAAAATAGATACTAGAGAAGGAATTATGATCTCTTTAACTTCCTAACACTAGCTCTAAGATGCTTATAAAATATCATTAAAACTACTGATGCCAAGATTTTTTTTTTGATCAAAGCAAATATTTAAATAATCATAATCTTTTGAATTGTGTGTTTTTCATGCAAATAGCCACTATAGAGGACAATAACAAAGTACAGTACAGTCTTGTGTACGGTACCCTCCCACCCCCCAAAAATAGGGCTTCCCCAGAAGCTACGGAGTAATTCAAACTCTGGTATTTACCATGCATATAATGTTTTTTATGTGAAATATATCGAACATTGAATGACAACAGATCTAAAATGTTACTCCTTCATTTAGCACATAGATTTCAAAGGTGGCAGATAAAATTTCTAAGTGGCAGACAAAAAAGATACTTGCCTTTCAGACCCTGCAGATAAAGATTAGTCTACACCAGCGGTTCTCAAACTGTGGGGCGCACGTGACCGGAGGAAAATGTGATGCGCAATCAATGTTTTGATGTTGGAATCTTTTCTCACGGCGGAACAGTATACTAATCGCCTATTTATACATTCATGGTAGCAATGGTGTTCATTCACAGAGGTAGTCTGTAGGTTTACAGAATGGACAGATATTTGACAGGGACAAAAAGAAAAACAGACGATGCTTCAGAGACAAACAAGACGACGTGAAATCTTAGCCTACCTTCCACCTTGTCTTCCCTCCTCTCTCTCAGACACACACAGAGCGAATGACGCGGCACTCCGTCCATCTCTGTAATTCCCTCAGTCCAAAAGTCCAAAAGTCCAAATTTATTGAAAAAAGAGAAATCGTAATTATTTCCAAAATTCACTACATGTTTTTAATCAAACGAAATATTCTGCTTCAGTCCATATTTTTTGTTGATAAGCCTTTCAAGAACAGCAGTTTCACTGCGGTTAAAAACTTTTTTTCCCCACACCCACCTTTAATGGGGCGGTCTATCAGCGATCCAACAGCACCATAAAATACATTTATATAAATATGAATAATAATGAATGCAATGGGAGATGAGGAGAGTCTGAAAACTCTGGCAGCTGACAGTGTGAGACCCAACAAATCAAGAAGACATTTAGAAACATTACATGACAGTCACATCAATAAAAGAAAGTGATTTGATAAAGTTTCACCCTCCTACCAACCTATTCAACATACTAGGACTACCGACTGAATAAACTATAAGAAACAACAATCATAAGAAAATGTTATTACTTATTCTTCTCAAAACAATACTTGTTATGTAATTAATGTCAGATGTAATCATTTCAAAAATTCACAACGTTTCTTCCCAACGTGTAAAAGGATAGTTTCCCCATCATTGTAAAGTGCTGTTCTTGACTTATCCCAAAGCGAACGTATGATGTGATCAGTCAATCGATCTTTGCCACCTGATGCGCTGAATTAGACTGATTCTGATTTGCATATATTTGATCCTTTATCCCGGACCTCCTCTTTTTGCTTCCTGACGACCATGTAGTCATGGAGTTCAATAACTGTGGTCAGTCATCATCATGTAATCACCTCAGAAACCATCTGAAGAGAGTTTTAGTGGTGTCACAGACTCACCACACAGTCTGCGGTCATTTTAAACAGATCGTTGAAGGTTTTTTGCACTTTGGAAATCTGCCTTCGTGGTGGTAACACAACGATCAGCGCTTCTTTCCCGGTCGGATGAAGACGTATGTTACAAGACAGACAATCCCTCATATCTCTATCACCGTGTAACCCTAATGTCTTAACACAGAATCTCTTCAAGCACTGCATAGTTAATCTGCAGTTACAGCCGGCTAGAATGACGATGTCATCCAGAGTAAATCAGAGTTTCTCAACATTTTCTCGCATCATTTTAACGTTCCAAAATGTTACGACTTAAATTTGGAGAGGTTATGTGAATTGTAATGCTGCATATTTTTGTATTTAATTTTTTAGGATTATTATTGAGTCCACCTGGGTTATATTGACATCAAGATATGCGTTTTTTCTCATTTAAAATACATTAAATAAGTCTCCTGTGACTGAATCTACATATTCAGTTTAAGTCAAGTGGGATTCTGATGCCAAGTTTGACAAATGTTACATTCCATCTTGGAAGTAAAAAAAAAATAATGTTTCTACCATTCCAGCTGTTTTGCACTCATATCCTGGTTTAGTGGTCTCATCCTTGTCTTAAAGTCTGTGTTTTTGTTCCCTTTCCATTGTGTTAACTTGTGATTCAGTCTATTTATTAACCTATTTATTTGCTTGATTTACTAATCTGTGACGTTTTCGAGGTGCCCGTGGTGACGACAAGGATCGTCCTTGCTTATGAAGTGCTTTTAACTGGATTTTGCCTTACAAGGTGACTTGATGAAGTTTGGTCCGCCTGTCCTGCAGCAATGCAGCTGCAGTGTAGCCACTGACCCTGCCTTAGTAGAACAAACTGTAAGCACCCAGTTACAGCTTTCTGTGGTGGAACTTTTTTTTTTTTTTATTGTGTAAAATTGTACTGAATGTTGAAGCTGTTACAGTTATTTGTTGTGAAGAGATTTTCTTTTGCTTGCTTACGCTGATGAAGGAATTCAATGTATGTTGCCACGTGAAACAGAAAAATGACACAGCATGTATTCTCTTATCTACTGCTGCGGATATTGCCACCATGACATCAAATATTTCCTCAGTATATCATTAAAACAAGAACATTTTCTTGCTTTAACTTTTTCATGTTACAAATCAGCATCCACTACATCACCTGCTATAAGAAGATGAAAGATTCATAATTTTTATAAAGTTAAATCAACCAATACTTTATAAGCATACAAAAACGTTGTGGAAAGCAAAAAAAAAAAAAACATGCTAGACTTTCTGTCGGGACGTCGTGAGGCGTCCCAGACGCGGCGTCAGTTGTCGTGTACTATGACACATTACACGAGATAAAACGATTTTCGCACACGACACTCATTTATCGTTCCCGATCCGAGTCGACACCCTACGACGGCCTTGTCGGGCTACAACCGGGCTGATGTCGTGTAGTCTGACCGGGCATTAGTCACATTCTTCATGTCCTTCATGATTAATTTGACACATCTGTTTCCGTTGCCTTTTGTCGCATTTTGCTTTCCAGTTTCCACCTCAGCTAAGTGTAAAAGCGTTTTTGCGATATTTTGAGTTTTTATTTTATGTGAAAATTAAAAATGTGCATAAAAACAGCTGGATGGAAGCACACCTGTAACTGGGTTTCACTCATATCCACATATGTACATGCACCAGTGCTCTCTTCTAAAGTAATTTTTCCACATTTTTAGCTGTAATCTGTGCTTATCTACATTATTACAAATGATCAAGGTGATTTTGAATGATTTTTTCTTACTTCTGGAAAGTAGGCATAGATGCACAAACCAATGTGAACAACAGTTCACACTCATAATACATAATAACATCCTGTCACATGTCTCTTATTATTATGTTATATGACTTATCAAGGCTACAGCATCTCTTTAGGCACTGACTGGACCTTTTTCTCGTTATAACAATATAGCAATTTATAGTTATAATGAGACACATTTCTTGTTTTAATGAGTCATGTTGATTTTGTGTAATAATGGAAATGTTTCGGTACAAAAAGATGAAGGATATGATGTTATAGCGCGAAATGTTCCCTGCAAAAAAAATGTAGTAATAAGCAGAAAGTTATGTCATAATAATGAAAAATATCTTGTTATAACACTACCAGGATCTCTTTAAAGCATTTTGACTTTATAACAAGAAACTGATTAATTTTTTTTTTTGTAATGGTGGCACGACTATGCTTCCGTACTTATCTGCTTTAATAGATGTTAGATGTTGAAAAAAGTGCACAGTGCCGTTTTTTTTTTTTTTGGAACCTCATATATTTATGCCAAATGTTAATTAGTGCAGCCAATGTTTTATAGACAGACAGACAATATAGACATTGAAGCTTTATCTGTTTTAGAGAAATACATGACATTGTACAGATCCACTGTTAACTGTAATCATGTTTACTATCTCCTTTGCACTCTTTTTCACCCTTTGGTCTTCTTTTCTATCCGATCCTGTTGTCTGGTGTTTATCCTACAATCACTTGTGGACACATGGAGTTGTTTTGTGCATGTTAACACTGTGAATCTGTCTCCGTTTGCTCAGCACAGACTGTCTCGCAGTCTTCTAAACATTTGCTCGGTGTTCCTGAGCATATTTGCAAAAACAATAAAGTTACCAAACATGAGTTATTAAATCTTCAACTGTTGTTCACACTCATTATTTTCTTGGCCCGAGGCGGTGATACATTTTACAAGAGGCTGGTGAGTTGCTCGGTTATCTTTTATGAGATTTCACTTTTTTCAGTTTATCCCAGGCATGTTTTAACTGTCTGGAGGTTCGCCAGAATTGTACTCAAGCATCTTTTATGCATTTCATGTTATCATTTTTTTACCCCTTTGTATGGACCTTTTATATTCCCTATGCCCTATCAGCTCGCCACTAATTTGCTATAGCCTGCAGACTCGTGGTTCACATCCAACATAAGCAAAAAGAGTGTTGATGAAAACCTTTAAATATCCCATAATAAAGATCAGAACCATTCCCTGGAACGGTTTCTGTTAAGCTCCACTTCTCTAACAACAAAGGGGGAGTCGGGGGGGGGGTGTTGGAGGGTGGCTTTGCTGTGCCGAGAAATCCTCTTAAATTGGATTAACAGATGAAACTGTAAACAACACTTTGGATTAGCCCTGCACTGAGGGAAACAGATGACTGTGATCAATCATTTACATAGATTGCTTTTTGATAGTAGTTTTATTGTTGAAGAAAATGTAAATTGAATAAATTGGATTTCTTTCAGTTAACCCCCTGAGATGCACAATAGGCCCTTTTTTTGTCTCTTTTAGGGGGGTAATTTTTTAGAGGGAGATAGCAGGTCAGCAGTAGATGTCACATAGAAGTGGTGTACATCATCTGAAAGCTGGGAACCTGAAGATTAATTTGAGATACAGTTCAGCACTGTGTGTCAAGTTGTTCTAGTCATAAATCAGAACTAAACATGAATTAATTAATTGAAATTAATTGTAAAAGTGTATAAGGATTTAGAACATTATGATGGAAGTATGTAATGGCCATATAATCCCTCCAGAATACCACATTAAGACACCAAGACCATGAGGAACACCATAGAAAAAGCAAAAACTTTTGACATTTTGAGATTTCTGCAATAATTCGACGATTGGATGGCGAGCACTTCTGTTGTATAAACTGCTCAGAAACCCCCTTATTGTCAGTATACCTAGGAAAGCCATCCTTCCTCTGAATGCTCTAGGTCTCTAGTTTGTGGCTGTAAAGTTTCATGAGGATGTGATTATCCTAGAGGTCACCACAGGTCATTTTATACAGTGAGGTCAATTAAATGTCTCCTATGGGGACTAACATCATCACACATGAATACAGTTGGGCTCATTGGATCCACAAGAGTCTCAGCTTTACAGTCATACCCAATTTATGTAATTCCAAGACTGTTTAGGGACCCCAGTATGCAGAAATCTTCAAACACATCATTTTAGAATAGGCGAAAATAACACATTTATACTGCATGGTTTTTGCCCAAAACTTCACGTTATTATCATAAAGTGGGCATGTCTGTAAAGGGAGAGACTTGTGGGTACCCATAGAACCCATTTTCATTCACATATCTTGAGGTCAGAGGTCAAGGGACCCCTTTGAAAATCGGCATGCCAGTTTTTCCTCGCCAAAATTTTGCCCAATTTTGGAGTGTTATTTAGCCTCCTTCCTGACATGGTAACGTGGTTGGTAGCAATGTATTCCTCAGGTATTGTAATTTCATATGATATTTGTAGCTTCACTCTAGCCCCAAAACTGAACCTACTAGAGCCTCTGAAAGACAGTAAAGTCAGTCTGGATCGTGGGTCTCAGAGGGTTAAATGTCTAGACTAAAGTCTCACTGAGGTTCACTTGCTTGTTCTGGAGCTTTTGATTGTATTACACAGCCTTCATCAGTAGATTTAGTTTGCTCAGTTTTCAAGGAACTGTACCCGTTGAAGCTCAAGCTCAAAAGCATTGCACAGGACTAAACTCCAAAGTAGAAATGTTACTTTGGTGGTTTGGCAGACTACCATTCAGTAGCAGGGGACCTCTGGGATCCATAACTGCCTTTAAATGAAGAAATACTGTAATTCCCCCCAAGCAATATTGGACAATTAAATGAATAAATGCAATGTCGAATTAAAATCAAATTTAATTACAATATTCCCAGACTGTTTTAATGTGATTGTGGTTCAGGAGGCGCCTCATGTCATCATGGATGACACAGACTGAGTGACATCAGCAGTGTCTCCTCCTCTATGTGCAGTCTGAAGACATTCACAGGGACAGAGCATGAGGGAGAAGACAGATGTGCATCACTTCTGGATCACTGGATCAAGAGTCGCTCTGCATTGACTTTGCACGGTCCGCCCCGACAGTGGCACTAGCAGGACGCCCTCAGCTGAGCGCTCATTGCGGGCTACCGCCATCCCACCCACATGACCAGACCGACTCATAGTGTCGCTGTAGCAACTGCACCCAGGGGAGGAGGAAGGGGGGGGGGTGCTGCTGACATAGTCTAGAGAAAGTCACAGGTTGCTATGGTGACAAACCATCCCAGTTTAGCTTCTTTATTACTAATACCTTCCCATAAGAGATGATCCAAGAAGAGAATTATTATTATTATTTAATTATAATTGTGTAGTTTGTATTAACATGCTTTGGCTTGTATGCAGTTATGCCAAAAAAAACACTTAAATTAAAATAGAAATTAACGTAGGAAAAGTATTGAAGACGTGCGCAAGTTGAAGAAATGTTTATTTGCTGAAATTAAACTTACAAAATGACACGCAGCAGTAAAAATATTTCATTTCAAAGTTTATTCTTGACCTTGAACTAGGGCTGTAAATTGATTAAAATATTTAAACACGATTAATCGCATGATTGTCCATAGTTAATCGTGATTAATCGCAAATTAATTGCAATATTTTGTATCTGTTCAGGGGAGAGTTGTCCAGTATTTAATACTCTTATCAACATGGGAGTGGGCAAATATGCTGCTTTATGCGAATATATTTATATATTTATTATTGGAAATCAATTAACAACACAAAACAATGACAGATAATGTTCAGAAACCCTCACAGGTACTGCATTTAGCATAAAAAATATGCTCAAATCATAACATGGCAAACTGCAGCCCAACAGGCAACAACAGCTGTCAGTGTGGCAGTGGGGCATGTCTGTAAAGGGGAGACTCGTGGGTACCCACAGAACCCATTTTCATTCACACATCTTGAGGTCAGAGGTCAAGGGACTCCTTTGAAAATGGCCATGACAGTTTTTCCTCGCCAAAATTTAGCGTACATTTTGAGCGTTATCTAACCTCCTTCCCGACAAGCTAGGATGACATGGTTGGTACCATTGGATTCCTTAGGGTTTTTAATTCCATATGATGAAAGCAGTATTCACTCTAGCTTTAAAACTGAGCCCGCTACAACCTAAAAATCATAAGTTGCGTTGATGCGTTAAAGAAATTAGCGGCGTTAAAACAAATTAGCGTTAAGACGTTAGTACTTTATAACTTTGACAGCCCTACCTTGAAACACAAGGTCCATTTAGTAGCTGTTCTGGAGCTTTGGAGTGATGACTGAGTGCTCTGTAAAAAACATTCAACTTGAACACCTACCGATCCATGATGACGACTGAACAATTCCATCTGTTGGTGAAGACTGCTTGTGCGATATCTTAAAAAGCTGCAGAGGAGCTACTAAATGGAAGTCGAGGCAAGCTTGTTTTCTCAGTCAGATCAATCAAAAACAGACTTGTTTTTGTGTATTTAGCACCAAAAATGAGAAAAACAATCAAACATGAAACCTTCAAACACGTCTATCTTGTTCCCGTACCACAGAGCTAATCAGCCGAGTTGGCAGCAGCACCCACACACCTTCCTGACTGGCAGCACGCAGCCACAGCTTTTTTGTGGGCAGTAAATGAATCAAACGTTTTGTTTCACATCAGTCCGTAGCTCGGCCTGATTTACATGGAAACCACATGTTCTTCGTCCTCGACAGGTTATGCAATCTCCTCTCATCACCCCCGCTCCACACACACACACACACACACACACACACACACACACACACACACACGCTTCGGTCTCTGGTTGTTTTCCACCTTTGTTCCCTGTCTAACTCTTGTTTTCTTTTCTTTCTTACATAATAAAATGCAGACACACACACACACACACACTCAGGCCTGCAGCTCTGAGGACATGCATGTTTGAGCTGACTGCCCTTCAAAGGACAAAACCTGAGACACAACCTGGCTGACCTTCAACAGTTTCATTGATTTTTTCGGAGGATGTATTACCTGTATTTCAAAATATGCTACGAGGAGACATTTGTTGAGTTGTCCCTTTGACAGCCTCGTTACAGTTTCAACATCTTGAACAAAACAAAAAACATCACAAAAATCATCTCGGGACACTGTGGGCCGGCCAGAATAAACATCTCAACAGAGTCTCCTTTTTCCAAATCAATCTGTCCAAGGTAATGAACTCAGTTTATGCAAATTCTTCAAAAATGGCTGTTCACACACAGAGAGAGATTACTGGTAATACCAAAACAAGGACTGAAATAACAACTTTGTACTTTTTGCAGCGAAGTTTCTGAGTGTTATACTGCTTCTCTCTGCCAAGGTGAGAAGCACATTTTTAGCAGAAACCTTCATTAGAAGCTTTCTCTTTTAAGAGTATCAGGCCTATGTCTCCAAATATCACCTATTCTGAAGATGCTGGAGTTAAAAATGCATCTGATAACAGTCGTATCCCCTGGTATAGCCTTTTTAATGAGTTTATTAGGACATTTAAAGCGTTAGTAGGCAGTATATATTTTTGGCATCATTGGGAAAAAATGCCATATTAACCTTTCAGCATATTGTAATTCAAGTGTTCTGAGAGAAAACTAGACTTCTGCACCTCCTCATGGCTCTGTTTTAAGGCTTTAAAAAATCTAGCCGGTGACGGGAGACTTTGGCCAATCACAGGTCATTTCAGAGAGAGAGCGTTCCTATTGGCTGTTCATTCAACAGAGGCAGCTGTCAATCACTCGCAAACTCCGATCAAACGGTCAAACTAGGCAGCGCTGATCAAATATGAATCAATATTCTGTTATTGTAATACCTATTTCTCGCCTCATATGTTTTCAGAAACATCTTGTAGTGCTTTAGCTGTAAAATGAGAACATTTGCTGGTGGACGGTGCTTGGTATTTCCTCGACAGATCTCAACATGGCTGCCGGGTCACAAATGTTCTCATTTTACAGCTAAATAGTACACTACAAGATGATTCTGAAAACATTTTATGCGAGAAATAGGCCTTATAGTAACAGAATATTGATTAATATTTGAGAAACGCTGCCTAGTTTGACCGTTTGATCGGAGTTTGCGAGTGATTGACAGCTGCTCAGAGACGGCAAGGCTCCAGCTCGGCTCTGATTGGTTGTTTTCCTCCGGTCTGTGAAATCTTGCAGATGCCATTAGGAGCACCAGAGGACACAGAGGAACATGATTTTATTTTTCAGATTACCTTTCCCATGCACTACTGTCAGGATATAGTAACTGTTTTATAAAAAATAACTTTATTTTAATCATATTTGCTCCAACTTGCAGCTTTAAATGAAGGAATCTGCTGTCAAATGTTCAGTAATAGCAGTTCAGTGTCACTATGCTGCAATACAGTGCCCTCTAGTGGCTGATAGGCAAGGCAACTTTACTTGTAAAGCACAGAGGAAACAAGAAACACACAGAGGCAATTCAAAGTGCTTTAGATTTTAGTCTAAAACATACATATCTATGAATTGTTTATTTAAATATAAAATATAAAAATAAAATATTTTCTGTCAATTTGCATTACTGCATTTTCATCCATTTGTCATTTGGATATGTGTATTATGTTTATAATGATTATTATTGTCATAAAATCCATAACACTATTAACTCAATTCCTCTAACTTTACATCTCTCCCACAAAATATCAAACCAAGTGTGGTCTATTGAATTGAGGGCATTTCAGGGAATGTGTGAGATGTGTGAATCCTTCACCTCTAGATGGCAACACAACCAAACGGCTGATTTAGTGTCCATTTGTAAAGAGACCACAGGGAGGCGCTACATGGTAACCTAACAGAGATCCACCTGTTACTACCCTGAAGAGGAGGCTGTGGAAGGAAGGATGAAGGAGAGGGTAAGGTGTTCAGGGTGCTGTCTGTTCAGGCTCAGATGTATCTTCATCATAACATACATCATAGAAACAGTGAGAATGGTCTGTTAAGGGATAAACATGTACCTGGTTTTTGTTCATATAGTGGTGGGAATGAATATTTATGATGAAGATGTTTACTGCCAGTGTCACTGCCATTACAAAGTTTGTGTGTTCAATGCGTCAGTTTAAAGCAGCAGTAGGTGAGATTGAAGCAAATATGATTAAAAAGTTATTTTTATAAAAATGATCGCTATATCCTGACAGTAGTGCATGAGACAGGTAATCTGAAGAAAATCACGTCCTTCTATGTCCTCCGGTGTCCTCCGGTGCTCCTAATGGCATCTGTAAGATTTGACAGACCGGAGGAAAATAATCAATCAGAGCTGATCTGGAGTCTGCCATCTATATGAGAGCTGGCTGTCAATCACTTGCGAACTCCGATCAAACGGTAAAACTAGGCAGCGTTGATCAAATATGAATCAATATTCTGTTTCTATTTCTCTCCTCAAATGTTTTCAGAATCATCTTGTAGTGTACTGTTTAGCTGATAAATGAGAAAGTTTGTGACCCGGCAGCCATGTTGAGATCTGTCGAGGAAATACCAAGCACCGAGCACCAGCCGTAGCACAGCCAATAGGAACGCTCTCTCTCTGAAATGACCTGTGATTGGCCAAAGTCTCCCGTCACGGGCTAGATTTTTTAAAGGTTGAAAACAGAGCCATGAGGAGCAGAAGTCTAGTTTTCTTTCAGAACACTTGAATTACAATATGCTGAAAGGTTATTATGGATTTTTTGATGCCAAAACATTTCACCCTACTAAAAGCTTTAAATGTAAATAGTAAAACAATAAGGCAGTAAATTATGACCTCTAGTGAGTCAGATTGAGGAATAAGGAGGAAAAAATAAGAAGAGAAGATAAACAACAGCTGGAGCAGGTTTAACCCAGTCCATCCAGTTGTTTGCTGGTAACCAGCTCTCCGCCTTGCTGTCGCAATGCAGCTAAACCGCTGAGCATTCAAAAACAACTTCCACAGCTGTATTTGTAACCAGAATCCTCCTCCGCCTAATTAATTTCCCCCGCCTCTATAATTGGCTTGTGCTGTATTTGTTATTGTTTCACTGCCGAGCTTTGTGAGACGGGGGAAATCAGCCTCCATTTGTCAAACCACACTAAACTTCTTTAAATGGTGAATTTAACAGTGCTGGCTTGGGCTGGATTCTGTCGTTAAGACTTTGTTACAGACGGTGAGGTCATGGTGAATAAAAAGGCGGGCAAACAATGGCATCCTAGCAGTGTGCAGAATTACTTAATATTGCCAAAAATATATTTAATTAAAATGATGTATTTCCCATGCTACTTTTGGGCCCCCATAGAGTCGAGGTTCTGATTGTGTTATTTGGCAGCACTGGTTGAAGTAGCGAAAAGCTATGCAAATTAATTTTAACGCCACTTCCTCTAACACAATTGATCTTTTGGAGGTTGTAGTGGGCTCAGTTTTAAAGCTAGAGTGAAGATACTATTATTATGAAACTAGAAAACCTAAGTAATCCATTGGTACCAATCTCATCTAGCTTGTCGGGAAGGAGGCTAAATATCGCTCCAAACTTATGCTAAATTTTGGAGAGGGAAAACTGGCATGGCCATTTTCAAAGGGGTCCCTTGACCTCTGACCTCAAGATATGTGAATGAAAATGGGTTCTATGGGTACCCACGAGTCTCCCTTTTACAGACATGCCCACTTTATAATAATCACATGCAGTTTGGAGCAAGTCATAGTCAAGTCAACACACTGACACACTGACAGCTTTTGTTGCCTGTTGGGCTGCAGTTTGCCATGCTATGATTTGAGCATATGTTTTATGCTAAATGCAGAACCTGTGAGGGTTTCTGGACAATATTTGTCATTGTTTTGTGTTATTAATTGATTTCAAATAATATATATATAGATACATTTGCAAAAAGCAAGCATATGTGTCCACTCCCATGTTGATAAGAGCATTAAATACCTTTAAGGCACATTTTGAACAGAAAAAAAATGCCTTTACCTACGGACCATCATGTGATTAATCACGATGAAATATTTTAATCGATTGACAGCCCTACTTTAAACCCATCTCAGTCAAATAAACGTTGCCCGTTTTAGTAAAGAAACACGAACAGTTCAGAAAAAAACAAAAATCGTTTTTTCTAATATGTCAGTTATTAATATGATTAGAGTCTTACAGTTAAATGATAATGTCAATGATACCAGCATTTTCATCATATCGCCTTCATCCCAACATTGAATGCTTCTGTGTAGAATCCAGGGCCTTTCTCCTGCTCATCTTTTATTATTGTTAGATTATCAGATTTAACGCTTAATGTGCAGCTGTCCTCCGCAGCATGACCCTCCACATAAAGTCTATAGAGTTCTCTTTGTTGCATGAGTTGCTGATTTCCTGAAGCTAATAGGAAGTATAATATCGTTGCCTGCCAAAAGAATACTGAGTCTGTCACCTCCCTGTAACTCTGCAGACCTCTAAACAATGCTGGCAAAACACACACACACACACACACACACACACGGGACTAATATGACACGCCTTCACACTCAGTTAGAGTACTGGTGGTGTGTCTGTGAGCCACATGCACAAAACACAACCGCGTGAACTTCAAATGAACACAGTCTGCTCATCACTTGGGGATCTGCTCTAATAGAGGAACACACTCATTCTCTTTCTTTCTCGGTCACACACACAAACACCTCCAGGGACTGTTACAATAATCTCCGAAAAATGCTCTTTGTGGAGGAAAGTTCAGTGAGGAGGTTAACTGACAGTCAGTCACCCTCAGGGCCGTGAAGTGATCTGACCTGATGCCATAGCACCCTGAGGGGGCCGACAGCACATAGCTGAGGTCAACATCAATTCATAACATCAGTCATAATTTTAAGACAAGCACGTTGACGTGATTAGAATTGCATCACACGGCATTCCAACATCAATAAATCGCATTTTAATATGAATTCATGCAAATATTCTTTCACAGCTATATCTGGAAAGGGCTGATAATGGAAGGAATGACAGTAAAATGACCATATTATCTTCAGTAAATGGTGATAGAAGTTAATAAGTTATTAACATAATAATAAGTAAAGTATTAGTGTTATTAATACCATAGATGGCAGATATAAGCTATCTGCTGGCATCCACCCAGTCTGACTTCACAGGATATTTGTACCATATTTGGTGACGATTAATTTCATAATAATTCCCTAATAATTTGCCATGTAATTTGGTATTAACTGCAGGGAAAATATGAATATCCTCAAAATAAAAACCTAGTTTTTGGAAACTTTATTCTTAATACAAAAAAAAAAAAAAAAAAAAATTGTGGAAGATTTGTGTATGAATTTGAAATGTATATATGTTTGAAAATTTGAGTGTTATTTGTGTAACACAAATGTGATGTTGTATATAGTATGTATGTGATAAATTAATGTACATGATTTCGGACCCCAGGAAGACTAGCTGGTGCTATTGGTATCAGCTAATGGGGATCCTTTTTTAAATAAATAAATAAATAAAACACATTTAAATAACTTCTTTAGCTTAACTTCTCCGTCTTAAACCAAATGTAACATTTATATTTTGACAAACGTTTTGATCATTGTGCAAACAACTTCACGTCCCTGTGCTTCTTTAAAAGGATAATCCGCATCAATATGCCTGTTTCTCTTTAGAAAACAAAAATAACATTTCTTTTTCCAGTGTCAATAAAAGAAGAGTACTAAAAGGGCACACTAGCATTAGGAAACGCCTAATACGTCAAACGTAAAATTAATTGCATTACAGATTATTAACATTTGATAACCTGCAAATGACATGGTCGGGTTTAAAAGAAGCATGATTTTTTTTCTTTAATTTTAAAGTTAATAGTTAACTGAGTTTGTTTCTAAACTAAAACCAGGAGGGAATGAGTTTCAATTTCAAGTGAACAGGAAGCAAAGGTTATAGTGCAACGTAGATTAGTCGGTGTGTGACCCCACTGTTCTAATCACTTTTTGGACACAGTTGTCATGACCAGAGACAAACATCATATTATTAAGCTAACTGTGAAACTTCCTCAAATATTAATTTGTTATTACTTTTTAAATGAGGGATAGTTAACAAATTTGCAAATTAGATTTTTGACATTGTTTCCAGTTGTGACAACTATCTCCGTTTTTCTCAAAGTGGGGAGTCCACTTTAGTGTCGGACATCAGATTTGAGCGATGGGTGTGTGAACGTCTTTCCAGTGAATCTGTTGGGAGGTGTTGTGTGAAGAAGGTGAGTGTTAGCTGGTACCACTGAGTGAACCTCGTCTCGTCAGGCTCTGCGTGCTGGAGCTTAGACCTCGAACATCCGTCAAACGGCTCGACTGAGGAACAAAACACAAACCATTAATGTTACTGTGTGACAGATCTCTGTGAGTAGATGTACTGCTTAAGTACAAGAGAAAATTTAACATTTAATGAAGACATTGAACAGGATTGTAACAATTAATGGGACAAATGCAGAACTGAAAACTAATTTGGATTCTTTTGTAAAATTGTTGTGGGTTTAGTTCTAGCAATATTGGAATTCAGTTCAGTTTTTGACTTTTTTTTTTATAACAGACTGACTTTTGCATGACATTTTTATGACATACTATAGTATCACTTTTTTATAACATACTTCATACTTTCAACATACTATATGACAACGTTTTATCACTTTTGTGACAAAGTTCTAGTATAGCATGACTTCTTTATGACTTTTTAAAAACTTTTTTCCGACATAGTATCTAGGGCTGTAACATTGTATTGACTGACGCTTTTAAACTGAAGTCTGGTATATCTGTGGATTAGGTGTGTCGCAATTCTCCAAATCCATCCATCCATCCATCTGCAACCGCTTATCCCGTTAGGGGTCGCGGGGGGGCTGGAGCCGATCCCAGCCGACATTGGGCGAAGGCAGGGTACACCCTGGACAGGTCGCCAGTCCATCGCAGGGCTGACACATAGAGACAGACAACCATTCACGCTCACATTCACACCTACGGGCAATTTAGAGTCAACAATTAACCTAACCTGCATGTCTTTGGGCTGTGGGAGGAAACCGGAGTACCCGGAGAAAACCCACGCTAACACGGGGAGAACATGCAAACTCCACACAGAAGGGTCCCAAGCCGGATTCGAACCTGCAACCCTCTAGCTGTGAGGCGCCAGTGCTAACCACTGCACCACCGTGCAGCAATTCTCCAAATCCACAATTTAATTTTTTCGATATACTATACTATGATTTTTTCATGAAATCTTTTGATAAACTATATGACTTTTTTTTGCCATGAAATCTTTCAACATACTATACCATGACTTTTTTTCATTAAAATTTTACAACATAATATACTGACTTTTTTAATGACATTTTTCGACATACTATACTATGGCTTTTTTTTGCCATGAAATTTTTCAACATACTATACTATGATTTCTTTTCATGAAATTTATCGACATACTGTACTATGACGTTTTTTGCCACGGAATTTTTCAACATACTATACTATAACTTTTTATGATGTTTTTTGGCATACACCCTGACTTTTTTTTTTTTAAACTTTTTTTCAGAAAGTATACTTTGACCTTTTTTTCTTTACTTTTTTCCAAATACTAATTTTTTTTTTTTGACATACTGTACTATACTATCACTTTTTTTCGACAAAGTATACTATCACTTTTTAATGAGTTTTTTTGACACACCATACTATGACTTCTTTCGACATAGTATGACTTTTTGTTGTACTTTTTTCGACATACTATTTTATGACTTTTTGACATAATATACTATGACCTTTTTTACTATGACGTTTTCCAACCTGACTTTATGATTTTTTCGACATACTATGACATTGTTTCACTTAACATTCTTCTCACCTGTGCACTGTCCTGATTCTCTCTGGCTCCAACATTCAACACATTGAGAGAGTTTGCCCTCTTCATTCTGAAAACGGCACAGAATATCATAATGAATGTTTTATCTATATAAAAGGGCATAATATCACTAAACACACACTAAACTTCTACAAGCTCAGTTTTATCGACTTGGAAAAGAGGTTGTTGGAGAAAATGCCCTGCTGCCAGCACTGGTTTAATATCAACAGTCTAAAAGTATAAATTTCAATGACAAAATCAGGATACATCTATGAGCTAATGGTTTCAACTACAGTTAGGACACTTCTCAAACCAGATCTTCCCCACTCCCACTCCGTGAACCCTTATTGTAGTCACACTCGCAGCTGAATGAAGCACCCTTCTTTGAGGTGTAGGGTATAAATAAAGGGGCAAGCTTTGGGACAAACTTCCCTATCTCGTACAGAAACAGAAACTGTTGTAACTTTTCGTAACCATGGTTTTGTATCACGAGGCAACTGTTATACACAGCACTAATAATAAGCTACATCAGTAACAGAGTGGGCAGTGAGGTGGCGGACTCTTCACATTCACTCCATATTAAATAGCCCTAAGCTTATGGAGAAAAATCTGAATCTGGTTTATTGCCAAGCAGGTTTTCACATACAAGGAATTTGCTTTGGTGTTTTGGTACATAAACAAAAAACATAAATATAGAATTAAAAAAAACCCATTACAATTAAAATATTTAAAAAAAAATAGGCCTGCTTTTCAAAAAATATGTACAGTATTTCTGTTTAAAGAAAAAAAACTTGGCAGGAATGTGCAAAGATATATTCTAGGGGATGTGCAAAGGTTCAGAGTATTAAGAATTAAAAGAATATACAATATAAAGAGAAACTAAAGTTAACATTTACACTCATGGTTCTTTCTTCTTCTACTCTGAAATTTATAAGCTGCTTGAAATATACAAAACTTTACAATCAAATGAACACATCTGGTTTTCTATTCTAGACAATTGATACAAAATACATCCTTGAAGTTGTTAACGCCTGTATGAAATATTAAACATCTATGTTAGTTTGAGCAGTTTAAGTTTGTTCGGGTAGTTATGCGAACGTGCAAACACAGTGGCAGTGGGGAGGGAGAGGGTGTAGTGGGTGGTTTGAGAAAGGCCCTTAAACTCACAGTGGGGGATTAACATCTTGGAAACAGAATATTACCCAGCATTCCTCGGGGTAGTTTCCTCCATTCCAACTCCTCTCAGCTTGCGGACCAGTTTCTCGCTGCTTCGACGTATCGACTCTCTGAGTTTGGTGAAAGAGCCGCTGCGCTTCAGGCTACTGAGCCCGTCCTGTCCGGAGCCGCTGTCCTCGGCACCGGACCAGCTGGGACGACCATCGCCTGGAGGACGGACAGACAGAATGACAAACGGCAACAAGTTCACGTATAAGATTATTGTAATGTTTATTCAAATACAGATAAATGCTTGTGCTCAGTTGCACTCTCTGCCTTACACAAGGGCTCTATATAATGGTTTTCAAAAATCTATGTTAAGTATGTGATATATTTCCAATTAAGAAGTATATAATAAATGCACAGATGAGATGGTGAGGCTTCAGCTAGGCACAACCCTATTTTGGCATAATTCTAATAGTTTTGGAAATATATCCAGACATACAGTATATAGTGAAATGCACTTTCAGATTTGCATATCATAGAAGACTGGACTATTGGCCCTGGCGGAGGGCTGCGCTCTCTACACACATTTACGAGAAGAAAATCACAAATTTACGTCACATTTTAACTCACAAATTTATAATAATAATAATAATAAATTCAACTTATAAAGCGCTTTTAAAGAACTCAAAGACGCTTATGAGATTTTAAAGTCATTAATTTATGAGGAAAAAACTCACGTATTCTCTGAGATTAAAGAGGCAAATTTACGAGAAAAAAACTCACAAATTTGCGAGATTTTAAAGTCATACATTTATGAAAAAAAACCTCAATTTTTATCAATTAATTAATGGTAAAACATAATAATAAAATAATACATTTATTTTTGCTACATTTAATATCATATTTATTTATCGAGTCATTTATTTATTTATTTATCTTTAATTTAATTAATTGATAAAAATGTAACATCATTTGATATTTTTGTTATAATTTGTTTCTTTATTTATTCATAATTAATTAATTAATTCCCTTATTTATTTACTCTTCTGTTTAATTTTTATCTTTTATTTATTTATGTATTTATCTGTATTATTTATTTATTTTGCATTTATTTCGTTTACATTTATTTTCAATATAATTTTTTTTTACATTTAATGACATATTTATTTATTGAGTCATTATATATTTATTTATTTTTTACTTTGGCAGGTGCCATCCTCCATACATGGGGTCATTATAATATCCTGGCGAGCAGGAAGGAGATCAGGACATTTAATTATCTCATACATCTAGAACAAACTGTCATTTTTCTCCTACACAGACTTTTGTTTTAGCGATTCCTCTAAGCTGACTCATACTTTATTGGCTGGTAATTTGGATGACACAGACGAACAAGATGCTGATCAGCAGCAACAACTTCAGCTTTCCGCCTTCTAGATGACCTGGCGCAGGAAGTGATGCAACGATCCTCTTCGCTAGAAGAGCTGAACGTTCAGAGGAAGCGTGTTTCTAGATTGTGTGCAACGATTAGAGCTGAAAATAGGGTGGTTTCATCAACTCAGCTCACAGTGAAAAAACAGACGTAGTAGAAAAGGATGTGAGTGATCAACTCGTTATCAGTCAACTCACACAACGAGGGAAAACATCTGGATAAACTCATGGTCCAGATGTTTGTCTCTCTGCCTGTCCACCTGTGTACTGTGAGCTTCATGTATTCAACACCAGTGATTCACAATCAGAAAGAAAAGATGTTTGAGTAGTTTACAACTGTCTGTTGATAATAATGAAATGACAGCTTAATAATTACCTGTAAATGGTGCTAATATTAAAAATAATCATGAACCCGTCAGTCATGAAGGTCACATGGTTTATTACAGAACCGGCTCATGTTGTTAACCAGCGTCTAAAATACTATTTGGAACATCTTTTATTAGTCACATTGATCGTTTTATTGATCAGCTTCAGTGTTGTTGAAATCACAACTTAAACAGATACCAGTACTTCTACTTTATAGCCACCATAATGTCATAAAGTTGTATTTATACTGTACACATTTATTCAGAGAGGCAGACATAATGAAATTATATTTCACTGTTTATTTTATTTTTAATTAAATTTTATTTTATTTATTTTTTATTCATTTCAATATATATTTTGTGGGAGAAACCTGAGCACCAGGAGAATCCCCTTACTGATATATGATGGATTGACTTCTTTTTTTAAACACTCTAATTACCTAAAAATATATTAAAAAAATATTTGGAGGTAATTTAGAGTGTCCAGTTAGACTCATGCATAACTAGGAATTGTGGGAGAAACCTGAGCACCAGGAGAAAACCCCTACTGATATATGATAGATTGACATTTTTTTGAATACTCTAAATTACCACCAAATATATTTAAAAGTCTTTGGGGGTAATTTAGAGTGTCCAGTTAGCCTCACGCATAACTAGGAATTGTGGGAGAAACCTGAGCACCAGGAGAAAAACCCTACTGATATATGATAGATTGACATTTTTTTGAATACTCTAAATTACCACCAAATATATTTAAAAGTATTTGGGGGTAATTTAGAGTGTCCAGTTAGCCTCACGCATAACTAGGAATTGTGGGAGAAACCTGAGCACGAGGAGAAAAACCCTACTGATATATGATAGATTGACATTTTTTTTGAATACTCTAAATTACCTAAAAATATATTTAAAAAATATTTGGAGGTAATTTAGAGTGTCCAGTTAGCCTCATGCATAACTACGAATTGTGGGAGAAACCTGAGCACCAGGAGAATCCCCTTACTGATATATGATAGATTGAAATTTTTTTGAATACTCTAAATTACCACCAAATATATTAAAAAGTATTTGGGGGTAATTTAGAGTGTCCAGTTAGCCTCACGCATAACTAGGAATTGTGGGAGAAACCTGAGCACCAGAAGAAAACCCTTACTGATATATGATAGATTGAAAAAAAAATTGGAATACTCTAAATTACCTAAAATTATATTTAAAAAATATTTGGAGGTAATTTAGAGTGTCCAGTTAGCCTCATGCATAACTAGAAACTTTGGGAGAAACCTGAGCACCAGGAGAAAACCCCTACTGATATATGATAGATTTAAAAAAAATGTAATACTCTAAATTACCTCCAAATATATTTTAAAAATATTTGGGGGTAATTTAGAGTGTCCAGTTAGCCTCACGCATAACTAGGAATTGTGGGAGAAACCTGAGCACCAGGAGAAAAACCCTACTGATATATGATAGATTGGAATTTTTTTGAATACTCTAAATTACCACCAAATATATTAAAAAAATATTTGGAGGTAATTTAGAGTGTCCAGTTAGCCTCATGCATAACTAGGAATTTTGGGAGAAACCTGAGCACCAGGAGAAAACCCCTACTGATATATGATAGATTTAAAAAAAATGTAATACTCTAAATTACCTCCAAATATATTTTAAAAATATTTGGGGGTAATTTAGAGTGTCCAGTTAGCCTCACGCATAACTAGGAATTGTGGGAGAAACCTGAGCACCAGGAGAAAAACCCTACTGATATATGATAGATTGACATTTTTTTTGAATACTCTAAATTACCACCAAATATATTTAAAAAATATTTGGAGGTAATTTAGAGTGTCCAGTTAGCCTCATGCATAACTAGGAATTTTGGGAGAAACCTGAGCACCAGGAGAAAACCCCTACTGATATATGATAGATTGACATTTTTTTGAATACTCTAAATTACCACCAAATATATTTAAAAGTATTTGGGGGTAATTTAGAGTGTCCGGTTAGCCTCACGCATAACTAGGAATTGTGGGAGAAACCTGAGCACCAGAAGAAAACCCTTACTGATATATGATAGATTGAAAAAAAATTGGAATACTCTAAATTACCTAAAATTATATTTAAAAAATATTTGGAGGTAATTTAGAGTGTCCAGTTAGCCTCATGCATAACTAGAAACTTTGGGAGAAACCTGAGCACCAGGAGAAAACCCCTACTGATATATGATAGATTTAAAAAAAATGTAATACTCTAAATTACCTCCAAATATATTTTAAAAATATTTGGCGGTAATTTAGAGTGTCCAGTTAGCCTCACGCATAACTAGGAATTGTGGGAGAAACCTGAGCACCAGGAGAAAAACCCTACTGATATATGATAGATTGAAATTTTTTTGAATACTCTAAATTACCACCAAATATATTAAAAAAATATTTGGAGGTAATTTAGAGTGTCCAGTTAGCCTCATGCATAACTAGGAATTTTGGGAGAAACCTGAGCACCAGGAGAAAACCCCTACTGATATATGATAGATTTAAAAAAAATGTAATACTCTAAATTACCACCAAATATATTTTAAAAATATTTGGGGGTAATTTAGAGTGTCCAGTTAGCCTCACGCATAACTAGGAATTGTGGGAGAAACCTGAGCACCAGGAGAAAAACCCTACTGATATATGATAGATTGACATTTTTTTTGAATACTCTAAATTACCACCAAATATATTTAAAAGTATTTGGGGGTAATTTAGAGTGTCCAGTTAGCCTCACGCATAACTAGGAATTGTGGGAGAAACCTGAGCACCAGGAGAAAACCCTTACTGATATATGACAGATTGAAATTTTTTTGAATACTCTAAATTACCACCAAATATATTAAAAAGATATTTGGAGGTAATTTAGAGTGTCCAGTTAGCCTCACGCATAACTAGGAATTCTGGGGAAACCTGAGCACCAGGAGAAAACCCACGCAGACACAGGGAGAATATACAAACTCCCCACAGCCGGACAGGTGGAGGTGTCTCAGTGAGGCTGCAGTGCTAATCACTAATCACTGAGGAGGGATGTAGGGGTGGAGGGACGGTGATGACGTAGAGAATGAGGGGGAGTTTGAGAGAGGAAGGTAAGGGTGGAGGGAAGACGGGAAGGCGAAGGGGGGAGGAAGAGGGATCTGCTGGTATCCAACCTGAGCTGCAGCCTCCTCTACCTGACTGTTGCCGCCACGCTTCAGGAAGAACCTGCGCATCCAGCGAAAACAACCTTTCTTCTTCTCTTTCTTCTCCACCCCCTCCCGCTCCGTCTCTTCCTTTTTCATCTTCTGTAATGTTGTCTCTCGATCCTCGGTCCTCCTGCGAGAAAAGACTCCTCTCATCTTCTTCTTCATTTTCAGGCAGATGTCCTCCAGGAGCTTCTTCTCAACCTCCATCTGTTGGACTGTGGTCTCCAGGCTCTGTTCTCTGTCCGTCAGGTCCTTGTTGACGTCCTCCAACTGACTGACCTTAGTCTTCCAGATCAGGTCTTTTTCTGTCAGGACCTTTGTGACATTGTCCTCCAGAGCCTTGTATTTGGCCTGCCAGGCGTCCTCTCTCTGTCGGAGTTCATCTGCAGAGCTCAACAGCTCGGTTCTGGTCTCCACAAGCTTTTCATTGAGACTCTTCTTCTCCTGGAAGAGACCAAAGATCACAGCGTCCTTATCGCGCTGCTCCTGCTGGAGATCAAAGATCACAGCGTCCTTATCGATCTGCTCCTGCTGGAGATCAAGGATCACAGCGTCCTCATCGATCTGCTCCTGCTGGAGATCAAGGATAACAGCGTCCTTATCGTGCTGCTCCTGCTGGAGATCAAGGATCACAGCGTCCTTATCGCGCTGCTCCTGCCGGAGATCAAAGATCACAGCGTCCTTATCGCGCTGCTCCTGCTGGAGATCAAGGATCACAGCGTCCTTATCGCGCTGCTCCTGCCGGAGATCAAGGATAACAGCGTCCTTATCGCGCTGCTCCTGCCGGAGATCAAAGATCACAGCGTCCTTATCGCGCTGCTCCTGCTGGAGATCAAGGATCACAGCGTCCTTATCGCGCTGCTCCTGCCGGAGATCAAAGATCACAGCGTCCTTATCGCGCTGCTCCTGCCGGAGATCAAAGATCACAGCGTCCTTATCGCGCTGCTCCTGCTGGAGATCAAGGATCACAGCGTCCTTATCGCGCTGCTCCTGCCGGAGATCAAGGATAACAGCGTCCTTATCGTGCTGCTCCTGCTGGAGATCAAGGATCACAGCGTCCTTATCGCGCTGCTCCTGCCGGAGATCAAGGATAACAGCGTCCTTATCGTGCTGCTCCTGCCGGAGATCAGGGATTGCAGGGTCCTTATCGTGCTGCTCTTTACGGAGACCACGGATAACAGCGTCCTTATCGTGCTGCTCCTGGCGGAGACCACGGATAACAGCGTCCTTATCGTGCTGCTCTTTACGGAGACCACGGATAACAGCGTCCTTATCGTGCTGCTCCTGCCGGAGATCAGGGATTGCAGGGTCCTTATCGTGCTGCTCTTTACGGAGACCACGGATAACAGCGTCCTTATCGTGCTGCTCCTGCCGGAGATCAGGGATTGCAGGGTCCTTATCGTGCTGCTCTTTACGGAGACCACGGATAACAGCGTCCTTATCGCGAATGTGCCACGTCAAATGGTTCACTCTGATCTGGAGTTGAGTCTGCTGCGTCTCCCAGCCTCGTTGCTTCTCAGCAAGGTCCAAAGTAAAGTTGTCCTGCAGTTCCTTCTGCTGGGCTTCCAACAGTTGGACTTTTCTTTCCCAGGCGATCTCCTTCAGAGCGTCGTTTTCTTCCTTGAAGGTTTTCAGTTCTTTGGTGAACCAAAGCTCCTTAGAGCTCAGTAACAATGATGCTTGATCCATGGAGATGTAAATAATGTACTCACCCTACAGTCGACTGTCAACGTTAAACTGTTTAACCAGAACGGTAAATTAACCTGAATGTTAAATTAACCTGGATGTTAAATTAACCCGAATGTTAAATTAACCCGAATGTTAAATTAACCTGAATGTTAAATTAACCCGAATGTTAAATTAACCTGAATGTTAAATCAGCTTGTCAAAAACTGTCTGGTTCACTAATCTTCTCCTATAAGTAAAATATTAGATTAAAGCCAAACTCAGCATCACAGGAATCACAGCCGATTCCAGAACATCACATTGTGATGTCATGAGACAGTTTGGAATACAGCCTTACCTGTGATGTCATCACATTCTCATGTCAACATGTCATGAGAATGTGATGACATCACAATGTGATGACATGACGGGTAAGGCTGTATTCTAAACCTCATACTATACTAGTAGTACGTACTGATTTGGCCAGAATGTAGCATGTAGTACGCAGTATGGAAATCTACAATATGCCAAAAATACCTGGATGTCGTACTGAAAACACTGTTACAGTAAAAGTTACAGTAAGTATTGTAACAGTGTGGTATTAGTACTTTTACTGCAGTAAAGGATCTGAATACTTACTAAATACGGCATCATTGAGGCTCTCAGGATAATATATATACTGTATATATATATATATATATATATATATATATATATATAATTTCATCATATATTATTTTTTGATAAATAATAAAATCATCCTTTTTTCTTCTCTCCTCCTCTCGTTCCTCTCTCCTCCGCTTTATATACAGTATATATATATATAAATGCATATAAATTATATAAATATGCCTACATGTTAAGTCTAAATCTCTTTGTTTCCTGACTCAAAATAGGTCATAGACCCCTAAAAAGTGTTCCCGACAAAACATCCTGACATGTATTTATATATTTTTTATTTTTTTATGTTTATTTTTTTAATTGAATTGTATTTTTCCGCGTTATTATTATTATTATTATTATTCCCAAAGCACAACAAACCAGACAGAAAACTGTAGTGTGTTTTCTCTTTTAGTTAGTTAGTTAGTTAGTTAGTTAGTTAGTTAGTTAGTTAGTTAGTTAGTTAGTTAGTTAGTTAGTTATTTATTTATTTATTTAAAAAAGGATCCCCATTAGCTGATACCAATAGCACCAGCTAGTCTTCCTGGGGTCCGAAATCATGTACATTAATTTATCACATACATACTATATACAACATCACATTTGTGTTACACAAATAACACTCAAATTTTCAAACATATATACATTTCAAATTCATACACAAATCTTCCACAATTTTTTTTTTTTTTAATTTTTTTTTTAATTTTTTTTTTTAGCCTCAAGGCCCATCATCAGGGAAAAAGGAACAAAGAAAACAAAGAAAACAAAGAAAGAAAACCATACATGACCAACACTGGACTATCGATCAGCTGTTTAAGTAATGTATTCGTAGATGGTATTTGAATGTGGATTTATTAGAGGATTGACGGATGTGAAGAGGGCAGCTATTCCAGTGAGTGATGGCGCGGTAAATGACCGTCTTTTTTAAGGCATTAGATTTTGGGTGAGGTAACATGATTTGGCCATCACCTGCTGTTCTAGTGAAATGACTGTGAACGTCCCTGCATCTGGTAATTTGACTGTATAAAAACTCGGGTTTAGTAGAATAAATGCTGTTACTAAAGAATGTCGCTGTGCTTACGGCAAGTCTTTTCTCTACTGGTAACCATGACAGTTTATGATGCATGCTGTCTGTGTTCGTTCTCATGGGGCAGTGTAACACAAGTCTTGCAGCTCTGTTTTGTGCAATTTGTAATTTCCGCAGTATGCTTTTCGGTGCAGAAGACCATACAGGTGAGCAATAGTCCAGGTGGCTTAAACTTAAAGATTTAACTACTTGTCCCAGAATGTGTGCTGGAACATACGGAAGGCATTTTTTTGCCATGGAGATACCATTTCCCATTTTCCTGACAATTGTTTCTATGTGCTCGACCCATGACAGTTGATTGTCTATGGTTAGTCCCAGTAATGTGACCTTATCCACCTGCTGTATAGGTTCACTGTCCAAGTAGAGATTCATTGTGGGCATCGATGACAGCTTATGACTAGATCCAAAAATAATGGATTTGGTTTTTGAGATATTTAGTACCAACTTATTTTGTTTTATCCAATCGTATACCAAGTTTAGGTCTGAAGATAGAACTTGGTCTAGTTCGCCGCTTGTATTTGCTGCGTAATACAGTGTGGAATCATCGGCGTACATTTGTATACTGGCTTTATGCAATACAGATGGCAAGTCATTTGTGAAGATGGAGTACAGGAGAGGTCCAAGACAGCTGCCCTGCGGCAGGCCACAGTTAAGCCCTTTACTGTTAGACATGCTGCCATTGTAATACACCCTTTGTGTTCTGCATAAAAGATAATTCTTCATAAATGTGATTGCACTTGATCTAAATCCATAACGTTGTAGTTTATTAATTAAAAGGTCATGATCTATGACATCAAATGCCGCGCTGAAATCCAGTAACACTGCACCTGTTATCCTAGAATTATCTATCTCTTTTAGCCAGTCGTCTGTCATTTGCGTTAGTGCAGAACAAGTGGAGTAGTGATGTCTGTAAGCATGTTGAAATCTAGTGTACAGGCCATTACAGTCAAAGTAATCTTGTATTTGTGAATGGACTATTCTCTCCATCAGTTTGCTTAGTACAGGGAGAATACTGATGGGTCTGCTGTTCTGCCCAGTAAATGTTAATCTGCCATCTTTAGGTAAGGGAATTATTTTACCTTCTTTCCAAATACTAGGATATATACCTTCCATTAGACATTTATTTAATATGTGACATATGGGACCAGAAATGTAATCGGCTGAGAGACAAAGTACCTTACTGTCCAGCATATCAGTGCCTACGGAGCCATAATCAGGAAGGGCTTTTAACAACTTCCTTACTTCACTCTCATCCACACTGTTAAACTGAAATGAACAACTTTTGTTAATCATTATATTGTTACTTATAAGTTTGAGAGTATTGGAATCCATGCTGCTCATATTCTGCCTTAGTGCATCGACCTTATTCACAAAGTAATCATTAAAATAATTGGCTATGTCAAATGGTTTAGTCAAAAACCTGCCATCCGACTGAACAAAAGAAGGGCTCCCAGTTTTATTTCTCCCCATTATTTCATTTAAGGTTCTCCAGAGTTCTTTACCATCTAGTTTCACTGCATTTATTTTATTTTTATAATATTCCTTTTTCATGCTTTTATTCTGTTTTGTCACTCGGTTTCTCAATTGACAATATTTTAGTCTGTCTTCCACAGATCCTGACTTTGCTAATGTGGATTTGGCTTTGTCTCTCTGTTTCATAAGGTCTTTCAAAGACTCATTCAACCATGGAGCTGGTCTGGATTTGGCAGTATACTTCTTCATGGGAGCATGGTTGTCGACAATCCTCATAAAGATGTTCATAAAAATATGTAAAGAAGCCTCAGGCTCCTGTGTAGCATACACATCGGCCCAGTTTACATTCCTGACATCCTCCAAAAAACGTTCTGAGATGAATTTCTTATACATTCTCTTATTAATAATTTTGACACCACATTTAGGAATTTTGGTTCTCCTGGTAATAGCTATAATGTTATGGTCACTGAACCCTACAGGTAGAGAGACTGGTTTAGTGCAGCGCTCAGGAGCATTTGTGTAAATATGGTCGATGCAAGTGGCAGATGTATGACCAGCACTGTTAGTAAAGACTCTGGTCGGTTGAGAAATCATCTGTGATAGATTACAAGCACTGACTAGTGACACCATCTTCTTTTTCATCGGGCATTGACTTGCAAGCCAGTCAATATTCATGTCCCCTAATATGAAAATTTCACCATTCACATCTGCAGCTCTGTCAATTAGTTCACATAAGTCATTCAGATAATGAGTATCAGTTCCTGGAGGCCTGTAGCAACAGCCTATCAAGATTGGTTTTAGGTGAGGAAGATGTACTCTAACCCATAAGGATTCTAAGTTATTTGGCATGAGCTCAGCACACAGTGTTGCAGGAAAATTGTTTTTTATATATATCGCTACTCCACCTCCATGTATATTTCTGTCCCTCCTGAAGATGTTATAGCCATCAATAGATACCTCAGCATTCTGGATAGTTACATCCAAGTGGGTCTCAGACACAGCCAAGATGTGGATGGTGTTATTCTGAGTGAGATTGTTCAGTTCATGTACCTTATTTCTGACACTGCAGATATTCAAATGAGCCATAATAAGGCCCTTTGTAGGAGATGTTAACATGCTGAAAATCATAATTTGAAATATGTTCTTACATTTTTTTGGTTTGTATAAACAGCTGATCGATAGTCCAGTGTTGGTCATGTATGGTTTTCTTTCTTTGTTTTCTTTGTTTTCTTTGTTCCTTTTTCCCTGATGATGGGCCTTGAGGCTAAAAAAAAAAATTAAAAAAAAAAAAAAATTGTGGAAGATTTGTGTATGAATTTGAAATGTATATATGTTTGAAAATTTGAGTGTTATTTGTGTAACACAAATGTGATGTTGTATATAGTATGTATGTGATAAATTAATGTACATGATTTCGGACCCCAGGAAGACTAGCTGGTGCTATTGGTATCAGCTAATGGGGATCCTTTTTTAAATAAATAAATAAATAAAAATACATGTTTAATTGAGCATTTATCTGTAGACAAATTTCTCATGTTTGCATGTTCAGCTAATCTGCTGTGCTCTGACTAAAAGACTATAGTACATTGCTACATAATCTGTAGCTCCCTTCAGCTATTCGGAGCTTTATAGAGAGTTTCAGCTCATAGTTTATCTGTCCTGCTGCAATTTTACGTTTTGGAGGAAAAAAAGGAGAGTGACACTTGGATTTTCAATAGTCGGATGGTTAGCAGCACAACTCCAAACGGATGTAAATGTTCCTCCTTATCTGTTAGCAAGTCAAGTTGACTTCACCAAATCAACTGTGTTAATATGTCAATGTTGTGTTCACAGCTTGTTCCTGCTGTCCCCAAGTGTCCAAAAAAAAGTTAGTGTAAGTTTAAACCTCTGCTGTCTAACTACGATTACAGGCAACATAAGATTTGATTTCGTTCATCTGAAGATCGAGAATTTAAATATACATATTAGATGTATTTGTTTGTACTGCAGATCACATGACGACTACGTTGCAAACTGAATGGCATGGACGCTTTTTTAGTGACTGGTGGGGATTATAAAAGTAGATTAGAAGTCTTTGAAAACTTGATGGTGTTAGTTTGTGTCAGCTCTTGTATACTGAAAAAGCAGGAGATTGGGTTAATCTGGCTGTCCAACAGTTAGAACCTGCACTGATTCTTATTAAGCTGATTAGGATTTACAAGGCTGCAAATGATATTAGCTATAATCCTTTACTGGCATGCTTTGCTGGCTTTCGTTGGCGATGCAGATGTCATTTTGAGGCTTATTACCAATTTCATTATTACAAACCTAATTATGGGTTTAATCAGCTAATAATCGGAGTTGTTTGATTGATGGAGATCTTCGTCAGCGGTCCCTGAGTTGAACAAGATGATCAGCAGAGGTAGAACTCATTTGCAGTGACCCGTGGTTTGAATTCAAGATGGTTAGCACTTTGTTAAATTGCCTGTCGTTCTTGCCTGTTGTTTTGCATTTAATAGATTATCTCTCGGTGCATTCACTTTCTCTCCCATTACCAGAAGCCCTCTTATTTCAGCCTGGCTACACTAACCATCCTTCAGGCCTCAGCTGGTCTCTGAGATCGAATCATTCAAGGGGGAATGGAAAGAACATGTAGGGGATCCTAATTTGAAATGTGCAGATTAGATAATGAAGGACAGCCTTTGGAAAAAGACCTTCCATCCATCCATCCATCCATCTATCCATCCATCCACCCCCAGTTGGGAATACGACTTGAATGGATGCAGATTGTTTTCATCCCTCTATCTATTATAATCACTAGTGAATAGACTGAGAGTTTGTGAGATCTCTAACCAATCATCAGTGTAATCTCTGTGGATGTGATTTATGCAAAAACATGAGAGGTTTTTGTTCTCCGTGTGAGTGGCCCATCTGTTTCTTTCTAAACAACAGATAATGAAATGAAATCTCATCTCATCATCTAGGAGAGTAAGTAGCAGTTGCTGCTGTGACGATCCTGCGGGAAACAATACAAAAAAAAATTAAACTCAAGTGCTGATTCTTTCCTGCAAACTTTTCTGATGCGAGTCAGCGCCCCAGTTTGTTTCAAACATGACTTGTCGTCTGACATCTGAAGGTCAGAGTGCTATACTTGTTGTCTTTTGCTTGTCTTTGTAGTCTCGATACGAAGAATGCAAAACAGTTTGGCAAGTGTTTGTGGTTTCTGTTTTAATTTCTTAACTCTCCTTAATCTTCACTCTTCAATTTCAAGACTTTGCAGTAAGGGTGTCACTTCTAGAAAGACGTGTCTGCTGTCATCTCTCCCGACTGCAAACCAGCTCTGTCGGTAGTCCTGTTGGCTCACGGGCCTCCTCTACCCCTGCCAACAGGGTTAAACAATTCACTCTATAAATGGGGGACTATGTTACCCGCAACATTAGATCTCTTTTGAACAGCACATTAAAGAAATCACCAAGACTGCAGCTAGAATATTAAATAAAACTAGACAATTTGACACCAATTTTAGCTTCCCTTCATTGGCTCCCTATAATGGGCATGTCTGATCTCCTTATATACCATCCTGTACTCTATGACTCTCCCGATGACTCATCTTCTCGCCTTAACTTTCAGGAGGTCGCTTACTCTTTGATTAGGCCTTGTACTGTACCTGTTAACTTTATTCTTCTGGCGGGTCGGTCTCAGTCTCAATGACTCTATTACGCCTCGTTCTTATA
This sequence comes from Sebastes fasciatus, assembly GCF_043250625.1. Classification (NCBI taxonomy): domain Eukaryota; kingdom Metazoa; phylum Chordata; class Actinopteri; order Perciformes; family Sebastidae; genus Sebastes; species Sebastes fasciatus. Next base: position 28,603,734 of record NC_133801.1, read on the forward strand.
GTTCATGTTTGTCCTGCCGATGAGAATACTGTAAAGTTCGCAAAACCCCTGCATCTGTCTAAACCTCTGTTTGTTTGTGTCCCACAAGCGTCCAATCTGTGTATCTCTCTTTCTCTCTCTCCTTAGTTTCTCCTCCTTGTCCTCTCGTTTTACTCTGGAACATAGTCGTCCTTGGACTTCTCTCTCTTTCTCCTGGCTGTCGGCACCTCATTCCAGATGTTTAGATCTGGATCTTTGTCTTCCAGGAGATTCCCCCCCCCCACACCCCTCTCTCTCTCTCCCTTTTTTGCATGTTGTCCTTGTTTCTCTCTCCCTCTGTGTGTGTGTTTGTTTCCTTTCTCCTATCTGTTGGGAATGGTGTGCTTGAGCTTTGCTCTAGTGTGTTTGTGAAGTCTTTCCTGCTCTCCATGGTGGAGGGGAGGACGTGTGGCTCAGGTCCTATCTGTTTGGCAGCACCTGGAAGTTTCTTGACGTCCTCCTGAATCCAATATTCATGTTTACATCTATCTATAATTTTGTCATCCATACTGTAATGTTACATTGGTCTATTCTGTACACACAAGATTTATTGCACGTCTGTCCGTCCAGGGAGACGTCTGAGACGTCTGTTGCTCTTGCTCTGAGGTTTCTTCAGTTTTTTCCCTGTTGAAGTTTTTTTGGGGAGGTTTTCTTTTTTTTAATTGAAAGTCTAAGTATAGAGGGTGTCGTATGCTGTACAGATTGTAAAGCCCCTCCATATTAATCCACGTAATTGTGAACCGGGGATTATAGAGAACATCGAATGCTGCATAGGGAGGAGGTCGGCGTGGATGGGTGGTTCGAAAACCAAAGGACTTTCGCCCAGGAGACCGGTGTTATTGTCCCGTGTGAAACCACAAGTCAAAGTTGATTTATTTGTAACGTAACTTCCGTACTTAAGTTACAGCACTTCCGTAGTTATTTTAACCCAAACCACAATCTTTTCCTGAACCTAACTAAGTAGTTTGTTGCCTAAGCCTAACCAAGTTAATCTTTTCCTAACCCTACCTAAGTAGTTTTACGTTGAAAAGACTACAGTGGAAATTGACATGTGCGTCACGTGTTGCTGGATATTTGTGGGACGCACGAAAAATACGTTGTTGAAAGCTGTGCCGAGCGTCACGAAAAAAAGGAAAATTCGTATGCAGAATCTGTAGGCAATAGGACAAGATTTTGGTATCGGAAGCGTTTGAAGTCTACCACCTCCAACTCCATTCCCGCGTCTCAAGTTGTTAATCGGATGTGTTGCAGTACAACCGATATTTCAACATGACTTTTCATTTAAAGCTTCAGTGGGCAGAAAGTTTTTGGCATCATTGGGCAAAAATGTCATAATAACCTTTCAGCATATTGTAATTCAAGTGTTCAGAGAGAAAACTAGACTTCTGCACCTCCTCATGGCTCTGTTTTCAGGCTTTAGAAAATCTACTTTGGCCAATCACAGGTAATTTCAGAAAGAGAGCGTTCCAATTGGCTGTGCTCTGGTCATGTGATCGGAACTTGGCGTTCCTTCACCAGATTTCTCATTTTTACAGATAAACAGTACACTACAAGATGATTCTGAAAAATCTGAGGCGAGAAATAAGCATTAGAGTAACAGAACATTGATTCATATTTGATCAGCGCTGCCTAGTTTGACCGTATGATCAGAGTTGCAGATGCCATTAGGATCACCGGATGAGACGGGAGGACACAGAGTCAGGATATAGTGACCGTTTTATAAAAACAACTTACATCATATTTGCTCCATTTCTACCCACTGCAGCTTTAGGTTTATATCCACTTTGTCACTATCTGTTGGTGATTGCTTTAACACAATAATGATCCAATTTCTTGGCAGTTCAGAAAACCTGAAATGATTTATATTTCTTCAGCAGCAACGGCAGTTTGTTTGGAATAAACAGAAGATAAACCGAGCAGTGAACCTGCCAGAGGTCAGTAATAAACACTTGTCGGCTTCATATTTACTATCTACGACACGGTGATTTGTCAGATGTTACAGGTTTTATGTGGGTGGCTCCATCAGATGTTTAATGCATCACTGAGTGTTTTCTCATCTCCTTTGGCACACCTAGCAGGGTCGTGGGTTGATGTCCGACAGCAGTATTTCTTATTATATCCATGAAATGACACACTGATTTTCTCATCATGCCTATATTTTTCAAAGAGTAGTAGTAGTATCGATGTCAGTGGAGATTGTGCTGTTTAAGAGGCTACACACTGCCAAGAATAATACGTTGTGGACATATTATTGGCCATTTAAAAAAAATATTGTCAAGAAAAATACAATTTAGATAATTAGAAATGTACCACTGCTATCAGCTGTCAAAATCCATACCAGCTGTCCTCTAATCTAGTGTTTCGTTATTGTTGCTTTCTTGTTACTCACTTCCGATCCTCTGACCACAACCATTAGTTTTAGGGTCTTGCTCATCCTCAAAGTGCCATTGTAAAGCCATTTAACATTCTTGTGTTCAGTCATATCACATCACCTAGAGGACCTGAGGGCAACTTTGGAGCAACACACTCAGAGGTCACGAACGCTTTTATGACCTTTCAGTATCAATAAATCACTGCCACTGTCATTCTGAGACATTTGTTCAACGACCATGAAAAAGACAAGACCATCACGGAGGAGATTAGCTGTCAATATCCGCCTCTCCATTGGCTTTTGAGAAACAGAATGTACAGCCCAGTCGCACAGCAGTTAGTGAAATAGTAACTAAATTTAATGTATTGATTTGTGTACATAGACACAAATTTCACATTTAATATTGAACTGTGAACAGGGAATAATAGAGAACGTCGCGTAGGAAGGAGGTCTGGGTGGATGGGTGGATCAAAAAACACAGGACTTTATCCCAGTAGACTGGTGTTAGTGTCCCATATGAAACCATAGGTCAAAGTTGATTTATTTGTCATGTAATGTGAGTTACAACACTTCCGGAGTTATTTTAACCCAAACCGCGATCTTTTCCTAAACTTAACTAAGTAGTTCTGTTGCCTAAGCCTATAACCAAGTCGATCTATTCCTAAACCTAACTGAGTAGTTTTATTTTGAAAAGACGGGAGTGGAAATCGACACGTGCATCAAATATTGCTGGACATTTGTAGGAAAACGCATAAAAAATAAGTACAGTATTTGAAAGTTGTGCTGAGCGTCACGAAAAAAGGGATATTCATGTCTATGTACACGAATCAAATAGTTTAAATTTTGTGACGAATTCATGAACTGCCGTGAGACTGTGTTGGAATGTAGCTCTTAGTATCTTATTAATGATAATTGAAAATCAAAATGCCTGGAGTGAGAGATTATTGTCTAAGGTTTACTAGGCAGCCTCTACCATCAATGTATGAATGTGTGTGTGTGAATGGGTGAAAGTTGACATGTAGTGTAAAGCGCTTTGAGTGGTCGGAAGACTAGAAAAAGAAAAAAAAATATCTAGCTATCTATCTAGCAGTCAGAAAGCAGTTGTTGTTGATTATTGTCGACTGATTGAAAGAATTGAAGAATAATTTTCTGCCCTTATGAAACGTATCACCAAACCTCATACCTGTGTGACTGACAGGCAGTTGAACTAAATGTGGAAATAAAGTGGGCGATTTTGATCCTGGCATCCAAGTAAAAAATCTTTACAGTTGGCTTTCAGTGATGGAAAAGAACTTGTCCTCTATAAGATAAAGCTATTTGCATGTGTCTGGCTTTAAAAGATATGGTAAGCAATCTTTGTTATCCCACTTAATATTTACAACATGTGGCCAAGCCCTCTGTCATTCAAGCACAAAAGCAGATGAATGATCATAAGGAACTGAAGGATGGTTTTTGGGAGTGAATGCATTCTCCTGTTTTCATATATGACAACATTTTTCCTACCGTGTTGCTGAAAGTACAGCTGCTAGCAGTACACACACACACACTGCACATTGGAAAGCAAACTTGTGACAAGGATTCGGGCAAATCAGTCACAAAAGGCTGGCTGTTTAGTGGCGTAAAACAGATGCTGATGAAAAATAATTTCCAACATCGTGTTCAGTCCTGCAACTAGAAGCCTGAAGCTAATGTGAGCGAGAAACAATGTTCTCTTTGCAACAGGATGAGAGATGAGAAACACCGGCTGTAACAATGCCACTTGTGTCTTTAGGTTATCAGTCATCTATGTCAATGTGATATTTCACAGGCGCAGAACAAGAGCATGTGGACTTGCTGTTTTAGGCTTGAAGACATCACTCATCTGAGAAGTTGTGTCAGTTCTGCTGAAAGGTGGGAACACTGGTGAGACCATACAACCACTGAGAGCTAAAGTCTCATGACAAGACTCATCAGGACTCACAGTACACCTCACTGACAAGAAATAGCCTTTGGAGGAAATGGTTTGAAAGAGGCGTGTTGCACAGGATTTATTGCACATGTATGTCAGGATGGAAACGGGGAGGACTGTGACGTCAGCCGTCTTCTACCTACTGTACACCACTATACATCACGATTCACATTGATTTGCAGCCTAACCTTGATGGTCATGATGGCCTGATCTCAGAAAAATACATGAAATGACCATGACCTCTTAAACAGCGCATTACGTGGTGGTGGCATGTGACGTGTTAAAATTATGTGCCAGCACCATGGAAACGATGCCAATGCATAGTCAATTATAATTCTTTGTTGGGGTGGACGCACAAATTCCCAGGTTCAACAGAAATACGTTTTAATTAGGGCTGTCAGTTGATTAAAATATTTAATCGTGATTAATCGCTGTTCAAAATGCAGCTTAAAGGGAGATTTGTCAAGTATTTAATACTCTTATCAACATGGGAGTGGGCAAATATGCTGCTTTATGCAAATGTATGTATATATTTATAATTGGAAATCAATTAACAACACAAAACAATGACAAAATATTACCCAGAAACCCTCACAGGTACTGTATTTAGCATAAAAATATGCCCAAATCATAACATGGCAAACTGCAGCCCAACAGGCAACAACAGCTGTCAGTGTGTCAGTGTGCTGACTTGACTATGACTTGCCCCAAACTGCATGTGATTATTATAAAGTGGGCATGTCTGTAAAGGGGAGACTTGTGGGTACCTGTAGAACCCATTTTCATTCACATATGTTGAGGTCAAAGGTCAAGGGACCCTTTTGAAAATGGCCATGCCAGCTTTTCCTCGCCAATATTTAGCATAAGCCTCCTTCGCGACAAGTTAGTATGACATGGTTGGTACCAATGGATTCCTTAGGTTTTTTAGTTTCATATGATGCCAGTACCTTCTCTTCTATCTTTAAAACTGAGCCTGCTAAAAACTTAAAAATCGCAAGTTGCGTTAATTTTAAAATGAGTGGCGTTAAAATGAATTTACGTTAACGCGTTATTATCACATTAACTTTGACAGCCCTAATAAAAACACAATTACAGTACTGTGAACATTCACTATACAACAACATCAACAACAACAACAGCATTAAGACAACACAGCAATAACCACAATATTTCACAACATTAAGACACATCAAGTGTTATCATTTATGTGTAAAGGGTACATGATTGGGTTGATTTCAGCCATGATTTCATCTTGAATTTAAAATCAGTAAAGCTGCAGCACTCTCTTATATAAGGTACTCGGTACTGAGCTCCAAAAGTTTGCTGCTCTAATACATCAAGCATATCAAGGTTTCAAAATTGGACTGACAATGATATGCTGATGATACGCTGTCCTTAACATGGCAACAAGAAACAGCTGATACTGATTGGGTCCAACCGATGCGGATCTTACATGTCATTTTTAGCAAATGGGCCAATGGAACCTCGGTGGACGGTTTTCTGTGGGAAATTTGCAGTTTCTGTCATATTACACATATCAACGCTGGATATCTCGCCAACAGGACCACTTCATCTTTCCTTGTTCACCCTGCTACAGCTAATCACCGTGGAGAAATTATATTGCTATCATTCTTCCTTCAGCCAGTGTTGTAATCACAAAAACATGTTTCTATTACCATTTACGGAGGGAGTGTTCTTGAACAACAGCTGGATTCAGGTAACATTTTCACCACCAGTTGAACTAGGACAAGTAAGGAAGAAGTATGAGGAGGAAGTAGTGGGAGGAGGGAACAAGGAGAGGCATTATTATGACTAGAGAAGAAGAAGGAAACAGAAGAAGGGCTGGGGGAGGAAAACTGTCCACCAAAACAGTGATTCTCAAAGTGGCCCTCTGCCAAGGGGTCCGTGAAAAGTTTTCAGATTCATAGATTTTAATCATTAGATATCATTGTGTTTTTTTTTTACAAAAAGGCTTCATTGTTTAACAAATAATACATATTTTTTTTAAATCTACAGTATAATCAGTCCAGTCAGCAGGAAAACATGTTGGCATTGTAAGTTTCTGCAAAACACGGATATGTTGAATGTGGATTTTTTGGCATACGGTCAGAGAAAGTGACGTAGTATATCGAGCGAATGTTATTGGAAGTTAGCATAACAAGCAAAAAAGTCTACAAAGGGCGGGAGGGAGGTGTGATGGATAGGTCAATCAAATGCAGGACTTTCACCCAGCAGACTGCTGTTCGTGTGAAATCAAAAAGTAAACATTGATAGTGCTTTTTACGCAACATTGTTTTACGCAACATTGTTTTATGCAACGTTGGTTGGGCAAAGGTCTATGGTTGGGCCAGGGGTCATCTGTACCCTTTGACCCTATGAGTGTGACTGTCCGGAATGGTAAGATACTGATAAACACGGGATCCAATCCAAAAAATCAATATCAGCTTTTCAAAAGACACATATTAAAAATGTAGTTCAAACATCTGCATATATAAGGATTCGTATTGTTAGGAAAGCACCATAAAACACTGCAATATGTCGAATTGCCCAGGTTCAGTTAAAAAGCTATAATATCCTCAGAGTGACGGCCACACTTAAACCAATTACGGACTACAGCTTTTGCGCCTGGAGTTCTGGAGGCTGATGGATGAGGAGCGTCTATCCCGAGAGCAGCTGAGATCTCTCTATTCTATCTGGACCGAAGCCAAATGGACGAAAAGCAAATGTTCCCACTGGGAGAGGAGCGGAGTGGAGTTTTTTCCTCTTGCAAAATTCCTCTCAGAGAGAGGGGGATTAGTTAATCAGCTGCACCTGTTGCAGACTCTGGGACCGCTTGGTGGGAACACACACACACACACACACGCAGACACATACGTAGGTATTCGCACACACACATGTATGTCCACACACCCATATCCATGTAAAAAACACAAGCACGCACAAGAGCAGACGGCCAAAAACACACAGAGAACCAGATCCAGATCGGTGGGAACATGCCTGTGTGATTGGTCAGCCTCTCTGGAGGTAGCTAAGGTCAGAGGAGAGTGTTACGCACTGTTGTGATCATTGCTCTCACATCTCACCAGAAACAGAGGGACTTTCCACCGTAGAGGGCTCCAAACACAAAATGGTTTATGCATTCATGATGTCATCTTTCAGTGTGTCACAGCACATTTGGAAGACGTTAGCACTTCGGTCGTGCTACAGGCCCAGTTTCAACACATGCATGACATAGCTCGAGTGCATATTCAAATTTGTGTTTCTGAAAATTATTAGATGCTTTTCAAGGTCGCTTGAAAGGTTTCCTGCTTTTGGCCCATACTGAAGCTGTGTTTAATGCTTTGCTTGGGCTCAGGCCACATGACAACAAGCCAGAGGAGGAATAGAGGAGGCATATGATTTTGATGATAACTTCTCCAAACAGTTGTGCGTTTGTTCATGCTCAGACCGAGGGGCTAATGCGGGGCAGCACTTTCCTGCCCCCTATTAATCCGATTATCTGATTGGTCATTGTAGTATTTCTCTCATGAGATTAACATTCCTCTTCTGTTTGACTTGATTGTCACCATCGATTCTGGTCAATACATCGGCCAAAGTGCTGAGAAATTTCTTACAATGACAATGAAATGTCCAAGGGTGGGAAGAGGAAGTTCCGTTGTTAGTGTTTGGCCCATAAGGCTAAAGCTATTTCCGGCAGAATACTCATGCCATGTATATGAATATATGCATTATGTAACCCTATCCGTATATGTAAAGTCAGTATTTCTGAGGAATCGGACAGTAATAGTAGCCTGGAGCTATACTGTGCTCACTTTACGCCGCAGTGATCACACTGTGGTTACCATCCGATCTTTAGTTACATAATACAATGCATAAAAGCACGGACCACATACGGGAAATATTTTAAATATTATGTAAAGAGACAATACATTTTCTGTACGTCTTAGAGTGCATACAACCATGTGGGACCTTTCGACAACAGTGTGCTTCCACCCACTGGGAGCGCTATAGCTTGCCGAGACGCTAATGCAGAACATCTGCTCTTGCTCAGGTCCTGCGCTCAGCTCCCCCAACATATTGGAAAACAACATACACATGACATAATTGACTTCACCAAAGAAAAAGCGTGCAAATGCGGCGTGAGCATTGCATCTATATTTGGAGAGAGCCAGAGAGCTCAGACCTGTCAGGATAAAAGTGGACGATGCCGGTAGCGCTAAGCGACAATGCGGCGGAAAAAAAACAAGTGCTCTCGATCCATGTGTGCCTTGTTAGTGTTGCGTTACCTGGAACGTGCAGATTGAGAGCAAGATGGAGAGAGAGAGAGAGAGAGAGAGAGGTAGAGACAGGGGGTTTTGGGCTGCTTTGGCTTTGGGTGTGGTGGTTGGATGATGGTGTCTAACTGAGCATTAAACTCACCGAGGCGTTGCAGCTGTTAGTGTTGGCCAACATGCTGTGTGGTTACTAACTAATGTGATGGGTCTGGCCTCGAGGGGAGATTTCTTTCTCTCCCCACGTCTCTCATTTCCCTCTAACTCACACACACACGCCCCCACCCCAGTCATACACATGGAACACACATGGTACACACATATACACATACACACACTCAGGGGTGTAGAATTGGAAGGTGAATCCAGTTTATCCTTTCTGTGTAATTGTGGGTAATTAGTGTCAAATTTATTTTCAGTAACTATTTTAGATAATAAATCTAATTGTTATATTGTAGGCTGTGTCTGTTTGACAATAAAAAAACTGGAAGTCACACATTATGGTGTTTTTTTAGCTGTCAATACATCACTGCTTCACCTTTTCACCTTCAAATTAGTTTTTTTTTTTGGGGTCATTTTGGGGCAGCGCAATAATCTTCAAACACAACACTGACATATCTATCACCTTACAGTATGAAGCTGATATGGTGAAGTTGTTAGCAAATAGTTGCCTGTGGACTCATCCATCTGACCTGGAGCGTTAATAGCTTTTGTTTGAAATAAGTTGTGTTTCCGTCCACCTGATAAATCTACATCTAATAAGTGTATTCATTCTTCTTTTAGCTTTGTGTTCGCTACACCACTTCCTGAGAAAATCTGTCTCTTTGGATGCTAAATGCTCAACTATATTACAAGCAAGTTGCCAAATTCGTATGACTGCCTTTCGGTGCTGGACGGCTTGTGTACAGTGGGTTTTTTAACAGCTGCCTACTCCGATGAAAACAATATCATTGTAAGCACTGACATTCATTGAACCAAAGCAGTACATTTTGTGTGGGCTGTAAAACAATGAGCTGAAAGACGCTAAAACGCCCCGTACAGCTGAGTTGAACTGCATGTGCAGAGTCGGTTGATAATTAAGTGTGGGGTTTGTAAATACATTACACACAGTCATTTGATCCGTTAATATAAAAATACATATATTTGTGCATTTTAAATTTAATTTCTGGGAGCAGGGGGAATACAACAATCAACAACTTCCGAGCAACTTCAAAACGGTCTTATATTGTGTCGTATGTTGCATTTTGTTCGCCACCAAGCTAGTCACTATCCAAGAATCTGTGTTTTTACTTACAATTAAGAACCTTTGCAAAGTTGGCAACCTATGACGAGAGGACTTGTGCCATGTCCACACAGGAGGCGTCGTGTGAGCAGCTTTGACCTGGAATGGTTAAGGTGAGTTAACTATTCAAGATCAATGCCTAACATTAACCAACTCGCGAGAGTTTCCCAAATTGTGGGTTACCTTCTGATCACAACCAAAAGCTGTTTCTCGACCCGTGTAGACAACTGGATCGATTCAAATAGAACCGATCTGTTCCATCAGATGTGCGTGATGCAGACGGACTATAGACCCGCTGTTAGGCGTGGGGTGAGGTGTCACTGGGCCCAGCTGCTGGTCAAGAAATGGCTCCCATGAGAAAACTAATTCCTCAATGTCTTATTTTTCTATTTATATGCTTAATGTTTCCTTTTCTTTTTTAAATGTGTTGAATACAAAACTAAACCATAGGCCTATAAATTAAACAGTTTTGTACAAATTTTAAATCTGGGCATGCACACTGGTGTGACCTACTAGTGCCATCATGGTGCAGTGAGACACAAACTGAAGAAAAAGCTGGAGTAGCATAAAGAGTCATTTGATTTAGTGTAAAAATGTTGATTAATTCAGGTTTAAATAAATATCATGAAACTATGATTAATTTCTGTTAATACTGGTGTTTATTTGCTTTTTGATGAGCATGAGCTGCAGTTCGTCATTTAACAAATATCATATTTACAGTACCATAAGTACAACCATAACCACCCACACACACATTTCCACCCGTAGTTTACTTCCCCTCTGCACCTGGACTGTGATTGACAGCTGGGTGGTGGGTGACTCTTGGTGACAGCACCGGTGACCTCAGACCGGGATGACGTCGCAGCGGCGGCAGCGGCTTGCTGACGCAGCCAGATGTGTTGGTGCTGCAGGTTTTCACAGCTGTACGTGGATAGAGGCATGGGCAGTGTCCAGTAACAACCTGCTCTAGTCCCATGGTCTCCAGAGACTTGTGGCTATGTGAAAAAAGACACTTTTACAAGAGCTGGAGTGAAGGGAAACCACTGTTACTGTAGTGTGTTAGTTACAGTGTATTCCCAGAAACAATCAAGCCTTTTGTTGTGTGTTAGGGTTTGACAAGAATGGGCTTTTTGAAGATCATCTAGTGGCCAAAACGTGCTTTTTGGAGAGATGAATATGTAATCAATCAAGCTGTATCACATCCATCATGTCAGAGGTAGATGATATTGACTGACAAGCTACTTTTTTTGTATTTTTTCCATTTGTACAGGCCAACATCAGTAACATATTTCAGAATAATTCTAGTTTTTTGTGGGTGGAAGTTTTGCACTGCATATTGTTTCCTGGGACAAAGCCTCAGCAAGTCCAAACAATGTTCTCTCTCTACTGATTGGCATTGAAATATCGGTTATTTATTTGATCGGGGTGTGTGAATGGAATTTAGCCGAGCTGATTGTAATGTAAATACTTCACAATGTGGCTCATTCCCAGAGTGAATATTTTGCGAATTAGGTGTCTAATAGCACACGCATTCTGAAAACAGTGTATGTGTGCATGCGTCTGATTTGTGATGTGTATTTAATAGAGGGTGGTGTAAAAGGTTCGTGTTTCTCATCCAGTACCGTGTGGATGAGATATGGACCACGCCATTAACTTGTATTTAGACAGCTGACTTAATAAAGACACGGCTCTCTCTCCTTCTGCATGACATCATGTGATTAAAGTGATCTACACATTGTTGTGCATGTTCTTTTCCACTGAACTCGATGTGTTCACAACAGAGTACTGATAGATAATAAGTGCCTTTAACCTTTGACCTGTCAACATGAACCCATCACCACTTTCTTCTTGCCACTGTCGCATAAGATTGCATGCTCATGGTGGACCTCTAAACCTGCTCTATGAAAAGCGTCATGAGATAACTTCTGTTATGATTTGACGTAAAATAACAATTAATTGAAATTTAATTGAACCATTATAGAGTGCTCGAGGGGTTAACTTGGCAAACCAGGAAGTTAGCATTGTCCTGGTTCCCTAGAAAAAAAGCCAATGGGATTTTTCTATTGTGTTTTGGATTATTGCAGAAAATAAACTCTGTGGCAAACAAACGTTTATGATACTTACACGTTTTGTTCAGCAAGATAATCTCCACAAATGAACACCACCTTTATGATTTTGAAGTGTAAATGCAATCGCCAGAAGGAAAATGCTAACGTTAGGCTACACCACGGTCGCATGAGCATGAGTATACACTGTGAGGCTGTAAAGGAGAATATGTCGGCGTGATTACGTCTAGTAGTCTCATTTAGCCACTTGTTAGCAACGGCCTTTTTAACACACATAAAGGCTTCAAATTTCATGAGTGGGGTATTTATTAATGTATTTTATGTCATAAAACAAAATGTTAAAATCTCTTAATCTTGAGTTAATCACAGACCTTATTTCAGGCGTCTCAACTAAAATCCCACTCAAAAAAAAAATTGACTTCCAGATGAGGGAACTGAAAGTGCTAAAATGCTAACTCATTTGCGGGATTTAGGACTCATTCCTGTAGCACTCTATAATAGCTCCTTCTTTTTGTACTTTAAATTGTTCAGCCACTGCAAACATTGACACGATCCTTATTTATTACCCACTAATAAAGCTATGAGCTGCAGCTTATGAACTCCTAATAAAGTACATCTCATTAGAAAGTGTTACCATAGACCAGTGCTCTATGGTCAACATGTTATCAGAGGGCTATATAAGTAATAAGACAATTGTAAGAACAGCTTTTGGGGTTGCCAAGTTGTGAAAGCTCCCTTTGGCTGGTGTATGTCTCCCTTTCTTTGTCTTTTTAGTTAGCTCTTTAATTCATCAGTTTGACAACATACCGTCTGGAAGAGAGCTGTAGAGCATCTGGACCCAAATCAGTTTATTAACATTTACAGCTGCGGGACTTGATGAATTATTTTACTTTTTAACTGTTGGTTGGTCGGTCCATCCCTTTGATCCAGACTATCTCAACAACTCTTGATGGACTGCCTTGACATTTTGTGCGGCCACAGGATGGAAGCTACTGTCTCTGGTGATCCTATTGGGGAGTTTTCATCTAACACCATTAAGTCTAAATTTCAATTTGTCCAATACTTTGGTTGACCAATACCTATTTACAAATACCTGCAAAAGTCAGGTCCGGCTCTAGTCCTTTTGGTGCCCTAGACGGAACTCTAACCGTAGCCCCGTAAAACTCAACACACATCAGATATCACAGACAAAAGTCAAGATTTTTATTTTCATAAATAACTGTGCTTATTATTATATAAATAAACAATCGTCCCTGATATTTTGGGCTTAAAACGGTTTAATCAGTTTCACTACAATTTACACATTTATTAACAAATAACTGCGGCCAGTTAGATGAAAAAGTGTGAGAAAGAGAGTTACAGGGGTGAAAAGTGTATTTATTTATTTGTTAATTTGTTACCTCAATGCAGAAAATGGCCCTGCAGAAGGTGGCGCCCTAGACGACCGCCTATATGGCGTATGCCTTAAACCGGCCGTGGCAAAACTAATGTCATTTCCATCAGCCTCAGCTGTACTTTGTGTTTACAGCTTATTAGCAAATGTTAGCATACTAAGATACTAAATTAATATGGTGAACATTACTGTAACATCAGTATGTTAGCATTGTCATTGTGACCATGCAGAGACAAATCTGATAAAATGACCTTACATGGGGACAAAAAATTGTTTCACTGTGATAAATTGTAGAAGAGGCGAATGTGTTACAACTCTTAAACTCTTAAACGTGGATCACTTACACTATGACATCATCACCCTAAAAGCAACAGAATGGTGCACCTAAAGAAACATTTCAGACAGTTATTATGTGTCCAGCGCTGGACAAGGTGTTGAGCTACAGCTCCTTTTACCTCTTTGGCCAGTGAGATATTTTTTTCTCTGGTTATAGAGAGGCTCATTCTCTGAGAACGGTTTGTTCCCTAATCTGCCACTGTTGTAGGACACAAGGAGAACATCAGTGGACCGTATCAAAGTCATTCGTAATAGCAGATAACTTGAATAGTGATACTAATAATGTTTGAAAGTGCAACTATAATATAAAGCCCTATGAGCATCTGTGTTCAACACAGGGATTTTGTGAGAGATTAAATTTTTCGATGACTCCTTGTTTGGATGAGTAATGGCCTGTATAATGTTTCACACATGCAGAATGTAAAGCACATTGTGTTCTAATGCATTCTTGTTCTTCCTGTCAATCTAATATATGGAGCTAATGCGTCCCTGATGACATAACGGTATTAGCGTTATATCGTCTCCTCCAGGGACATGTTAGCCCTCCAGTTAACATCTCTGAAAAACATTTACACAATGTTTCAAGGGGTATCAGGTGACGAGAGGATTTTGGTCATATGTTGAGTCAAGGTGGGCTTGAATGTTGTGCATCTTATTAAAAACAGCATGCCAGATGGGTGAAGTCAGCTTGAGAAAAAAAAAAAAAGCTTGTGGTCCTTTGTTTTTCCGATTTCAAAGCAAGAACATGAGCTCATTTCGTCTTCGCCATCCGCATGCGGTAATTTATTTTCATCATTAGGCCTATTACAAATATAAACAGACTATCTGAGGCCATGGTGAGTGTGCAGCCAAATCCTGTTCTTCCATTTTGTCACCTCTGTAACTCCTCAGTGTGATGCTGAAGGGCGTCCAAAATAAAATCCTTTCAATGTTTTGGTCATGACAGATGTTAGAACGCCATCCAAAAAACCCCAAATGAACCCCAGAACAGAATATTATTAATTTATGGCACATTTCCTCTTAATTGCAAACTTAAAAATAAGTGACTTTGTCGCTTTTTGAGGTTTTTATATCATTCTGTAGCTTCCCAGTGGTGTTCCTTGGTGGAAGTACGCATGTTTCAGCGTCAAAATGCTATTTTCAAGCTCTTCTAAAAACAATTTCCCACGTGACCTTATGTAGGTTTTTGCATGATGACTTTGCTATATATACATACATCCTTATCGGTAGTCAGTGTATTACCTGCAGCAACTTAGATGGCGGTCGGCACTCTCCCAGTTTGGAGGAGCAGACAGGAGCACTGATATGGAAGCCACTCCTGTGTTCTACGAGGTAAAGTTACTGTTATTGTCAATGGAGTCTGGTGGCTTTGAAGAGATCGCAACGACTTCCGTTCTCGTCCGAAAGGGCTGTCTGACGGTGAGGTAAAGCGCTGAAAATATTCTAAATACAGCGTACACTTAAACTGATTTTTTAGGCTGGCCTTCTTTTAGGTGGCTAAAATATGTTTTTCTGCTGCCGCTTTTTTCTACAGCCGCTTTACCACACTGTGGTATATCGCTCTCTTAAAAGCCACCAGACTCCATTGACAGAAACTGTAATTTTACATTGCAGAACACGGGAGTATACCTACAACCCCACTTCAAAAAATCCCAACCCTTTCAGTTATTTCCAAACTAAAGCACAGCGAACGTTGACTCAGCTCGTGCTAGCGTTCACATCAATCATAACCTTATTGATCAGCTTCCTAACCTACACTAGTAACCTACGTCACTGCTTTTTGCTAACGGCTGAGTGAGCGTTTACATATGAAAATCCCAGAAAAAAATGCAGGTGGGGGAGATTGTGATGCCAAGTGGTCAAAATGGTCTCACTATATGGAATGGCTACTATGGGGACTAACATACATTAATACGATTGGGCTCATTGGATCCACAAGAGTCTCAGCTTTACAGTGATACCTAATTTATGTAATTACAAGACTGTTTAGTGACCCCAGTTTGCAGAAATACGCAAACACATGATTTTTACAAAAGGCAAAATGAACACAGTTATACTGCATTCAAAAAACTGCATGTTTTTTTGCACCAAACTGCATGTGATTATCATAAAGTGGGCATCAAGGGACCCCTTGAAGCAAGAGATTGCTGATACCGGCTGATACACTCACCAACATGTGGATAAGGGGAGTACTCGCAGCTATTTTTTTCCACTTCAAGCACTGTCCATATGATACCAGTATCTTCACTCTGTCTTTAGACTGAGCCCGCTACAGCCTCTTAAAGACAGTAATGTCGCTCGAGAATTAGCATTCCTTGGTTAATGTGTCTCTGCACAATGAATTTGTGTACTGCAGTGGCTATACAGAATATAAGGCAACGTAACCTTGTACTTTACGTAACATTAAAAGCAGCATTTATACGAGTCTTCAGAATAGTTTCTAATCATCAGATATATCAGGATAGTAGTATCAGTAATATCAGTTAGTTAGTAAGTGAAAGACCTGGTTAACTGGCCCTGACATCTTACATGACAGTTATAGAACACAGGAATGACACTGTGTGTAGGATGAAACCTAACACGACTTCAGCGCAGATCAGGCAGCAGACTAAACATGTAGAGGCCCATGTTGCCTCATCATCCACAGAGTAGTTCGCCCTGTAGGCAAACTACAGGGGGCACAGCTGTGTGTTGTTGTAGCATTTTTATGTAATGTATTTGTCCCATGTGCACTCAGGTAACCCTGCATAGACCCTTTTAATGTTTGCAAAGAATGATGACGTACCTATGTGCGCGCACCCAGTTTGACAACGGAAGTACGACGGAGTGCAACAGCTTGTCAAGCCATGCAAGGGCATTAACCACCAAAGATCGTGAACTCAACCTGAACAAATTGACTTTCCAGATCCGTGTGCTACTAGTGAGTGGGGAGAAGACATTACCAAATGGCCTAATATTAGCTCGTAGTGAAATCATAATCATCTGTATTTATTATCTACACCAACCATTTATGTGAAGTTACTATGAGCAACCACGGACACATTGGGCTGAAACTGACACTTATTAAACCAAAACAACGGTTGCTCTGAAACGGTCGTGATCCCGTCGGATTTCTGTAGCTTGAGTCTGCTGTAACCGAACATGCAACGACCACACTTTTTAACGCTGGTAACAGTTTTAATTCAATGTTTAAAGCTTGCAAACTCGTCTGGATGGCATGGGGCAAAATGCCGTTTCGTTCCGTTGGATTACTGAATGGGCATCCACAGCTGGAGGCCAAGTGGTCAGGGGGCCCCTGGGTCAGAGCCTTTGTATGAAGTGGTTTTAATAAGTCAATCAAATAACAACAAAATCACACAACACAACCACAAAAAGACACAAAGAGATGCAAGGTAACTACAAAGACACACAAAACAACAACAAAAAGATACTAAGTGACGACAGAGAGATGTAAAGCAACCCATAAAAGATGCAAAATGACTACAAAGACACACAAAGCAACCGCATAGAGATGCCAAATGACTACAAAAAGACTCAAAACAACACCATTTCCAAATTATTGTTTTGTAAAAAATTGACATTTCTTGTCCACCTCTAGATTGAAACTGAAAGAGACACAAGTCAAATACGAAGAGATCCAAAATGACTATCTATTATCTAATTCTAGGAAAAACAAAAATAGAGAAGCAGAGAGAAGGGTCTACACTATGCATTTGAAAGATATATCCAGGATGTCAAACTGATTCAGCAGTGAAAACAGGTTAAAAAGATAAAGATAGAAGCTAAAGCCTACAGGTCACAGTGTAAAAGTGAACCACCATCACCTGGTGATCGAGACAGAAGACAATGAAATTAAGGAATGACACTGGTCCTGTAAAGCTGGGTAGGTCTGTTACAATCATCATGTGTATACATTCAGTATACTTGCAGTAGCTAGCGTAGCTTAGTTCTAATATGTCTGTAACTATACCTACGAAAAGTAAATAAGAGCGGCGAAGGCGGTGTAGGGAGAAGGTCCGGGTGGATGGGTGGGTCAAAAAATATTGGACTTTCCCCCAGGAAACCAGCCAGAAGTCAAAGTTGATTCATTTGTCACTTAAGTTACGTACTAGTGATGCCACTTCCGGAGTTATTAAGAACCCGGACCCATTTCTCCTTCAAGGAAAATTATGGGGGATATAATACAGACTAAATAGACCACATAGAACACATTTCTGAATTTTTTTTCAAAATTTCTTTAAAGACCTGTAAAGTTACATATACGTCACATTGGGCGTTTATGGTAAATTTATTCCTCATTTGAACATAAATCAGCCTGACAGTATTTTTGTGTTTGGTAACAAAAACTTGTCTTTTTATTTGCATTTCCACCAAATTATAACTTTACTTCTTAGGTTTAACAACAAAATCTTTTTTTCAGATTTGTTTTACAACACAAAAATCACTGTCGTCTCCCTGGATGACTGCCAGTGCATCCTGAACACTGTATTGCTTCTTGTTATCCATACTACAGAAAAAATAAAATGGCATTGAAATATAACTGATATAGGGTAGAAAAATCTTGTTTATCTGTTTATTTTATTTACTGATAGGCGAAAATTGTTTCCTTATACATTTTATTAATAATTTAATTAATATAACATGATTTTTTGTTAACATTTGTTTTAATATGCCCTGAATTGAACAATATAAAATATATTAACTAAATATCATTGAATCAGCTAAATTAACTGAGCAGATCATAATAATTTTTCTTATTGTGACATTAATGTCACATCAGGTTTTCCGTGACAATTTTCAGGTTAAAGGCCCGATGTGACATATATGTCTCAACGATATTCATCTGATTTGTTTTATATCAATTTGTTCAAGAAATGTGATCACAACAGGTTAAATGTAATAAAGGACATGTTATTTAAGTATTACAATTCTTAAATGGCTTGATTCTTACCTTTAGCAACAAAAAATAAGCTTTTTCAATTTAGCTAGTTCTGTCACATGTGTTAACCTGGCACACAGACATCTTGGAAATGTTGCTATGGAAACACAAAATCACATGACCTGTCACATGACCCATCAGGATGTTCAGTATGTGTCACTTAGGGACTCCATGAGTTAAAGTCAAGGATAAAGCTTTATAAGGAACTTTCCAGAACGTTTAAAGGGCGTGTGACACCTATGTCACCGTGGGTTCTTATTAAGCCAAACCACCAAGTAGTTTTGTTGCTTAATCCTAACCAAGTCGATCTTTTCTAAGCATAACTTTTTGCCTTAACCTAAGGAAGCTGTTTCCTGTCACTACAGAAGTTTATTTTGAAAAGACTGTATGCATGTAACGAGCGGAAATTGACACGTGTTGCTGTACATTCGAAGGAAAACGAACGAAAAAGGAGGAATAACTTTTTCGTAAGATATCAAATTAACTGACATTACGTTACAGTATTACTATAACTAGTTAATGATGTGCTATCACACCCCGCAAATGTTAGCTCCGCAGGTTTTAGAAACGTATATCTTCCAACCTCTCCGGGTACGAATATCACTATTACACGTGCCTCAGGCACAATGTTTAACTATGACTAGATTGAAATCCACAAAACCAGCCTGAAAATGAAGAAAGTCCAAAAAGATTGCTTGAGAGTCTATGGAGCAGAGCCGTAGAGTTGTCGGATGCTGATGCTACGCTGGCTGATGCTACGCTGGCTGATGCTACGTGAAGGGTCAATAGGGACAGATATATAACTATGTCTTATTCTGTCAGCACTGGCAGATAATGTGACATGAATACCTATTTGCATTGTGCAACAGTCCGACGGCTCTGGTAGAGGTAGTGGGCAAAGAGTAGAAGATGAGCAAAAACCTTAAAACCACAGAAACAAATATTTTCCTTCAGTATGACATCGCCAGGCACCACAGTGTTTTCCCCTCGCTCGAAAGCTGTGAGTAAGTGGGCAGGTGAGTGCATGCACACGTGTGAACAGTTGATGTCCTGCAGATATTGAATTACCGGCATCCCCCAATTCCCCCCCAATCTCCTCAGCCAGACAGTATCTGTCAGCAGACAGAGTCCTGTTCTCCGCCAGAGCTGCAGTCATCTACCCCATGGTGGGTTTCCATGGTACTGAGATACACTGGAGAGAAACAGTGTTGTCGTCCCTACAGAGTATGTGCTGTCTGATGTTTGCACATTCCACATAGAACTTCATCTCAGGCGTGGGGAATTAACTAAGTCAATACTGAAGGGAGGAAAAAGGAAAACCTTCAACATCACATCTTGCTTTCACTAAGCTTTATTTGGTTTAAGTTTCAACCCAAGGTAGTGCTTTGTCAAACAAAACCCCCTTTACAATTTTACTACCATTACATAGTTGATGAAAATATACCAGGGGTGAAATGTTGCATTAGGGGATAGATGTAGAGTACAGGTATTCGTTTTCCAATGTTCACCTTTGATTTAAGGCAGTAGTAGTTAGTAAGGTAGTTCTCAAATATTCACATCTTCCTGTGTGCCGTAGGAAAGTCATTCTCTTTATGGGTCTCAGGCAATCATTTGACGAAGTCCAGGAAGAAGCCAACTGTAACAGAAACCAAAATAAACACAATATGATATTATGACACAATGAAAAACAACTTTTGAGATATTTTAAATTAAAACTTTTGAGGTCCTGATTGCACCAGAGGATACAGGTGGCAGTTACTGATGGCTACAGACAGAGCCTCGACTTTCACTTTGCTGCTGTATTTACACAGGTTTTCAGTGCTGGTGCAGTCCGTCACATCAACATTACTTAAAAGTCTGGATGTTTGCTACCAATCCGAGACATTACCTTTAGTAAATAGTGTTGCCTCATGTGTTTTGGAGGAAATGTAATTGCTGTGTAGACTATGTTCACATTTTTTCTAGTCCATAGAGGGCTACATTGTTAGATCACACAGATATTTCCGTTTTTTGTTGTAGTTTTTTAAAATGTATCGGTGCTGTCAACCTAATTATTTGAATTACTTTTTTCTGTTTTCCAATTTTTTCTCTTTTTGTGAGGTTTTATTGTTATGTCATCATTTTGTTGTCTTTGTCATGTGGGTCTTCGTGTCGGGGCCTCTCCCCGAAGGGGTTTATTTCACAACAATGACCCGCTAGCTGTACATTATCTTGCTTATTACATAGCTGCTTACTTAAGAAATCAATGATTTGACACAACAATTGTCTGCCAGAGTCCGAGATCATAACTGCGTTCATAGCAACGGTCTGTTATACACAGCAGTGGTAAAGAACATATATTGCCAAAGAGTGAAAATCAATTGTTCGTTCCACTGCAACATCAGCACCCAGCAGGAAAGCTACACTTCCGCCATTTTGGACTGAAAGCGACTACCGGATGCCAGTAAAGCTTCCAACGAAAAAGTGCAGTACAAAAGTAACACAAAATTATTTCTATTCTATTGTCCATTGTGTTGAACAATAAAATATTATAGATATAATAAGCGTTTTCACAGCAGCGGCAGCGGCTGTTGTCTAAAAAACACTGGCGTTTCGACTCTTTGCTTCTATACTCTGGCAGTGGTCTGCTATAAAGAAATAACTGACAGTAGAATGCTGTAAATGACCAATCAGAAACAAGTATTCAACAAAGCCATGGAAATAATAATAATAAGAGATCACACAGATATCATACGGACAATGTGGACAAAGGTGGTTGGGTGCAGGAGATTTGACACCAGAGATTAGGGTTTGTGTCCTGTGTCCCTATGTTATGCGTAAATTATAAAAGCACTATGATTAATGCTAAGAAAAGATTGTGATTTTGGTTAAATAAACATAACGTTAACAAGTCCTTTTCAATATTTAAAGCAACAATAATTGGGTTTATTAGGCCACTTGGGGGCAGCAAATCAGGTTAAAAAACACACATTATCCCATTATAAAGTTTATATGCTGAACATGTTACCAAACAATCGCCTATTCAAACATCCAGCAGACACGACGCAAAGTTAACATTCATATGTTTCTGTTCACCTGTTGAATTTCAGTCCAATATTCACTCTCCTTCCAACTCTGTTTTGATCGCCGGCTCCTGAGAGAAACATGTCTTTCTTTATCTGCTATATGTACCGCTGTGTTCACAAGACAGTCATTAGCTTTGTCTGTCTGTCATTTGTTGCCAGGCAGGTAGCGTAGGCTACTGATGGTCTATCAGAGTTTTTTTTTGCTGAAACCAACACATTCTTACTCCCAACTCGTCAAATACCGCCACTTGGTCAGTCTCCCTCGACATCGGAGACCAACGCACAGGGTACCCTTCTTACGTTACTTTTGGATGGACCAGGGACAACGTGTCAATATACGCTCATTACATGTATAGTGTCCTTTCAAAATAAGCTTCCGTTGTCATAAGGAGTTAGGTTTAAGCAACACAACCACTTAGTGGTTAGGAAATGGTTGTAGTTGACGTTAACTTCACTGACTACCGACTTAAGTGACTCAAAGGACTGACGATACAGACGAGTCACGTGACTAAAGACTGACGTGACAAAATAAGTCAACGTTACTTTTAGTTTCACACGGGACGCGGACAACGGTCTCCTGGTTGAAAGTCTTGTGTCTGTTTGACCCATTCACCACCATAATTATCTGTGGCTTCGTCACTACACTACGTCCCCTTTCTCATTATATGCTGTCATTTGATCAATTTTTTTAATATAAATTATTGATAAGTGCAGCTTCAAATAAGAGGACAATCTTTCTGTAACCTTAACCAAGTGCCTAACCCTAAAAACCTTCTGTAGCTGGCATGAGCGGATGCTGTAGGAAAAACAAATTAAATATGTTGACAGTGAGCTTTTTGCAAAGTTGTTGCAAAAAACACAAATTCAGGCAGCATCATGTTTCTTTCAAAATGTATTTGGTGTTGCAAATTAGCAATACATACATTTACTTTTCAGGAGTGGTTTGTCTTCCTCGGCTTTGTTGACTCTCTTTCTGAACTTAAACACAGCCCTAAAAATGGGTCATCTCCAAAAAATGTTCTTCCATTTGCTGTGTTGCATATACCTCAGGAATCCTATTGAGAAAGAATAAAGGCACATAACTCAAAGAGCATGCTCTTGCGCCAAAACGAAATATCAATCATTAATTACTGTCTGTCCTGGGGCATAGTTAGATATGGCTCCGATTGTGAATTCTTCAATGCAAAGACATCGCTTTGTTCTTGATGTATTCGACCTGGGAGCCAAAAAAAGGTTTGGACCATGAAGGAAGATAGTTCAAGGCTGACGGATGTTAGAAAAAGACATATTTTGTCATAATAGAATACACTTACAGAGTCAACAGTTCAGCTTCATCAGTGCTAAGTTAAACACTGTCACACACGTGCATGCCTGGACGCATTCTAAGACTCACACACTTCATTTCCTCTTCCTATTTGTCCACTTGAGTTGCTCAGCATTTGCAACATGTCAACAGTTCTTATACACTAGTTGTACTGCTGTGAGCAGCTTAAACGGAGCACTGTGGTGAGGGGAAGCTGACATTTCTGACGTGTAGAACAGCTGCAGCTCCAACCCGGCTCAGCCTGAGACAGAAAAGAATGGCGGCATCTGCCGGATATATCATATCGCACTGCAGCAGCCATCAGTCAACAGCCACATTCATTTCTCTTTGGTGTCAATTAGTATCAGCCGTGAGATTGCAGTAAATCAGAGAAAAATACAACACAACACAACTGTGTTCTTCCAGTATAATATAAAGTAAAACAATACCAGTGATGGGCATCAATCATTGCATGAATTTGCACATTTATGTGTCAGCATAATTTCTTGGATGATGTTAATATGAAGTCCATATTAGGGCTCGACTGATACAGAATTTTTGAGGCCGACATTGATATTTGTGAGTTTTATACATCATTAAAGAGTTGCGACCAAAGTGAATGTTTATCATGCCATTGTGGATGATGACCTTTGCGCGGACGGTGGCTCCGAATGGTCAAACGACGCTCTTTTGCAAAAAAAGCATATCAAATCGAACCTGTTCCAAAAACTTTAATGACGGACGAAAGTTTTGAAGTCGGGGTGATTGACACAACGCAAAGTTGTGTTTATTTTTAAACGTGCAACAATTTCGAACAAAAAATACGGACTCGGTGTCCATAGGCGTTAACTGCAGCAGCTTTTGGACTACTATCTAGAACAATGTGTTCCTATGTGCACTGTTGTACAAACCAGTGTGTCATAAGCTGTACATTAATGCACACAATGAACACTCAGTTAGAGACTGAAACCCAATCCTCAAAAGTATGGGCATTGACAGGATTTAGCTTCTCCAGTGCTCAGTCAACACATGATGAAACACCTCCCCTCATCACTTGTTTGGACTGGTGTTGTTTTCTTCAAGAAACCCAGAAGACCTTTGTTCTGCCCTCTTGACCCCATAACCCTGCCCTTCCTTCAGACCACTCCTGCTTATCTGGTTTTCTTCCAAACTGCCATCACCAGCTCCTCACTGACACCTGGCTGCAAGTCAGTCAGCAAGAGACCCTCCCAAAGAAACCTCAGTCCATTTTTTGTGTTTCTGTCTCTCACAAACTGAGCTACAACCAGTGTGATTTCGAGAACACAAGCACTCTGCTGGCCATTTCTATTCTGTCTTTGGTGCCTCAGATCGATTTACTTTGACTTTTTTTTCACCACCAGATGCATCATGTTGCTCTACATCAAAGCACTGTCTTCACTGTGCCCCTCACCTTGGTGGGTCCAATTGTGTGCCATGTTTTGCAAGTATGACATGCAATGCCCACTGGGAAAAAGAGTAAGACAGACAGAGAGTATCGTCTTGCCCAACAAGGTCATGGTTGGTATTGGATGAAACAAAAAGAAGAGCTTCTCAAAATTCCCCATGATTCAGGTCTTTATAATGGGAACATCGTGATCGTGCCTGTAAATAATTCTGTTCTCATTTATGACTGTTTGAACTGTCAAGTTTAGCTTGGAGAGAACTCTGGGCAGTGTTCATCTGGCCAATGATGAGAAAAGAAGGCAAACATGAGCAAATCTAAGCATGGATTTATTAAGAGATTTGGATACATTGTTCCAATATGGCGGCCCATTCGTTCCAATGATAGTGGCAAATCGAATGCATGTGCCGAAAACATTTCCTCAGGCCTATGCATTTTTAAGCTTATAGATGGTGCACATTAAGGGCAATACATACCGGCTGTGTTTTTTGAAGCGTTTGAAATTTGCTTCTGTTTTACTAAATGTAATAATCCACACTGACTAAAAAAATTTAAGCTCCGAGGTCTATTTTTCTTCTCTGCCACACTTAAAGCAGAAGTAGGCAAGATTATAGCAAATATGATTAAAAAACGTTATTTTTATAAAATGGTCAGGTAATGAGACAGGTAATCTGAAAAAAATCATGTGCCTCTGTGTCCTCAAGTGTCCTCCGGTGCTACTAATGGCATCTGCAACATTTCACAGACCGGAAGAAAACAACCAATCAGAGCCGAGCTGGAACCCTGCCGTCTTTGAGCAGCTGTCAATCACTCGCAAACTCCGATCAAACAGTCGAACTAGGCAGCGCTGATCAAATATGAATCAATATTATGTTACTGTAATGCCTATTTCTCGCATTAAAATGTTTTCAGACACATCTTGTAGTGTACTGTTTAGCCTTAAAATGAGAAAGTTTGTGATCTGGCCGCCATGTTGACATCAGTTGAGGAAATAGGCCTACCAAGCACCGCCCACCAGCCGGAGCAGACAGCTTCACAGAACAGCTAGCATGGCTGTAAGATTTACGTAGATTTCTTTTCTATTATGACAAGTGATATAGTGATTGTGGCTGAACCCTGACAATCATAATCATCATCTACTTGTGTCTATTTAATGTTTTGTCTCCAACTACTGTGTAGACTGGAAGAGGCTGAGCCACATATGTAAAAAAAGGAAAAATCCAACCTTCTGAAACAAAAGCTAGCAGTCTGTAAAGACGTAGGAGGAGGAGGTTGACAAGATGGCGACAGGGAGAACAGGGTGACTTTGTAACATCTGTCCAGGGACTACAGATAAAAAAATAGCCTCTTGGCTAACTCTGGCGCATTTACAGCGATGTTTATTAATGTGAACTGTGCCCTATTAAATAAACCAATAAATAAAAAAATAAAATCCACCTCACATCTGATTTAATTTGCCATTTTGGTCTGTATGTGTGCTGGTTGAGAAGCACACAAAACATCCACTTTCACCAAAAAGAAACATGTTCCTGGACTTGACTGATGATGGATGCTGATCTTAGTAATAGTGGTCTGATGTGTCAAATATAATAACAGAGATAGATTTATATCATCTACAGATGAGCAGCAGAGGCATGATTTCAATGAACAGAAAATAATTTCTTCTGACATCTACTCACAAGTTATTCAGTGTGTCCCCCTCCAACTTTGGGCCATATGCCATTGTGTACCAAAAAGAAAACCGCTTTCAAACATCTACTCGATGGATATGAAATCATAATCTGATTTACACATGCCACATCATACAGTATGTGGTTGCCTTTCAAAGCCTCAGTTATGCAATAGCTGTTCCACTGACT
Source organism: Sebastes fasciatus (assembly GCF_043250625.1). Classification (NCBI taxonomy): domain Eukaryota; kingdom Metazoa; phylum Chordata; class Actinopteri; order Perciformes; family Sebastidae; genus Sebastes; species Sebastes fasciatus. Next base: position 28,630,008 of record NC_133801.1, read on the forward strand.
CATTGCGCTGGCAGGAGATTATATTAGGGACTTTTTGAAATGGTAATCATCCCACTAGCTCATAGAATAGGTGAGTAAATACCCCAGTTTACTCGAAGGCATGTATTTACTCTGTAATATATGTTTAAGGGGTTGTTATGTGCTCCAATTAATCCTTTTGGATACACCCATAAACCTGAATTGATGAGTTGCCAAACCTGCCCGGTCTAAATGAGCAACAGACATTACAGTAACCTGATATCACATATAAACCTGTGGGTGCTTTGTAGAGGTATGTGCATAGGTAATGTGCGAGGGTGGTTTTGATTTTTGATGTTTACATGTGTGAATTTGTAGAACCATGTATGTAAATGCGTGTTTGTACATGTATTATATGCTGTGTAGTGTTGCGTGCCACTACACAAGCATACTACCTCATTTCTCCTGCTCATGGAGGAATGTCGAGTGCCTGGCTTGGCAGCACGGCGGCATCATCTAGTGCAGCTGTGGGATTCGGTGCCAGTGGCTCTGCTACCCATCAGTCATGGAGTCATAGCAGGCCAACAGCTGACCATGCGCCACACAGCACCACATTAAAAAAAAAAAAAAACTGACAAAACAGTGATGTCAGTGTATTTGACGGGACATACTGTAACAGCAGCAGCAGCCATTGGCCTGGCAGTCCTCAGGGGTTTGTGGAAAACAATCCCAGCTATATAGAACCAGAAAAAGAAAAAAAACCTCCGCCCACAAGTCTCCTACATGTTCTTTTGTTGGAACATTATGTGTTTATCTTAAATGGAACTCAGTCAGGCAAGGACAAGAGAGAGAGAGATTTGCAATTCAGTAACGCATGTACTTAGAAAGTGAACAAAACAGCACATAACCTGTTGTTTCTAATGCACACAGGGGTGCCTTAATATTACTTGAGGCCCCGGGGCTACGGACATTTTGGAGGCACTCCCCTCCCTTCACAATATGCCACCGCAACTTCAATTCAGAATCACTCGTCATCGGACAAAGACAAATATTAAATGGAGTGCCCTCCTGATCATTAACAGTAATATGAAAGTCATCATTTCATGACAATACGTCGACACAAAACTAGGTTATTGAGCCAAGCAGCCTGTGTGCACAGCGGCATCATGAGAAGATACGTTTTTTTTCAATAAAAAACCCACAAACATCACAGGCAAGGAATTGGTATAAATTTGGGGTGGTGGTTTTGGGGTCCTCCTCCAAGAAAATTGGAATGTTTTTGACTTAAAACAAAGCAATTTGACATCATTTTGGACCATTATTATTACTAGATAACGCCCAAAAAGTTTAAAAACTTGCTGTAATAGCTATTTTATTATTTACACAGCCTTCGTCTGAACATTTAATTCTTCTGGCAACGTTTGCTCTGTAAAATCCCATTCTGTAAATCAAAAGAGCAGATTCACAAAACTTTTTGACCATGGGTTCCCATCTCCAGACTTCCAGACCCCTACCTGTTCCAGGTCTCTCTGCTCTAACATACCTGAAGCTCAGCTCTGATCCAACAGCAAGGGCTTCTGAGTTGCATCTGCTATGTTATTATTGTGTTATTCATTTATTTTCCACTGCTTGTGGTCAATAAACTGATGACGCTGACAGCGGTGCATACGGTAGATGGGCTACGGCAAAAACGCTTGCATGTTTTGGATTCACAGTGTAGAGAAAATGAACATTTATCACACAGGCAGTGACAGTCTTCTTGTACTTATTCAGTAACTACGTAATGTTTATTTAGCACTCAGTTAGTGTGATGAACATCGCTTTATCAGTGCTTATCATCGCGCATTAGTAAACAACCAGTTCCGCCCCGGCATTCAGCCCCGATAGGCCTGTGCATAAAGAGGCCATTGACTGCACTCTGGAACCAAAATCTATATTTAGTGGGCCCCAAGTTTTGGTCTTCTCAAAACCACGGCATACATTTGTAATCTGTAGACGTGACTAGGGCTGCACAGTTAATCCAAATTTAATCAAAATCGCAATATGGCCTACAGCAATTTTCAGATCGCAGGATTTTTTAAGGCAAAATGTGTTACAAAATATCATTTAGCCACAGCTGCCCCATTAATTGCAATTCATTTTGTTGCCAATGTGAAATAGATCTTTTCTCTGCAGTGTATCACAGTAACAGTAACCGACATGTTTATAGCATGAAAGCTATTAAAAAAAAATCAACAATAAAATCCCTGCGAGGACATGAAATGGTAATGGGTCAAATTTGTAAGCACTAAATCTCTGTACTTCTGCAAAGATGCAGCAAATCTGAACTTAATTGCCATGACTTATGAAAGTATGAGGGTAGGATCCACACTCTGTACTCCATAATATCTTCCACATGACACTAACTACGACAAATTTTCTACATTGAAATAATTACTTCCAAATTATATAAAACACATAACTCTGACAGCCGCTGCATATTCCAAATTGGAATTGTGCTTCGAACATTGTGTACAGAACAGGATAGGATGTCTATTCCTGTACTTCCAGGCGTGCGCATATGTTTTGTGTAGATGGAAATCCAATGCCAATTTAGGCACATATAATTTCGATTTTTGTTGCTGGAGACTTATTATTTCACAAGCACATTTTTTGGCTTGGAAATGTAAAAGAATAGATGTGCACACTGCCAACATGCACGCTGTGTGAACTCCAAATAAACAAAGTCTGTTCACCACATGAGAATCTTTACAGGGGTGAAAACACAATGCTACCACCCCCCGCTGTCGTACTGTTTCACAGCATTCCAGTGCTGATGAAGACATCTTGATAGAAGCTCAGAGCACTTTTGCGACACTCGAGGGAAGAGGGCACTGACACATCACTTGGAATTTGCTAAATTACTTTTTCAGATCCAGGAGAGTGAAGATTGGTGGTGACCATCTTTTGACTCTGAGGATGGTGTCAACGCGCCCTGCTAGCCAGCTTCACTGACGTCAGTGTTTTCCACAGTTTTGCTCTTCAGTGCGCTGACCTCATATCAGTTTTCACCACCAAAAATACTCAAAATAGTCGAAGGTGCAGAAAGATTGTACCTGCCTTACCCACAGCGCATCTCCCGCATGTCCCTCCGGGACATCATTCCTCACCCTCCCCTATCATTTAGGGAAAGGATAGTTGCAGGTTTTCAAAGTGACAGAGTGAAGTATTGTGCTGTGGTTTTGACAGTACCCTCCTACACACGTAACAAATAGACTTTCTTTTGCCAAAGCCCTCACGTATAGGGTGTTTGTTACCGCCAAATACCTCCAATTCATCTTTTCCTCTTGACAAAGAATCCTGTGTCCTCTGCATTTGTGCGCAACTGACTGTCATTACACCCCCCTTCTCACTTACGGTTTGGAATTGCATTTTTGTTTTTGTACGTAACTTTATAGGAATGGTGTAAACAACGAGATATGTCCACACAGTTTGTTTCATCTTTGTATTGTTTTGTCCATTCAGGGTTACCATGCTACCAGCTTCCTTTTATTTTTTGCATATGTTACCCTTACTTTATTCTTTATACAGTAAACTGCAATGTTAAGTTATTAGCGTATTCTAATAAAAATATAGTAAATAAAATGTTTGATGTTATCTAGCTGCAGCTATTATATTGCTGGAACATCTCTCCATCCTCAAATGTGCATGCAACAGAAATGTTTTTTTTCCTTTTACATACTCAGTGTATATTTTGTCTCTTCATGTAACAGATATCATTTCTTTTGCATTCGACAGTTATGCATCAATAAGTAAGGGATAATGTACAGCAAGCCGGTCATTGCTGTGAAATAAACCCCAACAGGGCGATGCTGCACCCCGACGCATCACCCTGAATGGATTTGTTTAACAAAAATGACCCACTAGCTGAACATTATCCCGCTTATTACACGGTCACTTACTTAAGAAATCAATAATTTGACACAAAAACGGTCCGCCAGAGTCCAACATCACAACTGCGTCCATAGCAACGGTCTGTTATACATAGCAACGGTCTGTTATCAAGAAATAACAGACCGTAAAACACCGTGATTGACCAATCAGAATCGAGTAATCAACAAAGCTGTGTAATAATTACATTTAAACCTGCAGTAGGCAGAATGTTTTTGGCATCATTGGGCAAAAATTCCATAATAACCTTTCAGCATATTGTAATTCAAGTGTTCTGAGAGATAACTAGACTTCCGCACCTCCTCATGGCTCTGTTTTCAGGCTATCACATATCTAACCCGTGACCAGAGAATTTGACCAATCAAAGGTCATTTCAGAGAAGAGAGAGTGTTCCTATTGGCTGTGCTTCAGCTGGTGGGCGGTGCTTGGTATTTCCTCAACTGATCTCAACGTGGCTGCCGGGTCACAAACTTTCTCATTTTACAGCTAAACAGTACACTACAAGATGTTTCTGAAAACATTTTATTCGAGAAATAGGCATTACAGTAACAGAATATTGATTCATATTTGCTCATCGCTGCCTAGTTTGACTGCTGATCGGAGTTCGTGAGTGATTAACAGCTGCTCAGAGACGGCAAGGCTTCAGCTTGTAGGAGCTGAAAGTTACATCAGTGCACAAATTTGAGAAGACTGAACCAAAACACTAAAGTTGCAGGCCCTAAAATCAAAACAATGAACTGAAAGATGCTTATGGGAACTGAAAACTTGGTGGCAATTCTCTGTGGGTTGGTCACTACAAGCAACCCCTTTCGCATTGCACATTTGACCCATTGTTGACCCATAAAAACATTGATTAGTACAGCTATAAAGGTGGCTGCATATGGCAGCACTACAGAATGCTGCCTGTGTGATTTACCATCAAAAATAATGGGCACATTTGTAAATAAATTACCATTAAAATCCCCTCTAGCGCATTTCAACCTTTGACTGCTTCTCACGGAGAAGAATTGCATATTTGAAGGTGCCTGCCCACATAATAATGGCCTCATTCTCCGAAAGTATGCTCTATTAACATTTGGGTGTTTCACAGACAGAAGTGTAACACTAAACGCTTGTGTTGTGAAGATTATCCTGGGGCTTTTTCATCGACATACTGGGCCTCTACATGTCTGTGTGGCTTTAGACATGGCTGTTACTAGTTTGCAGCCATTATGAGTGGTCGGTCCATCAGCCAGCCCCTTCACAGCTGTCTAACCCTTGATGGGCAGCTAGAAATTGAAGCTTTACAGTATTTTGGCTTCTTCTCAAAGCTATTTTGTCCCAAGGCTCAGTGAGATGAAGTCCTGGCTGTTGACTAGAACAGGAATGTTTAGGCCTGTCCTGTCAGTGGGATCAAACCCCCAACACCCCCTCGTCTAATTGACAGTTCTGTGAAGTTTAATAATTGCTTTGCCTTAAGCTTTGTTATTTGCACTGCTCTCTTCCCACCCACTAAGGACAGTGGAGCTGTAGCAATTGTCTAGAAACACAAAGAACCTTTATTCACACTGGTTCCGTATATTCCCCCCAAAATGTACTGTTACAACCTGATCTCATGGGACGGCGTATAAACAGCACAACATTTTAAGGACATTACGCGTGTCACAATAACCCATTTTAGGCTTTTTTTGTGTCTCATTTCAAACTGTAACACACAATAATGTTGCGAAATGGCTTTTCACATGTCAGATTCAACGCCAGCAGCGGTGGGATAACTTCCGACGCTGCAACCTAATGCTTCGCTGTGATGGTAGTGACATGGAGTCTGAGCTTGACGCTGTCGGAGTCCACGGCCACCAATGCACGTGGCCAGCTGCTTCCACAATCAGCGGGCTCTGCCGCCGCTGTTACGTGACAGGGAAACGCTGGAATATTTTGACAAAATATTTCAACTGGGAGCTCAGCTGGCTGCTAATAACTAAGGCTTGTTGGGCGTTTCACTGGAGGCTTCACAGCCTCACGCCCCCGCCTTAGATTGACAGTTTGGACCAGAGCATCGGCCAAATGAATAATGAGGGTGTCTACTGTTTGTCTTTTTGACAGTTATGATATTGTAACCTTAGTTCTACAAGCAAAAGCGGAGCCCTCTACCAAGGGGGTCCTGTCACTCCTGCGCTGCTCGCTGAAGAAGGTGTGGGATGTCTTACAGCAAGGGACGCTGTCTTATATACTGTGTGGTCCGCACATTCGGGTAGGCACGTCCTGATTAGCCGGCTACGTATATGCAGAATTCAGTGGACAAATGCGTGCTCATGATTGGAGTTGGGTATTACCCATAGAGTCCAGTAGAGGGCTCTGCCTGTGCTTATAGAACCAGGGTTACAATATCGTAAACTTCATTACCGCGAAATTGTTGTGGTCATGTTTAGCAATAAAACTACGATAACAGCCGCAGCTAGGTTTAGGCAACAAAACCACCTAGTTAGGTTTAGGAAAAACATCATTGTTGGGTGTAAAATAAGTATGTAAATAAAGTAAAATATGTGCTTAAACATTGTAACATAAGTATGGAAAACATTACATTAACGTTATTTCAAAATAACTCAACAACACCCACCTACACCCACCTACTGTAAGCAGTCTTTCTCACTTTTTATTCTACGTCACTAGGTCTGAACATAGCATATTCATGCGGATGCATTTACATTGCAGTCAGTACAGACTAGGTGGCGTAAAATGACATGCCAAAAGCAAGAACAGTATTCTTATTGCATGTAAAATTACCTACCAATTGCCTTGCCATTCATATGCCATTTGGTGAGACTGCTAAACTGCTAGACTACAAAATATAATTAATAATATTCCAAATATTAAAAACGAGTGCATGCTCAGGAATGAGGCACAAATATAACACCTGGATATGTAGGTAAAACACACAATTGAATAAATGAACTGAACTCATGACCACCAAATGGAAGGCAAATGTATGATCCAATTCAACACACCGTACCCCAGCACATTAAAACACATACAGTGGCTGACTTCTTTCATGACATCATCTCCCAAGGTAGAAATGATCGTCAACAAGATCAACAAGAACCACTCTGACAAGATGTATAAAGAATGTAGGACTCGGTCATATAGCAACGCCACAAGTGAGCTCTCATTCTTCGGGTTAATGGCGTGGTTGTAGAGCAGTCTTCCTCTGGCCCATAAGGGGCAGGTGTTAGTTGTAAAATCCAACCGCGAAGCTCCCCCCTGCTGTTTACTAGCCCAGCAGGCCAGGCCAGGCGTGAGCCCTGCGCTAATTGTACATCAATGCCCAGCTCTACAATAGGTAATCTCTACCAGGTGCTGTCATTCATGCGAACATGAGTATGTGATCGCACAGAACTACCATGAACAACATGAATATAGCATGTTGAGGCATTCCACACACACACACACACACACACACACACACACACCTGCTTGGATGGAGTCCAGGCACAAAGAGGTCGTTCTAGTCTGGGCTCCATTTCAAGGAAGTTACACTCAGACACTAATTGTAAGAGATTTACAGGGAGCAATATAATTGATTGACTTAATTTAACACAGTGTGAATGGTCATTTCTCACTCACTCTGTAAAAGGTAGCTCTGGGTGGATCAGGTGGCCACTCGGTCCCTGGAGTCAGAGTCTAGTTAAAGCCGGTCTGCGCCGACTATACAAAGGTATGGTACCTTATTTCTTCATGACTAAAAGAGACTAAAGCTGACAAGAACAAGATTCATATTATATATATTATACAACTTAAAACCCCTTTTATGGATCTAATAGATTTATTGTATAGTAAAAGCCATTATCTACAAGAGAAGGTAATACTAGACCAACCTCTATAGGTAATTAATAATAGTATTTTTTTTTTAAATGTTCAGCCTGGGTTTTGTAAATTACAAAGGCTCTTCTTAGAGTTATAAATGCACAATATATAACGCGGCGGAAAAATAATTTTTTTTTTCTGGAACAAGGTTGATTTTTCTGAGCTTCGCAGCGCAAATAAATGTATCAACTAGTGATGTAACGATTAACCGATAATTGTCATAAGAGTCATATATACGGCTACGTCGACACAAAACTCTAAATCCGACTCCACTTATGAGGGGAATTGGTCAAAAATCAATATGCCCGTCATAAACCGATACAAATAGCTCCACTTGAGCTACCTTTTACGTGTTATGTGTGTATATGACATGGATGTGGTAAGAGTGGAAAGAGAGAGAGCAAGGTATCTGTGTAGCTTCTCCTCTATCATGACCATGATCTTTGAGATCCTCATTTTTTCATTCATCTCATTCATCTTCTCTTCTATCTCTCTCTTCATGCCCCCCCATCCCTTTCTGATACACTACAAAAATGTTGTATCATGGCACTATTTTGTTCAGGCAACAAGCAGCACATACAAGAAAAGAACAACCTGTTCAATTTGTTGAGGATCCTGAGAGAAAATGTACAGTATGCCACAGAAATTTTAAATTTGATGAAGCACTAACACTTAACAATCCATTTTACATATTATTGAGTAGTTACTAAGGCACAAGTAAATACCAAAGCCTGTGTGAGTGCAGTCAGAGAGTAAAATCTGGGAAATTAATCAAAGGTGAGACTGAAGAATTGGGTGGACACTCAAAACATTGGTAAAAAGAAAACTTTCACTCTGGAAACATTTTTAGTGATGAAATTGCCAAAGTGCCATTGTTTGATTTGCAACAATCTGAACCAGCTGGGCTCTGACCCACTCATAGCTAAATTGTCTCATGTCGTATGGGGTGACTCAACCACTATAAACCAGGAATGGCAGAGAGAAAGGGTTGATGGTGGAGATGGATGATGAGTGAATGGATTGTGGACGGAGAAAAAACAAGGATTGGGTGGGGTAAAGAGGAACAGAGGTGGATGTAAATGAAACCATTCCTCAAACAAATAGAAACCAACATTTTCCCTCGGGATTATTAAGAAATGAGCTGCAGCAAATTATTCCAAAGAAAGGATCAAACATTTTATTTGAAGGAAAAATATGATATTTTTCTGTATTTTTCTTATTGTTAACAAATCCCATGAAAAGTCATAAAACAAAGATGAGTTGATTCGTCTCTTTTCTGCCTATGTTGATCAGCCTCAAGCTCATTGGTTCCTACTGAAGACTAAAAGTGGGTTACAGATATTTTTAAAAAGCCAGCAAGTGGACCTTGTCAAAGCAAAGCTATGAAGTTTCATTAAAAAAAGGATAAATAATTTCCTAAAATTATGAATTGAATGAATTCCTGGGCGTTGTAGTTTTTAGCAAACGTTACACAAACAGGAGTAAATTGTAATGCATCTGTTGGGCACTATTTTGAGCTGTGGATTAACACACATTTGGTGTGGTTATAGTTAGCCAGCACAACACAGGTTACATTTTTCACAGGTTATATACTGTTTGAAAGAGCTCAATATGAGATTGGGAGCATTTCTATTGCCTCTCAACGGCTTACAACACACACAGAAGGAGAGTGACTTCATTCTCTGCTCAGGTAGACATTACAGGTAGACAGTAGTTGTTTGCTGCTATATTAATGCCTTTAATTTAACCTTTAATGAATGAATGTTCATGATATGGATATCATATAATATTAGCCTGTAGGTTGTTAAAGGATTACAGATACTAAAGATCAGGTTTTACATCCCTCAAAGTTTTTGTCTAGTTTAATTTGAACACTAGATAACATTTAACTTCATGATTGCTCACCTCAGTTTAGTAGTGGCATCCTCTCCGGTTTAACAGCTATTACCTTTGCTTGGCTTTTTTCCATGTTTCCCACCCGGAGTTTGACTTACATCATACAGGCTGTCACATTAACAAGTCAATGACGTTACTCAGTGACACGGAGTAACAAGGGGTCAGTGAACATGCCAGAAGACGGAGCTGCTGTACAGCTGGGAACCACAGTGCCAACCAGCTATACTTTTATTTGAGTAGCAGTCAGCATTTCACTTCTTACAAACACCTGTGAAACATGTTAGAAGAGATACGGTGGTGTTTTTAATCAATCAATAACCCACATCATATCTATAACATCAGAGGTGGACAGTGCCAAAGAGACAAACATCTAAGCCAGTTCCCAAGTAAATAAATGTGCGTTAATACCATAGTTAGGTATTGTATCAACACAACACACACAGGCTACCAGAGGATTGTAGTGATGTTTAAAACATGCAGGTGGTTTTCCCCTGCCACATGTGATTTAATGTTTGTGACTCAGAGATCTTATCATCGGTAATAACACACCTGTGTCATCATCAAAGAGAAGAGAGGCTCTATTACTGACATTCAGGGTTATTAAAATTCATGTTAAACTGCACTTCATTGTTGTTTGTCAAAGTTCCTGATAAATCTAGTTGTTCAAGATTTGACAAATAGCTGCTTGGATGGAATTACTTGTTCAAAAGATAACAAGATTTCATGTTTAACCACTGGCCTGGTCATAGTTCTTCTGTTCTGATCCTACAGGGGAAAAACATCACTTATAACTTTAAGTCTTAGAACAAAAGAATGTATTTTGGTAAGTTTATGATCATTTATGGCCGTGTCTAATTGATAAAGGTGTTTCCAGTATATTATGTGGAGTAGATAAGGGTCTTTCAGCCTAACAGAAAATAGCTACTGTCAAATTCAAGCTCCAGCTTATTTGTCATTTAAACTGTAAAAAATTAAAGTTAAGATGAAATAACGTCTCCAGGCCAAAGTATAAAACTTAAAACCATCAAGACAAACACATAAAACAGATAAAGTCGGTGCATCTGAGTGCAATAAAACATCCAAGTATGTTCCAATAAAGTGCATATAGCTGTGTAAAAATATAAAACAAGATATATTTATAAATACATGAACATATAAGCATATGTGCAAAGTAGCAATAAAAATAATATAAGGTGTCTTGGTTTATATTTCATTCATTCAACCTTTATTTAAATCTTGAGGAATCATTGAGGCCGTGTTCTCATTTACAATGATATGTGTTTAAGTTAACTGAGGTGTGCTGTCTAACAGTCTGGGGGCAGAAGTTGTTGCTTGGACCGGTGGTTTTGGACGTTAAGTTTTAGTTTCTTCTCACATAGCAACTTCTGTCACTTTTTGTGTCTGTAAATGGGTGCAAAACTATCAATGATTTCCAGGTGAGACTGTTTGAAAATGTACTCCATGCATATCCCCATTTGTAAAATGCATTGCACCTTGCCCCTATCATCTCACAGGCTCTTCTCTGCTTTGTAAAACACAAACTTATCACTAGTTAAGACATCGGACACCTTTTTTCCCTGGTCAAAGTCAATATTTTACCCGGTCATTCAATCAATCCATATGGTAATCCTTATAGAGTGCTGGGTTTCCTCGACAAACCCAATGGGATTTTTCCATTGGGTTTAGTTTAGTAGGCTCATCTAGCCACTTGTTAACAACTGCCTTTTTAAGACATACAGTATAAATGCTTCAAAATTTACGAGTGGGGTATTTATTGGTATGTTTTATGTCGTAGAACAAAACGTTAAAATCTCTTCAGCTTGTGTTAACCATAGACCTTATTTCAGGCATCCAACTAAAAACCCAATCAAAAAACCCATTGACTTCCAGACGAGGGAACCGGAAATGCTTTTAGGACTCATTCCTGTTGCGCTCCATAGAAGCTTATGCATGATCCTCTTTCTTTACCCATTGCTTAAAATATGAAAAAGATTACATGATTATAAATGCACACATATGGTATTCCCAAACACTCCTGCATGCAAAAAGCCTTCTAGCTGCCTCAGAAAGAGTCAGTGCCAGAAAGTGACGAAGATCATCCAAAAAAGGAGCAAGGAAATATGCCATTGGTGTGTGTGTGGAGATCAGTGTTGTAGTCAAGACCAAGACCAGCACGATTCAAGACTGAGACAAGACCAAGACTTTGAGGGGTTGAGGCCAAGTCAAGACCAAGACCAGACCAGAGCGAGTCCAACACCGCATGACACACTTACAATAAAATGTACCACAGCAGACTCCTGAAATGGATCTAAAGGATCCACATTCCCATACAAACACCCACATCCATATCTGTTATTGCCATATAGACTGTATATATGTGTATGTATAGTGGATGAGAAATGTCTTGATAAATAATCAAAAGACAGAGCAGAGGTGTCCGAGTAATGTTTGTCTGAGACCAAGACAAGACGGTAAAAATGCGGTGGACTCTGTTACAAGACCTTCAAAAAGTGGTCTTGAGTCCGGTCTCTAGACCAAGACCGATCTTGAGTACTGCGAAACTGGTGGAGATAATTGTTTTCAACAACGTTCGAGAATACAAAACAGATTCATAGATCAGTCAGTGGGTATGTATCAGCTAAATTTAACAAAGCCCAATATAAAATACGGGGAAATTGGGGCTAAAAGGGTAAACAATTGCTTCAGACAGGGAAATGAATGAGTATCACAAGCGATACTCACATTTACCTTAAAATACCTGCTATGAAGAAACTGATCCTGGGTACTTAAAGTGAATTTAGGTTATTTCAGAGTGAAATGATGAAGTGAATTCAAGTATTTGTGTTCATAGCTTGCAAGTTTTTCCAGGGGCTGAAGTTTGCCAGAAGATAGTTTCATAATAGCAGCATATTTCTCCATCTGGCCTCACAATCCTACGCTGAAGTTGTTGTCAAAACAGTCTCCAGACGTTTAAGTTTTCCAGACTCTGTCACTGATCCAGACTACAACGTGTAAGGCTAAGAAAAGGTAGAAGAGACCGAAGCACCTGTACTTTTTTCTGTTGCGGTAGTTTTAATTAGAAATCTTGTGAAGTATGCAGGTGATCCATCAGAGTCTGTCGGGGCCGGTCCTCCTCTGCTCTCCTCCCCGCAGCTAACACGTTCTACATATGGAATCTGAGAATGATAAATGGAGCTGGCAGTCAAACACCTCTGTCACGCCTACGCTTCTTAATCTCGGCTCCTCATAGCATCCTCACACCCCTGGTTTCTATCTTTCAGCTACTACAACAGGGCAGCTGTTAGAGGGAGATTACATTGGCTTTTTCTTTGTCTTATATAAACTTTGGTTTTTGTGTTTGGCTAATATTTGGATGTGCATGGCAACAAATCGACATAGCAAAACGTCTGCATTGTACCACCCATGACTTAAAACAGTGGGAGTATGCATTACTCATGGTTATTATGATGTTCTGTTACTATATGATACTGTTCTGCTTTCCTAACATGTTCTATTGTGTTCTACTCTAAAAACTTTCAAAGGAATATTTCTTTAAAGGAGATGTTTCAACCTGGCATTTTTACATGCAAACTTTACACTCACCACCTGCGTGAGTTCTTGTTTCCCAGAACCTTTACAATGAAAGGGCGAGTGCTTACCTAGCATGACCCATAGACTCATAGAAATATGCCAGGTTAAAACATACCCCGATTTTGATGTAAGTAGCCACCGCTTAAAATATTAGCATCTGTTCTCCACTCAAAATACATTTTCTAGCCATTAAAGGAAAATAATTACTCCACATTCTACATTAAAAGCATTCATGTAATCACATGCTGCTTTCAGTTATCCTTTACTATAGGCTAATGGTAATAAAGTAGCAGGACTTGAATCATTGCTCATGTCACGACAGCCCAAGAGAAGTCTGATAAACTACTCCCAAGTGGCCTTTTGTGGAGGTATTTCCACATTACAGTCAATGAAGCTGATGGATTAGAGGCTTGAAGCTGTCAATGAAGGCTCTCTGATGGATGCTACTAGTGTTGTTAAAGTGGGATTCCAGTCTGGAAATTGCAAATGGATCAACCATCTTAAAGCTTGAATGATCTAGGGTCAATAATGATTGGTGATGTGTGTCTGTTTTTGTTTCTTTAGTGGGACCACTAGTCTATAAACTGTAATGGATTGCCACTAACCAGTTAGTGATTAGCCATTACAGTAGGCTATTGATTGTTGGTGGAACTAATCAGGTTTGTAGTTTTATGTACCTTTTCCACTGTGTGATCACATCGATACTGCAGAGTCCTGGGTTGGTGAGGTGTGTTCGGATGCCTCCCACCATGCATTATGGCAGCAGACATATAGACTTAAATCTCATTGACTATGTTTACATTTACAAAATATTCAGATTTTTGCCCTTATTCCGAAAAAGACAGTATTCCTATACGAAGCTGTTTACATGGCTAATGAAAATGAATATTCCACTAATATTCCCGTTTACATGCATGCATGCATAGTCCGATTAACGTAACCGGTGGCGGACTTGTTCGATCGTGCAAACGCAGCCTCCCTCTTTCATTCCTTCAACCACCTTCTTGAAAAGGTCGGCGTTGTGATATTTGTGCATAACCAAAAAAAACTGTTGATATCCAAGTCCTTCATAATGTTTAAAGTAGGTTTGTTTCTCCTTCCGACCAGAAATGTGGACTTTTCTTTTGGGCATGCATCTCCGTAAACTGTCGGCTCGTTGGTTTGTGTATAACGCGCAGGGCTGGCCGTAAACAGGATTGAGGTCTTGTGTCGCAAACTGCCATCAAAACCCCAATTGGGACGCATATTCCGAGCGCGCTGTATACATGTCTAAAAATGCTCCTAAAACCCATATCGGAAAATGCTCCATTTGGAATAAGACCTAATTTAGAATATCCAAATGGAATATGCTGGTCACATGACCCGTATATACTACGTCACCTGCTCTGCATGTTGCTCGTTGTACTACGTCACTTGCTTTAAGTGGACTATCATTACAATTGTATTTGTGATACATCGAAGACAAACATAACCTGCTACAAAATACGTTTTCCTCCAAACCTAATTTAGAATGTCGTTTATTTGTATGGGAACATAACTTTGTAGGACACAGGGCTGGTTGGATGATATCATAAAAGCAGGCTGCGCCAGATGTTTAGCATGGCATTTGTACAGGCATTTCTCTGGCTTTACTTCTCACAGAACAAATAATGGATCAGGTCTGGCTTTTGTCCTGGGTGGTGAAGTGGGCCTGGGTGGGTTATTTTAATCCTCATATTGTCTCAAACTTTTCAAAGACATCAAACCTATGCATCAGCTCAACAGTTCACCTGGTATAACTTCTGTAACTGAACACCAAATGCTTGTTCCTTAGCTCCTCCACTCTTCTTATATCCCCTCTATTTTTGATTCTCAGATAGTTCAAGGGCTAGATCACCTATTTTCACATGACGAAAGGGTGTTTCATTTGTACAGGCACCACCTATTTTGAAGAGTACTGCACTCATAGGTCTGTAAGGGACTTTGGATGAAAGCTCTAAAACACTTTATGCTATTCTCATTTCGATTTTTTTTTTTGGCAAAAGGAGCACAATTTCAAACATGTTTATATAATGCTTTTTAACACTGTATTTCATTAAACTGACATTAATGGCACATTTATTTCCACTTGTGTCCGAATGACGAATAGACGACAATGATGGATGAAGCATAACTGACTGTATATGGGTGTGAAAGCTTTTTCCAGACAATGTTCTCTCCCTTTTCTGCAGAAATACCAGAGGTATTCTCACGGTTTGTTCCAGAGACGTTGGCCTTCTCATAACTGAGAGGCAGATGAGGAAAGTGTAGAAAGAATAGAAAAACAAAAGGGGGTACATTCATACCCCAAAATCTGATATACAGTTCATCAGATATCCATCCAAAACTATAAAAAATGTCAGCACATTCCAGATTCCAAAATCAAGGAGGACAAAATACTAGCATTTCACTTGTACAATTGGCCCACATCATAATAGACATTCGCTGATGCATTTCGTCACGCAGCCTTGCGCCCTGGCCACACAGGGAACATCACCAGTACATGACGGCTGCCTCACTGAACTAATGCGTCTCTCACGCATGTGGTGTCCACACTGGCAGCGTTTCTGCTGCTGCTGCCAGCCCTTTCTTTCTACATAGAGTTTGCCTTTCACAATGGCCATTTTATTTTATTATAAATGTCATTTATATTTGTTTTTCACAAAAAAAGGTTAAGAAATGTGTGCTCATTTGTAAATTATTGTAATAATCCACAATTAAAACCCAGTACTTTATTCGTTCATGGAGAAAAAATATTGATATCTGACAGCTTTGAAACAAGTCATATCAGTCAAATTCTAATTGACAACCGTATTTCATGGATTATGTCTTTCCATATTCAAGGTTTCGTCTTTTGGCATTGCGTCATTGCTTCTCGATCCAGAAAAACATCCTTCAAAAGTTACATCTCCGCATTAATGTCCACGCTCAATATGTAGTCAAACATGGTTCCCAGAAATATTTGGATAACAGGACAGGACGAGTTGGATGTGAATTTGAAAGCCTAACATCACCTGTAAGTCATTAACTTCCATGGAGAAAAGGTCTTTACTAAAGAAATGCACTGAATGTAATTCAGTCCTCTAATTGTATTAGAGGGCCCTTCCCAACATGTAGTATGCAAGTTCTTTTCAGCGAGCTATGAAATCACTGCCAAGCTTCAGTTTCTTCATTAGTTAAAGATACAGTACTTAATTTAAACTGCATGGCAAACATTACAAAGGAGAAATGAACGTCCACATGTTAACACTTATTATCAATCCTTTTGTGTTCACATTGAATGTGAATTTGTACCACATATGGATCGACTAGATGTGCCTTTGCACGCACCAACAGAGTGCGTGGAATGTGGCAGTGTGTGACAATACAGCATCTGACTGACCTTGAAATGTCCCAGAAACAGTTCTTTCTCTTATTTTTATCCAGATCCCTCTCTTTTTCTTTGTCTTTGTCTGTGTTCACTATTTGGAGTCATAAAGCCTCGTGATAAGCATGAATTAGCATGAAATCAAGTTGAAAATTGATTTAATTTTAAGTTCAAGTTAAGTTGAATTTATATGTAAATGCTAGAACCCCAAAAATTGTTTATATAATACTAATTAGTTTTGGGGGAATGTAATTGCTGCCATGTTATGTTCACTGCAAGAAGAAAATTCAACTTTTTTTGCTGCACATAAATCATAGGGGGTGGAAAGCACTGAAAGAACATTGACACCGTAGGCTGTTTGCATCCAGAGCCCCACATGTGTTTAGGTTTATTCAAAAACACAGATATTTGATCTTTCCTTAAATGCATTGAAAGCAAATTTTCCATGACTGTATTAAGAGAACTGGATACAGTGCTGGAGGCGGGGCCCCGTTCATTCCAATGAAAGTTGCTCAGAGGCGCATGATGCCAAAATGGCTCGACTTCCTAGTGGAAAAGTACCCGGATCTTCTGGGGATCTTCCGCATCCATTGGGCCCATGGAGCAGGCAGAGTAGCGTCGGCTCGGTCACATGGCTCGGTCACAGGGTCACAGCCGTTACGCCGGTGTCACACATTGCTATCTCCGCCTCCCAGCCCTCACTCCAGCCTCGGTCTGGGTCTCATTCACCTGAACGGAGGAAGGAAAATAAATCTGGATTCGGCCATTAGTGCATTTTACAACTTTTAGGACCTAATGATTTAAATAAGGGCTATTCGAGTGTTAATACTGGGAAGTTGATTCACCTAAAAAAAAAATATCCACTGAGTTACAGACATCTCTTTCCCAATGTAAGTCTATGGGAAAAAGTATTTTTGGGCCCAATGGCATCATGTGACGGACACGGAAGTTGTAGTACCACCGTTTGAACACTACGAAAATTGGTATCAACGACCGATGCTCTTCCTGGGGGCTTGATATTTTCTCAGTTTCTCTGAGCTCTTCTTACTGCTTTGAAAGGGGTGTGGCTCAGTTGGGAAAAGGTAATGTCATGTACTTTATGCACCAATCAGGTTTTAGCAACATTTGAGTCAAAATCCAAGGTCCCAGGAACGGAGCTTGGCTGTGAAGTGATTTTGATTTAGTGGTCGCGTGAGGTATTGCAACTTCTGAGTTCATGATGTGACACACACTGGCCCAAAAAAACAATTTTCCCATACATAGTCATTTTTTTTTACATCACAAAGCCCCTGAAATTAATATTTTTATAATCACAATTTGGTCCCATAACACTTTGAAAGTCTTGAGGAGAATTATTTTAGGAAGCAGGGAAAAAAAGAGAGAAGATGATCTTTTCTCATACTTTGGGGGTCACTAGACACACCGGGATACATACTTATGTTGAAAAGCCATGAAAAAGTGCATTTCACACAATATGTCATCTTTAAGGGTCAAGGATGATTGTTGACTTCTATAACCCAATGATGAGGCCCCTGGAGAAGCTATGAAATCACTGCCAGGCTTCAGTTACATCTTCATTAGTGAAGAATGTTCTTGGATTGCACAACCATTACAAAGGAGAAATGCAAGTCCATAACACATTAATGACTTGGGCTGTCAGTGGTCAACCTTATCCATTATTACAGCCGCATACAGGAAACTGGCAGAACCGGATGTGTCATATGAGCATGCAGGGCGGTGCAGTCCTGTGGGTCTGATAAATGTTCATTATGCCGAGGACAATAACTCTGGTTTCGGCAACTAGTTTTACAACTTTTAGGACATAGCTGTTTAAATGAGAGCTATTTGAGTGTTTGTACTGGGAAGTTGATTTACCTAAAAAAAAAATGTATCCTCTGATTTATAGACGTTTCTTTATACATCCATGGCCATGGACTCATTGGCGTTTTCAGTCCAAAATGGCGGCAGCGCTACCGCAGCGCAAAAGCACCGGAATTTTGTGTCTTTGCTTCTAAACTCTTTGATTCAGCAGTGACTCCGTGGGCTGAATCACCTAGCTAGATGTTGTTCTACTAATCCACCTGGAAACCCATATATGGCATACGGAAACTGTTGACGTCAACAAGGGAGACAAATCCGATCTGCTCTTCTTTGGACACATTTTCTGATAGATGGAGCAGGAGACAAAAACATTTCTGACACATATTTATGTTTAAAAGACATGAAAAAGTGCATTTTGCACAATATGTGACCTTTAAAGTGCACACTGTATTAGTCTGTTTATAAGGGTAATGTTAGAACTACATGACTCATGTCCTCCATTAATTTCAACAAGGCAACTTTTAGCATGAATTTCTGTGAGGCGCTGTACACAAGACCATGCTATCATGTTCAAGTGGGTCCTGTCAGGCCACGCTTTTTGGAACGAGGCTACATTTGCCGTGACAGTGATGTATTGCAGAATGTGGTGGAATGATGAGGGGTAACCTGAGATTTCCCACACACATGAAGACAGACGTGCATTCACGTGCACCATTCTTGCACATACCCACACACACACACCTACGAACCCCTTACTGGCCCCATGTTTAATACCACAAGGATTGGGTAATTCTGTATGCCAGGGTCTCTGTGGGGATGTTGCAGTTAAAGTTGAATATTAATATTGAACTGCAGGCTTATTGACAACCTGACAGTGAAAAAGTGAAGCTGGAGTGACCTCCTCTCATTGTCAATTAGAGCCAACGCACTTCAGAGAACAGACAGCTGTGTGCTGAGGTTTGTATGGAGAGCTGGAGGGAGTGAGGCAAGTTTCATGTTGACAGCCATGACTTCATCCTTTAGTGCTGCCCAGTCTACATGCTACTCTGCTAGTGTGAAACATCTTGTGGAAGAATTTCACTGCAGGTCCTAAAGAATGGGGCTCATTTAAAGTTGATAAAAGAGAAGAGGAAATAAGAGTCTTACATGAAGCTTTTGCGGCTTGAGGTTATTGTTAACATTTGCAGAAAGACAGTGGAACATGGTGGAACACACTGGTTTAGAAACTAAAGTTTAAATTTTAGGTTCTCCTTTCTTGGACTTGTCTTGGTTTTGCATTGGTCTCAGCTACAATGAGCTGGTTGTAACCATTTATTGCAGCTATATGCATTTTAGTTTGGAGGTGTGGCTCTGCTCATGTGATGCTCTGGAACAAATCTGAGGTCACAAAAACCCCATGGCAGAGCCTGAAATAAACACCATTTATTGAACATGAACACATAATAAAAAAAAAAACATTCAAAATGCACAATCAACTAAATGCTGGAGGAGCCTACATTTCTGAAAGCAGGCAGCAGTGTAGCAGCAAGGATGCAGAGCTCAGCGTTGTTGTATGCAGACTGAACGAGTGCCAGATGTTTGACTGGACAGCGTCTTGTGACAGATTCGTCGTCATTCAGGAACAGGGACAAAAAAATCGGCCATGGCATTTGGGCCCAGAACGGCATGAAGCCAAATTGGCTCGACTAGGATCATCTGGCAATCTTCTGCAACCACTGGGCCCATAGAGCAGGCGCAGTAGTGTTTCCTTTAACTTTGCCTCCCAGCCCTCGCTCCAGCCCTAAGTCTGTGGCTCATTCACATGAACGGAGGAAGGGAAATAACTGGATTCGACTGCATTTTACAACTTTTAGGACCTAATGATTTGATTAAGGGCTATTCAGGTGTTTGTACTGGGAAGTTTATTTACCTCAACTTTATTGAGTTAGAGAGACGTCTCTTTCACAGTGTAAGTCTATTTGAAAAAGTCTTTTTGGGCCCAATGGCGTCACGTGACGGACACTGAAGTTGAAGTACCGCCGTTTGGCCACTACGAAAACATTTGCTTCAGGCTTGGTACAGCCTCACAGAGGCTAACATGGCTCTAGACTCTTGCTTGGTGTCGTACTTGAAGAGGATTGCTCAGCTGTTAGTCTTTGCCTTGATGTCTATCTCTTTTGGAACCCTTCATAACTCCAAGTTGGACCGATCTGGGCATGAACATGGAACTGATCAAGCTGTTTTCGGACTATAGCAATGAAGGCACAAGTTTTGTATTACAGCCACTTCAAATGGACTTATTGGCGAAATTATTTTATTTAGATGAGAAATATATTATGTGCACTAAAGTGTTTCTTTGATTTGGTGATTGTTCACAGGATATGATTCAAATATCCCATACAGGCTTATATGCAATAATATAGTTAAGGCAGTTCAAAGTCTGGTTATCAGCTTCAGAAGGCCCACCAAGGTTTGCATAAGTCTAGTATCACAGTATTAGAGCTAATGAACGGATGTCGGACTCTTCTTGTTTCAAACAGGTCGGAAACTGTTGTACCACCTTCCATAGGCTTGAAGCAGCAGCAGTTTGTTGACTGAATCATGTAAGAGAATAATTCCAAGTGCTTCTGCTGCTGCATCTATGCTGTGAAATTTGAGTCCTGTTGTGGTCGCAGGATTGGTCTCCATGATTTGGACCCCCGGCTGTTCCCTCTTTCTTTCAAGTCGGAACAGTTTGCTCCTGTGTTTACTGATGCTTCAGAGGTTGTCTTTGTGGCTTGCCATAATCCCTCACCACAAATCCCTGACTCCTTGAGTAAATTAGCACTGAATGTAGCTGCAATATGTCAAATCTCCATAGACATATTTGGTGTTAAGCTTTGTATCGGTGTGCCTAAGCTTTTCTCTAATATGCTTCATCTACCATGATACATAGATAGAGAATCCAACCAAACAACATGTTCGTATGTGACACAGGAGTCACTGTTTGATCATTTAGCTTTGATCAGCAATTAGTTGATAATACTGGAGTGGATCCAGATGTTCTCTTTCTCTCTTTCTTTCTCACATGAACACACGCTCACACTCTTGATGTAGTTTGGCAGGGTTGACATGTGTGATGTAGAAGAAAATACTGTGTAGATTCCCAAGAGCTGAGAACTTTTAAACATGGAAACCCAACATAAAAGGAAGACCCAGTTATTGGTTCCAGCGCCTGGGGCCATGCACAGTTCACACATTACAAGGTCTTCATGTTCCTAAAGTGTTAGCACATTTTTTTTCACAGAATGTCTCACAAATGTCTGAAGATATGTTCATATGCATAGTTCAAGTTATATATAGAAAGCTTTGGATTTCACACATATCTGACCTTAAAAGGTTGTACACTATAGCAGTGGTTCCCACACTTTTTCATGTTAAGGACCCCTAAACTGACACAAATTAGACCACAGACCCCCATTTGATTTGGTTCCAGGGACCCCCACCTGATACGATTTTTGCTTTTAGATGTTTTATTACAGAAAGTGTATCAAACCCATGACTAAAATAGTCTTACATTTTGTCATTGTGTTACTTATGAATGGAATTATAGTGAAAATAAATTGTTCCCCTTTTTGCTGGGGACCCCCTGGAGCCCCCACAAGGACCCCTGGGGGTCCTGGACCCCACTTTGTAAAATGCAGTGAACTGGACAATTGGCTGCAGCTCTTCCTTTACACTTAATCATACCTATTGTTGGGTAAGAAGCAGGCAAATTGTGTGTCACCCCTACTACTTCTCATGTGTTGCTGTGGGCAGGTCAACACTAACACGCTAGCAAGAAGCTAAGCTGCTAATATCCTATAAACAGATTCTACATGTGAATGCAGAATCTGTAAGCAACAGGACAAGATTTTGGTACCGGAAGCATTCTGGTTTTCGTTTGTAGTCCGATTAGTATTGACCAATCATGTTCGAGCAGTCCATGTGGAGAGCAAAAGAGGTGGAGCGCATTGGCTGAAATGCAATCTGGGAACCCACAAACCATGATCTGATGATGATTTAGCTTTTTATTGATTTAAAAACTGGCTACTTGTGAAACAATCCGGTCGTACATGTTGTCTCTCAACTACAACTCCAGTTTCACATCTCAAGTTGCTAATCAGACTGTAAACAATGAGTAGCGCACGGCTACACCGGAACCCCAGAAATATCGCCCTTTTTGCCCCCAGATGCTTATTCATCGTCAGACTGATAGCCGACGGGTTCCGAAATTGTTAAGCTGCTAACGAGCAAGCTGCTCGCTTGTGAAATTAAGCAACCTACTATGTTCTCAAACTATTAATTTAAAGGCACAATGAGTAGCATTTGTTGGTTTTGGTTTGTAAACACAACATTCAAAGCTGGCCTCTCCTCCCCGGCTCAACGAGGGTCAGGATGCTCGCCAGCAGGTGAAAGCCAACCCCGGATTTACTCTTGTTTTGAAACAAGCTTTGCCCACTTGGCGTTTCACCTCCCTATATTTGCGTTTTTTTACGTCGCTGTGCCGTAGCTTCCTCTTGGATGCATGCTTATGATCTGGCACCTGGTTGCTAGGCTTTTATAGACGCCCAGAAACGTCCCGAACACAGCAAAATGAAAAGAAAAGAGAAAATACATGTTCTTCACAGACATTTTTTCCACAGCTGGTAAAGACTAAACTTCCTGATCCAGCACCGCATCACTCACCTTCTTTTGCATAAAGTAAACTCCCTTGGCTTGCATGGCTGGTCAGTCCCGCATCGCCTGCCATTCCACAAAGAGGTTTATTTGCTCAAGTAACATAGCATTAGGATGACAAGGGTTTGTTTCAATCCACCTGTTTTATGCACATTTTAAATATAAAAAAATGAAAATGCCAGAGTTTTAGACAAAGACAAAAGAGCGCAAAAAAGTTTTTACTCTTGGCTGCGGTGAAAAAGTTGGCATATCAATATAAAGAAGATGCAATAAATGCCAACGGAAACATTTTTTGGAATACACTTTTACTGTACCTTCATCTGTTTCTCCAACTACGGACAAAGCTTTCATGTCATGCTGTCACTCGTTGTTAGACTCATCCCCTCCAACAGAAAGCCCCAAAAATAGAGAATAAAAAGAGCAGTTGTCACAGCTGTATGTCACTGCAACATCCCCATTTCAAGTTCAGATGAGGGCTGCTGATACCAGAGGGGTGAGGTATTAAGAGACAAATGAATTTATCAAAAAAATCACTCATATTAGATGAAAAACTGGTACTTAACTGAATATATAATCTTATGTCCTACTGAATATATTGGCTTAAAGATAGTTGATGGAAAGACACTGATTCATATTTGAATATTGCACAAGTTTTGGTCAAAACTTGTGCAACAATTTTATGGAAACATGACTACAGAATATAAAAGACGAAATAAAAGGCTGAACCTGCCATCGACAAAGTATGTGGTTTTACTTTGGATCCCGCTGAGTTCCCATCCTAGTTATACTAACCAGTGTTTGGCATGAGACTGCTTTGAAGACGTCAGTGATTAATGGTCCGTGTGAAAGTCTTCTGCTGTGCTGGTTACATCACTCTCTGTTTCTCCGTCTCGCTCCAATATTACACCTGATACCCTGTCAAAACCAAAAAGATCATGTCACTGGCATCACAATCTAGTGTTTCATATGTTTCAGTATGGTGGTCTTTGATCCAATGCTGTCACATTGAAAACAGACTGTGTGGATAGCATGAGAACACCCATCATAAAAAGAGGCTTTTACTACTTGTGCGTCTACAGTCTTGACCGCATGTTTTCCTCACTCCACTGTGTTGTTAAAATGCTATGACACATGTACGCACGCACACACACACAGCAGTTTTATGATACGAGCATGGCTGTGCGTGCATGTTTCCTGTATAGGTGAAAAAAAAAGCATTATGTAATACAACTCAAGCCTGCGATTTAGATAGAAAGTGCGCTGCTGAGAGATCAAAACCAGTGATTCATACAAAAAATCTTGGCAAAGCAGAGAAAAGGATGTCACTGTAAATATGATTGATACCAAACATAACAATGCCTAAATCTAATGCCCAGGGTTTAGCTGTAAATGATTGTTTGAACTGGAGATAACTAAGGTTCAGGTCTGGTTTGTCAAAACAACAAAAGACATCTGTTGAGTGACTCTGATAGAGGGGGCGAATGGGATGGATCAGGCTGCTCATAGAGCTCAGCAGAGCTAACTGTCCCTTTGCTAAACCCTCTCCGCCTCTGCTGTCTCATTCAGACCGATCTAAGACAGGATTGCTAAGAAAATAAAAACCGGAGGACTACTTTATTTTGACGTTCACGTTATAGTGTTTGTTGACATGTAACTTGGCGCTAGCTTCCGCTAGCTAGCTAGCTACCCGCTGACCTTAGCGTACCAAAACCACCGTCACAAAGTAACATTTTGTATTCTTATACAAGATGTTTCTGAAAACATTTTATGTGAGAAATAGGCATCACAGTAACAGAATATTGATTCATATTTGATCAGCGCTGCCTAGTTCGACCGTTTTGCCCGCTGCCTCCGTTGAATGAACAGCCAATAGGAACGCTCTCTCTCTCTGAAATGACCTGTGATTGGCCAAAGTTTCCCATCATGGGTTAGATTTTTTAAAGCCTGAAAACAGAACCATGAGGAGGTGCAGAAGTCTAGTTATCTCTCAGAACACTTGAATTACAATATGCTGAAAGGTTATTGTGGAATTTTTGCCCAATGATGCCAAAAATATTCTGCTACCCTCCACTTTAAGTCAGTGTGCAGTCAGTGTCGCATGCAATGATATGCAAAGTGGACAGAATTTGAAAGTATAACTGAAATAATTGAAACCACACACTGCTGAAATCACATATGTGGCTGTGGTCTGAGTGTATATTACAGTATCTCAGCTCGTCACCAAAACAATCATTAGACATTATTGGCCTAATGTTAGCTACCTGTGTTCTCCTCTGTCTCTGAAGGTTATACTCCCAAGCCGCACACAAACAGCCCCAGTAGTCACTTCACTGTTGTAGCCACGAACTCTGCATTCCTGTCCAATGTTTAATCGCCGTACATCCTCTGCACCATTTCTGCAGTGTCTTTGAACTTTTCCTTTTCCTCCTGTTTTAGGATTTCTGCTTTAGAACATTTCTCTCTTTGTGTCTTGTATCGTGTTATTATAACGGTGGGATTAACATTGTTTACTGTCGCTGCAGTTTTTTTCCATATTAACTGCCGACAGGCATCACACAATGTCTAAAATCTACCAGTTGTCATTTAAGCCAGCAATTACACTACATGTCAGCATTCACCCATTCACACACACACACACGCACACACATTTATACACTGATGGCAGAGGCTGCCATGCAAGGTGCCAATTTTGCCCATCAGGATGTAATCTAAATACTCATTCACACAGCCTGGCTCAGCTTTCAGGAGCAATTTGGTGTCTTGCTCAAGGACTCTTCGACATATGACCGGGGATGAACCACCAATGATGCCAAAAACTTTCTGCCTATCCTCGTTTGAACTAAAGGGAAGTGGAGAGATTTCATTACTTAACTTCTGCCAGTGTTTTTCCGTGTGTGTGTGTGTGTGTGTGTGTGTGTGTGTGTGTGTGTGTGTGTGTGTGTGTGTGTGTTAGACGTCCTCCAGATTGCTTCTTCTCCACCTGAGTGACTCGCTGTGAGCCCTTCAGAGAGGCTCATCAGTGCAGGCCGAGGCGAACCACTGTAGTGTAAACTTGTTAAGCAAACACAGCGTGTTGTGATGAAAACATGCCGTCTCACTCTGTGCCTTTACAGTCAGCGTTATTACAGCTGAGGAATTCTTCCTTTTCTCTCCCTAACTTTTCCTAAAATTCCCCCTATTTTCCTCCTAATCCACTTTTCCCTCCTTGCTCTCATTATAATAAGTCCAGTTCACAACATGCTATGGCTGTCGTCCAAAGGCAGAGCAGAGGGCTCTGTGGGATCAAAGCCTATTGGCATGTCGGGCGGATTCCTGCCATCCATCGGTTCCATCTCCTTCAGATAACAAAAGGCGTTCTTGTTGTGCGAGAGCAAGCAAGCGTTTAAAATGTGCAGTCTCTGTGGAGTAAGTGAATCACTCATTGTTGGCGTCTTCAGCAGGGACGGCAGGCCGGCATCTCAAAGGTGCTGCTCTCACTTTCTCAGCAACTCGACCTTTGCTAACCAACTGCGAGTCAGTGTAGCATCTTTGAATAAACAACTTTGTCACAATCTGTGCAGCGGCTACATGAAAAAAGATTGTAAAATGTATCACGATGTGTCATCCGTGTTAGGAGTCTAAACACATTTGTGAAACCGTAACTGCAGCCATGAAAACCATAAAACTAAGAGGACTGTAAAGAGCTGTGGGTTTTTTTTTTAGCATGCTGCTTTTCATTACAGCCAAGATGATTGCTGAAACATTAGGAGAGCAGTTAACTAAGCCCGGCCCTTATTTTGCAAAGTCTCCATGGCAACTTAAATCTATGTAGGCGCTGGAAACTACCCCAATTTAGTTCTCATTAAGTTTTTTCTTTCTTTGTGGGGAGCAAAGAGGAGGAAGAAGTGAGAGGAATAGGATCCAGAGGGACTAATGTGTCTTTAGGTTATCGTGAGGGTGGATCAGAGTGGTGTTTTCTTAACATTTAAATGTGTATGTGTGTATGTGTGTGTGTCAGTGGTGGAAAGTTACTAAGTACACTTACACAGGTACAAATTTGAGGCACTTGTACTTTACTTGAGTATGTCTATTTTCTGCTTCTTTACACTTCTACTCCACTACAATAGAGTCCTGCAGGAACAAGTAAAATCTGTAAAATCTGTGAAAATAAACACAAGAAGTCCGTGTATATTTCAATGGGTTTTTAGTCAGATGGCTGAAATAAAGTCTGTGGTTAACAGAAGCTGAAGAGATTTTCACGTTTTGTTCTATGACATTAAATACATCAATAAATATCCCACTCGTGTGTCGCATACTCTGATTAAACGGTCAAACTAGGCAGCGCTGATCAAATATGAATCAATATTCTGTTACTGTAATGTCTATTTCTCTCCTCAAATGTTTTCAGAAACATCTTGTAGATACTCTTTAGCTGTAAAATGAGAAAGTTTGTGACCCGGAAGCCATGTTGAGATCAGTTGAGGAAATACCAAATACTGCTCAGCAGCCGGAGCAAACTTTCTCATTTTACAGCTAAATGGAACACTACAAGATGTTTCTGAAAACATTTGAGGAGAAAAATAGGCATTAACGTAACATAATATTGATTCATATTTGATCAGCGCTGCATAGTTTGACCGTTTGCCCGCTGCCTCCGTTGAATGAACAGCCAATAGGAACGCTCTCCCGTCACAGGCTAGATTTTTTTAAAGCCTGAAAACAGAGCCATGAGGAGGTGCAGAAGTCTAGTTATCTCTCAGAACACTTGAATTACAATATGATGAAAGGTTATTATGGAAGTTTTACACAATGATGCAAAAAATAATCTGCCTCCCCCCACTTTAAGTCAGTGTGCAGTCAGTCTCTCATGCAATGATATGCAAAGTGGACAAAATTTGAATTGTATAACCGAAGTAATTGAAACCACACACTGCTGAAATCACATATGTGGCTGTGGTCTGAGTGTATATTACAGTATCTCATCTCCAGTTGAAGACCATCAATCCTTCACTTTAAAGCAAGATAGCTACGGTGACACGACACCACCAATAAATTCTCGAGGATGAAGCCTTCACTGTTAACCCCACATTCGCAGCTCTGATCCTTTAGATTTATTGATTCAAACCACAGCCTCTCCTCCTCCAGAGGAAGGACTCCTGTCTGACCCGAGCCAACATTTAGATATGACGACACAGGCGCCCAGAGAAATGAGCTAAAGCTGTTTGAGTTGATTTTTTAAGCCCCAGCCGGAAGCCCTGCCCAGTAAAGTTCTAAATCTAAGAAATCATCAAGCATCACTTCAGGTGGAACATCAAACTTAATCTACCTGAAACATGGCTGGTCTACCACAAAATGACTGGAAGCTAACGCCAGCCACCATTAGCTGTGAGACCTCAGGCCTCATTTACATTCGCTTCCGTGAAGATACACAGAAAGTTCCCTGTGAACCTATGCATCAAAGGGTGTTATGGGTAACCGTCAGTAGATCGCAGAGGTTAACACATACGTCTCCCAGATCTAAACATGCGGTGTGGCGCTTCAAACAAGTTGATTGGTTGCTCCACAGAAGAAAAATATATGTTCAAGTATAAAAGAAACAAACGTGAATAACCCCCACAGGTTCGGATATGTGTGGCCCAGAGAAGCATATTTCAGCCTTTAGCCACTTCAAGGCTTCAAGGTTAATTTATTGTCATTGTAGAACACAGGGTTGCACAACAAAATACAGTTGGAGTCCCTTTATGCTACATGAGAAAAACAATGGTGTGGAGGAGGTGGAGTAGTCTCACAGCCTGACGATAGAAGCTGCTCTGCAGTCCTGTTGGTATGGCAGCGAAAACTCCTGTAATGAAGAATGAAAAAACGACTTGTTCAAACCCTAGTTACTTTCTCACCTCAGTACATCTGGCCAATCGCTGCATGAAGTGGGCATGACTGTTGGATTGACGGTTTTACAAAAATTGTCGGACGCAGCCCCCCTATTAAGATGTTAGGAAGGGGTGGTTTGACAATCTGACAAGCACTTTGTCTGAAGATGTGCTGCCGTAGTGTTTACCTGATCCCTGTTAACCCTCTGAGACCCGTAATCCGGACAGACTTTACTGTCTTTCAGAGGTTGTAGCAGGTTCAGTTTTAGAGCTAGGGTAAAGATACGGATAACAGAAGGAGGCTAAGTGACGCTCCAAAGTTACGTTACATTTTGACAAAGAAAAACTGGCATGGCCATTTTCAAAGGGGTCCCTTGACCTCTGACCTCAAGATATGTGAATGAAAATGGGTTCTATGGGTACCCACGAGTCTCCCCTTTACAGACATGCCCACTTTATGATAATCACATGCAGTTTGGGACAAAAACAGTGCAGTTTTTTTAATGCAGTATGTATTGTAAATATTTTTATACGCTGGGGTCCCTAAACAGTTTTAGAATTTCATAAATTGGGTATCAACTCTTGTAGATCCAATGAGCCCAATTGTCTTCATGTGTGCTGATGTTTGTCCCCATAGTAGCCATTTCATTGTAGTGAAACCATTTTTTTAAATAATAATAATATTAATAATAATAATAATTTTGTATAAAATGACCTGTGGTGACCTCTAGGATAATCGCAGCCTCATGAAACTTTACAGCCACAAACTAGAGAC
The DNA here is from genome assembly GCF_043250625.1 of Sebastes fasciatus. NCBI lineage: Eukaryota > Metazoa > Chordata > Actinopteri > Perciformes > Sebastidae > Sebastes > Sebastes fasciatus. The sequence continues at coordinate 28,659,727 of NC_133801.1, forward strand.
CTAGAGCATTCAGAGGATGGATGGCTTTCCTAGGTAAATTGACAATAAGGGGGTTTCCGAGCAGTTTCCACAACAGAAGTGTTCACCATCCAATCGGCGAAAAATGCATTTCTTTCAGAAATCTTAAAATGTCAAAAGTTTTTGGAACCAAATCACAGCATGGCTTTTTCTATGGTGTTCCTTTTTTTCCAGACATGGAGTTGTGTTGGGCCAAACTTATATGGAACTATTAAATCACGCCTATCAAATCAAAACTGCTTGACACTGGTTTTGAAAACCGCGGGTCCAAATAAAAAAAAATAATTACATGTTATGCGCAGTATACTATGTATAACTGCCGTGCACGAGAGGTGCCAACACCAGAATGCATAGGCACACAGCCGCAGGAGTATAAATCAGGCATAAGCTCCACTGTGTTGTCTCATAGAGCTGTTGGCATGGCTGCAGACGCTTAGTTGTTCTTTAACCGTTACCAAACAGCTTCATGTGCGTTACCGCCACCCACAGGAGTGGGGCTACACTGATATGCATGTAGCCTGGGAAAACCAAGACGGATGCAATCAGATCAGATTTGCACTCTAGCCAATGTGGTGTATGTAAGCAGAGGTGTTTTAAATTGTACCTGAATTTTAAGTGTCTTAGATTTCTCTTTATAAAAAGGGTCATAAAGATGGATATCATAGTGTCATTTCAAATGCTTTTTCCCATTTTTGGGCATAATTAGGCCTATCTGTTACCTGTCTTCACTGCAGGCTGTTTTTCTGTGTTGTTCATTCCACAGCTAAACTTATCATTTACATTGACATTATTTACTTTACTAAACACATCGATAAGACATATGTTGCTGGGACTGAACCTGAGTCTTAGCAGGTACAGGACAGTCTCTGTAACTTAACATATACACCGCTCAACATACTTCCATTTGTCAGAATAACACATTAGCATGAAAGGACGACCCCCTAAAAGCACCAAACGTCAAACAATTCCTATTCCAAGAATGGAAAAGTCTGTCTCCCAACAAGGCAAGGGGAGTTGCTAACAGGAGCTATAGGTCTTCTGAAAAAAGCACAGAATCATTTGTCACCCTTTGATCTTCTCACAGACAGTAGACTGGCCTAAAATGGTGTTCGTGAAAAGGCTGTGGTCAAGATCAACTCATGAATCCAAAGAGAACCTTTTGAAGATAACAATTTGAGGGGTTGAACTGCATTGGCTTCACTTTTCAGAACCGGAGGTTGCAGCCTGATCCATGTACTACACAGAACGTATTGAATTGTTAAAGGTCCCATATTGAAAAAAGTGAGATTTTCATGTCTTTTATATTATAAAGCAGGTTTAAGTGATATATAAATACTGTTAAAGTATCAAAACACTCAATCCATGGAGAAATACACACAGCCCGTATTCAGAAACTGTGCGTTTGAAACAAGCCGTTAGGATTTCTGTCCATTTGTGATGTCACAAATCTACTAATTTAGACAATTTCACAGTTTTAAACGTAAACATACTTAATGTGTCTCAGTTTATTTCCTTGTTGCAGTGTATGTGAACGACATCAGCTGACAGGATGTAAACATGGACCTAAGTTGTTTCCTAGCAACGCAATTCCGTTGCCATTCCGTTGAAATGCACTAAAACGGAGTGTTTCAGACAGAGCGTGAATATGGGTATGTTCAGACAGACAGTATGAGAAAATGAATGTGTTTTTTGAACTTTAAAGCATGTAAACATGTTATAGTAGAAACCCAAAATACAAGCATGAACCTGAAAATTATCATGATATGTCCCCTTTAAAATAAATAATGAAATAGGGCAACAAAGAATAAAGATGAAAACACCATTTATTGTAGTATAACTTTGTAGTTGTTGCCTCAGTGCACAAAGTACCACAAATCTGAGGACTAATTTAACCCCTGGCCCCATCATATATACTTTAACATGTTGGAAAGGGACATTTGGCAAAATATCTCTTCAACTATTGCCTTACTTCAAAAGCAACATGTGCATTACAAACAGCAGATGGCTGTGATGATAGCAGTTGTCTTGTTGTTGTGTCCTGTTGCATGGAATTTGGGTACTAAGTGAAACGGTAGTTAATTTCAGTTATTGCTTGAATTCAGTGTATTTCCCCCCACAAAGAGCCTCTGTTAAACAAGTGGTTCTCTTGATGTATTTCCCGACCCCTTGGCTTAGCAAATGAACGTCACAGCCAGTTGTTTACAGCCCTCCACATGCATTTAATTCTGCAACGCTGGTCATTTTGACTTTGCGGTTCAGTCAATGTAAAGAAAGGCCAACTTAAAGCCTCAGCGGTTCCCATGGACTGGGACACATTAACCCTTCATGCTCATTAGCCACATGAGCAGGGTCTGAATAGGTGGTCAGGTCTCCGGTTGGAGAAGAGCGGTGGGGGGAGTAAATCAAAATCCACTCAGCTCTTGGCAGAGGCCGTGTCAACTGCTGTGTTGTTGTGTAAAGCAGATAATGTGATTTCCGGACGAGGGTTCTTTTCACACCTCTCTACAGCAGCGGCCCACTGTGAGGTAAAACTCCTTAAGATGAACTCCAAGAGGGTGATTTTCTAAATACACTAGACCAAAGCTCACATTCAATAGAGCTCTGATCCATTCAGGATGCGACAGGCACAGTCCAGGTCTATTAAAGTGGCTAAAGACTCAAACAGTGATGACGCAGGAAGACACTGCAGGTCTATACTTCCTTATACTTTTTTTAAAGATGGTGCGAGGTGATGAAATGGGTGGAGAAGCTGTGTAGGCCAGTGGAACAGAATAGTAAGCGAGTTGATCTAATTTCCAGACACAATTAAATGAAACATTTTTATTAGTGTCATACCAGAAGTCCTTCCTCGTGCCTAAGTAGTCCAGATCACACAGTAAAGTCTAGTGCTTCAACCTGTTTGTGTGTGAATCATGGCTCCATGAACCTATTCCACCCTGCCACACCCGTCGTTATAAACACAATACTTACGCCAAGCTTTGTCAAAAGTCTTGGAACTTTCTAGTTGAGATAGCAAAGTTTACAGAAATATCAACATGTCAAGCTAAATTACAAGCAGAGTTGCTTCAAAGAATGTGCCGTGTATCCAACGATTCAAAACTGCCATCTTGTATTTGAATATTCTGCTGAAGCGATTTCACAGATTGGAATAGACTGATAAAGGCCAAGAATATTTGATATTGTTTATCAGGTTTAAACAAGGTATCTGTGTGTCTTTGAAGCAATGAAATGGGAAATATAAGGCTACTAGACTGTTAGGGTTTAAGAGCTAATTCAACCAGACAGTGAAGAAGTGGGTGATTCAGTTTCAGACGGTGCATGAGTGTACTACTATACCTCCTGAAATTAGCTGATTTGACTGATCTAGGGTGACTATGTTTTCAAATCCCCAAACCGGGATCCTCGAGTGTACCCCACGTATGCGCTAATATACACCCACCATAGGCGTTTTCATCAGGATGGCTAACTTGGCGCACCTATGGCGCACTTGTGCACAGTATGAGATTAGAAAGAAGGCATTATTGTAGGTGGGTGCATTAGAGGCTGTGACAATCGTGGTTTATAACTCACTACGTTCACCCCCTTTAATCAAAGGGCTTTCCCCGTCATGACGCACTTACAGTTTGGTTTGTTTGTTTTACAACAGTCTGATGCTGGTTGCACAAAATATAACCAGCAGATCTGCCCTGGCCTCAATATATAGACTATATTTGTTTCTCTCTATGGCCACACCCAGAAATTCCCAGGAATTTCATAAATTGGGTATCACTGTAAAGCTCTTGTGAGACTCTTGTGGATCCAATGAGCCCAATTGTATTCATGTGTGATGATGTTAGTCCCCATAGTGACCATTTCATTGTAGTGAGACAAATTTTTGGAACTTGACGTCACTGTATAAAATGACCTTTTGGTGACCTCTACGATAATCACAGCCTCGTGAAACTTTACAGCCACAAACTAAAGACCTAGGGTATTCAGAAGATGGATAGCTTTCCTAGCTAGATTGACAGTAAGGGGGTTTCTGAGCAGTTTCCAGAACAGAAGTGCTCGCCATCCAATTGGCGAAAAATGCAATTCTTGCAGAAATCTCAAAAACATCAAAAGTATTTGATGTCAAATCACAGCATGGCTTTTTCTATGGTTTTCTTCAAGGTCTTGGTGTCTTAATGTGATATTTTGGAGGGATTATTGATCATTTTTATGAATTCTTGATTGGTAAAAAATGGTTAAATTTAACACCAAATATGTGTAACAAATGGTATCAACCCAAAAATTGCTGCAACAACTTATGAGACATAAGTGAGCATGGAGATGGCCATTCTTATACTTTGATTATAATGTTCTAAACCCTTATACATTTTTACAATTTATTTAAATTTATTAATTCATGTTTTTTTCTAATTTATAACTAGAACAATTTGACACACAGTGCTGAGCTGAATCTCAAATTAATCTTTATGTTCTCAGCTTTCAGATGATGTACACCACTTCTATGTGACATCTACTGCTGACCTGCTATTTCCCCTTAAAGACCCCCTGTGCCCCTTTAAAAAGACAACACTGATCTATTGTGGTTCTCAGAGGGTTAATTAAGTTGATTTAGTTGCCTGAACATAATACAACTTCAACCATAGAGGTAGCAGACCAAAAAATGCTCACATGTGTTGTTTTTGGAACAGCCATATGGGTTGTTTGGGACGACACTGACAAGCAATGTTTTTTGTCATTTAGGTATAAAGAAAGACTACACACCCATCTGAGTTCTTTCCAGGTTGGGTTCACTCATCTCCATCCAATCCCCCCCTCCCTGCTGGGTCAACCAGTCCACCCAGCTATCATAATGTAACTTCATCCTGCAGAGGATGCTCCAACTCATCATTTAACCCGTCACATGAGGTCTGTTCTTTTACTGGACAGCCAGGAGTTATAAGATGTGACTTTGTTAAATTGCACACCGCCGTGCTCATATTTACCATCCCGGCCTGTCTGCACTGCTTTATAGCAGAACACACCAAAGGGACACCAAAGAAAAAAAATCAAACATTATTGAGTCATTGCTGTTTAAGAGTTTGAATAAAAAAACGTCACTTTCTGTGGCTGGAGAAGCAGAAATAATGACAACACAGTTTAGTTTATGCAAATGTACACGTGGCTGTAGAGAGTGTTTTTCCTTCTCTGTAACTTTGTGATTCAGGTTGACAAGTGTGTTTTGGATAATGATCCCATGCAGCTTTAAAAGAAGGCCTTTAGACGACTGGGAAATTGTGTTTGTGTTTTTAGCAAACTGCCATCAAAGGCTGCACTGACAGACAGACTAAACTTTCTCCATCAGATATCATCTATAAAAGCCAAACACAAAGCACATCTGGTTTACTGGCTCCGTAGTTTAAGTTTTCAGGTGAGATCTCGGAGAATTCAGAGCATGTGGGTATTTGGTTTGGTTGAACATTTAAGGGAATGGACACGAGGCTGGACATGAAAAGTCCAGGCCTCAGTCTTAAATTTCTCCATGTCCACTTTAATCTTCTACAAACTCACATACTGGTAAAAAGACTTGGCGGACTAAAGGCAAGAGAAAGCGTCCTAATTGAAGCACAACGCTGGTGATATTTTTTGTTAATACTAATTCATGGTACTAACAAATTATTAATTATTAGTAATGCTATAATTTGTTATTTTATCAGGGTTTTTTTATATACTATATATACGTATCTCTTAATGATTATGAAATTAATTGTAAACCTTTAAGAAATTGTTTGTAAAACACCTATAAAATTGAATGGACCACATATTTGTAACACTTAATGTTAATGGTTAATAACTGGTTTGTAAACCAAGTCAAGTCTGAGAAAATGAAATGATGATGATGATCACTTGTAGGTGTATCCCAATGAGGAAGGGTTAATGTTGATATCTTGAGGGAAGGAGCCCTAGCTCCCCCCTCCTCTTCACCAGCATCCAGCAACACATCCCATGGTTGTAAACCATCAGCACGGTGTCAAAGCCTCATGGGAGCGTAGGGTTTTTTAACTGACCTTTCATATCCAAGAAAATGCATACAAGCTAGTTTTACACACCCTTTTTAACATAATATGTAGGGCTGTCAAAGTTAATGCGATAATAACACGTTTACGAAAATTGGATTTAATGCCACTAATTTCTTTAACCCATTAACGCTACTTGCGTTTTAGGTTGTATGGGCTCAGTTTTAAAGCTAGAGTGAAGATACTGGCATCATATGAAACTAGAAAACATGAGGAACCCATTGGTACCAACCAACCTTCTAGCTTGTCCAGAAGGAGGTCAATTATCGCTCCAAACGTTTGGTGAGGAAAAACTTGCATGGCCATTTTCAAAGGGGTGCCTTGACCTCTGACCTCAAGATATGTGAATGAAAATGGGTTCCATGGGTACCCACGAGTCTCCACTTTACAGACATGCCCACTTTATGATAATCACATGCAGTTTGGGGCAAGTCATAGTCAAGTCAGCACACTGACACACTGACAGCTGTTGTTGCCTGTTGGGCTGCAGTTTGCCATGTTATGATTTGAGCATATTTGTATGCTAAATGCAGTACCTGTGAGGGCTTCTGGACAATATTTGTCATTGTTTTGTGTTGTTAATTGATTTCCAGTAATAAATATATACATACATTTGCATAAAAAAAGCATCATTCCCATGATGATAAGAATATTAAATACTTGACAAATCTCCCTTTAAGGTACATTTTGAATAGATAAAAAATGTGCGATTAATTTGCAATTAATCACGATTAACTATGGACAATCATGCGTTTAATCGTGATTAAATATTTTGATCGATTGACAGCCCTAATTATATGCCAACAAGAATCTATGTGATTATGTGTATAGCGCAAATCATCCACATCTTTTATCCAAAAATATTGATATTAGTATGGACCTTTAAACCCTCACTTGGGTCAAATCCTTGGTCTGAGAGACGTGTGTCCGACAATGCATCGAGCTTACTGGGCAGGTGCTGGCCAAGCCGGGTGTGTTATTACAGTACAGCCAGGACAACGGAGCTTGAATCAGCAGAATACCAAAGTGGATGAATGAACATGTTTTCATCTACGGTCATGCTTCAGTTGGAGAAGAGCTGAGGTATCAAGACTGTCTCATCTCATGTGATGGAAGACTGCGTGGCACAGCAGAACTCTGCTGTAACAGATACTACTGGGGCAAAGGGAGACGTTCAAGAGACAACAGATATCCATCCAGTCTGTCATCCAACTATGTGGGATAGACTTACAGTAGGGAAGTCATATTTCCCTGTTGTCTTAATGTAAAATATACAGAAAATACTTGAAAATCTGACAGACAGATGATCAATCATGATTCAGCATATGCTTATATACTTATATATATATTTATTTCATACAGCTAGATGAATGTATACATAGTATACAATACAAAAGACCAAAAAAATAACATTATCTGTACATGATGTGGAAGAAAGAAAAACTAACTGTACAACGCCATCTTTTAGATGGTAGTATTGGTCCTCTGAACCAAATGAGACTGGAAAGTAAGAGTGAAATCAGTTTTGTGTTGAAGGATGTGTTGTGTCCATCGGTTTAAAGGTCCACCTTCAAATACAAATAGTTAACTATTATTCTGTGATGTTTGATGCATTCCATATGTGAAATTAGAAATGTTGAAGGTTTTAATCTCAGACATGGTGAAATTATTTTCTCTTCAGTGAATTTCTGTCAGTTTCATTATTGAACATCGTAAACATGGTGAAATGGTCCAGACAGACGCCCTTGCATGTTGAATCTTAGGGTGTGACACCAGAACTGGACTTTTACCAAGTATTTTTAAGACTGCTGATCCATTTTCTGTCCAACCACGCATATTTACCAGCTGTGTTGGAAATGCAGTAACGGTTATCCGATGGAATGAAAAATTCCCTTCAAAACAACAAAATGGAATCCCATGATGCAAAGTACAACAATAGAGTGCTGCAGGAATGAGTCATAAAACACGGAAATGAGTTGCATTTTAGCATTTCCGCTTCCAAATCCAAAACCCAATGGAACAATCGCATTGGCTTTTTTTGTCGAAGGAACCCAGGGTGATGCTAACTTCTTGGTCGGCCTACAAAAATACATCATCCCTGGAGCACTCTATAGGTGTTTGATTGTGTTTTTGGGTGGATTGTCCCTTTAATTTCACAATCAATGTGTTTCATAGAGAAGATCATCCTTTTTCTGAAACAGTTCACTGAAAAGAATAATGAGCAAATGATCGAACCATATAAATGTTGATGGATGGGGCAGGATAATGATGGCTGGCATGATGCAATATGTCTGCTCATTAAGGGCTAGAGATGAGGAAGCAGCTATTCAGCAGAAGGACAGAAGCAACAACATAGCAACCATTTTTGTTTTTTTGCAGAATATTAAAGTGATACTCCTAAAATGGTCATTGGCATGGCCTGAAAGCAGTATCTTCATTTAGCAACATTAATGCCCATATTATAGTAATGTCTTGTGTATTTGTGTTAACATTTGAGCTATGGAACAGCTCCAAATTGTACAAAATCTGCATCCAGACTACCGACCCGAAGCAAAGTGTTTCAAAATATTGCCCTTATCTTGGCTTGGCTTTGCATAGCTAATTTCCATATTTGGACATGTTTCATTCATTGTGAGTTTAAGTCTTTTTATATCATCTACTACTGCTATGTACTATGTTATGGGCTGTACTATGTCATGCAACTGTTTTAATGCTGCTTATGTCCTGGCTGTATCAAAAGGTCTCCATCTACATAGGCGGATACCTAACGGGGTTGCGTTGACTTAATGCAAAACTAGGGGGCGCCATAATCTCCCTTTTGGTTTCAGATTTTTTTCTCAAAGTAGAACACCGGACGAGTGATTTACAGAGTAGATGTAGCAGCAGACAAAAAAAAAGTTCAACCAGAGAGGCGTCTCTCGCAGAACTAAGGCTTTTTTGAAGGTTATAATTCTTTGGCAACATAGAACAAACAGCTGAGCATTGGTCGGTTTGGTTTACACAGAACTGACACAGACACATTATGATTGCAGCTTACAAACAGCCTACATTCACTGGATAGAATATGCTAACATCTTAGCTCGAAACTAACTTTCTCTTATAAAAAATATGTTTTTACTTTTTTGGTCAGAAATAAAATGTATGAATTCTTTGATATTGAGCAAATTCATTATATTGTGTCAAGTATGTAGGATCTATTGTTGATTATGAATTAATTTTTTTTCAGTTTGGAAGGATATAATGCTTGTAAAGCTATGATCTGGCTCTGACTGGAAGTATGATTGGCTCCAGGCTTTGATTATTCTACATCAGACAACAGCCAATAGCACTGAATTGAGAAAGATTACAACAGCAAAAAGATGTAGAAACTGCACGGACCATTCGGGTCTTGAATGTTGCGTGAATGATACAGTACTGTGTTTCACATTTTGATTTGTTCTTCAGTGAAATGAGAAAAAATGTCAATTCACAGGTGAGATATCTGCTTCTGATAACTGCACAGTGTGAGTGCTGAGGTTATACCTCGCCGTGCTTCATCTATTTGTCCTGGACTTTCATTTTTCTCTGCTTTTGCAATTTCATCCCCTGCGCGGAACTGTAGCGAGAAATTATGTTTGTGTGCGATCACTGTCTCTCTCTCTGCAGCTTTCTCCTCTGATACTCTCTGTACGTGCTCAGGCGTTGTGTCATCTTTCCTGGTAGAGGTAGACTAACCACACGTCAAACCTGAGGCAGATGGTTTGACAGTTTACAAGGAGACAGCTTTCCCTCGTGTCTCTCTGAACAGATGTCTGTCTTTTCAAACAACAGAGGGAGACTCTCCCTGTCTCCATTGGCTTTCTTCGGTATAGCAGACGCCCGTTCAGGCACAGTCAGGCTGCATTTGAGAGTGTTTCCATCCAACACAGCCATGGGATCATTATCGTGCTGATTTGGGCTTAGTCAAAGTTATTTCAAATCATCACTTTGACAAAAATAAGTCCTTGGGCTGTCTGCTCGGCTTTAACATGGCTTCAGATTGCAGAGGTCTAGTTCCTGAGGCTTCCTCCTTCCAGAGCAGTGGTCTCTAGGTAGATTCAGACCGTTCTCAGTCATGCAGCGCACTGGCCGCCTTTTAAAGCCCCTTCCACAGGACTTGGAGCAGTGCGACCAAGCCCCAACATCCCACATGGGGCATGGATCCCCACATGCTCTCACCGCTACAGGCCTGTCAGCGCTGTCACAGTCAACTGCAGTACGCCCCTCCATGCTCTGGCACTGCACCAGCCTCTTCTGCAGACCGTTCCCACAAGTCACCGTGCACGATTCCCAACTTCCTGTCACCCAGTGACTGGCCGGCCTCTTACCCATCATCTGCTTCTTAGCTTCTACCCTATTACTGTCCGCCAAGACACTATTATGCGCCGTGTGGCTTCTCTCCTCTTTCCGCAGAGTCTTCTCCTCTTTGCTCTCCTTGGCGATGTAGAAGGAGTAGCGCACCCTGGGAGGAGTCATCTTCCCTACAGACAGCACTTCCACAGTCAGAGGCTCCTGCAGGGGTCTGGTGGCCTGAAGAATCTCCACGGATGTGGAAGTGCCGCTGTAGCGCAGTAAGCTGCCCTTCACCAGCAAGTCGCGCTCCACGGCCGACACCACGTAGTTGCCGTTTAGCAGGTACTTGCCGTGCCGGTTCTTCACCGCTAAGTAGTTTTCATCGCTGACCATGCCTCGGTAGCCACGCTGACGGACGTCGACGTTGGAAGCTCCAACAGGCAGCAACGCCACAAAGTTGTAGCCATGACTGAAAAGAAAGAGGGAAGATGTAGCACATTAGTGATGCTCAATGGTTATTCTTTCAAGATGTAAATGTCACTTGTAAACATAAAAGTTCATGTATTTATAGGTTTGACAAAGTTAAAGCATTTTTATATTATGATAACATCAAGTATTTAATACTCTTATCAACATGGGAGTGGGCAAATATACTTGCTTATGCAAATATATGCATATATTTATTATTGGAAATCAATTAACAACACAAAACAATAACAAATATTGTCCAGAAACCCTCACAGGTACTGCATTTAGCATAAATCATAACTAATAACTAATAAATCATCATAGCTCAAATCATAACATGGCAAACTGCAGCCCAACAGTTAACAACAGATGTCAGTGTATCAGTGTGCTGACTTGACTATGACTTGCCCCAAACTGCATGTTATTATTATAAAGTGGGCATGTCTGTAAAGGGGAGAATCGTGGGTACCCATAGAACCCATTTTCATTCACATATCTTGAAGTCAGAGGTCAAGGGACCCCTTTGAAAATGGCCATGACAGTTTTTGCTCGCCAAAATTTAGCAGAATTTTGGAGCGTTATTTAACCATCTTAATTTAGGTAGTGTAAAGGCCTCTCTAACTTTACTTGGGTAGCTGTTTCAAGTTTTGAGCTAGTATGTCTTGGATAGTAATATTATCCATTTTCCAGAGCCTGATACAGTCTTTCCATACATTAAACATTTATAAATACATATTTCCATGAATATATTGAGAATCACTGCATACTTACAGGACATGCTGCCAAAGTACGACCTAAGTGTCATCCATTACTTCAAGGCTATTCCTAAAGCTTCATTTATAGTTCTGCATTAAGAGGCTATACGGTACTATGGCGGCTATGTGCGGCGGCCACAAAGATACCACGTTGGGACAACTCTGATTGGTTAGCATGGGCTGCTTGTGTTTTGATGCCAGTGGAGATTGATGACAGGTTGAAAAAGCTCAGTTATCTCCTCCTTTCAGGAACACACATCTAGCAAAGAGATCTCCACTGCAAACCTTCTGCTCACCACCATATAAAGTCGACATCAATGTTGACCTTGACCTGTCCCAGCACTTTAAATGTAACACTTAAGAGTGGTATGTGCTGACATGTTATACTTACATAGGTTTGGTGAACATTCCTGAGACCTTCTTGCAGCCCTGGTTGTCGCCGCCACACACGCCGCACTTGTCAAACTTCCTGTTGGAGTCCAGCCTGCCATCGCAGCCTGCCTTGATGCATTTTCCTTGAACACATACAGCTGAGGTGTCAGGAGAGCAGGGCGTCCCATCCACAACCTACAGGGTGTGAGACATTACATCATGCCAACCTTAAAGTGGATAATATGTAAGCAGGAACAACAGAGGGAAAGACAGAGCAAGCCACATATATGGAGCCTTCCTCAAACCGCCCCATACACCCTCTCCCTACCTACTTACACTCTGTTTGTGCGTTCGCGTGGAGGGTCCGCCATATTAAGTGCCATCCCAAACCAATTAGTGGGGAGTGGAAGTGGGTTCTATAACCCTCCAAAAGTGAGCCGAGCCGGCATCGATGTCGACTTACTGGCCATGTGCAGTGGTGATTTGTGTTCGTCATGGAACACACTGTATAAATTAGGGCTGGGACGATACACGATCTCCTGATTGGATGCTATCACGATGCTTGGGTGCCGATTCGCTATGTATTGCAATTTTTAAGTATTGCGATTCTACAAGTATTGTGATTCGATATTGCGATTTATTGCAATTGTTGTTAACTTTTTTAACACTAGACCATGGGATAAAGTTGAATCATGCACTTCTAGGGACCTTTACTTTGGAAAATATCTAAATTAATACAGTAAGAATGTTTGATTTTCAGCATGTATGTAGTCTTAGATGTCCTGAAGTCAACACGTTAACAAGTTAAGGTTACATTGTGTTTAGGATCAAATCTACCCTTGTCTAGTCTAGAAAACGGCAGACCTTTTTTTTATTTTTTATTGTAAAGTGTTATTGTATATTTACAGGGACTGTTGCAAAAAAAAAAAAACAAGCACATGAACATCAGAGTTAAAAACAAAAGGATTTTTACAAAAAAGAAAATAAATGGCACCACAGAATGGGAGTAAGTTAAATTTTTTAGTTTAATTTCTCTTTATATTGCATATTCTTTTTATTCTTAATACTGTGAACCTTTGCACATCCTTTGCACATCCCCTCCGCTTGATACAAAACCATGGTTACGAAACATTGCGACAGTTTCCGTCGGAGAGAGGGAAGTTCCTACCAAAGCTTGCCGCTGTATTGATACCCTACGCCTTAAAGAAGGGTGCTTCATTCAGCTGTGAGGGTGACTACAAACGGAGTTCGCGGTTTGGGTCCAGTTTGAGAAAGGCCCATGGTCTACCATATTTACATACTTCATTATTCTGACTAAACATACTTAATGAAGCAAAGAGCCACATAAATAGAAAGTCAAAAGTAGCACCAGAGGGAGTGTACAGTGTCCTTTAGTGTTTAAACGAGATGTTGGCTTGTATTGCTGCTACAAGCTTGTTTCCTTTCTGGTTGTATAAATAGTTGCTGACAAGCCACAGCTGTGAAGTGATACTGTCCCTGCATGTTTCCCGTTCTCACCACTCTATCCATCCTGCAGCAGCAGCATCAGCTCTCTCTGCTGCCACCAACGCATCACCTCTCACTGCTCTGCTCTGGATAGAATGAGCTATCACTTCTTGCATTGCCAATAAGGCCCAGATCATACCATACCCATGTGAACAGAGATCTAAATGTTTCAAATACACCCATGAGGTTTTGACTCGTGATGAGGTGTTGAATGACAAGATCAGATTGCATTAGCAAGTACAGTACATTTAACAGTTTTGTTCCTATAGTGTGTGGTGAGTAACGATCTGGCCAGATTCATTCATGAACAACAAGAGAGAACAACAATCTTACTACTCTATGCTTCGCGTTTTGCATTAGCTCATGCATTATCAGCGGCCGCCATGACAGCTGTGGTTGTCCTTCCTTCCTCAGTCAGCTGGGTTCTCATTCGGCTATCTTTCTTTCCCACATGACTGTGTCATCGGCTGTCCTCGGGGTTCCCCACACACAACAAGATATCTCATTGTAAATACTGAACCGAGCCAATTGGGGGATGTAAAAACACCCTTAACATACCTCACACCACAGGAATATCTGGAAAGATAATCTTAAGAAGCATCAAAAATTCTGGGTTTTCCTGACGATTGTCGGGAGGGGGGAATCGCCCAACAATCGGCTTGACTCTCGTGTAGTGTGTACCCGGCATTAGCGTTTTAGACAGATCTAAGTGTGGTTGGACTTTGTTTTTTATTCATAGCAATGAAAGCTGACAGCATTGCTCTATGTACAGTCCCGTCTACAGGCTGCAACAGCATGCACTACAGCTAACAATTGTCAGGCTCAAATCAGCCTCCAGTGAAAGCCAATATATTATTTTGTTTGAAGTAGTTACTTTACTTTATTACACGGCTTTGTTGAATACTCGATTCTGATTGGTCAATCACGGCGTTCTACGGTCTGTTATTTCTTTATAGCAGACCGTTGCTATGTATAACAGACCGTTGCTATGGGCGCAGTTCTAATGTCGGACTCTGGCGAACCATTTTTGTGTCAAATTTTTGATTTCTTCAGTAAGTAGACGTGTAATAAGCGAGATAATGTACAGCTAGCTGGTCATTGTTGTGACAGAATCCCCTTCAGGACGATGCTTCGCGTCGGGGTCCACCCCTCCGCTCCGTGTCCTGGTGCGGCATCGCCTTGTTGGGGTTTCTTTCACAACAATGACCGGCTCGCTGTACATTATCCCTTACTTATTAACACAGCGTATACCCACAGGGTTGTCATATATATATATATAATTTATATTATTGAACTAATTCCATTTTTTCAACAATCAGAAAAAACAGTTCATTAAATGAGATACAATCGGATGGTACGCTCGCTATGAGGAGCGGTGAAGTGAACATACCAATCAGCTACATACCTTTGGAGCGAGGACATAGAAGTACCCAGTCCCGTTGGCACGGCAGATAAGCTTGCATTTGTCTTTGGGAGAGATGCCCGAATATTTAGGAACCCAAACCACCGAGGAACCCAGTCTGTTGGTGTTCAGGTTCAAGCCATTGTACGCCTCACACTGCTCCTCACGGAAACTCTTACCTGGAGATGTAAAAACAAAACAACCTCCGATTAGACAACTACTCCAACATAGGGATGGGCGTATCAATACTGTGCTAACAATTGCAGTTTACATCAGGGCGTATGACCACACTGTTTAATCCATTCATTACAATTTTGCTCACTTGTTTTTGGTTGCTTCAACATTCAGAGAAAGCCACACATTGACAGGCCTGCCGTGCCCCTACAGATGCTAAGGTATACTTGGACAATCACTGTTTGAGGGACATGTCCAGTGAATTGTCAATCACAGCCCTTAACATGTGTCTTCCTGTTTGAACGTACTCAAACAGAGACCATAGTTTACCTGTTTCAGGACAAGTGTTGAGGTTACAGGAGCGATATTTGATGCGAAGGCCGTAGCAGTATTTGCCTCCATTCTCAGGAAGGGGGTTGTCACACTCCCTCTTGGCCAGCTGAACTCCTCCTCCACAACTTCGGGAACAGCCTCCAAATGCTCCCCACTTCCCCCACCGGCCATCCACCTTGGGACAATAGACAAACAGGCACAATGGTACATCTGTAATACAAAAAAAACAAAACAAGCAGGACAGGCCTTGCACTGCTGCAGTCTCTCACCTTGATGTGCATGGTGTTGTTCTTATCAGTGCAGGCTCCTCGGTAGCACACCTTGCCGTTACCGCAGTTGGTGCCGTCCGCCCAGGGGAAGTGTCGGGTTTGGCAAACCAGCTGGCCGCGGGCCTTCCCGGTGCACCACAGCTTGGAGCAGGGCAGCATGTATGGGCAGGGCTTGGAGCCGGGGCCAAAGGCAAGCTCACACTGGCGATGGAGGCTGTAGCTGGAACCAGGCAGGTTGTCTGTGAGAGACAGCTGCCTCTGAGGTTGGTCCAGCAGACAGTCTCCTACAGAAACAAACCAAAAACATCGCAAACAATCAGACCGCAGCTGCATTCACTCACAAACGTCCACTTTAAACTAGGGCTGTCAATCTATTAAAATATTTAATTGCGATTAGTCGCATGGTGGTCCATAATTAATGATTTTTATCTGTTCAAAATGTACCTTAAAGGGAGATTTTTCAAGTATTTAACGCTGTTATCAACATGGAAGTGGGCAAATATTCTTGCTTTATGCAAATGTATGTATATATTTATTATTGGAAATCACAGGTACTGTGTTTAGCATAAAACAAATATGCTCAAATCATAACATGGCAAACTGCAGCCCAACAGGCAACAACAGCTGTCAGTGTGTCAGTGTGCTGACTTGACTATGACTTGTCCCAAACTGCATGTGATTATCATAAAGTGGGCATGTCTGTAAAGGGGAGACCTTTAAAACTGAGTCCGCTAACGCCTAAAAATCGCAAGTTGCGTCAATGCGTTAAAGAAATTAGTGGCGTTAAAACAAAGTTGCATCAACATGTTATTATCGCGTTGACTTTGACAGATCTGCTATAAAACTATGGATGATAGCACTAAAAGAATGTCCATGAATGAGCTCAGAACTGTTGGTACTGTATGTTCAACAACTTAGCTTTCAGTCTGTACAACAGCAGACTCCAAGCTGTTTATAAGAGACAGTGCAGGCACCAGATAATGTTTAGATAAGCAAATGACTCATGTAGAAAAGACAGTGTTGTTAGCTTTGGGTTGTTAAACTTAGTAAATGCTCATTTGCTCGTTACAGTAAGAGGGCTGGTCGAGGGGAGGTAATAAATCGGTGTGCTAATTCTGTCTATTACACAGAATCCACTCACAGTCACTTACAGGCGTTTACACACAGACAGAAGAAGATTTGGCATAAACGAGCTACTGAGGGGAAAAAGCCCAATGATGTATTAATACACTTATGAATGTTATATTGAATGTGGATGCTGGGACTGGATACTGTATGTCATCATCAGCATATGAAATTACTAGTGCTGTCAAAGTTAGCGCAATGATAACGCATTGATGCAAATTCGTTTTAACGCCGCTAATTTCTTTAACGCATCAACACAACTGGCAATTTTTAATTAACCTCTAAAATATCCGACGGGACGCCTATCTTTCGGAGGTTGTAGCAGGCACAGTTTTAAAGCTAGAGTGAAGATACCGAAATTATATGAAACTAAAATACCTAAGGAATTCATTGGTACCAACCATGTCATACTAGTTTGTTGCAAAGGAGGCTAAATAATGCTCCAAAGTTACACTAAATCTTGGCGAAGAAAAACTGGCATGGTCCCTTGACCTCTGACCTCAAGATATGTGAATGAAAATGGGTTCTATGGGTACCCACGAGGCTCCCATTTACACATGCAGTTTTGGGAAAGTCATAGAGTTTGCCATGTTATGATTTGAGCTTTTTTTATGCTAAATGCAGTACCTGTGAGGGTTTCTGGACAATATTTGCCATTGTTTTGGGTTGTTAATTGATTTTCCAATAATAAATATATATACAGTATATCTACATTTGCATAAAGCAGCATATTAGCCCACTCCCATGTTGATAAAAGTATTAAATACTTGACAAATCTCCCTTTAATGTACATTTTGAACAGGTAAAAAATGTCAATCAATTGTCAGCCCTAATTATTACTTCTCAAGAAGAAATACTTCCTCGGAATTGTTCAATTTCCTCAGTGGGTAATGTTTATTCAATGCACTCCAGTGTAATTCTGCCACAAAGTGTTTCATTTCTGCATTGAAGCTAGTGAGAATCTGGTATGTGCCAATTCTATAATGGGATTCTCCCTTTCTGGCTCAAAAATCTGACATTTACTGCTTTATAAAACCTTTTTTTCTTTCTGCTCTCATCCACCACTGTACAGTTGATACTTTATATCTGAATGTGTCATCATCAAAATACAACAATATGTACTCAGATATTACAGTACATCAAAAATGCCATTCCTGATCAGCAAATAATATGAGCGACTCTGTTAGTTTCTCATTCTCAAGCACTTCCCAAACCCTTAGACATGAGGACTCAGTTAGGTGCTTCACTTTGAGTTTGTTGTTCTAACAGGATTTCTAGCCAAGGATCCAGAATTCTGATCCCATGTAAGGTGATGTAGCTTGAGTTTTAATGTGCTTTGGGATTGATTATTCCATCATTTTGTCTCTTAGAGATTTATTTACAGGTCTACCGTGACATGGCAACTGCTGTACAGATGTCCACCAACCAAACGTTAAACCTGCATTAAAGGGATAGTTCGCACATAGTCAGTGTATTACCTAACAACAGCCGGCACGACCAAGATTTGGAGAAACCGACGGGAGTACCGACACCGGAGTAAAGCAAATACTGTGGACGGGGGCAGCAGCAAAACGTATTTTAGACACCTAACAAAAATGAATATCAGTTCAAGTGTACGCTATATTTTGAATATTTTCCCATGGAGAACTGAACTGATGACATGGTGAAATGTATCTATACTGTTGCTACAAAAGGAATCTGATGGCTTTGAATAGAACATAGATAAGTTTAATTTCAGTTCAGTTCCCCATCGGAAAGTGCTGTCTGACGGCAAGATATAGTGGCGAAAATATTCAAAATATAGTGTACGCTTAAAGGACCAGTGTGTAACAATTAGGGGGATCTATCGGCAGAAATGGAATAAAATATTAATAAGTGTGTTATTTAGCATATAATCACCTGATAATAAGGATCGTTGTGTTTTCGTTACCTTAGAATGAGCCGTTTATATCTACATACGGAGCAGGTCCTCTCCACGGAGTCTGCCGTGTTTCTACAGTAGCCCAGAACGGACAAACCGAACTCAACTTCCTGTTTGGGCCGGAGTTGATAACTACTCGCTCCCGTCACCGCCGCTCTCTCTCTCTCTTGATTCACCACTCACTTCCCACGTACACACACACACTCTAAGCACTGGCTCTGCTCCAGATGGCTCTAGAGAGGGCCATTCGCGCTTACGCGTCGGCCACCGTAGCTCTCCAACATGCTTGAGGCTTCAGTTGGCTGCAATCTCCTCACCTCACCGCTAGGTACAGCCACCTCCTAAACACTGGACCTTTAAAGTGATATTGATTTTTTTTTTTTTTTTAGGTGGGCCAATTTTTAGGTGTCTAAAATACATTTCGCTACTGCCCCCGTCCACAGCAGTACATTGCTTTGCTCCTGTGCTGGTACTCATGTCTGTGTCTCCAAACTGAGGGCGTGCCGACCGCCATCAACTGTAGGTAATACACTGACTATGGATAAGTACCTCATATAATACCTGAACTGTCCCTTTAATCTTTTTTTTTTTTGGTCTTTGGGAGGAAGAATTTCACAACACGCTAAAAGTGACATGGTTGACATGTTGTGGCCTTGATCTGCGTACTGTAATACTACTGTCTTGTGATTTCTGGCCACATGTTGAATGTGAGTCCCATTCACCATCTGTTTTGGTCTTCATCAATTCCCAAGATGAAAATCTGCTAAATGTTCCACTTTGTTTGCCAGCGCATCACTAACGTTGTCTGTCTCTTGTTTGGTACTGTGGGTTTATCAGAGCCTTGTCTGCAAAAAAAAACAGCTGCCTGCTGCAGCAAGAAACTAATAGTTGGTGAGAGTGCTGAGGCTGAACCAAAACATTAAAACTGAGGGCCTGAAAACCAAAACACTGAGCTGAAAGAAGTTGTAACACTTCACAGAGTCTGGTGATAATTCCCTTGGGGGTTCATCACTACAAGTGATCACTTTCACATTACACTGTTCACATAAAATACAGATTAGTGCAGCTTTAAGTAAGCCTTTATTGTGGATTGTTCCCCTTGTCATCTTAGACATGGTGTTGATATTATGCTGTTAAAAGGTTTTATCCTCTTGCTATTGGATTTCACTCTGTTATTTATTGTGAATTGGGTTTCAAAGTGTTGAAGTGTGTTGACCCTAGATATAACTACTTTGACTTTTCTATTCCAAGACCCCATTTCCTGAGAATTAGGCAAACATTTTGAAAAAAAGGTACCAAAGAATAAACACAGACCTTAGCCAATATATGAATATTTCTTTGGGCTTATATCAGAGTAAAACATAAAATGAGTACGTGTGATCACTTCCAAGTTGAAACTGATATTGAAATTAAAAATGTAGCCATGACGAAATAGAGCCAAGTTCTGTTTTTTTATGTGTGGGTACAATTAGATTACAACCAGCTGAGAGCACGAAGCCTGGACAGAATTAGTGGTCCATCTGAGTCCAGAGACCTGTACAGGAAGTGTTTACTAACCATGACCTCTGTCCAGGAACTCAGTAATGATGGCTGCGCTGCACACAGACCAGGGCCTGCTCCTGTCGATCTGAATCAGCGTGGGAGACATCATGTGGTTGTCCTTTAGTTTCCCAAATACCTCCTCACATGCCTTCACATTGTCGTGGGGCATGTTGAAGACGTGGCCTGAGGGATGAAGGGAGGGTGGGAAGAGAGACAGAAGGTCACATCTTTGTTAGAGTCAAGTAGTTCTCTTTTCCCATGATTTAAAACACAATTAGTAAGAGTTACTGGACAGATATCTCTCTGTGGCGACCAAAATGTTAACACAAAGAGAAACTTTTTGCCAGACATCTCAACACCCATGTATGTATGTATGTATAAGGCAAAGCAAACTCAACTTGGACAGATTTTCAAGCTGATGTCATAGCAGACAGGAATGCAGTTATGCATGGGAATATACAGCGTGGCATACGTCCATGTTCTAAACCAGGACCTGGCAGGGGAATTTGGTTCCCAAGGAAATCATTTCATTCCCTAAATATGAACATGTAGTACTTTCCAAAAGAAAAAAAAACAAGTGTTTCAGCGTATTCAATCATGAGACGGGACCATTTTGAGAGGAAATTGTGTGATTACTTAACATACATGAGGACAGTGTAAACCAATGCCTCTCTTGGGGCCTCATGAGTTAGTTGTGTATCTGGTTTCAGGCAAGAGTCCTGCTTCTTTTAAAGCCTCCACCACTGATTATTGAAAATGTGAAAAAAAATGTCACCTCTATTATTAGTAGGATTTGCATTAACTCGACAGTTTTAGGAGTGTGTCAAACTGCAGTATGTCATCCAATGCATTGCACTGAAAAAGCGGGATTAGCATTGTGTGACTTCACCTCCTTCTTCATTTATTTTCATAGACTAAAACAGGTCAGGAAGAAACTGTCAAAAAAGGCAGCACTGATCAAATATGAAACAATTCTGTTACCTATTTCTCACTTAAAATGTTTTTAGAAAGCTGTAAGAAAGTTTTAGCTTTAAAATGAGAAAGTTTGCTCCAGTCGGTGGGCGGTGCTTGGTTTTGCCTCAACAGTTTAATCGCAAAAAAAAAAGTGTATTTCCCAAAAGATTCAACTATCCCAATTAATTTGGCAGATTACATACACAAGTGTGCTCAAACACAGCTAATGCTGTACCTCATACCACACAATTATAGTGAATTGGACATTTTAGCTTGAAAACAATGCAAAGTGTTTCCTAAAGAGCAGTGAGTGAAGACTCTGTCCACAGAAAACTGGAAACACCGGTGTTATTTCCTTTGCTTCATTCATCCCTTTTCTATGCTTAATTTCTCCTTTTCACAAAAGCATCACATGTTGAAGATAAGTGTACATTTGTTAGTAGTATAATGTTATCATGTGAAATAATTCATGGTGACTGAACATTAGATTGTTTTAACTGTTAGCTCTCTCTTTCTATTTGCGGCTGCCAGTGTGCGAAGTTACGTTGTGCAGCTGTAATGTCGAACATGCATAGATCTCAACTTTGGCCCAGAGACCTGCTGGTTTTGATTGTGCCCATCTAACGAGGGACTGATTTACCAACCGAACATCAGGGGAATGCAATTAAATAACTGCTAGGATTGAAACCCAGCAATGCTCTGGGACCAGGACTGAGAACCACAGCCATATAGATCATCATGAAAGTTGTGAAGCCCTCCGGTCACGCCAGTTTCCACACTGATTAAGGCGCGTATACGTCTGTCAAGTCTGACTGCAGAATTCCTTTTGACATTTTAAGCGAAGGTTATATGTAGCTGGTGCCCTGAGCATATCTCACTCTAAGGCCAAATGTGCATTAGCATTAGCATAAGCATTTAAAATGCTTAATGTGAGTGTTCAGTCCCCTTGATGATGAACATTATACAAACAGCAAATACAAAACAACTATCTCACCAAGTTCATGGGCAGCTGTGAAAGCGGAGGGCAAGCCATCATCTTCAATGACGGAGCAGCTCCTCTTCGGGTCACACATGGTCCCGACGTCAGCCATCCCCAGCGTATCACAGGTTGTGGCCCCGCAAAGATCCTGGTGACACAGAGAAGCAAGTGTTCATCGTGACATGCCTTTCATTCTTTCGTTCTTATAGATATCTTGAAAAATCTGATTGGACTTGTTCCAAACATGTTTTGTGTGGCTGTGCCTCGAGCTACAGAATGAACGGACCATGGAGAGCACTAATACAAAGCACATGGGGCTGTGGTTTGTTTATTGTTGCTCTGTTCTTAAAATATATTGAAGCAGAGGGTCAGGAGAGATAGCCCACCGCAGAATTCCTCTTGGTGTTTAGTTAAAGAGGTAAGAAGAGAGTTTGGGAGGACAAGATGAGTCCCACCTGCAGCACATAGTCCAGGGTAAAGTAAAACCATGTCAACTCCACTACAGTCTTTTCTTTACATGTTTACCACCAACTCTCTCGCTATCTCCTCTTTTGTACCTCCATTTCTGCTGGCTCTATCTGGCTGGGTCAGTCCACCACCAACTTTCCCCCAATAAGTAGACTATCTTTCAGTTTTTGTGTCATGGGATCATCTTTTTAGGGATGACAATGTCAGTAGGTCAGTCCACCACTTTGGTACAGATCAGGCCGCAAAACTCCGGGTCTGACAAGTGAAGCCAATGCTGAAGTGCCTTTTTTCTAATAACCAGCAGGGGGCGACTCCTCTGGTTGCAAAAAGAAGTCTGATTGTATAGAAGTCTATGAGAAAATGAGCCTACTTCTCACTTGATTTATTACCTCAGTAAACATTGTAAACATGAGTTTGTGGTCTCAATCGCTAGTTTCAAGTCTTCTTCAATACAGCATGAAGTTCATGTAGTAATTTATGGTCCCATTTAGAGTCAAATAGACCATAAAGCAGGGGATGCTTTAGGGCGTGGCAACCTTGTGATTGACAGGTCGCTACCACAGTGTTGTCCAGTCTGGGAATTGTCCGTGTTTTCGTTTTAGGACTTTAACCCTTTCACAGTGTGTTTTCAGTTCATGAGAGTTAATTGTACCACTTTGGCTGCCGAAGAATGTCTTAATCAGTATTCAGTTGTGCTTAGCTCCACTCTCTCGTGTCACTTCTGAGTCCAAAAAAACAAGATGGCGACGGTCAACATGCAGAACTCAAGGCTTCAAAACCGCAGTCCACAAACCAATGGGTGACGTCACGCTGAGTCTACAGTCTATGGTCAAAACTAAGATATCTCAACAGCTATTAGACAGATAAATAGATAGATATATAGATATATAATACTTGACAAATCTTCCTTTAAGGTACATTTTGAACAGATAAAAAAATATGCGATTAATTCACATTAATTGCGATTAACTACGGACAATCATGTGATTAATAACTAATAAATATTTCAATCGATTGACAGCCCTAGTAAAAACTTTTTAGCGATATTTCAAGATGTTTTATGCGTGTTCACTAAGGTTTTTTTAAGCGCAAATTGAAAATGTGCATCAAATAAAGTGGATGGAAATGCATCTTGTGTTTATTGCTAATTTCGCTAAATGCTAGCATGCTAACACGCTAAAATAAGATGGTGAACACGGTAAACATTATACCTGCTTAACATCAGCGAGCATTATCATTTTGAGTGTGTTAGCATGCTGCCATTTAGCTTAATGCACCACTGTACCTACAGTAAGTACATTTTCACACTGCTAGCATGGCTGTAGTCTCTTCTAATGGGCCTGCTAATCACACAGTACGCGGCAACGGCACCACCGCGCTCTGAAACAAATAAATTCCAATGGCTTGCGCGGTGCAACAGCGGCTTATCGCTGCACCGAGTTCAAACTGGTCGAACTTTGGGCGGTGAACACGGTGATTTTGTCTTTGTTTTAATATTTTTGGGCAGGAATGATGTTATTATGTTATCAAATCCACTTTGTTCAGAGTAAATACAATCACATAGTCAACCATGAACTTGTTAACCTGGTGTTATGGTGAGGCCCAGTGATGCCAGAAGCACCCTCTGCCAGCCACGTGTATTCCACACCACTTGCTCTCCATAACCTATTACAAGATTTTTTCCATCTCAGCAGCTGCACTCATTGTGCCCTACAAGGACAACAACGCCGGACCTGGACTTTCCTACATATAAGTGCCCTCAGTGTAAATAAGGGATCTCTCCCCAGTATTGAGGTGATTCTTGAGTCGTTTTGACCTGGCAGTGTGTTTGTATGTTGCTATGCAGTGAAGGAGAGACGCCGTGTATCAGATGGCCAGCCAGAGCCAAAGCGAACCTAATGGAAAGCAGGCACCATCAACCAGACATCAGAGAGGGAGGCACAGAGAGAAGTTTAGTGATCATGGAGAAAGATTTACTTGTCAGTGGTCGCAGCTCTGGTGGCCACATGGGATTATCTGACAGCTCTGACAAGACTGAATGCTTCAGATGGTGTCACATCAGCTTGAATGAATGGATTCTTATACAATGTGCTGAAGGTGACTCTATAGGCAGATAGTGACCCAGTTCTTATTCCGTTGAAGCAGACCGAGGTGAGGTCTTTCATGGAAAGAACTGGCTCAGTTGCTCTTTTCCAGTGACTCACTGAACTAAAGAAAAGGGACTATAGCAGAGCTGTGCAGTCGACAGGCTGCACCAACACACGACTTAATGGATGGATAACTGAACGGCCATAGGGCTGACAGTTAAAGCTGCAGTTGGTAGAAATGGAACAAATATGATTAAAAAGAGTTATTTTTATAAAACGGTCACTATATCCTGACAGTAGTGCATGAGACAGGTAATCTGATAAAAATCATGTGCCACTGTGTCTTCCGGTGCCCCTAATGGCAAGATTTCACAGACCGGAGGAAAACAACCAATCAGAGCCGAGCTGGAGCCTTGTTGTCTATGAGCCAGCTGCCAATCACAAACTCCGACCAAACGGTCAAACTACGCAGCGCTGATCAAATATGAATCAATATTCTGTTTCTGTAATGCCTATTTCTCGCCTCAAATGTTTTCATAAACATATTTTACTGTACTGTTTAGCTGTAAAATGAGAAAGTTTGTGACCCGGCAGCCATGTCAAGATCTGTTGAGGAAATACCAAGCACCGCCCACCAGCTGGAGCAAACTCTCTCATTTTACAGCTAAACAGTAAACTACAAGATGTTTCCGAAAAAACATTTGAGGCGAGAAATAAGCATTACAGTAACAGAATATTGATTAATATTTTAACATTTGATTGGAGTTTGCGAGTGATTGACAGCTTCCTCCGTTGAATGAACATCCAATAGGAACTCTCTCTCTCTGAAATGACTTGTGATTGGCCAAAGTCTTCTGTCACCAGCTAGATTTTTTTTAAAGTGTGAAAACAGAGCCATGAAGAGGTGCAGAAGTCTAGTTTTCTCTCAGAACACTTGATTTACAATATGCTGAAAGGTTATTATGGAATTTTTGCCCAATGATGCCAAAAACATTCTGCCTACTGCAGCTTTAATATTTATTGTTGTAAAGTCAGTCAAATGACTACAAACCATTGTCTCACAATCCATTCATGCCAAAGTTGTGTATGCCAGTGCAGTATTTCTGTTCTATTCTTTCCTCCACCAATGTGATGCATTCCAGCTGGTTGTGTGAATCAGCTCACTCCTCCCTTTGCTTACCTGCTTGGTGAACAGTATGGCAGTGTCCCAGTACTCTGGGTGCTTGTCGCCGTGTTTATTCAACTTCTTCTGCCAGGAGCAGAAGTTGCGCAGAGTCAGGGCTGCGTTACTGGAAACCTTAGGTCCCTTGTCAGCCTCATTCATCACCACAAAGCCCACCACCACGATGTTTATGGCGTTGAGAATGCTGGGGTGCTTGTAAAGCCTGGCTGCCACTGACATCAGGGTCAGGAGGTACTGCTTCAGGTCATCCCCGTGAAATGTAGCCATAGATTCATCTGCCACCACCAGCACCTCCACAAACCTGGGGATGGAGGCGAACCTCTTAGACCTCCCCAAGGTTTTCCACACAGTTTCGGTCAAACCATCAATCTCCAAGTGCTTGTATTTCTCCAGGGAGATGTTGAAGTTGGCGTCAGGTGTGACTCCACACCTGCTGGTGAAGTTGCCATCCGAGTGCGCATCAACGCGTCTGCGGCGGCGGATGACATGCGTCCTGTCCAAAGAGTTTCCATATCCAGGCTCGTCTTCGGTCCTCAGGCTGATGAAATACTCCATGCCTTTATAGGAGAACGCCCCAGTGAGACCTTTACACAGGCTGAGCGCGGCGAAGGAGTCTGGTTCCGCGTTGACGGTACCGGAGTAGAAGCATTCCCGTAAGTCAGATGCGGTTGCAGAAGAGGCGTTGGATGCTGAGGAGCGTTTCTCACGCGGCAAGCTGCCCGGTGCAATGAAACTGGCATCCGGTGTGAGGTGAAGGTGAAATTCCTGTTTGAATGCACTTAGTTTGAAAACCATCTGTCTTTCATTCATGATGTGCTCCGTGTGCTTCATGTGCAGATGCTTTTCGTGCTTTGGATGATCCACGCGAACAGGTATGCAGAAATCTACCTCCATGCAATACGTTAATAGGAACTTTGTAAAAACAATCAAAGAACTAATGAGTATAGCCATCTTTGCTGCTCCTGCTCAGTGAAGAACTCTCAGTAATTCGTTTTCGGTGCTTATTTGCATGCAGTGAAGTGAAGAACTTGCGCGTAATGGCACAATGGAGCGCCGCTTTGCATCCTCAGAAAATTAAGCATCCGCACTGCCTTCCTTCCAGCTCCAGCTGCTGCTTCTCCATCTTGCACCGTCTCCACTCTGGCCACCAACTTATCTGAGCTGCTGAGTTTTAAAGTCGCGCACACACACACACACACCGATGATCGCTGTCAACTGAAATCTGGGAACGTGCGCAAGAGAAGGAGAGAGAGAGAGAGCTCATTGGTCATGCATCTCGGTTTGTGCTGCAGACCGCAGCCACTTGTAACTCTCCAAATATTATTGTTGCTGTACAGCATGTGTGACAGGAGCTGGAGCATCACACACACACACACACACACACAGACACTGCGAACAGACAAACCGACAGGGAGCAAACACGACAAAACAACACACCTGCACCATAACTTTCAAACTGTAAACCAAACAGTGGAACACATTTCTCCACAATGTCCCCAAAAACATCACCGTTTCCTTTCTCTGCGTATTAATTTTCTTTTTCCATAACATTTTTTTCTTAAAAACACATTAAATTAGTTGAATGACTAGAGAAAATATATATGACTCAAGTGCAACTACCTTTGTTTACATTTATTTTTTGTAACATCTATCCTACCTGTTTTACAAGTGCAATTACCTCTGTTTACATTACATCTATTTTTATATTTTATACTTCTAGGGTAACACTTCTGTTTATAGTTTTTTATTACATCTACTCTACCTGTTTTATTTGCTTTATAACTGTGTGTGTGTGTGTGTGTGTGTGTGTGTGTGTGTGTGTGTGTGTGTGTGTTTATACCTGTTATGTGTTTTGTCTGCGTCGTTTAGTCTTGTCAAGTATTTGTTTTAAAGCACTGACCAGAATTTGCAACTGTGAATCTCGTTGTATTTAATACAATGACAATAAAGGTTTCTATTATATTCTAAAACACCCACATTCATCGGAGGAGTACGTTCACATTTAAACACATTTATGTTTCTGCCTATCACCATGCGTATAAGAAAAAGTTCAGACAAGTGCAAAGTGAAATGCAGGCAAAGAGCGACACCTAGTTTGCGCCTGAAGTTCACTGGAGCTTCAGTCCATCTAGTGTGTTGTACTATTGCGCCACCTGGCGGTGAACGTGTTCAACTGCACCACCAGGATCATGTTTTAAAAAATTGTTTAAAGAGCTGGCATTCTGCTGGCACACAGACTTAATAAAGTGATTTACATGGTGCCTGGCAGAACATGTGTTTAGTCTTGTAATACAGCAGAAGCCTTTTTAGAAAAGCCCTCTATTAGCATCATGAATAAAATGCTTCTACTCGCTGGAATGCTGCTGGAAAGAAACGATCATGAATACAAAAAAAAATATGCAGTAGTAAATTAAATTTAAAAAAATTGGACATAGTGGGTTCTTTGTTTTAACATTATGAGTAAAAATCTGGTTTATTTGAGTCTTTTCATGGAACCATTTAATTGTTCTTTGGGTAAAGCTGCTTTTTTTCCCCGATAAATACTCTTTGATTTATCTTAACGGTCCAATATTCTAAAAAGTACGATTTTCAGGTCTTTTATATTATAAAGCGGGTTTAAGTGCTATATAAATACTGTGAAAGTATCAAAGCGCTCAATATGCAGAGAAATGCATACAGCCCGTATTCAGAATTTGTGCATTTGAAACAAGCCGTTAGGATTTCTGTCCATTTGTGATGTCACAATTATACAATAGTTAGACCCACTCCACGGTTTTAAACGTAAACATTCTAAATGTGTCCCAGTTTATTCCTGGTTGCAGTGGATGTAAATGACACCAGCTGACAGGAAGTAAACATGGACCCAAACTGTTGCCTACCAACGCAATTCTTTTGTAATTCTGTTGAAATGTACTAAAACGGAGCATTTCAGACAGAGGGTAAATACAGGCATATTCAGGAAGACAGTATGAGGAAAATATATATTTGTTTAACATTACAGCATGTAAACATGTTCTAATAGAAACACAAAATACAAGTATGAACCTGAAAATGAGCACAATATGGGACCTTTAATATTCAAAGAATGTTTCTCTGCAGATCATATATGCTGCATAAAAAAACATGATTCTTCTCATAGCTCTACTAATGTGATTAAACATTTCCAAGCACACACACAGTGCCTTTTCTCTGTCCAGCTGTGGTCCATTGTGCATGGATAAAGCAGATCTTGGCTCTGTGGAGGACCTGCCACTCACACACGGCTCCGAAATAACCCCCAGTAGAGGACTTCCAGCTATGCGTATAGTATAGATGTCCATATAGCACGCTGGGTTAATAATAGGAGCACGGTTGTCAAGCTATTTCAGAAGGAAGGGGGGAGTGTCAGCCTATTCTCATTGGATCCGTTTTATCCTGCGAGTATCTCACGAAGTTGCGAGTGGGAGGAGAATTTTCCAGCAACGGAGGATATCAAAAATAAACCCCCTCATGTCCAAGGGAAGAGCAGAAAGTATAAATACCCCCGATGTGTCCAGACTGCAGCGGTGCTGGGTGAGTGGTACAACAGGACTCACAGGCTTGGTTATAGGGAATTAGAAAACGACAACTCAAAGACAGACTGAAATTAAATACCAGATTGACCAAGACTGGCTCTCTACAACGCTGGAAAAAAACACTTTAAATTTGAAAAGCTCCTTTAAATTTGAGGAGATATTCGATTGGAGAAGAAGACGCGCCACACACCAAAGATATAAAAGGACATACATTGCAATACAATTTTCCATTTGCAGAAGATGATGTGCTCCCCTGTGATCTTTTTACTGCTGTGCGTAATGAACGCGGCGCTTTCCGCTCCATTTGAATCAGAGGATGTTGTACCTGTTCGGATAAATGGAAGAATCAGTGGTCGCTTTTGGAAAAGAAGTGAGGAACAGCCGAGATTTACCCTCAGTGCGTTTGGCAAGGACTTGACTCTAAATCTGATCCCTGATACCAGCTTTATCTCGCCCTCCTTCACCATCCAGCGCATCAGAAGAGCCAGAGATGTTGGAGCTTTACGCACAGCTCCAGGTGCGGATCTCCAGAAACGCATGAACCAGACGGAGGAGAGTGGAGGAGAGTTTATGAGCTGCTTTTACTCTGGGAGTGTAGATCACGACCAGAGCTCGGTTGTGGCTGTCAGTTTGTGCTCGGGCATCTTTGGCTCCTTCATAACGGAGGGGATCGAGTATTTAATTGAGCCCAAACTTGGCGGATTGGAGCCAGACTCTGTGGAGCAGCTGCATGTCATCAAGAGGAGGACATTCACCAACAGTATGCACGGTGTTGCCCTCCTGTTTGATCACGCGAAGAAGAAGCACAATGGGGAAAGTTTTACGCATCCCGGTGACGGTGACGGTGACGCACGGAGGGAACCTCGCCGGAGACGCTTTGTTTCCGCGCCTCGGTTCATAGAGACCCTGGTGGTAGCAGACTCAACCATGACACACTTCTATGGAGATGAAATAAAGGTCAGACACATTCTTTCCTGCACACATTGTTGATATAGGAACCTAAACAACTCTTTTAAGTTTAATTTCGCATATTAGACTGTCCCATAAATAAACAAACGTCGTAATCTTTTCCACTTTATTTCCCCCCATCCATCCTGCTCGCAAGGATTCCCAGTCTAGACATATCCTCCTGAGACCCAGCCCATTGACATGTGTCCTCTGTAGTGGACATTTTTCCCACATGCATATCCTCTCTTTTGATACTCTCTATCAACCCCTGGTGTCTTGTAAAGAGGACATCCTAGGCTTTCCAGTGATATGTCATTTGAATGTATTCTTGGTTTAATATCACTCTACAGCCATAATGTGTTAATTTTTTAGTCTTTTCACACTGAAATAGTCCTGTAGTCCACTTTACAGTCGATAATAAAAATAAAGTTTAACAAGCCTAAATTGTTAAGATTTTCTTTTAACCCTGAATAGGAAGGAAATCACAAAAAAAGTAATTGGAAGACACTTTTTTTAACTCGGTTCCCAGGAGGATATAGTGGCAGGAGTTTGTTTTTTCTGTGTTGCTTCATAAAACACGTTCTGGCACTGAGGGGACTTTGGGAGGAAATCGATGGGCTCCCTGTTTTCCACAGGCTGAGTAAGAGGTCAGGCAACAGAAATGCAAGCAATGCTGAACCACATTCCTTAAGGACTTGGTCACGATTTGGCAGCAGAGCCTCAGCATCATCCTGGGAAGATTCACAAGGCTTACAATATCTACATGTAGTGTAGTTTGTCTTTACTCTGTATTATAAATTGAATTAACAGACCCTTTCCTGGTGTAGATCAGAACATCCGCTATTTAAATTGACCAAAATTTGACGGAATATATGAAAAAAAAATCCTAAAATATGCTCCATACCTAATATCAGTCCTGTTTCAATCCACTGCTTAACTAAATATTTAATTTAACAAAAGTTGGGACAATCCATGATCCTGCCACAATCTGGAGCAGCTGAATTCTAGTCTGTTTGTACTTAACAAGCAGCTCAGCTACCAGACCATCTGCCTCATCCCACAGTAAAGTGAGTATATAAGGGCTATTAGGCACCAGGGTCAAGTGGACGAAGGTTAGATGGGAAAATGTGTTTATATTGGCTTTTCAGTACAAATCAGATAATTTAAAATGTCATTACCCTGGTTTTATGAGCAGTTTTAGTGATTTGGAGGTCCTAGGCAAAAATCAACATGTGGCTCATGTAGCACATGTGGAAAAAACTTTTTATGTGGGAATATCATCCCACCCTAGAAAAAGTGAGTGCATCAAGGCTGGAATGGAAGACTCTGTGATACACATCATGGCACATTCATTGTGATTTACCAGCTCTCCACTAAAACACAGCCCAATGACAGCACTGTGGAAAACCTGCCCATCCCTATACCTCCCATGACACAATCATAGGAAAGGGAACTGAAACTAGTTGGCGGAAGCTCTTTACAGTTAAAGCTGGAGTAGGCAGGTTGGAGCAAATATGATTTACAAAAGTTATTTTAATAAACAGATACTATATCCTGACAGTTATGCATGAGACAGCTAATCTGAAAAAAAATCATGTTCCTCTGTGACCTCTGGTGCTCCTAATGGCATCTGCAAGATTTTACAGACCGGAGGAAAACAACCAATGAGGACTGATCTGGAGTCTTGCGTCTCTGAGCAGCTGTCAATCACTTGCAAACTCCAAACGGTCAAACAAGGCAACGCTGATCAAATATGAATATGAACGATAAAATAGTTTCAGAAACATATTTTAGTGTAATGTTTAGTTGAAAATGAGAAAGTTTGTGATCAGTTGAGGAAATACCAAGCACCGCCCACCAGCCGGAGCAAACTTTCTCCTTTTACAGCTAAACAGTACACTATAAGGTGTTTCTCAAAACATTTGAGGTGACAAATAGGCATAACAGTAACAGAATATTGATTCATATTCGATCAGCGCTGCCTAGTTTGACCGTTTGATCGGAGTTTGCGAGCGATTGACAGCTGCCTCTGTTGAATGAACAGCCACTCTTTTATCCATCCTTCACTGTGTCTTTGTGCTGTTCAAGCAAAGAAGTTTGATTTTGTGGAAGTTTTTAAATGTCGTGTCCCGTCTCTTCCCCTCCACAGCACTACATTCTGACCCTGATATCAATGGCTGCCCAGCTTTACAAGCACCCCAGCATTAAGAACTCAGTAAACATAGTGGTGGTGAAGATGTTGGTGGTGGAGGACGAGGAGGTCGGCCCGGAGCTCTCCAGCAACGGAGGCGTGGCTCTGAGGAACTTCTGCTCCTGGCAGCAGCTCTTCAACCCACCAAGCCAGAGGCATCCAGAGCATTACGACACCGCCATGCTCTTCACCAGAGAGGTGAGGGTCAAGTACATAACTGTTTTAAACATTATATGTATATGACATATACATATAATGTTTTAAACATTTGTTGAGAGACATTTTCCAGAATATGAGCATGAAAGTTAATTCTTCACATTGGAGGCAGTGACAAAAAAACATCTTGACTCAAGGACCGCTTTCCAGAGCTTTTATCTGTGACTCACAGTCTTCTTCAATGGATGTAGTTTGCTCAGTTGTCGGAGAAAGATCAAGATGCCAGATAGCATCTTTGAACAGAGACAGGTGTATATACATACTCACGGCCATCTGAGCCATCATATGACAACTTATCAAACTTCATCCACTAAGGAAGACAGTGAGATGCGGTTGAAATCTCCAGAAAAAGCTAATAAATGGACCTTGAGTTTTAAAAAAATCTTCAAATTTGCTGAATGTTTATTTAAAATAGCAGTGGCCCAAGAATGAATCCTTGGGGAACACCAAATTTCATCTTTAAAGCACCACTGTGTAACAATTAGGGGATCCATTGGCAGAAATGGAATATAATATAAATAAGTATATTTTCTTTAGTGTATAATCACCTGATAATAAGAATCATTGTGTTTGCGTTACCTTAGAACAAGCCATTTATATCTACATAGGGAGCAGGTCCTCTCTTTACGGAGTCTGCCATGTTGCTCCGCCATGTTTCTACAGTAGCCCAGAACGGACAAACCAGACTATGCTCATTTTCACTTCCCACTTACACACACACACTAAGCATTGGCTCTTCTCCAGATGGCTCTAGAGAGGACCATTCACGTTTTCTTGTCAGCCACACAGTAGCACAGCGCAACAGCAGCAATGTGTAAAACCTGGACAAGCCAGCCACCGCTTGCAATTTGATATGCGTCTATTCGTGCTGTTACGGTATCGGTACTAGGAGCAGCCAAAAACCACAAAGAAAGAATCTCATTAGAGCAATTACACATATATTAAATAAGTCTTGTTGAATATGTAACGTCACCAAAGAATATGATAAAAAAAGGTTTCCATAATATGTTTGTTGAGAAGTATAATGTTCCTGACTATGACCATGTCAAATTGAAGTTATTTTACTTTGTAGTTTTTGAGAAAATTAAGGGGAAAGATAGCTCAAAATTCAATGGAATTCAATTTAATTCAGTTAAAGAAATTTTATATACAGTAGCATCAAGTCACAACAGAAGTTATCTCAAGACACAAGACTACAACAGATCCTCCATGAGCATGCATTCTTATTCTCAACAGTGGCAAGAAAAAACTCCCCTTTAACGGGTAGAAACTAAATTATAACACATTGACAGTTTACTCATATTGAAATGTCTGTGTTTGTGTGTGCGTGTGTGTGTGTGTGTGTGTGTGTGTGTGTGTGTGTGTGTGTGTGTGTGTGTGTGTGTGTGTGTGTGTGTGTGTGTGTGTGTGTGTGTGTGTAGGGGGGTGCTTCTGGCCTGCAACATTACTGTTTGGGTTCAGTCTCACTGCTCTCATCAACTTTATTTCCAGCCGTAGCCCGAAGCTGTTTTCAGAAAAAAAAAAAAACAACTCTAATAAACTGTACTCTACCTGCTCAACACCAAACAACAGGGAGACGTTAGCCAGTTAGCTACTAGCTGGTGAACACAGTGGAGCAGCTAATGAGCCACATATTTCCCTTGAGAGTTTGAGGAGACTAAAACAAAACAATAACCACATGTGATTAATGGAGTTTTAAAACTATTCAGTATAGAGTGCTTCAGGGAACCAGGAAGTTATCATCACACTGGGTTCCCTCGACAAAAAGCCAATGGGATTTGTCCTTTGAGTTTTGGATTTTTGCAGAAAACAAGCTCTGTGGCAAACACGTTTATGATACTGGGATATTTATTGATGTATTTTTAAAGATCAGAACGTGAAATGTCTTCAGCTTGTGCTAACCACAGACCTTATATCAGGCAACTAAAAACCCATTCAAAAAACCCATTGACTTCCAGATGAGGGAAATGCTAACTGATTTCCGAGCTTTAGGACTCATTCATGACATGTAGTACAAAATATATCTGGTATCAGGCTCCATGACTCAGTGGTTTCAAAACACAGATTTTCATCACAGCATGGTTTTGACTATTGCAACTCAAACAATGTTGTGAATGCTTTACAGTGTATTATTAGAATGGATAGTCCACACACACCCCTGAAAGTCTGGTATATATGTTGTTCTCCATTCAGAAGGCAATAACCCAGCAAGGATGAGTCACAAATTAAACCCCTGGTGGAATTCAACTTCCAGGCCAGCTGCGGTACACAATGTGGTTTCTGAGCACCAGACTCAACCACAGGAGAATTACTTGAAACCAAAGTGTCTTACAGTAACACAGGTGCATGTTATGGCCAGTTGTGTTTATAGTGAGGTCACAGCTGAAAAAGAGCCCCTTGCTTTGGGACAGCTATGGTCATATCTTGCTCTTTAAAGGGGACGTATCACGCTCATTTTCCGGTTCATACTTGTATTTTGGGTTTCTACTAGAACATGTTTACATGCTTTAATGTTCAAAATACACATTATTTTTCTCATGCTGTCTGGCTGAATATACTTGTATTCACCCTTTGTCTGAAACACTCCGTTTTAGCGCCTGAAAACCCCAATCTGCTCTATTTGGCTTGCGAGAAAAATACAGTATGGTGTATGGTGCACCTTTGCAAAGGTAGTTAGTTAGTGGAGATACTCAGAGGTGGTATATTCAACACAGTCTCACTGCAGTTCGTGACATAGTCACAAAATGTAATCTAATTGAATCGTGTGCATAGACACAAATTTCCCTTTTCTTCCTGATGCACAGCACGACTTTCAACAATGTATTTTTTGTGCGTTTTTTTCTCTACGAATGTCCAGCAACACGTGACGCAGGTGTCAATTTCCGCTCCAATCTTTTCAAAATAAAACTACTTAGTTAGGTTTAGTAATAGATCGACCTGGTCAGACTTAGGCAACAAAACTACTTAGTTAGGTTTAGGAAAAGATGGCGGTTTGAGTTAAAATAACTCCGGATGTGCCGTAACTTAAGTACAGAAGTTACGTGACAAATACATCAACTTTGACTTGTGGTTTCACATGGGACAGGAACACCGGTCTCCTGGGCGAAAGTCTTTTGACCCATCAATCCACCCAACCTCCTCCCCACGTTATACATCTCAGTTCACAATTACGTGAATTAATCAATTACGAATTGATTTCGTGCTGACCATCACGAAAATGTTTTTTAATTCGTGTCCATGTACATGAATCAATACATTAAATTCCGTGACTATTTCACAAACTGCTGTGCGACTGCATGGGCTGTATGTGCACAAGCACTGAAAAAGTGAGTTTTTCATCATATGTCCCCTTTAAGCAACTCAGGAGCATTTGTGAGATTAGAGGGGAGAATAAATGAAACAAGGTGATGTAAAGGAAAGCCTTTCTAGTTCTAGCTCTTTGGGTAAATTAAGGACGCTGAAAAGGGATCTTCGAAATGGAAGAGTTGTAATCTTTTCCAAGCAGAAGGAATGTCAACAGAGAGCAAACAAACTGGGCTTTATGGATGCTCCGACAGGAAATACGCTCACAAGTCCTTAGGGTTTGAGTTGTGATTGGCTGGTTCTGCTGTATTTGGCTGCCTTCTTCCATCTGGTATGTGCATGTTGACAAGGTGTTAGCAGACAATACATTACGCAAGTGACTTCTCTATTATTACATGTCTATAGCTATAAGTGCCCAGGCTGCAGCTTGATTTGATGACAGACTTGGCATTTATCTGCCTACTGAATGACGTTAGCATGTAAATCTGACCCTGGATCTGGGAGATGATGAATACAACATATGGGCTTTTGCAGTCTTGCGCTGGAGCGGCTTTCGGTCAGTGGAAACCATCATTCACGCAAACCCAGTTTGTGTTTGTTTTTCCATTTCAGCGGAGATATGCTTTGAAATGTCGAGGACGGAAGGCTCCTTGTGGAAGAGCTAACTTTAGTGGGGCCACAAATCAGCCCTGACATGATTGAGACACTTTAAATGGTCAGCTTGAGTGTGCGGCTGGATCTGGGTTGAAGATGTGTGCCATGTATCCCGCAGTCTACTACTGGCTGTTGTGAAACTGAAAACTTGCACTCCGTTGCATGTAGTGGAAACATTTTTTTCTCATGCATTCTTGTGGTCTTGTGCAGTATGTGTGTGTTTGTTCGTCTGTCCGCTAAATGCTATACTGTGGCCTGTGCTTTGACCCACACATCTTACTTTGTGTCTGCATACATGAGTGACAGATGCTATTGTGGAACAAGGTGTACAAACGCACGCTGAGCTGCGTTCAAGCGGCAGCTCCAAGCCCAGATGTGTTTCGAATCACAGAGGGTTCTGCTGCCTTATGGGTTTTTTGGGGGGGCTGGGGCGAGGCAAGGTCATGGACGCATCCGTCTCCGTCCTACACAGCCAGGCGTCTTCTCGAGCAGGGAAAGATTTCTGATACACCACACTTTTCATTTTCCCAGATCACAACTCGGGACAGCTGCATGCCGAGGATATTTACTTGCTTTGTTTTTATGACGAAAACACTGAGCAATATGTTTTTAATTTGTTTCTTAAAAAGTGGCAGAAAAACAACTGGACACAAATAGAGAGCGAAGGTTCGCCAAACAGGATTAACTGACACTCCGAGCTGCCCATACACTTAATATATTTAATATTTGACAGAATAATGTCTTTAACTCTTTAATGGTCCATTCGCCAGCTGTTTCTAAGCAAAGGGTCACTAGCTTTCAAGGGAAAACGGCCTAATCTAGGTTGAGAACAATATATCGAGCCGATATTGTTCAATACTACACCGATTGTCCATGACAAGACCTTAATGGGAACACCACCAAAATTAAGAATTCCAATATGTTATTTCCATGGCCTAGGAAAGTTGAATCAATGTTTGTGAACACAGGCTCCTCTCTCTCAAAGCCAGAAACCAGAGAAGTAAGTCTCAAACTTGTGATGTCATTGGGTATAAAGTCTGGAGCTTGGACTGATTTTGTTTACCCACAGAATGATTGTTTTTGTTTTTATACCCAAATGAGATTTATTATAATCTAATGTTTTCTGTTGTGAAATATACTCAGAACATTCCCCTGGGTGCTCTCAGTGTCATCTATCGTTCCCAATTAATTTTCTATGGAGCAGCTCCAGACTTTATACCCTATGGCATCATAAGTTTCAGTTTTAGCACTCTAATGTATGGATTTGGGGGATTTTTGGACTGTCTCTGACCATATGAATAACATGTATGAATTTTGAAAATGGCCGTAGTTCCCCTTTAACCTGTAATGATTTGAATGAAATAATTAAATTGGACCCAATTCAAGTATGCATCTTGGATTCAGTGGAGAGTTTATTATTATTATTATTGCAAGACAAAACACTAACAGAACAACAAGAGGAAGACAAGAACAGTGAAAACAGGCCAGTAAACAAAATCTCGTCAGGGCATACATGTAAGAGAACAAGGTTATGTTAGTTGTCGTGCAATCAGTGGATAGCCTCTGGAGGTAAGGGGCTATGTTTGCCGGTGTAGCCAGCAGATGTCCGGGACAAGACTTCCTTTTCCACCATGCGTTGCTCAATGTTTACAGTCCGATTAGCAACTTGAGATGGAGGATTGGAGTTGGAGTTGAGAGACGACGTGTACGACAGGATTGTTTCACAAGTAGACAGTTTGGTCCATCTACGTTCTACGTACATTTTGGGTAGTGACCGAAAGAATGAGATAGGGTGAGGAGCTCAGACATCTGGAGGGAGCTCGGAGTAG
Organism: Sebastes fasciatus; assembly: GCF_043250625.1. NCBI lineage: Eukaryota > Metazoa > Chordata > Actinopteri > Perciformes > Sebastidae > Sebastes > Sebastes fasciatus. The sequence goes on from NC_133801.1 coordinate 28,698,333, forward strand.
AGCTGCTGCTCCTTCGCGTGGAAAGGGGTTAGCTGAGGTGGTTCGGGCATCTGATCAGGATGCCTCCTGGACGCCTCCCTTTAGAGGTTTTCCGGGTACCTCCAACTGGTAAGAGGCCCTGGGGTAGACCCTGAACACACTGGAGAGATTATTTATCTTGTCTGGCTTGGGAACGCCTCAGGGTCCCTGAGGAAGAGCTGGAAAACGTTGCTGGGGAGAGGGAATTCCCTGATTAGCCAGCTACCCCCGGATGGATGGATGGATGGATGGATGGATGGATGGATGGATGGACGGATGGACGGATGGACGGATGGACGGATGGACGGATGGACGGATGGACGGATGGATGGATGGATGGATGGACGGACGGACGGACGGACGGACGGACGGATGGATGGATGGATGTCCAAGGCTACACTCAATGCGCTTGCCGTACATGATATATAGCAATAGCCCTGGTAGCCTGGCTAGAAAAAAAAATTTTCACAGTACCTGCAGGTGAAAAGTGGCACATCATAATTCGCAGTGATATACCAAAATTGGCATATACCAGTAAAAAGTAAGTTTTATGTGACATTGTGTCACTCTGTATTCGAGGCTTCTTAACCTTAGTAAGATGTAATACATAATACAGTTTGGGTAAACACACCTGCTCAAAATTTCAGGAATTTTCTGGCCTGAAAATGGTCACAATTCTGATTTCGAACATATACTTTTGTATACGTTAATACAAAAGATCTCAGTGTTGGTATCAGCTTTTCAAATCTCACATCATCATCATCATGGCTTTGGTGTTGCAGTTTCAGCGTGTTTGTTTGTGTTGCAGGACATCTGCGGACAGAAGAGCTGTGACACATTGGGTGTGGCCGATGTCGGGACGATGTGCGACCCCAAGAGAAGCTGCTCAGTCATCGAGGATAACGGCCTGCAAGCTGCCTTCACAGCTGCACACGAGCTCGGTTAGCTCACATTTATTGCCACATGGGTGGGCTGGTTGGGTGGGCGGGAAAAAGTGTTCTGAAACGTGTAGCTTTAAAGTCATTCTCAATCATTCATAACCACTTTTCTGTACATCTGTGAACCTATGTTTCCTCCCCCCCACTGCAGGTCATGTGTTGAGTATGCCTCATGACGACTCCAAGACCTGTGAGAGGCTGTTTGGAGATCTAGGTGGACATCACCTGATGGCTCCTCTGTTTGTCAGCCTCAACAAGACGGCGCCTTGGTCTCCCTGCAGCGCCCTCTACATCACAGAGTTCTTTGACAATGGACACGGTAGGACATATTTGAGGTTGTCGACCCAGCATGTTAAAGATTACACACCGAGTAAATCATAAACTAAGCAGTTCCGGAGAGACCTTCTGCCAACATGGACGTCTGCCACGACACCGTAGCTCTGTTATTAGGGCTGATTCAGAGATGAATAAAACATACTGTTATTCCTCTCGCGCTCTAACTATGGCTTTCCTGCTTAAACATGTCGCTCCCCTCAAATTATGGGTTGTAGGGATAGTTTATCTTGCCTGCAATTTCCACATCTCTTTCCACATCCTCTCCTCCTCACTCTTCTTTCTCTTTGTCTCGCCTCCGTCTCCCCCACCTCTGCATCTTGTATTGTTTGTATCCTTCCTAGACCTATCAGTGAACCTTCTTTTCCACTGAGTCATACAATGGACCCCTTCCTGTTCTTCACCTCCTCAGCCAAAAGCAACAGCTGGTGTCAGCAAAATATGTTCTTTATCAGTTTGAAAAAAAAAGAAACACTTGTGTGGCTGAGAATGTTCATTCCGAACTGCGGACATCATTGACGACTCCAGACAAGAAGCTTATTGAATGTAATAAAGAATTATTAGACAACGATCATTAATTCTGATTTGGAGTAGCTGTCAAATGTCCAGAGTCAGAACACTAGGTTCCCTATAAAAGTGCTCCTCATCACTTCAATTTAAATTATTCATTTTTATAGTCAAGACACAACTTGCCCGGAATATTTTTCCACCGTTGTCATGCCACACACAAAGAGCAACACATATTGCAATTGCCACAGTGCCGCAAAGTTCATAATCTCCATAAACCACAATATAATCACACTCATACAGCTTTGCTTTGTATTGTAACCACAGGGGATTGCCTGCTGGATGTCCCAGAGAGCACCATGCCGTTACCAAGAGAGCTGCCAGGCACCAAGTACAGCCTGGACCAGCAGTGCCAGCAGATGTTTGGAGAGGAGTTTGTCCAATGCCCCAACTCCTCAGACAGTGATGTCTGTAGCCAGCTGTGGTGTCAGGAGGACGGGACGCAGCAGTGCTCCACCAAGAACGGCAGCTTGCCCTGGGCTGACGGCACCCCCTGTAGCCTCAACGGGACCTGCCTCCACGGAGTGTGCATGTCCACTCAGGAGGTGATGCAGCCAATGGTGAGACTGCTGCTTTATTCTGAAATATTGAATTTATTAACAATAAAAAAAACACCCCTTGCTCAATGCAATACACTCTTCTGCTGCAGCTTTAGTTGGTCTACTATGACCAGTAGCTTATGGTGACTAATGTAAGCAAACTTAACTGTGTAACCACCCACTGAGTCAGTTTGCTGACTTTGTAGTGTCTCTTCTCTTCATGTGCTGTTACGCTACGTTTTAGCATTTAGCATTGTCCTGTAATTGTCTTGACAGTGGCCGCCATTAACTAAAAGTTACATAGACTTGCTTTCGTACTGCACTATTCAATATGTCATATTAACCGTGCGTTGAATGTATATGTGTGTTCACTTGTAGTGAAACAAAGAGAGTTTTGCAGTTCACCAAAGAACTTCTGAGTGTTTTCTAGCGTCTTTCAGCTCATTGTTTTGGTTTTATGGTCCGCAATTTACTAACTTCTTTAACGTATTAATGCAATTTGGGATTTTAAGGTTGTAGCAAGCTCAATTTAAAGCTAGAGTGAAGATACTGGCATCATATGAAACTAGATCCCTAAGGAATCCATTGGTACCCACCATACTAGCTAGCTAGCGAAGGAGGCTAAATAACGCTCCAAACTTACGCTATAATTTGGCTAGGAAAAACTGGCAAGGCTATTTTCGAAATGGTCCCTTGATCTCTGACCTCAATATGTGTGAATGTAAATGGGTTCTATGGGTACCCACGAGTCTCCCCTTTACAGACATGCCCACTTTATGATAATCACATGCAGTTTGGGGCAAGTCATAGTCAAGTCAGCACACTGACACACTGACAGCTGTTGTTGCCTGTTGGGCTGCAGTTTGACATGTTATGATATGAGCATATTTTGATGCTAAATGCAGTACCTGTGAGGGTTTCTGGACAATGTTTGTCATTATTTTGTGTTGTTAATTGATTTCCAATATTAAATATATACATACATTTGCATGAAGCAGCATATTTGCCCACTCCCATGTTGATAAGAATATTCAGTACTTGAAAAATCTCCCTTTAAGGTACATTTTGTACAGATAAAAATTGTGCGATTAATTCGCGATCCATCACGATTAACTATGGACAATCATGCGATTAATCACAATTAAATATTTTAATCAATTGACAGCACTAATTTAGACATGAGGAGTAAGAATATCAGGGTAAGCCAATCAGACCTTAGGATTAGGAGTTAGGGTTACACAAGACAATATTAAAGCTGCATTGGGCATTTCACACTTTCTTTGAATGGTTACCAGAAGTACTGACCTCATCAACCGTGAAAGGATGTAATATGACAGTAACTTGATCAAAACTATCATAAGATTTCAAGCGCCAAAGTTCATTCTTGAAACAGTAACTGAAGAAGAGTGCGTGATTCAATCAAAAGCTCCACAGCAGTTCCTACATGAACCTGGAGGTGAGATTGTTTTGTAAATTGTTGTTTTCAAGGACAGGAATATACTTTAAGTTCAACTTTTTAGCCAACATGGACAAGAAGTCCTTTAAAGGGGAAAATTGGCCCCCTTTATGTGCATGTCCAATCAGATTTGATGGTGGTCGATTGAAGCAATCAATTCCTCAGTGCGTGCTATCGACTGAGAACGCCGAGTTCTTCTCCTCTTCTCCACTTCTCCTGCATGCCAGCAGTGTCTACATGTACCGGGATGCATTATGCGCGAGCTTCTGACGCCCAGTGTCCCCGCCGGCCAACTCTTCTTGCATGGCGAATGCATCTCTCCGCTGCATTTCATTCGGCCGTATACTTTGGCTCGAACAAATACGGCTGAATATCTGAGTCAGCCAAAACACTGTAAAATGTATCCTCGTCCATAACGTCCTCTGCACTCATATTTTGGGATGCCATGTTTGCTGTTGGAAACGTTGCTAGTTTGCAATAAAAGCAAAGAGAACAAGGACGTTCTGTTTTTGAGCAGCATCTAGAGCACGGCGCCCCCTGGCAACCCAGAGGTGGAGATCAGAAATCCAAGCTGGAACAGCCTGTAGTTTTTCCTTGCATCCAACTTCACGTCGCGCTGGATGCAGGAAGAACAACAGATTTTGCAGCTGTCAACTCTGCTTTTTCGGCCAATATGGTACGCACTGAGGAATGTATTGCTTCAATCAACTACATTTACCATCAACACTGATTTGACACATAAAAGGTGACAAATTCTATCTTTAAATGCTCCAAAAGAAATGGAAATTTGAACTTCTAAAATTCTACAACAAGTGAGCAAACACAGTTGAAGATTTAGTGATACGACTGAAAGCTCCAGAACAGCTACCATAAGATGTTTGATTTAGACCATTTTTATCAACAACCCAATGTAACCTTTCCATTGGAAATCTACAGAGCCCCTTAAGGGACACGGCAAAAAAAAATTTGAGGACTACTTTTGCTTTCCCTCGCAACACATGTTGCATTACCTTGCAATACTTTTGCATTCCTTAGGCGGCTCGCAGTTCGGCGCAATGGAGACCAACGCAATGGAGCGCATACATCCGTGGGAGAGGTTAATTTTAAGGAGGGAGGAATTTTATTTTGAGATTGGACTAAAATATAAAAATATTTATACATCAGTGGCAAGGTTTTCAAGCAAGTGAGATATTTCTGAAGCTCTGCCGTTACTTCGGCAGCTCCGGAGAGTGACCTCACCTTCAGTTAGTGGCTGTGTAGTGACTTAAATTCAACCAGTGCAAGCCCCAGCACCGGGGGTCTGATCCCATCTACTGTAGCTGTCATGTTTTGCAAAATGCATGCAAAAGCATGCATTCCCCCCTCAGTTTAATATTTTGCACCCTCAGTTGAAATTTGAATAATGATGTCATGTGCAAGGTGGTTGTACTGTGTGCGTCACCCCATGTGCACCTTCTATTTTGGTTCATGCAGCCATGTGCGACGTGGTGCTGATTATTACATACTCAGCCAGTTACATCACTGGTCTCATTGCTCTGAAATAGCTGCACCAATCACAGTTAAACGTATAGCCTAATAACGACAGCTCAGCAAACGGAAAAGCTTTACCTCACGTTGATGGTTCAGAGCGTCGCGGCATGAACCCAACACACACATCACCACAAATCTGCAGATGGAAGAGGGTCCCGCTTTATCCACAGCATTTAATTGCAATAATATTTTAAGCATTAATCTCTTGTTTCAGCACGTTTGCAGCAAGTATTTAGTGGCACTAATTTAATGTGCATCCATGAACCATACTACGGCGTTGCGCTGGGAGCAGTTTTAGTGGAAATAGACATACTATATCGCTCAGAAGGAATGGAAGAAGAAAAGTATTGCGAAGGAACGCAAAAGGGAGCGCAAAACATATTGCGATGGAATGCAAAATATTGCGAGGTAACGTAAAACATATTGCAAGGGAACACAAAATATTGCGAGGTAACGCAGAAGTAGTCCTAAAAAAAATGTGCATTCTCGCCGTGTCCCTTAAGGGGCTCCATAGAATCTACTGTTTTAGGAAAAAACGTCCAGGTTAGCTTGCGAAGCAAAGTTGTCAATACAAAACTCTAGAGAGTACATATATATATATATATATATATATATATATATATATATATGGCACTTTATTGCAGCTGTGAGCAGTTTTAAGTAGGAATGCATGTATGAAAAGTACAGGCTACTGTATATGGATCACAGCACTGTTGGAATTTGGTGACTTTAAATCCGGTTGCCTCAAGATGCCTGTTTATATTTCCTTAAAGAACATTTATACATCTCAGTGTTTCACTTTAGCTTGCTTGCCTTGATATCTTCTCCTTGTGTTATGATCACACATCTGTTTATGAACCTAGACGTGCTGGCAGTTGGGCTGTTAGCTGGTCCAAACTCATAAAACTTCTGGAAAGGACACTCACGCTAGCACACACACTTTCAGTTGTGCCTTACAAAGCTGCAGCATGGCAGGTTCCACTAGTGGTGAGTGACACATGTGGCAGGAATGTGGGTAGAGGCAGACAGCAGGCGCGTGCCGAACTTCAACACAGATTTAGCCTGGAGTCGCGGCACGCCAACACACTGTGCGGCCTCAAACCCAGAAGCCCAGACTGTGGTCTAGGCTACACAGCTGAGATTGCCTTTGGCACTGAGCTCTAACCAACTACTCTGACTGCTCTTTTTCCCCCTCTTTTCTCGCTGTGTTTTACCGCAGGTGGCTGTGGACGGCGGCTGGAGCTTGTGGGGACCGTGGCAGCAGTGCTCCAGAACATGTGGAGGTGGGGTGGAGTTCTCCTACAGGGAGTGCACTGACCCGGTGCCTCAGAACGGAGGGAAGTACTGCGAGGGACAGAGGGTTCAGTACCAGTCCTGCAACACACAGCTCTGTGACAACAGCGACGGTGAGAATTAGCACGATGCAGATTTAAAAAAACAGTACAAGCTGCTGATTGTTTTGATATAAAATAATACATTTAATATGATCATAATCATTTAATAACTAAATACAAATATGCAATGGTGTAACGAGACATCTGACAAGGTAGACAAATACAGAAATATGGAAACCTACAATATTAATAAAATATATAATATCATTCATCAATCATCATCATGCATTCTCACCAAAATATCAATTTACGGCCTTCCTGTAAACAACCAGTGTCATATCGATCAGTTCATTATTTTAAGTATTTTAACACTTATGTTGCATATATTTATTTTTCATCTTTGAATTTTGAGCCTTTATATTTCTTTTTGTCATTCTTATTTTGACTCATCAAGTCATTCTATTGTTGTCTTTATTGCACACTAGCTTTGTTTTGTTTTTGGTCTGTGGAAGCCCATTTCTGCCAGTAAAAGAAAAAAACAAAACAAAAAAAAACTTAGCTTTGTGATGAAAAAAAAAGATCCTGTAATGACAAACTTCCTAAAAATAATGACTTAGTGTCTCGAAATAATGAGAAACTTTCTCAAAATATGAGAAACTTTCTCAAGATAATGACTTTGTATCTCAAAATAATGGGAAGTGTTCTTAAAATAATGACACGTGAAAGTTTTTCATTATCTTTAAGATACTAACTCATTATTTTGAGATAAATAAGTCATTATTTTGAGATAAATAAGTCATTATTTCGAGAAAGTTTCTCATTATTTTTAGATGTTAAGTCATTATTTTGAGAAAGTTTCTCATTATTTTTAGATATTAAGTCATTATTTTGAGAAAGTTTGTCATTAGGGGGACTTCACAATTATTTTTTTTTCATCACATTGGCGGGAATGGGCTTCCATATTATGCTACCCTGCATTTTACTGCACACATTGGAAGAGCATGTAACAAAATAAACCTTCTGAATTGAAATTGATTTGAATATCATGATGAATATATAATCAAACTGCTCATTATTTCTATAAAATCATAGTTGGCACGCTGAGGTAATGTTTGGTGTTTTTGCTTGAAAAATGACCCAAACGATGATGGTTATCCAAATATCCCATGTAAAATTAGTCTGTCAATTGACAAATCAATGAATTGACAAATCGTTTCAGCTCTTGTGATAGTCAGTACACTGCAGGAAATCCAGCAAAACATGTGTTCTGAATTTCTGCTAATATAGAAATACTAGTATTGATGTATTCAACATATTTTACTGTAAGACTGTTTATACATACATGTACAGTATTTTGGCTAGGCAGCTCCATTTAGTAAATTTACCTAGGGATGATTTGATTTTCAAGGGCTGACCTCAGTGTATTATAGTCTAAGCTTTACTCAATCTTTTACCTTAGGAAAGAGTTTCAGAGAGGAGCAGTGTGAGAAGTACAACAGCCCCAACTACCTGGACTACAACGGGAATATGAAACAGTGGATCCCAAAGTACGCTGGTGTTTCTCCCAGAGACAGATGTAAGCTGTTCTGCAGGGCCAGGGGCAGCAGTGAATTTAAGGTGTTTGAATCAAAGGTACAGTATATGCACTCACAGTCATTTAAAAAACACGATTGTACCGTAAAACACATAATCTTTGAGTATCAGAGTTTTTCGGTGATGCGATGACAAATAATTTTACATCTGGCAGTTTTCTGAGTTAATGTTAGCATGGAAAATGAAAGCCAAATATGTAGCATTTGTAAATGCGTCGCCTCAAGTGGGAAACACTTTTTACTAGGGCTGTCAATCGAATTAAAATATTTAATCGTGATTAATCGCAAATTAATCATACATTTTTTTCTCTTTTCAAAATGTACCTTAAAGGGAGATTTGTCAAGTAATTAATACTCTTATCAACATGGGAGTGGGCAAATAAGCTCCTTCATGACAAGCCAGTATGACATGGTTGGCACCAATGAATTCATTATTTTTTCTAGTTTCATATGATACCAGTATTTTCACTCTGACTTTAAAACTGAGCCCACTACAACCTAAAAATCACAAGTTGCGTTAATGCGTTGATGAAATTAGTGGCGTTAAAACTAAAATGCGTTAACTTTGACAGTCCTTCTTTTAAATCTAAAATCTTAACTCAATTTCCTCTTCCTATCTTATTTGCGGACCTTTCAGCTGCATGTCACTGTCTCCGGTAAAAGCTAATAAGCGGACCTTCAGTTTAGATTATTTGTCAAAAGTCATTGTCTCTGCATCTTAATATAGAATATGAGCTACATCCCAGACAAGAACCAAGCAATCACTAAACAAAACTACAAGATGCGGGACACTTGTGATAAAAGAACCAACAACACCTGCTTGTTGTGTCCCTGCAGGTGATTGACGGGACGACCTGTGGCCCTGACACCACATCGGTGTGTGTCCAAGGCCAGTGTGTGAAGGCAGGCTGTGACCAGGTGATTGGATCCAACAAGAGAGTGGATAAGTGTGGAGTGTGTGGAGGAAGTGGGATCACCTGTAGAAAGATCACAGGCTCCTACAACAAAGCAACGTAAGTGCTCCAAAAATGTTTACCTGACATAGGCTGTGAAAATGATAAAATAATAACAGTTGTATGTAGTTCAGATTTATTGAAATTAGGGCTGTCAAAGTTAACGTGATAATAACACGTTAACACTAATTTCTTTTAACGCCACTAATTTCTTTAACGCATTAAAGCAACTTCAGATTTTTAGGTTGAAGCGGACTCAGTTTTAAAGCTAGAGTGAAGATACTGGTATCATATGAAACTAGAATCCATTGGTACCAACCATGTTATACTAGCTTACTAGCTAAGGAGGCTAAATAACGCTCCAAACTTGCACTAAATTGTGGCAAGGGAAAATGGACTTGGACATTTTCAAAGGGGTCCCTTGACCTCTGACATCAAGATATGTGAATGTAAATGGGTTCTATGGGTACCCACGAGTCTCCCCTTTACAGACATGCCCATTTTATGATAATCAAATGCACTTTTGGGCAAGTCATAGTCAAGTCAGCACACTGACACACTGACAGCTGTTGTTGCCTGTTGGGCTGCAGTTTGCCATGTTATGATTTTGAGCATATTTCTTTATGCTAAATGCAGAACCTGTGAGGGTTTCTGGACAATGTTTGTCATTGTTTTGAGTTGTTCATTGATTTCCAATAATAAATATATACATACATTTGCATTAAACAAGCACGTTTGCCCACCCCCATGTTGATTAGAGTATTAAATACTTGACAAATCTCCCTTTAAGGAACATTTTGAACGGATAAAAAATGTGCGATTAATTTGTGATTAATTGCGATTAACTATGACCAATCATGCAATTAATCGCGATTAAATATTTGAATCAATTGACAGCCCTAATTGAAATGTATTCATGCATTTCTTGCACTATAGATGGAGAGTGAAAAAAGACTATAGAGGCCGGTTTTGCTAATCCTGCTGTGGTGAAAAACGAGAGCACTGCACAAGCGGCTAGCTATCATCACCATCTTAAAGCACACATTAAATCAGCAGTAAAACTAGCCCATGGGCATATTTGAGCCTCTTTATAATTTGAACATTCTCTAATCTGATGAGAGATTGTAGCATGGAAAGCCTTGTTTCCTCTTGCTTATCACGATGGGACGGTTTTTGCAGCAATGAGAGCAGTTATTTTGATCGGACAAAAAACATGGAAAAATCAGGCAAAATACTGTAATTCTATTTAATATATGATTTAGAAATGCATGACCAAAGAGGTTCCATTCAGTCAGTGTTATTTCAATTCATAGTGCAGTTTGTGATGCCTCCATCATTTTGACAGTGAGCTCTTCTCTGCTCAAACCGTCAGTGAACCTGAGCGTGTGATATTGTAATTTACTTTCACTGTTTATTATTAGTGAAGATAAAACCTTTCAACATCTCAATTCCAACACTGTTATTTTACTATATCATGACAACCACTACACATGTCCTTCATATGTTGGCTATTTCCAAGAAACAAAATTCAAGTCCTACACTGCCAACAACCTGTGGCGTATAAGACAAATAGTTCTCTATTGATAGAGAAGTGAAAAAGGGTAGAAACAGCAGACCTATAAAAGAGGACAAAATATTTGCTTTATTAAGAGTTCGATGAGAGGACCAATACCGATCTCATGTCTGTGCGTTAAGTACGTAGCTGGAGACGAGAGGCGATTAGACTATCATATACAGTTGCTAGCCTGACACTTTCTTACCTAACATCACTAATTAATAGGGTTGTGTATCGGTAAGAATCTGGCGATACAATACATATCATGATACAGGGGTTACGATTCAATATATTGCGATACTATAAGATAGGCAATATATAGCAGGGTCATAGTATAAAGAACACACTGCCATATGCATAAAATCTAAGTTAAAAAAAGTTGGGTTTTTTTTCAATCAGAACTGTGGGATCTGTATTTGCATTTATCACAGTAAGTAAACTATTAATTAAAAATCTATACAGTGTTTTTGACAATTGATACAGTATCACAAAACATAATATTGCGTGTAATATTAAGCGTATCATTATTTTCCGACACTACCAATTAATTATCACATGATTGTCCATAGTTAATTAATTTTTAGTAGTTGATTTGATTAATTGCAAATTAATTCCACATTTTATCTGTTAAAAATGTACCTTAAAGGGAAATGTGTATTTAATACAGTTATTTAATACTCTTATCAATATGGGAGCTGGACAAATATGTTTGCTTCATGAAAATGTATGTATATATTTATTAGTGGAAATCAATTAACAACACAAAACAATGACAAATATTGTCCAGAAACCCTCACAGGTACTGCATTTAGCATACAAATATGCTCTAATCATAACATGGCAAACTCAACTCCAACAGGCAACAACAGCTGTCAGTGTGTCAGTGAGCTGACTTGACTATGACTTGCCTCAGACTTCATGTGATTATCATAAAGTGGGCATGTCTGTAAAGGGGAGACTCGTGGGTACCCATAGAACCCATTTTCATTCACATATCTTGAGGTCAGAGGTCAATGGACCCCTTTGAAAATGGCCATGCCAGTTTTTCCTCGCCAAAATTTAGCGTATATTTAGTGTGGTTTAACCTCTTTCTCGAGATGTATAACATGGTTGGTACCAATGGATTTCTTAGGTTTTTCTAGTTTCATATCATACCAGTATCTTCACTCTAGCTTTAAAACTGACCACTGCGTGAGCAGTGAGATATACAGATGTTGGTTTGGCGTATTTTTTAGCATTTGCGAGAGCTAGGGCCCCGGGAAGAAAGTAAATAAGCATATTACCCAAATTGTTGAACTATTTCATTATGTCTACATTATCTAAATCTAGTTTTTTTTTTTTTCTCTACCAGCTACGGATACAGTGACATTGTCACAATTCCTGTTGGCGCTACTAACATTGACGTCAAACAGCGGAGCCACAGAGGAATCAAACATGATGGGAACTACCTGGCTATAAAGAGAGAGAGTGGCAGTTACATCCTCAACGGTAACTACTCTGTATCCACGGTGGAGCAGGACATTCCTGTGCTGGGTGCTGTGCTAAAGTACAGCGGCTCCTCCACCACGCTGGAGAGGATCCAGAGCTTCAGGCAGCTGAAGGAGGCCATCACCATCCAACTCCTCGCCACTGCGGGGGACGCCAACCCTCCCAAGGTCAAATATACCTTTTTCATTCCCAGAGATGTGACCTTCAACAAATCCAAGGAGAGGAAGCCGTCTTTGCATATCATCCATCCGTTCGGCGTGCCTGACTGGGTGCTCGGGGAGTGGTCTGAGTGCTCTAAGAGCTGTGGCTCCGGATGGTCCAGGAGGAACGTTGAATGCAGAGACACCGCGGGCTTCCTCTCCAGCCAGTGCGACAAAGACCTGAAGCCCGTAGACATCAGGCCTTGCGGGGATCTGCCATGCCCCATATGGCAGATGGGACCTTGGTCAGTCTGCTCACGAACTTGTGGCCAGGGGGAGCGGCGCCGCAGCGTCTTCTGCATAGACTACACTGGGAAGACTGTTGAGCCAGAGAAGTGCGATCCGAACAAAATCCCAGAGCCAGTCTCCGGAGAATGTCTCAACCAAGAGTGCTTATGAAGAACATGAGTATAGTGAACTTTCCCTTTTTAGTCTGACTGCACTTACGAACCATGGATGGATTACTGAATGGGCACCCTCGGCACAGACCCAAGGGGCCAGGTGTAGAGACACACAACGACCACAAAGAGACACACAGCAAACACCAAGAGACACAAAACAACCACAAAGAGACACATAAGAACCGTAAACAGACACAAAACAACTGCAAAAAGACACAGTACAACCACAAAGAGACACAATACGACCACAAGAGACACTTAAAAACCACAGACACATAACAACCATAACCAGACACAAAACAACTGCAAAGAGACATTTCACAACCAGAAAGATACACATAACAACCACAAACAAAGACAAAACAACTGCAAAGAGACATATAACAACCACAAAGACACACATAACAACCACAAAGAGTCACAAAACAACTGCAAAGAGACAAAACCATCACAGAGAGACACATAACCACAAACAAACACAAAACAGCTGCAAAGAGACACAAACCATCACAAAGAGACACATAACAACCACAAACAAACACAAAACAACTGCAAAGAGACAAAACCATCACAAAGAGACACATAACCACAAACAAACACAAAACAGCTGCAAAGAGACACAAACCATCACAAAGAGACACATAACAACCACAAACAAACACAAAACAACTGCAAAGAGACACAAAACAAACACAAAGAGACACATAACAACCACAAACAAACAGAAAACCACAGAGACACAAAACAACTGCAAAGAGACACATAACAAGAGACACAATGAGAACACCAAGAGACACAAAACGACCACAAAGAGACACAAGGTGAACACCAAGAGACACAAAACAACCACAGAGAGACACAAAATGACCAAAAAGAGACACAAAACTACCACAAAGAAACACAAAATGACCACAAAGAGACACAAAATGACCACAACTTGACACAAAGCAACAAAAATGTCTACAAAAAGATGCAAAACGACTACAAACAACATCTCTATGTTGTTCTGGGGTTTTGTTGAGATTCTGAGAGTTCTGGTCCAGTTGTAAAATGTGGTTTGAGTGTGTCATATTGTTTGTAGTCATTTGTGTATCTTTCAGTCTGGAGGTCTTGCTTCTACAGTATGTAGGAGGGGTGGGGGGCCTTTTACATGCCTGTGCCCAGGGGGCCCATTGTCTCATAATCCATCCATGTAACCAACCGGTCGCATCAAGTCACATCAGGGGCATTTGCCTGAATATTGTTTTGTCATCTTTTATTGACATTTGACAACCACTATTGAGATTTGAAACAATGTAAATCTACCTCAGGATGTACATGTGATGCTATGTATAGATGCTAGATGAAGGTGCTCTGTGTGTGTTTTCTCCAGAAAGAGAAGTTTTCTAGTCCCACTTTAAACAGAAACTCACTTTCTGGTATACAAGTTTGGTATAATCTGCAGTATGTCTTTCTGAATTAGCTATCATTTAAAGTGGGGCTAGAATAATGACATGAAACCTGCTGTCAAACACCAGCACAGTGTAAATATACCTCCAGTTGTCCTCCACAGAACTCAAACCCCTACAAAGCTTTGATCGAGCCATTTACCTGTTATTGAGGTAGGTACATACGATTGATGCATCGGAGTTGTAATGCTCTCCTGTTTGATTGCTTCTCTTTTCTACACACATACCAAAATGTGTTGGTTTGAATGATTGTGATGATGAAGATGTCACATTTTTATCCTGAATATTTGCATTGTTGAACTGTGGGAAAACCATTCAGTGACACTAATTCTGACCACCCGATTCGACTGTTATCAGGCCATTAAATAGGCGTTATCAGTCACTATAAGTACCATAGATGTGGGTCATTAGGGGCCTACTACACCTACAACGTTGTGAAAGTGAAACTTAAAAGCAACACGTTCTGACACGTTGTAAAACTTAATAAAACATCACATTTTGAACACAAACAAAAAGGCTTCTTTAGGTTTAGGCAACAAAACTACAACTTTTTTTAGGTTTAGGCAAAAAAAGAATTACGTTAAGGCAATAAATCTACAACTTCTTCAGGTTTAGGCAAAAAAACAATTAGGTTTAGGCAATAAAACTACAACTTAGGTTTAGGCAACAAAACTACAAGTTCTTTAGGTTTAGGCAACAACAAAAAAACATTGTGTTTTGAGTTAAAACGACAAACACAAAGACAGCTACACATTGTTTCACACTGGATGCAAACTCAAATCTCCCGGTTAAAAAAACCTGTGTTTTCCCCGACCTCCAGCCCTTGTGGAGTTTCACAGTCTAAACTACAGCACCTGACTTCCTCTTCTGCTCCTGTCATAATTACTACGATCACTAGAGGTCGATGTCGTGTTCATTTATACCTTCTTTTGGTGATCTACCATATGAATAGATGATCAAATCTACTAGTGGGTGTAGTAGGCCCCTATTGACCCACATCTATGGGGCTTATAGCGACTAGACGTATAGAATTTCTAGAAATTGATAGACATTGAGTTTACACGGTGTGTAAAATGAATTAGCCTAGATAATGACTGGACATTCATGACCACAGTAACCCATGACAGAGAATTTCCCTCTGCCCTGTAGTTTAATTCTTAGCCTTTTTCCCAGGCGCATTATAATGCAGTTGAAAGGAACAGTGGTACAATCTGATATGCCACAAATGTTTCTTTGGAGGTGTTATTACTAGGTTAAGTAATACGCATACTATCTATCGTGTATATGAAAAATAACAAATTTTATTCATTTCCAGACTTTTATTTGTTAATGCATCATATGCAAACGCTCACAGTTGTTTTCAGACTCTTGTATGTATATTTGATTTCTTCATTCCTGTTGTTAATTTACAATATGTTATAAAACAAAAGAGATGGAGCATTAGGCCTATATCCCTTCAGTGAAGGACCATACTATTTTATTATTACAGCTTCCTTTTTAAACTATTTATTTTTGTAAAATTTTTACCTTGGAGATGTAATTAACATGGCAGATGCTGCTGTCTTGGAGATTTTTGTCTATAAAAATGGTCAAATAAACACATTTATGTCAAAACATGGTTCTCTTTTACTGCAACTTATCCTCCATGACGTCCAAAAGGTAACTTAGTGCAGCCACTTCATTACACGAGGATCCTCGTGTCCAGACTGGTGGGTACATATCAACAATCATGTGCCAATATCAGGAGGAGCCATACTTCAAAATGACCCATAAATTCCAAACAAATGTTCAGTTTTTCATGGTTTCCAGAGCACTCTTTTAGGACATTGTGTGCCACTAAAACTTTCCAATAAAGGCCAGAATAATGGAATTCTTCGAGGTGGGTCGGCCGCTTTTAAAAGCAGGGTGAAGCAGATTTCATTGCTGGTTTTACAAACTGAAACCCCTTAAGATGCTCAGTAAAATCCTCCCACATTGGAATAGCTTCTCTGCTCAGACATCTAAAATAAAGACAGCCATATAAAAACATACTCAGCAGCAGTGGTTAGGGAGGAACCTCCATTTAACAGGCAACAGCAGTGACTTAACAATATCCTATTCTTAATGTCAGTCTTAGTCTATTCACAGCTGACTGAGCTTAGTAGATGTGAAAACCATACCAATAGGCTCATAATATCATATACAGAATTTGGTTTGGTTTGGGTGAGGCTACTGACGGCATTCTAGTACATTTATAAAATACAACATTTCAGACTTTGCCAGGGATATAAATCTATTTCCATTGCTTTCCCTGGTATTTTCACACTCGTATCAAGTTTAATCAAGATGAGAAAGATATTCGACGACTGACATAAAAAATATATATATATTATAAAACAGGAATTAAAATAGGAAGCATCCCAAG
This sequence comes from Sebastes fasciatus, assembly GCF_043250625.1. Classification (NCBI taxonomy): domain Eukaryota; kingdom Metazoa; phylum Chordata; class Actinopteri; order Perciformes; family Sebastidae; genus Sebastes; species Sebastes fasciatus. Next base: position 28,715,089 of record NC_133801.1, read on the forward strand.
GTAAAAAATGTCATAGACGCTCAAAAATAAATAAAAACCACCTCATTAAAGACAATGGTTGTATATGTGAATATCAATCACCATCCACATTTTATAGGGAATACTTTCTAGCAGACATGGTATAGTCTTGCCTTAAAGGTAGGAAATAATTAATTAAATATTCAAATAATTAAAAAGAAGAAATGAGAACAAAGAAAAGAAATATAAGAAATAACATATTACAGCAACAGCAAATTACACAAAATACAAGACAACAGAATGTACAGTAAGTAGGGCTGTCTAAAGTTAACGTGTTAACGCAAATTCGTTTTGATGCCACTAATTTCTTTAACACATTAACACAATTGATCTTTCGGAGGTCGCGGCGGGCTCAGTTTTAAAGCTAGAGTGAAGATACTGGTATCATATAAAACTATAAAAACCTGTGGAATCCATTGGTGCCAACCATTAGTGATGTTACGTGATGTGCCGAGGCATCGGAGCGTGTGTCGAGTGATCCAGGAAGTTTTCTGTGAAGCGCGTATCGAGGCTTGTATGGTTTTAGACTAATGACGTCATTGAAGATACCCAAAGCCGAAATACAGTTGAGAACTTATTATTCCTGAATAAAAAATGTATAATGTCTCCCATCTATAATTTCCCCTTAGTTACACAAGCACATTCACTGCCCTGTGCCCGGTTAATCCACTGCCACATATCTGAAATATATGTACCTGTTTTACACTATCTGACCGTGAGCATATGAAGCCCAGATGAAGCCTCGTGAAATGAACCCTTTTGCAAACCAATTTGCTTGGGAGCTTCAGTGCTTCATGAAGCTTCATCTCGCCATCACCACCAACCATGTCATATTAGCTAACTCAATTTTGGTAAGGAAAAACTGGCATGTCCATTTTCAAAGGGGTCCCTTGACCTCTGACCTCCAGATATGTGAATGAAAATGGGTTCTATGGGTACCCACGAGTCTCCCCTTTACAGACATGCCCACTTTATGATAATCACATGCAGTTTGGGGCAAATCATAGACAAGTCAGCACACTGGCACACTGACAGCTGTTATTAATTGATTTCCAATAACAAATATATACATATATTTGCATAAAGCAGCAAATTTGCCCACTCATGTTGATAACAGTGTTAAATAATTGACAAATCTGCCTTTAAAGGAACTGTCTGTCAGAAATGCTTGTTAACAGCGACACCTGTGGCCGTTAAGTCAACAAAAGCCAGCGTCGGGCTCGCGCTTGTGCTCGCTCTAAATAGACATGAACGAGCATCGGTCAAAACAGTGAGGCGACACACGTCAGCTAAAACCACAATATCACTCTATATTTCACCTGCTTGGCAGTAATGTTAGCTGACCAGACGAAGTTCTCTCCATGAATCACTGCTGATCCTAGTGTTGGCTTTTCCTGCTTCAGCCTCCCGACCGCGGTCAGAGGGAGACACCAGCACCCGGTCGGAGACAATAACGTTTCTCGCTGCGGAGCCCCGTCACTTCACAAGACACGGGAAACCTCTGTTGGTCTGGAGGAGCTGCAGCATTTATTTCTGCACAAACATCCACTGTACATTCCCTAGATATTCTCAGAGCTAAACTAACTCTTCTGCCGTGTGTAGTGTGCACGCATGCACGTGAGGTGGAGCGAGCTGAGTGAAGGCAAGCAGGCAGGCAGAGGAGCAGAGGAGCAGAGACTCCGGCCCTGGAGACCAAAGCTATGGTCTCCCCCTCGTCCTCCGACCGCGGCCAACACTGTTTAACAGACGGGCTTCACTAGATATAACTTTGCGGTTTTGGTGCTTCCGTGTAGTTTGTGTAGCCACACGCGAGCGCGCATGGGACACCGACCCAGGTGATTTATACATGTACGAAGTTACAAACAGTCCCTTTAAAGGGACTGTTTGTAACTTTTTAAGCGTATAAATGTAGCGGGTCGGCACACATGCACGTTCGCATATGCGCGCTCGCGTGTGGCCGGAGCCTCGTCTCCGCTGCCTGCTCTCCTTCACTCAGACAGCGCGCGCGTCCTCCACCTCTAGACGTGTACGCGCGCTCACTACACACTGCAGAAGAGTGTTAGTTTAGCTCTGAGAATATCTAGTGAATGCACAGGGGACGTTTGTGCAGAAATAAATGCTGCAGCTCCTCCAGACCAACAGAGGTGTCCCGTGTCTTGTGAAGTGACGGAGCTCTTCAGAGAGTTACGTCGTTGTCTTCTTGTTACCGACCGGGTGCCGGTGTCTCCTCTGCTCTCTCCGGCTGCGTGCGGAGAGAGCAGGGAGACACGCTGCAGAGCCCCGCTGCTTCAGCCTGCACTTAGGCCGGAAAAGCCAACACTAGGATCAGATCTAAATCATGTTCATGGAGAGACCTTCGTCTGGTCAGCTAACATTACTGCCAAGCAGCTGAAATATAGAGTGATATTGTGCTTTTAGCTGACGTGTGTCGCCTCACTGTTTTGAGCGACGCTCGTTCAGGTATATTTAGAGCGAGCAAGCGCGAGCCCGACGCTGACTTTCGTTGATTTCACGGCCACAGGTGTCGCTGTTAACAAGCATTTCTGAAAGTTACAAATAGTCCCTTTAAGGTACATTTTGAACAGATAGAAAAATGTGTGATTAATTTGGACAATCATGCGGACAATCACGATTAAATATCTTAATCGATTGACAGCCCTAACGAAGAAGTTTGGGGCAATATGAACACATTGCAAGTTCTAGTATGACAAAAAAATGTAAGTTAGGTGTAAATTGTATTTTCCAAAAGTCAGAATACCTAAATTAAAAATAGAAGTAAGTGATAATATGAAGAAAAGAAATATGTTTACAGCACATTTGTGCATGTGTTGATCATACTAACAGATCCATATCATTAATATAAACAGAGGGGATTTTCTGAGCAGTGTCTTGAGCAGTGTGGTCTTATTATTATTATTATTATTATGATCATCATTACACCTCTTAGGTTGTACAGTACATGTTGCTGAATGTGAGACTTCCTGTTTCTGAACTGTACAGTACCGTGAGAGCTGCTGCGCGTTGCATTGTGGGGATACAAACACAGCGCATAAAGGACAGCGGGGAGCACAAAGGAAACAAAACACCTCCAACAACTTTTAACTTGTTGTCATGTGAATTCATGTGAGCGTTCATTTCAACTGCGAGTGTTTGGGCGGCTGACAGGCAGCCTGAGAGCCGCGCAGAGGGAATGTGAGTGGTCGGAGTGAAGCGGCAGCAGGCAGGACGCACCGCACCGCACCGCACCGCTGTCTCCTCCGATCACCGAGCTGTTTCATCCCGAGGCCCTGCAGATACCACGGGCCTCATACCACCAGGTAACTCCCACTTCGTAGAGTCAGTCTGATAGCTGTTAACCCCGCTGTGTGTGCTTTAATACGGCTGTCGTGTTGTCTAAGTGTTGATAGGGGGGACTAACTAATAGTACTGTGGCGTGTCGGCTAGCGCTAGCATTGTAGCTTAGCAACTGCGTCGACGTCTCCAGGGTTACCTGCGGTCAAACCGGAAGTGTGGAGAATTCGGCTTCAAAATAAAATGGGGTAAATTGAATGACATTTTTTTTCTACTTGCTTATAGACAGTTTATGTTGAGTGTATAATTGTGGTTGTATCTGCTCCCAGTAGACCACTTACACACCAAAAAACTGACAATAATCTGATATTTTCAGGTGGAATTTCCTTCATTCATTCATTCATTCATTCATTCTCACTGTGCAATATCATTTTCCACTTGTGCAATTTTGTTAATTGTCTGTTTATTGTCAATACTGTATATACTGCTCCTTTTTTTTGCACTATTCCCTTTGCGCTTATTGACTTATTTTTTTTCTACTTGCTTATAAACAGTTTATGTTTTGTGTATAAGATAAGATAAGTTATTCCTTTATTAGTCCCGCAGTGGGGCAATTTGCAGTGTACAGCAGCAAAGGGGATAGTGCAGAAAACAAGATGCATCAGCTAACAAAGTAAAAAAGAGCTGAACAAAGTGTAACAAAATATGAACCATTTAAATTGAAGGAAATATAAAAAATAGGAGCAGTATATACAGTATTGACAATAAACAGACTATTAACAAAATTGCACAAGTGGAAAATGATATTGCACAGTGAGAATGAATGAATGAAATTCCACCTGAAAATATCTAATAAATAAGTGGTCTACTGGGAGCAGTGCTGGCCGTGGTCTAGTAATGGTATAAATAGTTATGGTTGTATCTGCTCCCAGTAGACCACCTACTCACCAAAAAACTGACAATAACCTGATATTTTCAGGTGGAATTTCATTCATTCATTCTCACTGTGCAATATCATTTTCCACTTGTGCAATTTTGTTAATAGTCTGTTTATTGTCAATACTGTATATACTGCTCCTATTTTTTATACTTTCTTCTATTTAAATGGTTCATATTTTGTTACACTTTAAGCTCTTTTTTTCTGTGTTATCTGATGCATCTTGTTTTTTGCACTATCCCCTTTGCTGCTGTACACTGCACATTTCCCCACTGCAGGACTAATAAAGGAATATCTTATCTTATCTCTTATCTTATCTACGTAGCAGTAGCTTGGAATGGAAAAATATAGATTATAATATTTCACACGAACAGAACTATTTTTTTAAGAGAACAATGCAAGTAACTCAACTTAATTTAAAAACCACCCAAATGATTGGCCCATTGCACTACAATGTCTGAGAACGACTTTAGTCGTTTGAAATCAAATACCAAACAAAAAAAGCGTTGCAGTGCTGGGTGCGTGTCTTTTATTTTGACAGGAAAAATCGGATGTACTTTTCATCTCCTGGCTGACTTGACTTGTATCAGCTTGACACTGTTAGCTAAACTGTGATTGTTGTTGAAAACATGTTTGTTCAGCATCTTTTCCAGCAGACACTTAGCCCCCCTCCGTGCCTTCCACACAGACAGACAGCCTTTCTGCTGTTTGTGTGCACGTTGACTATCAGCTATCAGCTTTCTGTTTCAGCCCAGCGCTCACGGTCACTTGTTTACGTGATGTAAACAGAGTAAAAGTACCAAGCTGAAGCATGGAGATGCTGAAGGCTACGCCTCCTCTTCCTCTATCGCCATCATGCATATTTGTGTGGTGAATTGGAATAGTTTGTAACTGTTGTTGCTGACTCCTAGTTACATAATCATTGATCAATCAGCTGATCCATGTATATCTAATAACAAGTGGCCTGGTGATGTCTTCAAATAGCTTATTTTGTGTACAATGAAGTGAAACAAAAACAATCAACAGATCCTCACATAAAAGAATCATTTCATGTATCCTCTCTGAAAAGATGTAATTTACGCCAAATGGTGTATTTTTTTATCAGATCGTATTGGAATTGTATGCATCAGTGCTCTCTCGAGTTCATGTACTTAATACCTCTTTGTCTGGACTTAATAGAAATCATTTAAAGGTCCCATATCGTGCTCATTTTCAGGTTCATACTTGTATTTTGTGTTTCTACTAAAACATGTTTACATGCTGTAATGTTCAAAAAAAACTTTATTTTCCTCATACTGTCTGCCTGAATATACCTGTATTTACTCTCTGTCTGAAACGCTCCGTTTTAGTGCATTTCAACGCAATTGCAACGGAATTGCGTTGCTAGGCAACAGCTTGTGTCCATGTTTATTTCCTGTCAGCTGATGTCATTCACATACACTGCAACAGGAAATAAACTGGGACACATTTACAATGTTTGTTTAAAACCATATAATGGTCTAAATATTGTATATTTGTGACATCACAAATGGACAGAAATCCTAACAGCTTGTTTCACACGCACAATTTCTGAAAACAAGCTGTGTGTATTTCTCCATATATTGAGCGTTTTGATAGTTTAACAGTATTTATATAGCACTTAAACCTGCTTTATAATATAAAAAACATGAAAATCTCACTTTTTACAATATGGGACCTTTAACATTAACTCAGTAATTCTCCTATAGGAGACATTTTAGCCTTTAGAAAACCTCATGGTGAAATTTAAGCTCATTTCTCTTAGTCCTGTTTGCTGGTACAATCTAGGCACTCTCCTGTTGCACCTCTGCAGCCCAGGTCTATAATTCGCTCTGCCTCTATTGGGCCAACGTAGCCCAAGAGTATTTTCCTGTGGTCTGTGTGTGTGTGTTTGTAAATGGAATTGCGCTCTCCCTGCGAGAGCCCCTTCACTTGAGCTTTTGTTTGATGGAAAATCTCATGCCTCAGAGGATCCACATGTCTCGCAGACAGCTGCTGAGCATCCTGTAGTGCACTGGCCTCCACATGGGTCTGGCTCGCATCGCTGCGCATCTGCTTTGATTGTTGTTACATAACTTGGCATTTTGTCCTCCGTGCTCCCTACCCTGCTCTCACCCCCCCCCCCCCCCCCCCCTCCCTTACCTTGCCTTCCCCTCAGAGAGGACCTTCGTATTTTTCTGTACCTACCCACACCCACTGCCTTCCACAATGCACTTGCCTTTTTTGATCCTGTCTCTACCACGGGACTGGTATTTTGCAGAGGGGTATTTGATATCTCATTTTCTCTTTGTACGTATTGATTTCTAATGGAGTGGTTCAGTGAGAGTCCACTGTTATTTCACACCCGATTCTTTAACTGCTAAGGCTGGATTTTGTTTAGTTAGGTATTCATTAGCAACGTATTCTCGTACAACGGTTGTATGATATCATATGAAAAGGTTATTCCTTCCTTTTTCGTTCATATTCCTATGAATGTGCTGCAACACGTGTCAATTCGTTACCCGTTACATGCATACAGTGCTTTTAAAATAAACGTACGTCTTCATAGGAAACGACGTCCTTAGGTTTAGGCAATAAAACTACTTGGTTAGGCTTAGGAAAACACAAAATTGTGGTTTGGCTTAAATTAACCCCGGAGGTGGTGTTACTAGTACGTAAGTTACGCAGGGTTGGAAATTAGTAAATGAGGGTAAAATATGCGTAAGTGGCTGCTAGATTTGCTTCACATTAGCCCAAAAAACAATGGTAATCTATTGAGTGGCTGGTAGATTTTGGAATCACCAGCCACAGTGGCAGGTAGACTAAAAGGTTCATTATCAACCCTGAGTTACGTGACAAATACATCAGCGTTGACTTTTGGTTTCACACAGGACAATAACGCAGGTCTCCTGGCTGAAAGTCCTGTGTTTTTTGACCCACCCATCCGACCCGACCTCCTCCCTGCACGGCTTTTGCCGCTCTTTATATTTCCTGCTTCACGATTACGTAAATTTCACAGAAATTCATCTCATGGGATATATACAAATTACAGAGCATTACTTTTCATAAGTATAGCTACGAACGGTGTCTGAGACCAGCCTGTCATTAGACAGACATATTACTATGATGACGCAAAGTTCTTGACACATAGAATAACAAAGCTTAACAAACATTTTAATGAATCTTCATATGAAAGTTCATATGGTTTAAAACTGAAGTGTTTTTTTTTTCACCATCTCTCTGCAGGACATATTTCCTGTACACAGTCATAAACTGACTCCAACATGGGGGTCAAAACCTTCACCCACAGCTCGACGTCCCACAGCCAGGAGATGCTGGAGAAGCTCAACGCTTTACGCAACCAGGGTCACTTATGTGATGTCACCATTCGGGTCCAAGACAAGCTCTTCCTGGCCCACAAAGTGGTCCTGGCCTGCTGCAGTGAGTTCTTCCGCTCCAAACTGGTGGGCCGGCCTGAAGAAGAGGAGAAGTTTGTGTTGGATCTTCATCACGTGACCGTTAGCGGCTTTGCTCCTCTGTTGGAATATGCCTACACGTCTACCCTCTCTATTAGCACGGAGAACATCATCGATGTTCTGGCAGCTGCAAGTTACATGCAGATGTTTGCCGTTGCTAGCACATGTTCGGAGTTCATGAAGTCTAGTATTCTGTGGGGCCCGGGTAACAACGGCAACAATAACAACATTACGGCAGATAAACCGCATGAATCAGCACCGGAGAGCGCCTCATCGAACTGTGCCCTGACGCCATTGGACGGCAGCGTGTCACCTGTTTCATCTGACTGCAGCGTGATGGAGAGAAACGTTCCTATATGCCGCGAATCGCGACGAAAACGCAAAAGCTTTGTAACGATGGCATCGCCGGAGAGTCCGCTCAAATGCACTACACAGATGGTCACCACCTCCCCTCAGATCCCCAACCCATCCCCTTCATTCTCAGACAGCACAGCCCAGCCTGTGGAGTCCTCCCTGGCCTTCCCATGGACTTTCCCGTTCGGCATCGACCGGAGGTTCCACTCGGACAAATCAAAGCTCCAGGAAAGCCCTCGTTGTTTAGAGCAGGGCGCCCCAGGGACCTCAGAGGTGGGGGTCGGCCGGCGGCTCAGTGACTTCCTAACGTGTGAGGGCTCCAAGGTGGTGTCGTCGCCGATGCCGGCAGAGGAGGAAGACGTGAGGGTGAAGGTGGAGCGTCTCAGTGATGAGGAGGTCCAAGAGGCGTCCTCGCAGCCGGTCAGTGCCTCCCAGAGCTCGCTGAGTGACCAGCAGACGGTGCCGGGGAGTGAACAGGTCCACGAGGAGCTCCTCATCAGTCCACAGTCCTCCTCTATAGGTGGGGCTATTTCTCCTTGCCTAAATGATCCACAGTATCTAGAATTGACCATTAAACGTCATCCCCGAACAGCGATTATCCAATCATAGTTTAGCAGCATTAACAAAGCACAGCAGGTCTGTCAGTCTTTGAATTTGTCTATATGTTGAAGCAGTGTGCATGCGGAAGTACTCCTTATATAAAGAGTTTGTAGGGACGTCTTTTATTTTTAGCCTCTCAAAAACTACCAGAGCAATAGTGTAAGGAATGGAGGGATTAAACACTGTCTGCACTAACGTGAGCTGTAGCATGTCCAGCTAACTTACTACCTAAAGCAGTAACCTATAGCAACCAGCATTCAAAGGCAAAAGGCATGCTATTACTGTAGCTAAACTACTTCATCTAGCAGCATCAATGCTTAAATATGGGATTAGCCTTCAAAGACCTACAGTCCAACATGCTCTAGACTTGACTCTGTAGCCAGATGTTCAGTAGGCAGTTACCATATGAGTAACATTTTTTTTTCTTGCTCTTACCAGGGTCGATGGATGAGGGAGTGTCTGAGGGCTTGCCGTCAATGCAGAGCGCCTCTAACACTGGTGGACACGCAGAAGATGATGAAAGGTATCACGATTTGTTACAACTTGCAGCAAGGCAAGTCATAAGCAGTAAAGAACATATAGACGTAAACCTCATAACTGGATCTGGTCTGAGCCACGCCTGATTAGATAATAAATTAAAAAGGTGTCAAGTTGAAATGTCACAGACACGATGCACTATAATATAGAGAATGCTGGTTGCACATTGTAAAAGCCTCGAGCCACAAACATTTTTATGGGAAAGCTGACGTGGCATCTAACTGGAAATCCTGGATTGAACTTCAAACAATCTGACGCATATCTCTATCGTTACAGTGTTCGAAAACATCTTACATCAACAACACACCAGTCGCTTGACGTAGTTCAGAGTGGAACCCCTCAAAGCTCACAAGCTATTTTTCATAAGCAAGGAGACAAGCAGATTACTCTGAAAGAGTTACATTGTGTTATGATGAGTTACGACATGTCAAAGTAGATTTTCGAGTATTCAAGCTTGTATGTGCTCTCATTTGTATTGAAAAATGAAGCTGTCCCTATATGAATGTCACGTTGACGTTTCCTCTCCTTGTGTTTCAGGTTAGAAGGTATTCAGTATCCGTACCACCTCTATATCAGCCCCTCAGCCAGGCCCGGCACCAACGGCCCCGACAGGCCCTTCCAGTGTCCAACCTGCGGAGTCAGATTCACACGCATTCAAAACCTGAAGCAGCATATGCTCATACACTCCGGTACGTGAAATGGAGAAAATGAATACTTCACATTGAAGCATTAATCTTTGAGTATTGATCTTGGGCAACTTTGGAAGGTAACATAATGTTTCTTAGTTTAAAGGGCCAGTGTGTAGCAGTTAGTAGCATCTAGTGGTGTGGTTGCAGATTGCGACCAACTGAATACCCCTCCGCTCACCCCTCCCTTTCGAAAACTGTGCTAACGTGAGCCGCAGAGTGCAAAACCAGGCTAACACTTTGCCGTGGTATCTTTCAGGACCTTCACCTTGCTTACTTAATGCCAGGTACACACTACACAAGAATCAAGCTGATTTTGGGCCCAATTCCCCCCCCCCCGACAATTTCAGCAAAGCCCCGATTTATTGATGGTTGTAAAGATTATTTTTTCAGATATTTCTGTGGTGTGAGGTATGCTAAGAGTGTTTCTTACATCCCACGATCGGCGCGGAAGTCCATCCTGGCCGCATCAATTTCAGATATCCTGTTGTTTGTGGGGAACCCTGAGAACAGGGTTCGCTAATTCTTGCTGCCCGTCCGCCGCCATGTTTGTTTACAGTGAAGTCACGTTTGAACGCGAGAGATTTTGCGAGATTTTTTAATTGGGACTGTTGTTGTTCGTGAATGGAATCTGTTAGTGTGTGCTGTTTTGGCCAAATCGTTGCTTCGCGCACACTATAGGAACAAAACTGTTACATTTAACACAACATGTCGTTATGTGTGGGGTTTCTCACATTTTCAAAATCTGTTAAGATTTGAAAAATCTAAAATTAAGAGATTCATTGATAATAACATGTTAGCGCAAATTAATTTTAACGCAACTAATGTCTTTAATGCATTAACACAACTTGTGATTTTTGACCTTGTAGAGGGCTCGGTTTTACAGCTAGAGTGAAGATACTGGTATCGTATGAAACTAGAAAACTTAAGGAATCCATTGGTACCAACCATGTAGAAGGAAAGCTGAGACTCTTATGGATCCAATGAGCCCAATTGTATTTATGTGTGACGATGTTGATGATAATCACATGCAGTTTGGGGCAAGTCATAGTCAAGTCAGCACACTGACACACTGACAGCTGTTGTTGCCTGTTGGGCTGCAGTTTGCCATGTTATGATTTGAGCATATTTTTATGCTAAATGCAGTACCTGTGAGGGTTTCTGGACAATATTTGTCATTGTTTTGTGTTGTTAATTGATTTCTAATAATAAATATATACATATATTTGCATAAAGCAGCATATTTGCCCACTCCCATGTTGATTAGAGTATTAAATACTTACCAAATCTCCCTTTTAAGGTACATTTTGAACACATAAAAAAATGTGCAACTAATCACGATTAACTATTTTATTCGATTTACCCTAATATTTATATTTTATATATATATATATTTTGAATTTAAAAGTGAACTGGAATCCACCAACAGTGTACATAGAGAGTTGTTGTTATTATCAGTAGTGCAGTTGCTAATGGAAATCTAAATAAAAGGATAATGATTGTGGGTTGCTGTACTTTCCTACACCTTTATACAGCTTAGTGATGAATGAATGAGGCTTTTTGTTCTGGGCATTCTGGGAAACAGTGATTTGGAAAACCGTTAAGGTCAACTTTGTGGTAAGATGTTGTCATTGAACCCCCTCCTTACCTCACCACACCCACGCACAGATACTAACACAAGTGATGCTAATGTATAGATCAGCTGAACTTTGTTTTTTCTTCTTCTCCCCCTCAGGCATTAAGCCTTTCCAGTGTGACCGCTGTGGGAAAAAGTTCACACGGGCCTACTCCTTAAAGATGCATCGGCTGAAGCACGAAGGTAAACGCTGTTTCCGGTGCCAGATTTGTAGCGCCACATTCACGTCCTTCGGTGAATATAAGCACCACATGAGGGTCTCCCGACACATAATCCGCAAGCCGCGGATTTACGAGTGCAAAACGTGCGGGGCCATGTTCACCAACTCTGGCAATTTAATTGTACACCTGAGGAGTCTGAACCATGAGGCATCCGAACTAGCAAACTACTTCCAGAGCAGGTGAGGAGTCCGGGGGCGCTGACCCCCATCATTTACTCAGATCTCACCTGGATCAGACAATAACTTCAGTTTAGATTCTAATACCTGAGGTTCATTTGATCGTTTTTTCCTTTTCTGACTTTGGTTGTGTAGAACTGTTTTTGAGATGATTGCAATTGATTTGAATGCACAGATCAAGTGTACCTGAAGTATTTGACTGTATTTATTGGGGAGTTTTGATTTAACTTAAGGAACCGTTTGACATGTTGGGAAATATGCTTATTCATTTATGTCCTGAGAGTCAAATGAGAAGATTGATACCTCTCTCATATCTGCATTAAGATTGGAAACAGGGGGAACAGCTAGACTGGCACTGTCCAAAAGTAACAAGATATGCCTACCGGCACCCGTAAAGCTCACTGATTAATCAGTGTATCTCGTTTGTTTAACCCAAAGAAATGGCAGAGTAAAAACTAGGGCTGTCAAAGTTAACGCGTTAACGCAAATTTATTTTAATGCCACTAATTTCTTTAATGCTCTCGCATAGTTGAAGCAGAGCCACAAGCCGATTCCCCAACGTCAGCGCCTTTTTTCTACTGTTTTTTTACAGTAATCAGAGCGTAGCTATCAAGATAACAATGTACAATATACTGTATATAGTAAAACGTAGCTAGCTTACTTCCAACTCTCTGCAAAATGGAGATTCCATGTCTTCCTTGCCTCCATATACACCGGCGCCTCTTTTTTTTTTTTTTTTTTAGACGTTTCAGCAAACAGGATGGCACAGATGATCAAGGCAGCATGTTAGCATTGTGACCTGTACACACGTCTGCTAGCAAACAAACTTTACCTGCCTCGGAGCTTTCAAACCAAACTTTATTGATAACTGTCAACAACCAGAATGGCCCTCAGGGGCTGACGGGTCCTGTTTTTTTTCGAAGTTACACGTACATTATGAGCAGATAAATCTCGAGCTTTGGCTTTACATCGCAAACAATCTACTCGTACAGTAGGAGTTGGAAGTACACAACAACATTTCTAAAATCGTACAGCGTATGACCAGCTTTACAGACATGCCCACTTTATGATAATCACATGCAGTTTGGGACAAGTCATAGTCAAGTCAGCACACTGACACACTGACAGCTGTTGTTGCCTGTTAGGCTTGAGTTTGCCGTGTTATGATTTCAGCATATTTTTTATGCTAAATGCAGTACCTGTGAGGGTTTCTGGACAATATTTGTCATTGTTTTGTGTTGTTAATTGATTTCCAATTATAAATGTATAAATTTACATAAAGCAAGCGCAGTAAATAAAAACTTGACAAGTACTAATTACTTGACAAATCTCCCTTGAAGGCACATTTTGAACAGATAAAAAATGTGTGATTAATTTGTGATTAATCGCGATTAAATATTTAAAGCGATTGACAGCCCTAGTTAAATATCTAATTCACTGTTTTATGCTCCAGCGGAGACAGGAAATAACCCGGAAATAACCCCGTAAAACTGCTAATTGCCATTTTTACACTTCAGTTTTTGTACAGATTGAACAAACGAGCAACAACGTGTTAATAAGTCAGTTGTAAAGGTGCTGGTGGATTTCGTTACCTTTATTTTCCCCATTTCCAGTATTGATGCTAAGCTAAGCTAACTGGCTGCTGAATGTAGCTTCATATTTACTGTACAGACATCTAACTCTCGGAACAAATGTGAATAAGCGTATTCCCCCAAAATGTTGAACTATTCCTTTAGCATGGCAAAGAGATGGCAAATGCCTCAAGTATTGGGTATTGGCTCTGTTTACTGACAAAATTCCATGAGATGTGAGGATGAAGTGGGTTATCAAGTAGACAATATTAATCGAACACACTTATCAACCGTACAGTCATTTTATAGTCCTACCCTTTGGTCATGAGAGAAACATTTGCACCTTTTAAAAACGTTGTGCTCAAACGTGTGACCTTTACAATAGCTGCAAAACACAATTTAAATCATTTTGTTTCTATCTGGATCAATTTTCCGTAACCAAATTGAGTAGGTTGTTTGTTTTTATCGGCAGCTCAGCCCGCAAAGCCTTGTGAAAGTCAGAACACAGTGTCTTTATAAAGTGGAAGAGTGTTTTTATTTCCCAGACTTTTCCACTTCTTAATCAACTCAAGCCCTCACAGGTCGGCAGGACTCAAACGGGCCATTGACTCCTCAAAAGTTTTATAGTAGAAGGTCTACGCCTGAGATCATAACAGTGTGGAAAATTCTCTGGCAATCCAGTCAGACTCTTAACTCCCATCCTCAGTCTCCACATAAAAAGATATGTTAACTATGCTGTATTTTTTTATTTTTTCCTAAGTTGCTGATTTTGCAGACCAGTTTGTCAGATTCAGCTGTCGTCCAAATATCCACCCTAACACACTATTTACACTTAAGCCATCACAAAAAAGTTGTTGCCAATGCATCTTAGCTTCCTTGGTTGATTCTGTTGTTTGACTAATTCATCCGTGCCCACAGGTATGCGTCAAATGTTGTACGGAAAGTTGGAAAGAACATGCCTGTAATTGTTTCTCTCAGTTAAGAGGGATTCAAGATGGATTTTCAACTTAAAATAAGCTTTGTTTTCCTGTATTCAGAAATTATGTAATCACAGGGAAATGGTTTGACTTAATTTTAAGCTGACAAAACGCACATTTTTAGACCATGGAATATTTCTTCATATCTATTCAGAAAATAAATGGTTTATATGTACTGAAATCATTACGGCAGGAGGAAACACACAACTAATATCTTTGAGATAACAGTAGAAAAAAAAAAAGATCTTTAGCCTTCTCTTCTGGCCTTGCACGGATGTGCCATGACTTCAAGATGAGTTTCATAGCTGCAATAAATCAGCTATGTAAAAGCAAGAGATTTTAGATGAGCAAACGCTCTCTAGACCGGCTTTTTACCCAAGAAATGAGTGATACAGGGAAAAATCCATCAAAGACAGTGGTTCTACAGCTAGGGCTGTCAAAGTTAACACGATAATGGCACGAATTTGTTGTAACCCCACAAGTAGTGGGCTCAGTTTTAAAGCTAGAGTGAAGATACTGGTATCATGTTAAACTAGAAAACCTAAGATATCCATTGGTACCAACCATGTCATACTAGCTAGCTAGCAAAAGAGGCTAAATAACACTCCAAACTTGCGATAAATTTTGGCGATTTTCAAAGGGGTCCCTTGACCTCTGACCTCAAGATATGTGAATGAAAATGGGTTCTATGGGTACCCACGAGTCTCCTCTTTATAGACATGCCCATGTTTATTGCCCACTCCCTTATTGATAAGAGTATAAATACATGACAAATCTCCCTTTATGGTAAATTTTGAACTGATAAAAAATGTGTGATTGATTTGTAATTAATCTGGATTAACTACGGACAATCATGCAATTAATAGCGATTAAGTATTTTAATCGATTGACAGCCCTAGATACAACGTCTGTCTCTTGCACATTGCTCTTATCCTGAGGCATTTATGTTTGTGAAAAGTAGCTAATATAACAGCTTTTAACATACAGTTTAAATAAAAAAAATTGTGTCAAATGAAAGGACATTGAACTCCTCTCATTCTCTTCGTCTGTGCAGTGATTTCCTCGTGCCCGACTACCTGAGCCAGGTACAGGAGGAGGAGGAGGCGCTGGGAGTCCAGTATGAGCTAGAGGAGTCCGAACATCACCCCGTCTACCCGGGCAGCACCTCCACCTCCACCTCCACCACCACTGCAGCCTCGTCCTCCTCCTCAGTCCAGATGCCCGTCATCTCCCAGGTCTCCTCCTCTACCCAGAATTGCGAGAGTTCCTCCGGCTTCCTTTCACCCGAGCCCCTGGACCCCCTGGAAGCCCCAGCCTCCCTCAAGTTGGACGCCGACGAGACGGCCGCCATGACAGAGGAGGCCAAGATGGACAACAGTGGAGGAGGCAGTTCCCCAGAGGTGTTTGAAGGAGAGCAGCAGCAGCAGCAGCAGCAGCATGTCCAGGCCAAGGAGCTGGCTTCCATTACCATCGAGTGATTCAAGCCTTCTACTTGCCCACCATGTCTTATTTTTGCAGTCATGTCATATGGGAATATATGTTGAAATGCCTTGGCGGTTAAAATGGATAACCTGGACATGTGCACATGTTGAAAGCTCATCATGTGAAGCCATCAAGATGCCACGATTGAAGTTTTCTGAAGACTTCAGTTGCATCGATGATGTTTTTTCCTCACGCAGCAACACGGATGCACTTATTTGAGTTTTACACCAAACCAAATCCAGCAAAGTAAATTATTATTTTCTTTTTTTTTTGTATTTGAAATGATTCCCTCCCACCCCCAAACTTGACTGAAGGTTCAATCCATCACCAAACCTGAGTTTCAAAGTAGTATTTTTCAAGTGAAGCAAGTGAACGGTATTTTTGAAGAGTCATTTTAGGAAGGTTTGTTTTGTTTTTTCTTCCCATATGACGTGAATGCAGCACTAGCTAAAGTCATTTCTGTCTTAGCCAATTCGAGGTCTGTCAAATCCAAGCCTTGCCCTTCTTTTTTGGAAAGTGCCTGAGAGTTCCCATTTTAACAAAGCAACATGTAGAGGAAGAAGAGGTCTTGACTTTGCCAACAGTGACAAATCAAGCCTTTGCAAACTGAGCTAAAGAAAAAAAATCTTTCATTTGTAGTGATAAATGCTAGTTTGTATGGGCAGAGACTGTGTTATTCCTTCAGTGCCGTCGCTATAGGCAAACTGTTAAATGTCAATATTATCTATATTGCAATAGCTTGTACTGTAGTTTTACTATTTGAATGCTGTGTATGTCGGGTGTTGTGAAATACGATATGTCAGGTGTGTGTATGTGCATTTGTTTTTTATCTATATGAACACAGTACATTTCATTTTTAAATGTTTTAAAACTTGAAATTATATTGACAGAATATTCCCTTAAGACGTTTGTGTGCAGTATAATTTTTTTTCTGACTTATTACAAGTTATTTTTTATTTTTAATGAACACTGTTGTTAAATCAAACCTTGTATCTCCCAAAGAAACTAAACGCTAGTAGTTTAGTCAAACTTGGATCAGCACTGATGCATCTTTTTGTTTCAAAATCCAACAAAATTAAAGTTGATGTAAAACACAAATTCCATATTTGGAGTTACAAGGTTTTCTCAACAGCTGCAGTGTTCTATTCCCGAAAGGGCTCCTAAGATATGGTAATGTAGCATTTTATCCCAGTTGAATTTAGGCCTGCTTGTCAAATGGCCGTTTTTGTTCAGTCTGTTTGTTTTCTAAATATTGATATCTCACATGGTTTTCAAGTTTTGGTCGTCCTGATTTACCAACAGGTACACTGCTGATATTCTAGGATATTGCATGACTGTTGAAGCGATGTTTCACTTAGGTACAACATGATTGTCTTTTTTAAAGTTTTATCCTTTGTGAGTGATATACCAAGAATATTATAAGTGTGGATTAACCACCAGCATTCTGTTGTTGTTGTTTTTTTTTCTTTACCTAAGTTGTCACAAAGGGAAAAAAAAACTACATCATGAAAAATTCCCTGACTAAAATTTTAAAAAAATAACTACGTCTGCAGCCAGGGAAGCAGGAAGTGATGAAAAGAGATTGTGATTGCTATCTGTGATGGCCAGTTTACAGTCAGAACAGGTGGCTGGGTGGTATGTGATGATATTGCTTTAAAAGCAATGGAGTGCTCCAGGGATGACGTATTTTTGTAGGACAACACGGAAGTTAGCATCGCCCTGGTTCCCTCGAATCCTTATGATACTTACACGTTTTGTTCCACAAGATAATCTTCACAAATAAACACCACTTTTATGATTTTTGAAGTGTAAATGCAATCGCCAGAAGTAAAAAGCTAATGTTGGCTGTTAAATGTCAATGCTATAAAGAAACACAGTCGCATGACTGCGAGTATACACAACGAGGCTGTAAAGGCGGACGAGTTGCCGTGATGACGTTTAGTAGTCTCATTGAGCCACTTGTTAGTCACCGCCTTTTTAAACACACGTAAAGGCTTCAAAATTCATGAATGGGGTATTTATTGATGTATTTTGTATTTTGGCATAGAACAAAATGTTAAGTAAGGGACAATGTACAGCGAGCCGGTCATTGTTGTGAAATAAACCCCGACAGGACGATGCCGCACCGCGGAAAGGTCTCTCATCGTCCTGAAGGGGTTTATTTCACAACAATGACCCGCTAGCTGTACATTATCCCGCTTATTACACGGCTACTTACTTAAGAAATCAATAATTTTACACTAAAACAGTCCGCCAGAGTCCGACATCAGAACTGCGCCCCTAGCAACGGTCTGTTATACATAGCAACGGTCTGCTATAAAGAAATAACAGACCGTAGAACGCCGTGATTGACCAATCACAATCGAGTATTCAACAAAGCCGTGTAATAAAATCTCTTCACCTAACTAAAAATCCATTCAAAAAACCCCATTGACTTCCAGACGAGGGTACAGGAAGTGCTGAAATGCTAACTCATATCCGGGTTTTAGGACTCATTCCTGTAGCACTCTATAGGAGCATGCTAATGGGTGAATGCAAATACTGTGAGTTGAATCATTATAAATGATGAATATATTGTGTTAGGCGAGAGCTTATTCTTCGCCGTAAACTGATGGAGCACAGTTTGGCAGTTGACGTTACTAATTTCATTTTTTTAATGCTGATTTTGGGTCAAACTTCCAACTCCTGTTACCTGTGTTGTGCCAACATGGTTGTAATTATCTACTTGGACATTGTTGTGCCTGTATTTTTGAGAAGATAATGACACCCGTGGTAATAATCCATGAGTTGAATGCTACTGTACCGACTGTGACAGAGTATGTTGTTTGTTGTTTATTTTCTGTCGCCCCCTGAAAGTAGTACTAACAGCCAACATTAAGGGTTATCACAGCAGGATGTAAGACCTCATCTACAGGGTTGATTGTAAATGTAAAGATGAATATTGCTGTGATGAGGGCGCATCAATATTACCACCCGATTCGATCGTTATCAGGCCATTTAATAGGCGTTATCGGTCACTATAAGCACCATAGATGTGGGTCAATAGGTGCCTACTGCACCTACTGGGTTGTGAAAGTGAAACTCAAAAGCAACACGTTCTAACATGTAAAACTGAATGAAACCTCACGTTTTGAGGTAACAAAAACACTTACTTAGGTTTAGACAACAAAACTACAACATCTTTAGGTTTAGGCAAAAAAAAACACTAGATAAGTTTAGGGAAAAACATTGTGTTTTGGCTTAAAATAACTACGTTTTAAAAAGTAAGTCCATCCATCACCTCGACCTCCCCCCCTTATACTAAAGCACCTGACTTCTGCTTCTGCTCCTGTCATAATTACTACGGTCGCTAGAGGTCGCTGTCATGTTCTTTTATACCTTCTTTTGATGATCTACCATGTGAATAGATGATGAAACCTACTACTGGGTGTAGTAGGCCCCTATTGACCCACATCTATGGTGCTTATAGCGACCGATAACGCCTATTTAATAGCCTGACAACAGTCTAATCGGCTGATATTACCCTGTTGTGATCATCGAAATTCACTGAGAGCTGTCTTAATAAGAGCTTGCGTCACCCTGCGCCATCCTATCAGTCACTTTTTCAAAAGTTGTGCCATTTGCCCTTTTTATCTGGGTACAAATCATGCTTTTTCCTACAGGACCAAAATGTTCTCTATCTCATTGGGGATTTGCCATGGCAATCAGTAATTGCACATAATAAAAGAAAGATAATCATTCTAAGTGGTCCATGCTATTTAGCAGTAAGGGGTCCTGCTGTTCCGCCCCTTAAAAACACTGTATGATGTTGTGCATTTTAAGAGGCTAGCCTTAGTAAATGGACCTATTAACTCTAGTTGCACAATATCAAAATTGAAAAGAAAAAAAAAAAATGTTTTCTATTCTCCATTTGTACGTCACGCTTTTCATCTGTTGTGTCCGGTTGTGTCTGTATTCAAACAACTTTTTTATAATGAAATGCTGCTGTTTGTTGAAACGCAAAAGTGCCCAAAATATTTTTGTGAACCAATGGTGTGCAATAAATGGACAGGTGTTGTTTTAAAAGATTTCATTTTGTCTTTTGGAATGGTGAATTATATATATATATACATATATATAAAAATAAAAAAGAATGTATAATTTGTTTTATTCAAAATGTGACTGAAGGTGAATCAAATAGGCGAGGAACCCGTTTGATCTGTGAAACAAGGAACAAAGCTTTGATATCAAACGACTGGTTCTATTCAGCTCCTTTCTGTTTGTTTCTAAAGTTGCATGTTCATAATGTGTTCTGTGAAGTGGAGAGCATGTCTTCAGTTGGCGATGTGTTCCGTCAAGGCCTTATTTGTCGATGACTCTTCATCCAGCGTAGCTTTGATCTGTTGTTCAGCATGCCCTCTTCTTTTCTGTACGTTCTCCCTTTTTATGTGCAATGTTTTTTGAAATATCTTGATTATATACAGGACATGCCTTTTCAATGTACACTTGATGTTGTATATGTTTTCCAGTCCTTATGGTTTATTTAAAAGTAGGAAAATATACGAAAAAAAACAAAACAAAACATGGTAGCTCTTCATAATGGCATATATATTTTTGGTGACTTTTGTATTACGGTTGCTGTTTCATGGCATCTTTGGATATTCTTGTTAAATGTGAATAGAACAGCTTAGTTTGGGAGTATGGGGGGCCTTGGTAGTCTTCACTTTGTGACTGTTTGCAGTGTGTGTGCGTGTATATATATATATATGAATATATAAATATACAGTATATACACTCATACGATGTTGCATATTCTTTATACTGTAGGCTACTTGATTACAACCTGCTTTGAGACAGATGTTGTATTTTGTGTCTTTGATACTGTATTTAAACTGTAGTTTGGAGAAACTGTACAAAAAACATCCCAGATAGTAATGCAACCTGCACATTGTATAGGGAGAACTGACGTTTGTGGTGTTGAGTGTTTTAACTGGATCATATTCCACAGTTGGCTGTTAAAAACTGACAAGACCACTCTGTATTTTAGAGTTTATGGTTGTTCTGAATCTTTGCTAGTGTTCTGGCTTTGCAGTCCTGTTATTAAAAAAGAGTCGTTTTTGTAAAAGTATAAAAATGTAAATAAAAAAAAAAAAACCTATGTCGGAATAAGTCTAAAACTTGTCTGAAGTTGTTTTTTCTGTTAAGTTAATTTGCACACACATGACTTTACTAAACCTCTACATCATCACAAAGCAAAGGCTGTTTTTTATAGTTGCTGCTTGCAACTATTATAACTTTTTAAATCTACATTTTACTGCAGACATTTTACTCACAAACTATATCATATTTATCTTGCTCATGTAAATAGAATATATATTAGGGCTGTCAATCAATTAAAATATTTAATCCCAAATTAATCACCCTTTTTTCTGTTAAAATGTACTTTAAAGGTAAAGACTTTTGCTTTTCTGCAAATATATGTATATATGTATTATTGGAACTCAATTAACAACAAAAAACAATGACACATATTGTCCAGAAACCCTCACAGGTACTGCATTTAGCATAGAAAATATGCTCAAATCATAACACGGCAAACTGCAGTCCAACAGGCAACAACAGTTGTCAGTGTGTCAGTGTGCTGACTTGACTATGACTTGCCCCAAACTGCATGGGATTATCATAAAGTGGGCATGTCTGTAAAGGGGAGACTCGTGGGTACCCATAGAACCCATTTACATTCACATATCTTGAGGTCAGAGGTCAAGGGACCCCTTTGAAAATGGCCATGACAGTTTTTCCTCGACAAACTTTTGCGTAACTTTGGAGCGTTATTTAGCCTCTTTCACAACAAGCTAGTGAGACATGGTTGGTATCAATGGATTCCTTAGGTTTTCTAGTTTCTAGTTTTCTAGCTGGGAGCAAGATTTGCCATTTGGCAATTTGATTCAAGACAGTAATTTTGGAGCTTTCAGGGCCCTGAGAGTTCTGGGGCAAAGTCCTCAGTCCTAGTTCAGTGCAAAATTGCTTTCTAAAGCTAATATGGAGCTTCAGTTACAGCTAGAGTTACACAACTGAACTGAAGTGGGTATATTCCAAACTTGCATGTTTGCAAGTATATCGCATGGTCAACATCTTTGACCCCTGAACTACCAGGACATCCTAAAATCCATAAATTTGAATTTTTTTTGCTGGAGTTTGGATCAACCAGCGCTCTCCCAGATGTTCTGGGGATGTGTCAGGAGTTAAAGCGGTCAAAACACCTTTGTTATGCTTACGAGCATTCAATGTTTTAAAGTTCTGCACTCCACGCAGGCACCGGCCCAACATGAAGTCGCACGCAGAGCACAGAGTGTAGAAAGGAGTCACATCCTCAGAATTATTTCTCTTCTTGGAGTGTTTGTCATCTTGGAAGGCCAACACTAATGTTTTGGCTCAGAGATTGTTGTCATCCTTTTTAAGCCCCCAGCACACGATGAGCAGTCTGAACTGCACTCGTGCTCTGTTGAATGCAAAGTTTTGGTAAAAGCTCAGGTCAACACTGAGCCTTTGTTGGGTTAGATTTGTAGCTATCAACATATAAGGAAACAACACTGCAGTCTGATTGGTGATATGTCATCATGCACAGCTCTTCCATTATATACATGCACAAAATATTCCGTTTCTTGCCCTATTCCGAAAAAGACACTATTCCTACTAAGCTGTTTACATGGCTCATTAAAATTAATATTACCGTTTACATGCAGCCGTGCATACTCGACCATGCAAACACAGCCTCCTTCTTTCATTGCTTCAATCACCTTCTTGAAAAGGTCGTTGCGATATTTGTACGTATCCAAAAATCTGTTGATAGCCGAGTCTTCCGTAGGTCTAACGCAAGGCGTCCCGTGCTTTCACTTTCACTTTCACGTTACAATCAGCTGTTCGTTCATGTCCCGTGTTCACAATGTTCAGTGTTATTTCCACCGTACAAACGTAGCAGTTTGAAGCCCAACCATGTTGTTTTTTTCCTAAACTTAACTAAGTGGTTTTGTTGCCTGAACCTAAGCAAGTGTTTTTGTTTAAAGCTGCAGTAGGCAGTATATTTTTGGCATCATTGGGCAAAAATGTCATAATAACCTTCCAGCATATTGTAATTCAAGTGTTCTGAGAGATAACTAGACCTCTGCACCTCCTCATGGCTCTGTTTTCAGGCTTTAAAAAATCCAGCCCATGACGGGAAACTTTGACCAATCACAGGTCATTTCAGAGAGAGAGCGTTCCTATTGGCTGCGCTCCGGTCATGTGACCGTAACTTGTTGTGCCTTCAACAGATTTCATAATGGTTGCCGCGTCCCAAACTTTCTCCTTTTTACAGCTAAACAGTACACTACAAGATGTTTCTGAAAACATTTGAGGAGAGAAATGGGCATTAAAGTAACAGAATATTGATTAATATTTGATCAGCGCTGCCTAGTTTGACCGTTTGATCGGAGTTCTCAAGTGATTGACAGCCAGCTCTCATAGACAGCAGATGGACGGCAGACCTCAGATCAGCTCTTACTTATCAGCGTTAGTACATGATGAGTTGGGATGAAAACGTGTTGCTGCAAACTGTTGGCTGGTTGGTTTGTGTAAAACGCATAGAGCTGTCCACAAACAGGCGAGACACCGTGGGTTGCAAACTGCCGTAAAAACCCCAATTGAGACGCATATTTGGACTTCGTGATTTAGAAATTACCCCCATGTAATTTACTGACATTATATGACATCCACTTATATTAAAAATATTATATATACTATATAATATCCGCATTTAATATTATACTTATTTTTATGTTATATAGGCCTATTTATGTTCATATATTCACAGAGACCTCTTGCTCCGGTGCCTGTACAAATGGGTCTCCATGCTGTGAAGTGAGATGAGCCTCCTGAATCTGAACCCAAAATGCTGTCAAAACTTTCATTTATGATTGCTAACAGAGCGTCTGCTTTCTTGACTGGAAAAGAGGCAGAAAAAAGGCACCAAGAAAACAAAAAATACAACCCCACATCACGAGATGCCGATTCGCACGGGACAATGATCACATGACCGAAATATGGTAGGTAATTGTGGTGAAATTTTTACTTGAAAAATTACAAACATGGCGAACCGCACGGGATTAAGATCACAGAAGACATCTGCAGTTATTACAAATTACAAGAGACCTCCAGGTAATACTAGTCCCGTGCAAATAGGACTTTAGTTACATAACTCAGTGGTCGACTGCTCTCTTGTTTCTGTTGTTCTGTTGTTCCTAGTTTGTCTTCAAAGAATCGTACGTTGTGTTGTGCTGACAGTGTTTCAGACGTCTATCTGCACACCAGTTAGCCATTAGTACACCACTCTTTCAGAGATGCACAGAAGAATCGCTTGTTTTAACGTAGCATTACCTGTAAAATTAAAAATGAGTTTTTAGAACTTTCGAACTTTGCACAGTAAGACATAACAACCTCAGCGGTCCACCGCAGTCGAGGATAACGGCACCGCTGTCTCTCAAGGAAAACAAAAAGCATCGACAGCACCAAATATCTTTTACCGCAAACAGCCTCGGAGCCATTCATGTGCTTCTTCTTCATCTGTGTTTTTGTTAATGAAATTTGAGTTCTTTCTTCGTCTGATTTGATGACAACGGCTGCCAGAGCTAACTACTGTTTTTCTTTCATTTATAACAGAAAAAAACACAATTATTGTCTCCGTAAACATAGAAGGCATCACTCCCTGTGTGGCTGAAGACATGTGCATACCATTTAGAATTTGTTAAGAACAGAAAAGGCTTGGTCCGACCCTGGTTATCGGTGTGACAGAGGTATGAAAGTAATCTGGATTTGCAAAATTGTCAAATATCGATGATCTTATCTAGTAAGTAGTCGTATCCGTCCAGATTTCAGTTGCGCTCTTCCCTCCTCTGAAAGCACACTGCCTCCATTGTTTCCAATACGGACGTACTGTCAGTGGACAAGACATGTGGCAAAATCAAGAATGTGTGAAATGTGGATAAAAGAGGATTTCCTCTATTTTTACACCTGTGTAAACCTGTCCAATATTTCCAATCAGATATTTGGTTTTGAAAATTTGGTGATCCAGCTCATCCCGTCTGAAGATTGGAGAGGAGCTTCTCGGTATTAATTGGTCTTAAAATTCCTCAACCTAACCGGTGGAGGCAGATGGCCACCCACACAGAGCCGGGTTCTGCCAAAGGTTTCTACCCGTTAAGGGGATTTTTTTTTTTCTTGCCACTGTCGCACCAAGTGCTGCTCATGGGAGCTTTTGATTTGACGCTCTATAAATATAAATTACTTTGGAATACTTTGGATTAACCATCGTCACAGATGAGGTTTCAACATTCCTCCACCTCTTTAGCTTTTTTAAAGCGACCTTTATCTCACAAAGAACTATGAAGGAATCTTTAGATGATTAACATGTCATGGTTTGGTATAAATCTGTGTTCCGTAATTAACTTTTTTTAAATATAAATATTACTGGAAATCTTGGTTGAAGAAGACAGAAACTGGTGGATGTGGATGTGTTATTGGGGTTGATGATAGGTAAAATGAAGCTGATCTATTCCATTTTACGGAGTCACATGTTTGTTGGTTTTGGCCTCTGGTATAGACTGTCAACCCATCGTAGAAAATTATCTAGCCCGACTTGTGTTTTCAAAGATGAAGCCAATTTCTTAGAATTCAGAGAACAGAATTTGTTTTCATAGAAATGTAATGTAATACAAAATAGAATATTCCTAGAGCCCCTGTCATCTTTTCCATGTATTGTTGATAAAGAACTCTGCAGGATGTTTTCAACAAGCTGCAAGCTAATCACTTATTATAAAAGCGAAAACAAAGCTACAGTTTATCTGTTTGGGAAAAGACAGGTGGATGAATATGAATTACTGGGTGATGGAAGTCATGCACTCGTGGAACTCACCCTGCATGCACTGCCTCCATTACAACCCGGTTGCGTAACGCTGGGCTCTTACTTTTTTCCTTGTAAACTTTTACTGCGGAGCCAAAAATGTGTTTGCAGATGCATTTATGACTTGTTTACATTTTGGGCTTATCTGTTGGACGTGCGCGGCCGTAGGGGGATTTTAGACAAACTGGATACAGCAGTTTGTGAGGAGAGTGATAATGCTGCGGTGAGCCTCGCTGCCAGGAAAAATAAAACACACTGCATGACTAATACACGTGTCATACATTCCCAATCAATGGAAGGGGTTGGATTCAATGGAATATTCCACAAATCACATCCTTGCCAGATTCATTAGGCTTTTTTTGTAGCCACAGAAAATAATAGTTAGACATTCAAAGTCTGTATTTCAAGAAGTGACCCCAGGACCTCCGGTAATGTTACTGGCCATTCTTGTGGCTGACGTCTTGCAGTTATGTAAAAAGTGAATACATTTGTTCCGTTATTTTCCAAGATTCAGGGACAGCGATGACAGGCGTCTGAAAAGTATTGACCGAGCTGATTTCTCCCTTTTCCCTCAGCTCAGCACGTCTGTCCACCAGTAGCTCTACTGTACCAAATATCTGCTAATAGAAGCAATAAGGGAAATCTATTCACCCACCTCTAGTATTATGTCAATTTCCATCCTAATGAGCTTCTCAGACCTTTATTTGCTGTTTGATTCTTTCCACTACAGCTCAGAATTGAATCTGCTCTCTAGGGTTGGAAAAGCCTCATTTTAGCCAGACATGGAACATCCAGCCTTCATTCCAGTGTAAATTCCTTGGAATCACGTGATGTCCCGCAGCGCGTGGATGAGGGAAGAGGAGGTAAACATGTGGGGGCAGTCCAGAGGGCCTGTAGCAATTAACCAACAGCTCATATCTTGCCCTGCTGCTCCGCCTTGCATTTATGGCTTTTTAAGGACTGGTAACCACACACTTCGCTGTTTCCGACATCCAATTATTGTTGTGCCGCTGGATTATCCGTCCCCGGAGGGTAATTCGCATGTCACAGCAGCAGTACTCGGATGCAAAGAATTAAAAAAAATTACTAACATTAACATTATAAAGTATGGCCTTTTAAGTTAATGTGCAAATTGCCGTGAAGAAAGTTTGTAATTATAACTTAAGCCGAAGTTTTACATACCGCCTTTTTGTTGGGACTGCGCAGACTTGTCCGCCGCCACAAGTGGTAGCGTAGCAATCTACTGCACATGTGTGGAACGCATCCTCCAAGCTGACAGGATAAACAGAACTATATGTGTCCATGGTGTCCACGCATATACGCGTTTGTTTGGGAGTATAGCCTATAACCGAGGATTTAGAAGTTCAAAAGTTAAAGCAGGGATAAGTTAAACAGTTTTATGGATCCCGGCAGGAATGACCTCCTGTGCCGCTTGGTGGAACACCTTGGTGGCTGAAGACTAGGACTGTCAAAGTTAATGCGATAACGCAAGTTAATTTAAATGTCACTAATTTCTTTAACGCATTAACGCAACCTGCGATTTTTAGGTTGTAGCGGGCTCAACCATGTCATACTAGCTTGTTGAGAAGGAGGCTAAATAACGCTCCAAACTTACACTTTGGCTAGGAAAAACTGGCATGTCATTTTCAAAAGGGGTCCCTTGACCTCTGACCTCAAGATATGTGAATGAAAATGGGATCTATGGGTACCCACGAGTCTCCCCTTTACAGACATGCCCACTTTATGATAATAGATAAAGAGTATTTTTTAGTTTATTTTGGGTAAACACAGGAACGCATTTCAGCTGAAAATATTTTTTTTCGCATTAGAAATTCACCAAAATTATGCAACAGCATATTTTTCCAAACTAAGTGTTGTAGTACAACTATGAGGAGATCATTGATGTGTGAAGTAATTTTGGTGGTACTACACTGTATAATACTGAAGTTATTGAATATTTTTCTCTCTTCGGCATTGCACTTTGTAGACGGTCCCTGACCACTCGTCTTACAGCCGGCTGCACATAGAGACCAATGTTATGTGTCCAGCTATAGGAGGACGAGTCGTTTTGATTAAAATGAGGTTGTAGCTCGTTGTCTACCTTACTACGGTTAGACAGAGCCATTGTTTGTGGTTTAACAATGTTTCTGTTATGAGTTATTGATCCAGGAAGTTTGAATCTGACAATATCTTTCCAACTTTACAGAAGTACATCATCTAGGGGGGCTTCGTACATCAACATTCTTTTTCCAGCATGTTTTTAGAGTAAACAGGCGGACACACTGAACTGCAGGCTGCAAGGGTGTTTACTGCTGTGACCACCAGCAGCCCTCGTCTCACGTCATGTTGCTTTTTCATATGTCAGCTGAATAATTTGCCTAATCTTCGCAGGTCTTTAAACCATGGTGGAAACACACACAACAGTGGGCTGAAGGAACCTTTTAATTCCTTGAAAAGTAGCTCCAGGGACTAAAAGTCCTGGGAACTTTTGGTGGAAACCCAGACTGCGGCATGCTGGTCAGGTAATAAGTTATCCAGGATAAAAGTGGAGTGTTCACCTCCATGGCCCTGAGCTTGTCTCCTAACATCAGGCTGTATGGTGTTAAAAGCACTGGAGAGCACTGGAGGCCCATGTGATCACTGCTAGGAGAGCTATCTGATTGTTCAAATTGTCCCCTAGCCCACATTAACATTACACCAGCCAAACCAAAGCTTGCGTTATATAATTGTCATTAGACGGGACCTTGCATCATTTCAATTTCTGCACCTCAAACGTCAGAATGACATTGACAGAAACGCCAAACAATATATTCTCTGAGGATCATGTGCCTAATTAAAACTAAGGTCGTGCTTTTCCCAGCAGAACTCCTCTTATTGCTCCTCGTCCGTGCAATGTGTCTGATCATGATGTTCCAGACACATACCTCTGCCATTTTAAATAATTTCTCAGTTTTTTTGACCAATGTGTCTGCAATTAGGTCATTACTGATGTTTTTTCTACTGCACCTCCCATCAATCAAGCAGCGTGTCGGTTCTGCGATGCCGTCTTTTAGCCGAGAATGCCCGGGAATTATGTTCCTATTTAATAATTACGAACCTCATGATTTACGGTCATTGCCATACAGGAAGCAGTGTGCCATTTACTGTATGTGGCAAAGCAGAGAGGAAGCGTGCAACACGTCTGACTTTCAGGCGGAAGTCTTGAGTTTGCGTCCTTTCACAGACTTGCAATTAACGCTCGCTTTTCTTAGCCATGCTAGCTAGCAGTGTGGCTGTATGGATGGCATTGTTGGTTTTGTTGGTCAGTCCGCCAGTTTGGTCCAGACTGAAATAACTTCTGGATGTAATGCCATGACATTTTGTACAGCCATTCATAGTTCCCAGAGGATGAATCTTACTGATTTTGGTGATCCCCTATCTTTTCCTCTAGCGTCGTTTGACATTTTTGACTCTAAGTGAAATGTCTTGACAGCTGTAGGTGGGATTGCCGTTAAATTAGGTATAGATATTCATGGTGCCCAGAGGATGAATCCTATAGACTTTAGTGATCCTCTGACTTTTCAACTAGTGCCACCAACAGGTAAAATGTTTCACTTATGCAGTGAAATATCTTCATGTCTACTCAACTGATTGGCCCAAAACATTGTACAGACATTAAGTGACTGCTTGCAAACTAGGGAGTCAATAATTAACCGTTTAACCCTTAAACGACATTAAGAAATTTAACTGATTAATGCTATCGGTTAAACGGTTAAAAGAAATAAAAAAAATAATTAAAAAGCTGAGCAAAACTCAGAGGAGCGGCTTGTCACTTAAAGGAGAATAGCTGGTCCACCTCAACAGCCCACCTTAAGAGAGTCTGGGCCAGCGTTGCAAGATACAGGAAGTTGGCTCGGGTCTGAGGAGTTTTAGCATTTATTCACCGACAAATAAACTGTACACACATGGCTACAGCTACGTTCACAGCTATAACACCACCGACAACCCCACACTATACCGCCGCAACACACACACGGTCTGTCGGAAACTCGCTAAGTTAACCGTAATTGGTTAACAAGGGTCGGTTATCAGTTAGACAAAAAAATCTAAATTAGCATCCCTAATATCATATAATATCACCTTATCAGCTTTATAAGGAGATAATATGTCAAAGTTGTGGTTACAACTAGTTCCGCTGCCCCCAAGTGCCCAAAAAAGATATTTATTGTTGCCTCATGCAGCTTTGAAAAGCTACCGGTAACACTGCAGCAGAGATGAAATTTATTTATATCATTTCTATTGCTCATTTCAAAGAAAGTAAACTGAAACAGAATACTTTGGCCAATATTTACAGTTCATATCTTGGCATTTCTGTACAGTTCACTGATGAGCAGAAATTAAATAAAGTGAAATGAGTGGAAACAAAAGACAGAGTGAATGGAAAAACAATGGTCAGTATGAGAGCTACAGGGTACCCAGAACAGGCTGTTCTTTAATCACAACCGCTGCAATCATCCAATGACACAAATCTTCTGCTGGGACTGAACTCTGCAGGGCGAAGGCTGCAGACTAACTGCTCCTGTCTGCAAAGACTTGTATATATAAAAGTACTGAAACACATGGAACTATACTTTCCTGAAACAACAACAGTCAAACCCGACAGCCGCACAAAGTCTGAACAGCCTGACCGTATGGGTCAATTACAACAACGGGTCCATGCTGAGCGGCTTCAAATTGATTCTTTTAAAACAATAAATCTCTGTCACATAAGTTCAAGCAGAACTATGTGGCGTGCCTGCAGGCAGCAGCCACTGAATCACACAGCAGGACCTCTGCTTTGACGGCTCTGGCTTCTGTACGTGAGGCCGCTTTCTTTTTATAGAAATCATATGAGTCTCAGGGCAGGAGGCCACCTTCCCAAGGCTTGAATAGGAAGTCACGTTTGCAACCATGCTGTACAGTGACCAAGACATGTATTAAAGGTTGATTTTGTTATGTAACTGACTGGACGGCTTGCTGATATTGTTGAAAAATGTGCCCCAGGCCTAAGGATAGACAGGTGGCCAGATAAAGTTTGGAAACAGTTTCTGAAATAGATTTTTCGAGTGAGTCAAAACATTTTGACATAAAACTTACTGTGACTCAACAGTAATTGAAAGCTTTTGCATTGACTGTTGCAAATGCAAGCCATATTGTCTTTGCATGAAGAAAGTTGTTTAGTCATACTGTATGCTTCTGTTTGGAATAAACAGAGGAGGTAGTTTGCGTGAGCAGTAATGACAGCTCATAGGGAAAGACTGCTGCCTACAGAGACGCAAATTACAAAATCCATCCAAAAAGCAAGACAGGAACGCTGATATTGAACGTTTCTGGAAAAAAACTAATTGGATTCAATGACAGTCTTTTTTAAATCACTTCTACACTAGCCTATGCACATGACAACTACAATATTTACCAACTGCGACAGTGACTTTGGTATTGTTTTCACCTTGTGAGTCTGTGTGTGTGTGTGTCATCATGGGGAATTGTGGTCCTGGAGAAACCTACTGTAGCAGGAACTACCACAGAGGCAGTTTTGAGTACTTTGCCAGGTGTTTATATTTTTGTCTGTCTGTCTGTGGACAGATTTTGTCAGCGAGACCGTGCAAGATACAGTCACAAAACTTTACAGTGTAGTTGAGATCAAAATGAAGGCCTAGTTCGAAGATGGGGGTGGTCCGAGCAAGTAGAGGAAATAGGAAAGTGGGGAAGTCCCGCCCCTTCCAGTGGACTACCATGGGACGTTATTTCGGAAAGAATATGGATTGAAGGAAGCGAACCAAAACGCAGGCTGCCTGTGCAAACATTTGTTGAGATGGATCCAGGTAAAGGAGAGGTTAACATGAGTGGGAGAGGACTGACCTAGACGTCTAAAGAAGTCCGATGTTTGTTTGACATCTGGGCAGAACAGAACATAAAGAATATTCTAAATAAAGTCTGCAAAAATAGTGCCGTTTATAAAGTCATTTGAAATAAACCGGAGGAGAAGGGATTCGTGTGCACAGTAGATCAGTGCCGAGTCAAAGTGAAAAAAACGTTGCCAGCAATATATCAAAGTCCGCGATCCCCTTCATACAAGTGGCAGCTCTTGAGACGATAAAGATGTCCGTCAGCAAATTTTTTTATTTGGTCCGCTTTAATTTGTGCACTATGAAACCGAACCAGACTAAATAGAAAACGAACCAAAAGTATCAATGTCACTCTAATTTGTGAAAGCGCCCTAAGATACGTTATCTGGGAATCATAATTCTTGTTAATTAGAACTTACATCTCATTTTCATAGCTGCATAGCTTTCATTTCTATTATAAGTTATAATATTGCACTCACCAAGTTAGTTGCTGAGAGGTGGCTGTCTTTCGATATCAGAAAAATAATAACAGCATGCCTATTTACGAGCCAGGTAGTTAAGTATCCAGTCGTCCACTTTTCTTTGTACAGAGCACAGATTTGCTGCTGTTTTTTGGCACTTCCTGTTTATTGAGATGATGCCCTACCGTTCGCTCTACCTGCCACATTTCATTAGAACAAATGAGGGAAATATGACGTCTTAGCTTGGATAGGGTGCCCTTTTCCATTTCAGCTCCATTTTGTCATTTAGGCTGATAGAAATATTGTCTAGTGTAATCCAAAACTCCGCCAAGAAACTTGAAAACAGACATTAATGGTGTAATAAATGCCAAGACTGACTCTTAAAGTACAGTGACAGCATGGCCACGGTGTTGGAGGCGATTTTGAGCTTCAGACGACACACCGCACTGCACTGCTGCTGCATCTTGTCTTTGTTCTGCAGCTGTTTGGCAATTTGGGGCGTCTTAAATGTCAGATATCTCTGGAACATTACAGTGATGTTCTTGCATCGTAGAGTAAGACATGCTTTATGAGGCTGTCTAATAGCACTCCTAGGTGCTTACGTAAGCTTGATTTATTAAGGAGGCATCTGGCTCTCGAGGACTCTTCGGGTTATTGGTGTAAAGTTCTTGCTGTCAGACTGTATAGTGAGGTTAGCAGGACTAGGTCTTTAAAAGAAAACCTATCCATCTGAGTAGTGGTATCAACTTTGGAGGAAAAGTGTGTGTGGCATGTGTGAGTGTTTGGGGCTCTCCTCGCTGCGGTGCATTCCTTCAGACTGCTGCCGTATATGGTCTCTCGTCACCAGGTTACGGGCCCATCGTCTGCCTGCCTGCCTGCTTATTCACTTCACGCTCTACATAGAGGAGGTTCACACACACAGAGAAAAGCATCAACATTAGAGCACTGTAACGCCTGGACTGGCTGCATACTGCAGCATAACGTCACTATCTGTCAGTTATTGTTCCAGAAGCCTGCACATAGTCAGCTCAGTAACTCTGAACTGGAAGTGACGCTCTGTTTTGACGACTCCGGGAGTTCATTTGCAAAAGTGTCACCAGACATACGCTAATTCTTCTCCTCATAAGGATGGGCAAAAATGATTCTGCAGGCATGAGTAAACTTTGGCAAAAGCTTTACTAGGGTTTATTTGTATGTGTGCCTACTCTACACTGTCTCTCACTAGAGTGTATAAGTAAGTAATAATCATCTAAGGAAAGTCTATCCATGGAAGTTCACAATAAAAACGCTAGAGAATGTCAGCATCATTTGTTACAGTGTGTAGATTAATCCAACTCATCCAGATACATTACATCAAGGTAGCTGTAGAGTTTGAGACGTGTCATCACTCACCCGAAAAGCTTCATTAGTTCAACTTTAAGTGACAGTAGGCAGTGTATTTTTGGCATCATTGGGAAAAAATTCCATAATAACCTTTCAGCATATTGTAATTCAAGTGTTCTGAGAGAAAACTAGACTTCTGCACCTCCTCATGGCTCTGTTTTCAGTCTTTAAAAAATCCAGCCCGTGACGAGAGACTTTGACCAATCAAAGGTCATTTCAGAGAGAGAGCGTTCCTATTGGCTGTGCTCCGGTCATGTGACCGGAACTTGCCGTTCCTTCACCAGATTTCACAATGGCGGCCGGCGTCACAAACTTTCTCATTTTACAGCTAAACCTTACACTACAAGATGATTCTGAAAACATTTGTGGCAAGAAATAGGCATTAACGTAACAGAATATTGATTCATATTTGATCAGCGCTGCCTAGTTTGACCGTTTGGTGAGAGTTCGCGAGTGATTGACAGCCAGCTCTCATAGACGGCAGCTGGACAGCAGACCTCAGATCAGCTCTGACTGCTTGTTTTCCTCCGGTATTTGAAATCTTGCAGATGCCGTTAGGACCACCGCAGGACATCGGAGGACACAGACGCACATGATTTTTTTCAGGTTACCTGTTTCATGCACTACTGTCAGGATATAGCAACCGTTTTATAAAAATAACTTTTTTTTTAATCATACTTGCTCCAATCTCACCTACTTCAGCTTTAAGGGTGGTGGTAGGATATAAAGGCCATTTTTAACATAAACACTAACAGAAATAAACATTATGATAAGGATCACTCAATTTTGTCTATTAAAGGTCCAGTGTGTAGGATCTGGCTGCTTCTAGCGGTGAAGTGAGGAGATTGCAACAAACCGAAGCCTCTCCCGTGTGCCAAGCGTGTCGGAGAGCTACAGAGGCCGACGCGAAAACCTGAAAGGCAGTTGTTGGAAGAGTAGCAAGCAGAGCCAGTGCTTTGATTGTGTGTGTATCATGGGTGCTTTTCATTACGCTAACTTATGCTACCTCGCGTCCTCTTTCCTCCCGTGACCTGGAAACCTGGAATTATCTCAAATGAAGCTATGTGTTGCTATGAAGCTATGTGTTTTTATGAAGCTATGTGCTGCTATGAAGCTATGTGTTGTTATGTGCTTTTATGAAGCTATGTGTTGTTAAGTGTTTTTATGAAGCTATGTGTTACTAGAGCTATGTGTTGCTATGAAGCTATGTGTTGTTGTGTGTTTTTATGAAGCTATGTGTTACTAGAGCTATGTGTTGCTATGAAGCTATGTGTTGCTATGAAGTTATGTGTTGTTATGTGTTTTTATGAAGCTATGTGTTACTAGAGCTATGTGTTGCTATGAAGCTATGTGTTGCTATGAAGCTATGTGTTGTTGTGTGTTTTTATGAAGCTATGTGTTGCTATGAAGTTATGTGTTGTTATGTGTTTTTATGAAGCTATGTGTTACTAGAGCTATGTGTTGCTATGAAGCTATGTGTTGTTATGTGTTTTTATGAAGCTATGTGTAACTCTGGAAGTGCTGTACAGTAACTGAAGTACGGAAGTTACGTGACAAATAAATCAACTTTAACTTGTGGTTTCATACGGGACATGAACATCGGTCTCCTGGGCGAAAGTCCAGTTGAAACCACCCATCCACCCCGACCTCTTCCCCACACTGCATTCGCCGCTCTTTATACTTCCTAGTTCACAATTACGTGGATTACATACAAATTGATTTCATGCTGACCATCGCGAAAACAAATGTGAAATTCATGTCTATGCACACGAATCAATACATTAAAATTCATGACTATTTCACGAACTGCTGTGCGCCTGGGCTGATCATTTGCATTGATGCATAAGAGCAACCCTCATTTTCCCAGTATGGTACAGTATGGTTATCTACAGTGTAAGGGGAGCCTTTTCCAGTAAAACCACCTTAACCTGCTCTGCAGTATCACTTACATTAAAAAACAGCGTTGACATTTATAAAGAGTCATTTTATGGCCCAGTACTCTGTACCCCAGCAGTGTATTCCATTAGTGCTAATGCTCCTGAACAGAGTGGTATGCTATAAGGTGTGGGAGTGAGGGGAGCAGGCCGGTGGTCTATTACCCTGGCCAACAGAATAGAGTTGAATAGCTCTTGTTGGGTGCAGATGGCCTTTCAGTGACCCACACAGTCTGATGACAGTTGACCTAACTAGAGATGGATTTAAAAGTATTTTTGCCAGGCCCCAAGAGACTAAATGGCATTGCAATATATGAAAGGCCTGTAGTGCATGAAGTCACTGCACTCTGAGTGGTCACATTTCCATTAATGCTCTTTTTAGTTTGTGTAATAAGGTGTAAGACTGCCTATTTTCCACATGGTTGATATTCTGCATAGGGGTAACTGATCTTGGCCTTGATTTATCCTGGTCCCCTTAATAAAATGTGCACTTTTTCAACACCATAAACCTTTATTCTTATCACTGGCTGTTTAAAAAGAGCACCCAGTCTATTTAACCCTCCTGTTGTCTTCCCGTCGACCGTACAACTTTTGGTCTGGTTGATGATTTATAAAGCATACGGTCACCCAATTCTGTGTTACACCTTGTTTACACTTTTTTTTGTAATTTATGGTTAATAAACATTATTTCCATGAAATTACACCTAATTTTGAGTAAAAAAAAGCAGAAATGATTAATTATTTTGACTATAGTTAGTATCAGAGGAACATAATGTTGATGGATTATCACAGACTGGTATATGTCAAAGTTTATTTAGAATATTATAAATATTATAATATAAAACATTTTCAATGGCAGCACATAATTACAGCTTTTTAGCTAACTGCTTTCCAACTCAAGTTTTACACTTTTTTTCTTTTTGTAATTTATGGTCAATAAACCTCATTTACATGAAATTATACCTAATTTTTTAATGATAAAATCCCCCTAGAAATTATGAATTACTTTCATCCATGTTATTTTGGGCCAGTTAGATGAAAGAAACCCATATTTATGATATAATGAAGTTAACAGGAAGGTTAAAATAGGTCTGTAGAAACTAAGCAAATTTAATCTGGCTTGAAACATATGAGCAATGTGTGGCCACCTTATAGAGGCCATTTCCTACAGCATTAATATTTTTTTATTTTTTTTTGTCCTGATGTGACACATATTCATGTCACAGTGGTTCCCAACTTTTGGAGCTTGTGACCCCTTAAAATGAAGCAGTGTCTACTTACAGGTTTCTCCTTTTGTGTGGACATGAGTTGTGAGTATAGTTCTGCCAAACACTGATTGTTTCATTTAAAGGAGATTTAGAGGCTCAGAAAAGGGTAAAATGGCCACAATTTTACAAGAAAAGGGCAAGTTTAAAGAAAAATCTAAATCAGAAACAATAAAACAGAAATGATTGATAAGATTTCATGTTTCTCACCCCTTTAATCATCTTCATTTAGCCCTTGGGAAAAACTGTCTTAGCAGCCTGGTCTACTAAAAATGACGTTCCCATAAAACTGCTTTGTCAATAACGTTTCGAGGGAAATTTTAGTTTTTCCTGGATCACATTTGTATTTGATCTATCACAAATATGTTTAATCAAAGTCTGTGTAAGTCCACGTATAGGGAAGAGGTCGGGGGTTGACTGATGGCATGAGACTTTCACCCAGGAGACCTGTGTTTGTGTCCTGTGTGAAACCAAAAGTACTTATTTTATCACAAAACATGATCTCTTTCTAAACCTAACCAAGGGGTTTTGTTGCCTAAACCTAAACGTAATTGAGAATGCAGTTTCAAAAGTGCCACGAGTGGTTATACTGTAATGTTGATATGTAGAAATGTTGATATGAATCAATGTTTTTGGTTCAGAAACATCGAGTTTCAACGTATCCGTGGTTTGCAGATACGTACAATGTCAACATTTGTTGGCAACTGGGTTGGTCTTACACCAAATTCACACCAGAGCAGTGGCGAAGAGCGGCCTGCGGCGAGCTACCATGCAATGTCTTTGAAAAGCTGCGGCTGCTGCTCCCGAGCTCAGCGAGTAGTATGGCCAGAGAATACCGGCAGCCAATCAGTAAACAGATCCTGTGACCCCTTTGACATGTTGACCTGTTACAAAGAACTTCTTCGTGCCTGAAACACATGAACACGCCTCCTGGCCGCAGAAAAATGTCATTATTGCAGCAAGCTGCGCCTCACTTCTGCCTGGTGTGAATTCACCGTTAGAATATAAAAGAGAATCTTTGTATGTTACAAAAATAGATTTCAACTTGTAAACTCAACAGGAAGAACAGAGCGGGAAGAGGGATGTGACTTTCCGCTTACCGTAAGTGATCCCTTAATAATTACTAGTTCTTGAGAAGGCAATTACAGATGACTAAGGGAGGATAACAGTTAATCATAAAATAAATCATTGTTATGGAGCTTTTATGAATGAAAGAACGCCAAGTGTAATAAGATATGGGAACATTATTGGTCTATCAAAAACATCAAGATCAAACATTTTCTCTAAAACAAAAACAGGTGTGTCTTTTTTCCGTATTTGGTGTAGATAACTTGGGTGTTTTAATCCCAATTGTTGTACTGTAGTATTAAATCTGTATTAAATTAAATCTCTACCTTAATGAAATGTAATATATTTGAATGTAGGTGATGGATTTTCCGATATATGTGATGATGACATAATGCTTATAAATAAGATGTTTTATATTTAAAAGTAAGATATGTAGAAGTGTGGCTTTTGTATTGCTGTTTTTATGTACTTTATCAAATTGTGAATTGTTTGTTGATGTTTTTTATCACGCTGGTGTTTTGGATGAACTTCACCTGCCATCATAGAGCTTGTTTGCTTATTGGTGTGCTTTATGTATAAATATGGGTGGGGTTTCCACCTTTTCGAACACTTTGACCTGACGAAGATCCAACCAGGATCGAAACATAGTCAATAAAAACATTGTGTTCAGGCATTACCTTTTTCTGCATCAAAAACACACCCAATAAATGTAAAAGCACTGCACTGACAAAACACTGTTGCAATTTTGAGAATACAAGTATTAATAGATAGCATATGAAAATGGACAGGCACTTTTATTTTGACAACTAAAAAACAAGTGGGTAATGTAATCCTGTATTTTGGAGAGTATGAATCACATGTTTTTGCCACAGCAGATAGCTGGCATGTGTCTACACATGTGAGCATGGATTTCATGTATTTAGTCACATCTTTGCTATGCAAAAGAAAAAAAAGCAATGACATTTATTTTCTCTTTCTGGCGACTGCCTCCTAAAAACATTACAATTTTGGAGATGCTCAGCATTTGAATAAGTAATTCAGTAACTAGAGGACGGTAATTTCTGTTAGTTTGCCAGGAGCTGTGTCTCCAGATACAAAATTAAATCAAGGACCTAAAATAAAAGTCAAATATATATAGAAAAATTAAAACTTTCATCTGATCCTGGATCGTGATATAAGGAGAGGAGAGGAGAAGCAAGTTTCCAAGGGTTTAAGTATAGGTAGCAAATAACATAAAGTTATATAAGAGGAAAGGCTGTCGGCTATAGAGAAGTATGAAAGTTTTACTGTTTCATTTCGTGCCCTTTCAAGCCATCTGCTCGTGTGGAAA
Source organism: Sebastes fasciatus (assembly GCF_043250625.1). Lineage (NCBI taxonomy): Eukaryota > Metazoa > Chordata > Actinopteri > Perciformes > Sebastidae > Sebastes > Sebastes fasciatus. The sequence continues at coordinate 28,754,272 of NC_133801.1, forward strand.
CAACATTAAAATCCCGCCTCATCCCAGTGATCGGACTACTTGGTGTAAACAGAGAGCCTGTTTCAGCAGCCTCGCTGCCACAACAACAATGTACAAACCCATAGCACACCTGGAAATGCATTAGAGATCGCCCTGTAGGGATGCTCTTTAAGTGGCAGTGAGACGTATATTCCTGCTGTGTAACATGAAGCCCCTGCTATGTCTGTGGAGGGTCACTGATCTCTACCAGTAACTCAATGATTGCTTGGCCAGGCTTGCTAAGATTTCCAGCTCTCAAAATTATTTTTCTTGTCTGTTTCATTTTTGGGGGAAAAAACAACTGTTATAGTCTACTAAGACATAGACTTTTGTGTATTGTCGAAATAAAAATCTCCTATTTCTTATTCTATTATTATTAGTATGAACACTATTGGTCTTAGTCAAAAGAGTTGCAGATACAGTGACACTGCGGTTTTGTTGACCTGGTGACATCATGGGTTATGGGTTACAGTAGCATAAAGTTACCGTGAAAGTTGAGTCCATCGGCGGAGTTCAGGGCTCGAGGATCCTGGGAAAGAGAGCTCAATGTCTCAGCTGCCGTTTTGAGTGGCGAGTCCCAAGAAACCCTGCAACAAATACGTGGCCAACCCAATCTATCACCTCAGCTATTGGTGTTCAGTTTTAAAGATATCACCATGTTAGCAGATGTCAGCAATTACTTTGGAGAGTGCAATCATTTTAAAACCCCATAAAAACTCTGACAGACTGCCGGCGGGCTGGCCGCTATTCTGTCTTTCAGAGGTTGTTGCGGGCTAAGTTAGAGTGAAGATATTGGTATCATATGAAACTACAAAGCCTAAGGAATCCATTGGTACCAACCATGTCATACTAGCATGTCGGGAAGGAGGCTAAATAACGCGAAAAGACACGCTAAACTTTGTCGTGGAAAAACTGGCATGCTGATTTTCAAAGGGGTCCCTTGACCTCTGACCTCAAGATATGTGAATGAAAATAGGTTCTATGGGTACACACGAGTCTCCACTTTACAGACATGCTCACTTTATGATAATCACATAAAGTTTGGAGCAAACACCATGTAGTTTTTTGAAAGCAGTATAACTGTATTATTTTTGCCTGTTCTATAATGGTGTGTTGAATATTTCTGCTTACTGGGGTCCTAAATAGTCTAAACGTAATTGAAAATGCAGAATTACATAAATTGGGTATGACTGTAAAGCTGAGACTCTTGTGGGTTCAATGAGCCCAACTGTATTCATGTGTGATGATGTTAGTCCCCATAGTAGCCATTTCATTGTAGTGACACCATTTCTTTAAATTTGACCTCACTGTATAAAATGACCTGTGGTGACCTCTAGGATAATCACAGCCTCATGAAACTTTACAGCCACAAACTAGAGACCTAGAGCATTCAGAGGATGGATGGCTTTCTTAGGTAGATTGCCAATAAGAGGGTTTCTGAACAAAAGTGCTCCATTCAATCGCGGAAAACTGCAATTTTTGATTCCAAATCACAGTGTGGCTTTTTCTATGGTGTTCCTCAATGGCTTGGTGTCTTAATGTGGTATTTTGGAGGGATTATGGATCATTTTTATTGTGGTAAAAAATGGTTAAATTTAGCACCAAATCTGTGTATTAAATGACATCAATCCCAAACTTGCTGCAACAATTTATGAGACATAATAGAGCATGGGGATGGCCATCATTTACTTCCATCATAATGTTCTAAGCCCTTACACACTTTTACAATTTATTTAAATTAATTCATTAATTCATTAATTAATGTTCATTTCTGATTTATGACTAGAACAATTTGTCACACAGTGCTGAGCAGCATCTCAAATCTCCAGGTTCCCAGCTTTCAGATGATGTTCACCACTTCTATGTGACATCTACTGTTGACCTGCTATCTCCCCCTAAAGACCCCCTGTACCCCCCTAAAATAGACAAAAATGGGTCTATTGTGGGTCTCAGAAGGTCAAAAGGATATAGAAAAAAGGTGTCATGTTTACTTCCTCTGCTCTGGAGAAGGTCTTCATGATCCCTACACCTTTCTGGAGAAAACTGGAAGAAGAATGTCAGTAAATGCTTTTATTAAAGTTACTGTAAATGGCATCACAACAAGCTTCCAAAGAAAGACAATGAAATCATAATAGCCTATTTCACTAGAGTGGAACCTGTTAGCATTTTTCTCTGATCAGCAGAGGTTTCCAGTGCTCGGGGGGAGTAGGGATGAAATTAATGACTCACAACTGAGCTATTCAAAGTAATTTCCAAGAATGTGTTATTCTTGTAACAATACTGGGATGAGGTTCTTGGCTCCGCCGCTCTCAAAATCGTATTTGTGATCCACTGTTTTCCGCCGTTGCTAAGGACACTATCTCTGCTTGACACATGAATCTGACATCAAACAATGGTCTCATCTTCCCAAATAATCCTCCCAGAGATCTCAAAGGTACTGCCTGGAAAGCTTATCCAGCACAGGCAAAGCAGATGACAAAGCGAGGGCCTGTTTTTTCACTCTGTAGCATCATCGTTTCATTCACATTCTGTGACGTGTTTACTTGCACAAGCTGTGAGTGATTCAACCTGTTCACATACGTGTTGAAAGGAGGCTCTTAGGATGACAGATTTGTGACATTAGGCACGTGCTGGAGATATTAAAAGCATGCTTTCACTTTTTCCCTCATTAGTGCGCCGCAGCCATTGTCTGCAACGGCTGTAATTCATTTTGAGACCAGGGTTTAAATTTATATCAGACAAATAGGACCAATATTTGGAGCACATGAGGGATTTCTTTAAGCGATGCGGTGATTTCCAACCCACCAACCAACCATCAGAAAAGGGTCTGGAGCTGTTTTTTTCCATTCTTTCATGGCAAAGTCTTTCCATTGCATTTCTGGGAAGTCATGGAAAAGCCGACCTGACAGCAGTGACAGTAAAACGCCTATGACACCTGTGACATTTTCCAGTAGTCCCGGTGTCAGCCAGCACATGTGGCCAATTTGTGGAGGCCAGAACCTGCATATGAATTTCAGGGAACATGGAGAGATATTTTTCATCATGATATCCTACTAAGAATGTATAAGGGGTTGCCGTGCATGCAGCTTTGCAGCCTTTACACAAAAACAGACACTTTAAATTTTTTTTACATTTCAAGTGATATCTTAAATCAGGAGTTCTCACACTTTTTGGGGCTAGAGATCTCTTAAAAGTCCCACAATAGACCCATTTTTGTCTTTTTTAGGGGGTACAGGGGGTCTTTAGGTTGAGATAGCAGGTCAACAGTAGATTTCACATAGAAGTGGTGTACATCATCTGAAAGCTGGGAATCTGAAGATTAATTTGACATGCTGCTCAGCCCTGTGTGTCAAATTGTTCATGTCATAAATCAGTCATAAACATGAATGAATGAATGAATTATTTAAAAAATAATTGTAAAAGTGTATAAGGGTTTAGAACATTATGATTGAAGGACATGATTTCCACCTCATTCCTTCTTTCCATCTCTATTATGTCTCATAAGTTTTTGTAGGAATTTTTGGGTTGATGCCATTTGTTAAACAGATTTGGTGCTAAATTTAACTATTTTTTTCCACTCGAGAATTGACAAAAATGATCAATAATCCCTCAAAAATACCACATTAAGACACCAAGACCTTGAGTAACCCCATATAAAAAAGCCGTGCTGTGATTTGGTAGAAAAGAACTTTGACATTTTGAGATTTCTGCAAGAATTGCCTTTTTCTGCGATTATATGGCGAGCACTTCTGTTCTGGAAACTCCTCAGAAACCCCCTTATTGTCAATCTAGCTAGGAAAGCCATCCAAGTTCTGAATGCTCTAGCTCTTTAGTTTGTGACTGTAAAGTTTCATGAGGCTGTGATTATCCTAGAGGTCACCAAAGGTCATTTATTATGTAGTGAGGTTAAATTTGAAAAAAGTGGTCTCACTACAATGGAATGGCTACTATGGGGACTAACATCATCACACATGAATACAGTTGGACTCATTGAATCCACAGGAGTCTCAGCTTTACAGTGATACCAAGTTTATTTAATTCAAAGACTGTTTAGGGACCCCAGTATGCAAAAATATTCAAACACACCATTTTAGAATAGGCAAAAATAACACATTAATACTGCATGGAAAAAACAGCAAGTGATTATCATAAAGTGGGCATATCTGTTAAGTGTGATAAATTTATGATTAATCGCAAATTACTATGGACAATCATACGATTAATTGCGATAAAACATTTTAATCGACTGACAGCCCTACTTAAAACATTTGCAATCCAGCATAGGCAAACCTTTTTCCCTTTCTAGTTTTCACACTAACTTTGAGCAAAATAGGCATAAGACAAGTTATTTTAATACTTATTTTATATTTAGTTTCTTAATTATAATCTTAAAAATGAAAATTTACCCAGATTATCAGATTATCTGATGTAGCCTAACATTTCAAACATGTGTTTCCCAGCTCACAGATAGTGTAGGTGTGTCGAAGGGGCTCTCTGAAAGTATTTACTAGCAGATTTACAGGTCCTGTAATGAGCACAATTAACGTTTATGTTCCTAAAAGCAGTGTGGAACACGTTCAAGAGGATTGGGGATGGTATTTTAACGTAAGCTATTTTTATGTTTTGGAGCAAACAGCGCTGTGGTTTTCCCCGCTGTAAATACAGCACCTCCCAATGATTTGTGGGAGAAAGGTGGAAAAAACAGAGAACAGTGAAAAACGGTTTAGCTGCAGCCACGATATATCAAGTATAAATACTGTTAGAAAAGAATGAAAGGATGAGTGGAAGAAAGGCCTATTCTTGCCAAGACAGCTGTCTTATGAGAACGCTCAGTGCAAATGTTTTACACAATATGAGCCATTTTGAACGATTTCCATATAGCAAATAATTCACTGTCAGCACCGGTCTGACATTTTAACATGTTTGTACCTGGGTTTGTGGGTTAGCAGATGTACCTCGTAAATAATAAACCTTTTTTTTCCCCTCAGATGGCAAGTTTAGGTCAGTCCGCCTTGGCTGTCAAACAATAAACTTGCATAGTTGTGTTGCAGGAAATGCACCACTGTGTCATTATTTGGCAGTCTGGAGCAAAAAAAAAAATAGACTTGTAAGTTTGCTCAAATTGATCTATCAACGAGCCTGTCTGCAGAGAGCTCCGCTTGTTGTCCAGGCTGATAAGTGCAGTGGGGATGATGAGGAGGAGGAGGAGGAGGATGGGGGGAAAAGAGTCTGGGTCTGGATCCCTCCTCATCTCAGGAATGCGTGCAGGTTCCTCTCCAAAAGTGCTGACGTCAGGAGTGGCCTTGGATTAAAAACAGCCAGTTTATAATACAAATGACGAGCAGATAGGCTGTGTTATAGGCTGCAGCCTAGGTACTGCTGATTTCTTAAAAGGTCCATCTTAGGTATATCCCGTTACCCTTTTTGTGTGAGTATATTGTGTTTCACTAAGTTCATTTATTTGTAGTGTTGCTTTGTATGTCCCTGTGTTTTATAGCAGCTTTAGATAGAGGTGAGCACTGTTGTAGAAGACATTTATTGTTGTAACTGTAACCGAGAGGCTTATATGTTCCTGAGTTGATACCATTAGATGCCTTTACTTTGTTTGAAATCAGTAATTCAATATGTCCAGTGCATTTCAGGAGTTAGTTCAAGCGTCATCACTTTGTTTTTGGTGCGCACTCCAACCCCTGAAAATGCGTCATTTTCGCCTTTCCCAGAATGACTTTAAAGGCCAGGGAGCAACCTGAGCTGAGTCAACAGTTTTCAGTGAGTACAATTTCCTTCTGAAATGATAAGGCCTATGATATTCTATACTGTTTCAATATCGTCATCAAATCCCATGAAAAGACCAAAATCAACAATGAGTTGATCCTACTAACAAGTGCTGTCTGATATATTTTATTACTCTGTGCCATAGAGCTCCATAGTTAAAAAAAAACACATCAGTAAGCCACACAGACCCCCTTTACACCTGGCATTAAAATGCGTCTTGTATCCACATTTTATCTAAAGCTTGGAGACTAGATTGGAGCAAATATGATTAAAAAAAGTTATTTTTTTAAAAACGGTCGCTATATCGTGACAGTAGTTCATGAAACAGGTAACCTTAAAAAAAATCATGTGCCTCTGTGTCCTCCGGTTTCCTCTGGTGCTCCTAATGGCATCTGCAAACAAGCAGTCAGAGCTTATCTTGGGTCTGCCATTTTAATGCCAGGTGTAAAGGGGGTAACTGTTGCACTGAGTGACATTTTCCTTCATTACCATGAACACACACACACTGTAGTTGATGTATTTCTTGGCCTTTTTCAAAATAAAACTATATTTAGATTTTTGTGATTACTGTAATTGTGATTTACATCCTTACTAAGAGCAAATGTGCTTGGGCCTGAATGCCACATAAAGCATAAATTGAAAGTACTGAGGGACAAGTCAATAGGTTTAAGACTTTTCATTGAATTAGTTGACAATAAGAACAATAATATCAGCCTTATCCTTTATCTTTGATTGCCAACTGTCCCTCTCTATGCAGAATAGTTCTCAATGAAAATGATTAACAGTGAGTTCTGTGGGTTAGGCTAAATAACCAAGACTTTCTAAAAAAAAAAAAGACACATTGCAGCTACAGTGTCATTTTTAAACTATGTGTATGGGAGATGCCATAAAGGTTAAGTGACAAAATATGTTCTTAACTCTGCCCTTTTGTAAAATCAACACACCAAACTAGATTTAATGCTCAGTTGCTCAAAGTCCTCCACTGAAATTATGCATTTTCAATAGAATTTAAGTGTTGAATAATGTGGCACAGTGTGAGTGCGTAGATTATTGCCATGGTAATCATGTCCTTGAATGATGCAAACAAACATAAAAGGATAAAGGTAGTGATTGTAGACAAAGTAAAGCATGAGTGAAGGTGTGATCTCTCTGCATTGTCCCTCCTCTGTCTATCTAATAAAGCTGCAAGAGTCAATATTTTTACATCAATAGTGAACCAAAAAACAATGTGTAATGTCAAAGGTGTCTTTGATAGTAACGGACCCACACAGAATTATCACTCAACTTTGAAGTTCCCCTCAGCTCTACAGGGTTTTTTTTAGCCTCTTTTAGCTTGTTGTTTTGGTTTTCTGACCCTTCTGTTTTGGTTCACTCTCATGGCTCTCATCAGTCTCGCAGGCAGCTGTTTTTAGAGAAAATGCTCTGATAAACCCACTGTACACTACCTGCCTAGCACCAAATGTCAAACAGACAAACAAAGCGACTAGCTGGTGAACATAGCGGAGCCTTTAGCAGCTAAAGAGACAGATATTTTTCTCAGAAGTTGGTGGTGACCAAAAGTGAGCTAAAAGAGGTGTGAATATTGGACTTACATTCATCAGGTGGCCAAAAACACAACTTTGAATGAAAACTAATGTTGCTTCATAACTGCCGGATGTGTAAACAAGCAACTTTGCTAACAAAGTTAACATCTCAGTGTTGTGTTTTGTAGGTTCCACTGCCCCCAAGTGGTCAAAAAATGTGGGTTAATGCTTTTACAAAATGCTGCTTTTTCATCTATAAGTCAAAGTTGTTCTTTAGATATGTAAATAAACCTGTTGATTATTTGGTCAGGAGATCTGGGCCTTTAAAGCTAGGGTAGGTAATGTATTTTAGTGTATTAATGTTATGTTTGATGATATTCCCATTACATCCTGACAGCAATCAATAAATCAAATGCTCTACCAAAAAAAGAAAATGAGAAGAATCCGGTATCTGTGGCTGTCGCAGGACTGTAATAAGCTCGACATCGGGCCGAATGAAATGATTGGACGGCCTACCTGCCTGCCTGCCGGTCATTTTGGGGTAGTGGGCCGGACCGCCAGTGTTGAAGACTTGGTGACTTTTGTTGCTAGTGCTGCTAGCTACTTTCATTGAAAAAGAGTTGGCAACATTGGGCTCGTTTTTTCAGTTGGATCATTTTTAGCAATCAAATGAACAAATCTAGCGTACTCTTGCTGGTCTCTCCAGTGTTGCCGACCCCAGCTTAAAGGTGGAAGAAAGGACCCTCTGTCCTGCCTTCATGTGGAAAATCTCACAAGGGATAATGTCCTTTTTAATTGAGTAACTTATTAACATTTACTTTGAGGTCATTTCAATTTTTTTAGTGTTTGGTGAACAGTTTTTACATAATTCAATTTGCTCTGAGCAGCATTTTGTAGGCATTTCAATCAGTGCAACAGATGATGTCATCTCTGAGAGCTGAGAGCTGAGCGGCCAAGCAGCCCCACCCGCTTAACACACACACACACACACACACACACACACACACACACACAAACACACACTGCTGTTATTTAAGTAAACAGCTTTATACCAACCACAACCCTGGACCACAGAAGCACCTGTTGAGGAGTACTTGCAGGTCCACACAGGTGAGTAAACCAAACACACATATCTGGGCCCTGAGGGATGACACTGTACATACAGGAGTGATTCAAGCAAACGTTGGGTTCTGTTTTCTTTTAATCCTTCGTGTCAGCTCATGCGTAGAGAAAAGTCGATTGACAGGCCCACCTTTCTGTGCTTTTGCACGACAAATGAATTGAAGCTGTCAGGCCCGCTTCTGTCAGCCAAAAAGTTATGAAATACGGTCATTATGGGCCTATGTGTTTTCATTCATGAGGTCAGTTTGGAAAGCAAACAGACGATGTGCAGCGTATTGAAGACTTGCAGTTTGCGCGCAAGAGGAATGAATAAGGAGAGGGTTAATGATGCCTGCTACAGTGAAAAGAGAAATACTTAGTGTACTGAGACTGAATCAACATTTGAACTTCTTCAATCAAGAGAGCAGACGGCCAACGCCTGCCCCCACTGTGCAGACTCCTTACCTTACATAAGTCAGGGCGTGCAGACACATCTGGAAATCAACTCCTCCAACATCAGCCCTCAGAGTGCCCATGGCAAAAAGCTTCACAAATGGACCACACGTTGTACATCACTTTGGTTTGGACATATTCTTTTTCAATCTCGCAGGCCTCACTTCATATGTCATTGCTTTCCGCATTAATTTCTCTGCTGGCCAGCTGCTCTGTATAGCATCAAATGAACAAAACGTCATCTACAGACGCAGAACTGTTGACGACAGACTATTAGCTTTAATATTAACATAAGTAACATTCAGTATTACACACAAAGAGTGAAATCAACACTTAAACATCTTCCCATATTTGTTCAAATAGTTTTGTAATATTAGTGTGTGAAAAGACTTTTGGGAAATAGCAAATAAAAGTAAACATGAGGTTCTGAGGCCGCTCACAAGTTATAAAAAAAGTGAGAAGCATATAAGACATGGCGAGGCAGTTTTATTCATAAAGCACGTTTCAGAGGTATGGAGGACGGAACCTGCCAAAACAAAAAATAAATAACTGACTTGATGAATAAATAAATAAATGTGTCCCTAATGTAGAAAAATAATATTAAAAATAAATGTAGCCATTAATTAATTGATAACATGTGACATAAATTTATATTTCTGTTTTAATTTGCTTCTTTATTTATTTTATTTATGTATATATTCTCATACATTTTTAAATGTATTTATTTATTTTTGCATTTATTTTATATTTATTTATAAATGTATGTATTTATGCATTTATTTATTTATTTATGCACTATTTATTTTATTTATTCCCCCAAACTTATTTATTTCTGTATTTGTTCTTCATTATGCAAATGAGGGGGCTGTCACTCAACGTGTGTTGTCATGGAGTCAGGGTATAAGCTAGCTAGATAGCTAACGGTGTCTGCTTCTGCTTATCAACTCCAGTCTTCATTCTAGGCTCCAGACAGCGGGTTGTCGGCCTGCTGCTACTCCTCCCACCGCTGCCTCATTCCGGTACAGGTGTGCAGATCAACCATCTGAAGCTGAGCTGTTTGGCGGACCCACCGCCGGTCTCCTCCCCAAGGTGTAGCTCGTTTGGAGTGGGAACGTGATGCCGCCTGAAATGCGCCGCACAGCGGCAATAGCACCGTGACATCGGACACGCCGCGAGGAGACTGTGGGAATTCTGTGGGTCCACAACATCAGTCTCCCATTCGTTGTCTATGGAGCAGGGCCACACTTTATACTTGATGACATCACAAGTTTGAGGCTTACTTCTCTGGTTTCTGGCTTTGAGAGAGAGTAGCTCATGTTCACAAATATTGATTTAACTTTCCTAGGCCAGGGAAATAACATATTAGTATTCTTTAAGCTCAAGCGGGTGGAAATGGAACAAATATAATTAAAAAAAGTTATTTTTATAAAACGGTCACCATATCCTGACAGTAGTCCATGAGACAGGTAATCTGAAAAAAAAATGCCTCTGTGTTTTCCGGACAAACATGCAGTCAGAGCTGATCTGGAGTCTGCCGTCCAGCTTCTGTCTATGAGAGCCGGCTGTCCATCACTCACAAACTCCGATCAAACGGTCAAACTAGGCAGCGCTGATCAAATATTAATCAACATTCTGTTACTGTAATGCCTATTTCTCTCCTCAAATGTTTTCAGAATCATCTTGTAGTGTACTGTTTAGCTGTAAAAAGAGAAAGTTTGTGACCCGGCAGCCGTGTTGAGATCTGTGGAGGAAATACCAAGCACCGCCCACCAGCCAGAGCACAGCCAATAGGAACGCTCTCTCTCTGAAATTACCTGTGATTGGCCAAAGTCTTCCATCACTGGCTAGATTTCTTTAAAGCCTGAAAACAGAGCCATGAGGAGGTGCAGAAGTCTAGTTATCTCTCAGAGCACTTGAATTACAATATGCTGAAAGGTTATTATGGAATTTTTGCCCACTGATGCCAAAAATATACTGCTTACTGCCACTTTAAGTTAGGTGGTGTTCCCCTTTAAGTTGCGGGCCGTAAAAAACTACAAAAAGGAGCTGAAAGATGCTAAAACACTCCGTAGAACTGAGGAAAACTCAGACTGGGTGGTAATTATCTGTGGAATTATCACAATGAGCAACATTTTCACATCATAGTCAATTGTTCCATTGTTTGAAAATGTCTGAATTTGGACCCTAGACTGCACCAATTTGGTGGATTCACCAGGACTGTTTTTGTCTACAAACAAAGCCTGAAGCCATCAGAGTAATTTGAAAGATGCTGTAAAGTTCTTTGCAGGGCTTTAAATAGTCAAAAACACAACAAGCTATTTTGCTACTGAGTACTCGAGTCTCGAGTACAAAAACCTTGTGATCATCTCATTAGTAGTACTGCAAGGCTTCTTCAGTGTGTTAGCCCTGGTTAACAGATCAGGGCTGGCTTTGTTTTCAGAGTAAAACACTGGACATTGGGTGGCCTGACGGATTAATGCGCCCACTGTTCATGCTACTGTCCGACCTCAGCACCGTGTGTGTGTGTGTGTGTGTGTGTGTGTGTGTGTGAACTTCAAAGGCCTTCACTACGGGTGTGTAATTCCATTCAAGGAGACTGGAGCTGTCAAAGCACAGAAACTGGTTGAAAGAGGCACAGCAAGTGAAAAGGCAATATTTATGGTGTGTGAGCGCACAGCTTACTGCACTTTCTCCCTCTCTGTGCCTCCCAGCCTCCTGCCCTCGTCCTCTTTCTTACGCACACAAGCACACCCACACCCAAAACAATCCATACAACCTCTCGCCCTTAAACACATTCCTGCAGTGCTGATATTAATTCTGCTTGTGTGTTTCTGCTGAACCTGCAGCATCTGCTGACGTCTAGCCGCACCGCATGCCGACCTCTGGGGGCCGGCAGCAAATTGGCCTGTCTGTGAACTGAGGGCAGCTTCTGTCTGTGAGCTGGGCCCGGCACTGTACGGAGTGATCCAGACTGGAGGAGTCCCGAGGTGAATGTAAACATTTGCTTCTGCTCTTAATCCCCTAATTAGGCCAAATTGGGGGTATGAGAATCTGATGATTTTGCCTGGCCACAGGAATGTTCATGAGATGAGAAAAGTGTTGTAACACACAAGGGAGAAATGAATTGAGGGAGAATAAAATGACATACGAGAAGTCATTTATTTTCTTTTGATAGTGTGTAAATAGTGGCTCGCAGCTAACGGTGCTAGTAGGACTAACAGTGGGCTAAGCCAGTGGGGCACGCTCACATGCACACATTAAAGGAACTAACGCCCGGGCCACACAGGGAACGTCAGCAGCGTGTGACGGCTGCCTCGCTGAACTGCTGCGTGTCTCACGCGTGTGGTGTCCACACCGACAGCGTTTCTGCTGCTGCTGCCAGCCCTTTCTTTCTACATAGTTTGCCTTTCATAATGGCCATTTCACGTCATTATGAATGTCATTTATATTTATTTTAGACAGAAAAAGGTTAAAGGGACTGTTTGTAACTTTCAGAATTGCTTGTTAACAGCAACACCTATGGCCGTTAAGTCAACGAAAGTCAGCGTCGGGGTCAAGCTTGTGCTCGCTCTACATAGACATGAACGAGCATCGCTCAACACAGTGAGGCGACACACGTCAGCTAAAACCACAATATCACTCTATATTTCAGCTGCTTGGCAGTAATGTTAACTGACCAGACGAAGGTCTCTACATGAATCAATGCTGATACTAGTGTTGGCTTTTCCTGCTTCAGCCCCGCTGCTTCAGCCTTCGGGGCTGAAGCAGAAAGAGAAACGTTATCGTCTCTGACGGCGGTGGGAGGGAGACACCGGCACCGGAGACGATAACGTTTCTCTCTGCGGAGCCCCGTCACTTCACAAGACACGGGAAACCTCTGTTGGTCTGGAGGAGCTGCAGCATTTATTTCTGCACAAACGTCCACTGTACATTCACTAGATATTCTCAGAGCTAAACTAACTCTTCTGCAGTGTGTAGTGAGCGTGCATGAACGTGAGGTGGAGCAAGTACGAGCGCGTTGTGTGAGTGAAGGCGGGCAGAGGAGCGATCTCAACAGCGTAGCCACACGCGAGAGCGCATATGTGAGCGCGCATGGGAAACCGACGCGGTAGATTTATACTACGTTACAAAAAGTCCCATGTAGCACTTCAGCTTCAGTAGGCAACAAAAATTGTTGTCTACTGAAGCTTTAACGCCACTCTGCAATGCATCGTTCGTAATTATCTTATCCAACCGGTTAATCTGTCTCGCAGTCTGCCATTGGACAGTGCGAAGAGACGCAGTGCATTATGGGGCAGTTGAGTTTATCCAGTAAGCGTATATGTCTCATCCTTTCTTGCTAATGTAGTATACATGGACATTTCTCGCGTACACAAAAAAACACATATTATACAGTTTGAACACACTACACACTCTGTTTTACGTCATACTTAGTAAGAATAGTATGTTAATTTGCAAAGTTTTGGTTTTACAAGAGTGATGGATGAAGACTGGAGTGGTTGGTTTGGCAAATGCACGAAATCCACTTCCAATAAAGAGGAGCACACAGCTGCTTCCCTGAGCTTTATTATGGGAAGCAAACAGGGCCAGGCTTTACCCATGTCTATGAAAACACCAGAGGATTTGAACTCTAAAGTAACTAAATCACTACCAATGCTGCAAAGGTGGAACATATTAGATTGAATGACATGCAGTCTGTCTCTGTGCTCTAGACTCTCTTCCTCTTGACGTATTAATGTTTTGTTGTTTGACCGATGCACCTGCACAGAAGATTTGGCCACATTGGACCTCTGTTCACTGCCTCAGGTACAGTAGCTGCTTTGCTGTTGTGATTAAATTGCTTTGGAGCTTTATGTCTTCATCATGTAATCTCACCAAATGTAATACATGTGCATCATTATCAGTATTGTCAGTATTACAGTGGGTTGATGCCAGGTTGATAAGGAGTGTTCCCTCCAGCAGTCTGGTTTACCTCATAGTTCCATCTCTTGCTTGATCCACAGAAGTCTCTGCTTAACTAATGTGTCCTGCTCACTCTCACTCCTGCACATTCAGAAAGAGAAATTGTTTATATAAAGTGCTGAAGAAAAGGATTAGATTCCCTTCAACTTAATATGTTTCCATGTGCTTGTCCAAGAGCTGGGTACTGTAATATATCACTACTTTTATGTAAGAGTATGTTGGCTGTCTTTGCTTGCTTAAATTCATGGGTTTTGTTTCACGTGTACATTTCCATTTTACTATAATGTGACGAAATGTGTTATTGATTGAGAAGCAGCGTGCCTTCAGCTAATCACGGCTCACTGAGTCGTGTCTGTGGAGATCAGGGGCTCAGTATATGTCTGCATTTGCACAACAGATCATTTACTTTCAATTTGCACAACAGAGACATCACTTTAATTCTATTTTTACTGTATTTTCTATTTCTAGTTTAAAGTTGTAGTTGGTATGTATATAGTGATTTGTAAATACTGTGTTTTTTTGTACTTACCTCATGTCGTTTGTGTGGGTGATGAGTTTTTTGATGTACGTAAATTGCTGCTGTAACATCTATCTATTTATCTATCTATCTATCTATCCATCTATTCTTTCTCTTATCCAAATTTGGTGAAACTGGCCCTTTCTCCAGCGATGAGTTCCAATAAATAATGCAGAGATGGAATATGATGTACATCTTCATGGTCTCCCCAAATGATTGAGCATGGAAATACTAGTGTAACCAGGTGGTAAAAGCCATACATAAAAATATATACAGGATACAAAACCAAAGTAGTGTTTGTTTACACAGTCCAGAGTCTAGGATTGCCGATGCGGGTGGATTGAACATAACGTGCGGATACCTACTGGAGCTCAGTGTGCATGAGCTAGCTAGGAAACTGATGATGATTTCTGAGTTCATGCTTTGTATTTTTATTTGTCTAAAGTATAGCAGTATGGTCCATTGTGTGTCCTTTGTTAGGTGAAGTTTGATAGGTTTGATAGAGGCCACTGCTATATTTTTTGTGTGATTATAACTACCGTATTTGTTCCAGATACCTACCGTGTTTGTGACGCGTTGATATTGAGACTTTTATTCGAACAATACCCGTTTGTTTTGGTAAACTGAAAACCATTGCTTCAGTGGAAGCCAAACTATTATTTACTTTTATTTGAAAGACTACATAAAAATGCAATTGAAGTCTGATTTTTCCCGGCTTCTCTAGCATGCACTAAGATCAGGTATTTCTGCAGAGAGACAGATTCATGTGAGTCGTTCTCCTTGCGTCAAAGCGATGTGAAGATCTGCGCAGGCAGGGCTTGAATAAACATTTATATTACCCCACTCAGCAAAACACATCTTCCAGACTCTCTGAAGAATTTAAAGTATTTCACTCGAGTGTGACGAAGCACTATAATTTCCAAGAAAGAGTAAGTGGCACGGGGCTCAGAGACATACCAAAACTTTACAAGCTGGAATTTGGCTTTATGAGAATAATACCTAAATGTGCATGCTGCGCACAGGAAGCCACGAAGAATCCTCTCCAATACAGCTTCCTCCTCCGTCCGAGACAGAGTACTTCGTCCTCTGGAAAATTCCACTCAGTGGTCCAAGACCATGTCCTGTGATAAGAAACATGTTATCCCTGATGGACACGGAGAAAATAACAATTTGGGATGTTTTTTTAAGAGGCTGAAAATCCCAAATTAGTCTTAAAGTTTACAAGGTTCTGCTGGTTTTGTTATAAAATGCGACTGTCCAGCTGTACATGACAGATATTTCTAACCTGGCTTGACTTTTCAGGTCACGGACTCTAAACAGACACACATTAAACTGACAGACCCCATCTGGTCGGGTTTTGTCTCGGTTGTTGCCTTATTCAAAGACATATTTATGAATTAGTTTGAACTTACACATTTTCAAAGTGGTAGATTGCATAATAGGAAAATAATATTTTTTTCAGAGACAGATTTTGGAGACAGAAGGAAGGACTGCTGTTCCTCAACATCAACTCTTATGTAACATATAGCAGTGGAAAAGGGAGGACACTCTTGAAGCATCTCTTTCTAACAAGGGACTAAAGAATGTAGACAGTCTAGGACTGGAATGATATGGATTTATTAAGGTACTATGGATATTTTTTGGATAGAAAAATCAGCTCAATCCTATCCATATATACTGTATGTTCCAGTGGAGGAAGACGTTTTCAGCTCGTTAATTTAAGTAAAAGTTGCAATTCCACAATGTACACAACTACTCAAAATACAAGTAAAGTTCTGCATTAAAACAATAATCAATATGATTCTATTAACAATTGATCACATGTAGCCTACAGTATGTGAAAGGTGTCCCACGTAGTGGCAAACCCACAGAGATTTACTCTGCAGTTGCCCTCAGAAAAGGAGCATTTTAGCTCCTTTCAGGTCCTTGTTTTGGTTTTCTTGCTTGCAACTTTCACTGGCCTCATAATGGCATTTTATGTCACCAGACCAGACAAAGTTGGCTACTAGCTGGTGAACATAGTGAAGCAGTTAGTAGCTGAAAAGCGAGATGTTTCCGTCAGGAATTGGTGGAGACCAAAAAGAAAGATAAAAGAGAGTGAATATAGAACTTAAGTTCATCAGATGGACATAAACACGACTCCAAGTTAATGTTCCAGTGGGCGACTCTGGGGACTGAGAAATGAAGCCAATGTGGAAGTGCCTTAAACTTTCATTCTATCTAATAGCCAGCAGGGGGCGACTCCTCCAAAGAGAAGTCCAATTGTACAGAAATCTATGAGAAAATGAACCTGCTTTTTACTTGATTTATCACCTCAGTAAATAATGTAAATGTTCGTCAATACAGCAAGTAAATTATTGTCCCGTTTAGAGTCGAATAGACCATAAAGCAGGGGATGCTTTAGGGCGTGGCTACCTTGTGATTGACAGGTCGCTACCACTGCGTTGTCCGGTCCGGGAGTTGTCCGTGTTTTGGTCTTAGAACTTATGTGTTTTCGGTTCATGAAAATTGATTATAACCTCTTTGGTCGCCTAAAAAACATCTTATTCAGCATTCAGTTGTACTTAGCTCCACCCTTTCGTTTCACTTCTGGTTGCAAAAGACCGCCAAAAACCAAGATGGCGATGGCCAAAATACCAAACTCGAGGCTTCAAAAGCTTCAAAATGGCAGTCCACAAACCAATGGGTAACGTCACGGTGACTACGTCCACTTCTTATATACAGACGGACCGCACCAAGGGGGTAAAAGCTACAGGGTTCGGTTCAACCGGACTAAACAAGACTGGTGTGAATGCACCCTTAAACCCTCATGTGTGGACCATCATTAGACATTATTATGATCATTATTGGTAATATCATTAGTAGGCAGTAGGAATAGTGACAGTAGCAGTAGAAGCAGCAGTTGTATGAGTAGACAGCGACTGGCCGATATCCAGTTTCCAATAAAAAAAAAGCTTGGTCTGATATATCAGTCTGACCTGAGCACAGTCTGTTCTTTGTTGACAGTGGAGACTAACAGCAGCAGAGGAGATGTGTGATCAGACCCAGCCTGTGATCAATCATGACTCAGCAGTGTAGCACGATAAGCAAAAGCTGTTCGAACAAGCCCGGATGACAGAGAGATGAGAGAAACTGTATTCCTGCTCCTCCTCTCTGTCTGCATGTCAGATGGACTCTTTCTATTGACTGTCTGATCCAATGTGTGTTTACAGTGGATGTCTACCATTCCATGTGTCGGACCATTCTGTTATCGATTTTTTATCTTCCTGTTCTGTGTTTACTTGTGTTTTCAGTCCATCCGTTGGCCTGCCTGTCACTGCTGTGTAGCTGTCAGACTCTTCTCTGTGTTGAGTTGTCTCTTACTGCCCTCTAGTGGATAAACTGCAGAGTGTTGCAGCTGCTATGACCAAAGGATTCCACTGGAGGTCAGCTTGGAAACACACAACATTTGTACATATTTATATTTCTAAAACTGCAATAATGTTCGACCCAGCTCTATTTATAGTCCCTATAAAAAAAAAAAAACATTTGATTTGATGTGGCTTTTATAATAGTGATCAACAAAAAAATATCCTTTAAGGTCAAAAACAAAATTTAATTCTTTATTCATTACAAATATAAAATACCAAATACATGTTTGCATATGTATTAACCTTCTTTAACCCTCTGAGACCCACAATAGACCTGTTTTTGTCTTTTTTAGGGGTGTACAGGGGGTCTTTAGGGGGAGATAGCAGGTCAACAGTAGATGTCACATAGAGGAAGATTAATGTGAGATGCAGCTCAGCACTGTGTGTCAAGTTGTTCTAGTCATAAATCAGAAATAAACATGAATGAATTAATCAAAAATAAATTGTGAGAGTGTATAAGGGCTTAGAACATTATGATCGAAGTATATACTGGCCATTCCCATGACAACTTATGTCTTACAAGTTCTTGCAGCAATTTTTGTGATGATGCCATTTGTTAAACAGATTTGGTGCTAAATTTAACCATTCTTTTTACCACTCGAGAATTAATAAAACTTATGAATAATCCTTCCAAAATACCACATTAAGACACCAAAACCTTGAGGAACACCATAGAAAAAGCCATGCTGTGATTTGGATTCAAAAATGTTTGACATTTGGAGATTTCTGCAAGAATTGCATTTTTCGGTGATGGGATGGCGAGCACTTCTGTTGGGTAAACTACTCAGAAACCCTCTTATTGTCAATCTAGCTAGGAAAGCCATCCATCCTCTGAATGCTCTAGGTCTGTAGTTTGTGGCTGTAAAGTTTCATGAGGCTGTGATTATCCTAGAGGTCATCACAGGTCATTTTATACAGTGAGGTCAAGTTTCAAAAAATGGTCTCACTGCAATGACATGTCTCCTATGGGGACTACCATCATCACACATGAATACAGTTGGGCTCATTGGATCCACAAGAGTCTCAGCTTTACAGTGACACCCAATTTATGTAATTCCAAGACTGTTTAGGGACCCCAGCATGCAGAAATATTCAATACACTATTTTAGAATAGAAGAAAATAACACATGTATACTGCATTCAATAAACTGAATTTGATTATCATAAAGTGAGCATGTCTGTAAAGGGGAGACTCTTGGGTACCCATAGAACCCATTTTCAGTCATCTATATATAAGCTATAGTGAAGATACTGGTATCATTTGACACTTGAAAACCTAAGGAAGCCATTGGTACCAACCATGTCATACTAGCTTGTTGCTAAGGAGACTAAATAACGCTCTAAACTTACGCTAAATTTTGGCGAGGAAAAACTGGCATGACCATTTTCAAAGGGGTCGCTGACCTCTGACCTCAAGATATGTGAATGTAAATATGTTCTATGGGTACCCACGAGTCTCCCCTTTACAGACATGCCCACTTTATGATAATCTCATGCAGTTTGGGGCAAGTCATAGTCAAGTCAGCACACTGACACACTGACAGCTGTTGTTGCCTGTTGGGCTGCAGTTTGCCATGTTATGATTTGAACATATTTTTTTATGCTAAAAGGTTAATTTCTGGACAATACTTGTTACTGTTTTGTGTTGTTAATTGATTTCCAATAATAAATACATTTGCAGAAATATAGACATATTCGAGTATTAAATACTTAACAAAATCTCCCTTTAAGGTACATTTTGTACAAATAAAAAATTATTAATTTGATATTAATCATCGCGATTAACTATTTCATTTGATTGACAGCCGTAGTAAATTTACAATGGGTATTCATTTATGTCTTTTATTTCATAAAGTAGAACCGGCTAGGCTTCTGATCCTCTTTGCAGCTCATTATTTTTTGGCATTTCATCTCTTGTCGTATTTTCCTGAAACCGCCTACAGCACAGGCGGCATTGTGCCAGTGCATCAAACTGTAAACAGGAGACAAATCACTTAATGTTCAGAGGAATTTCCCAGGAAAATGTTAGATAACCTTGTTTACCAGATCAAATGCAAAAGCTTTGATGGAAGATTCACTGTTGTATTATATTAATTGGAGGTTTAGTCAATGTAGAGACATAGTATAAGAACTGGACAGTCCTAATTTCACTGTCAGAATGATAGACTGTACACTAGGCTACAGCACAGTTGGATCTTTTCCTGCCTCTTCTGCCCCAGATGTCCGTTGCAGAGGAGAGCCGTGCATCCCTCTTATCTGTGAGTCATTAACTGATAAAAACTCCACACAGCGGTCGGCACACATAACAAAAGTACACTGCTGCTATTGACAAGGAAGTCAGCACTCGAAATTCACTGCAAACACCAGGCCTGACTCAAAAGCCAGAACACCCCTGCTGGGTCTATTCCTGTAAAAATCCCCTCCATTTTCCCCTATTGTAAAATGTAACCGATTCATTTACCGCAGAAAAATGATGAAAATAAGCAGAAGTATGCCAATACTGATGTGATGTTTTATTGCCAATCTAATCTGTATAATAGTTGTGTTTAATTCTCACAACATAATACAGCTGCACATTATGCTACAATATGTCTACATTAAATTAGTAAAGCAATTTTATGTTTGACAGCTGAGTAGGTCTATAAGAAATTATAACCTCATCATGGGTTTGCTTTTCCTATGATATTTTGTATACTGTATATTGTGTATGGGAAGGGGTTTAGACAGCTTGTTTTCATCTCCAGTCAAGACAAAATAATAAAGTTCAGGTTCAGTTTTGTGTGCTTTTATATGTCTAGGGCTGCAACGATTATTTTATTTAGTGATTCATTTATAAATTAATTTTAGATTAATTGTTTAGTCTATAAAACTATAAACATCCCATTATGAAGTTTAAGAGGCCAAACTGTTTGTTTTGCAAATATATTCATGCTGTGGGTTTTATTGGTTAAATTACAAATGCATTGCATGCATGAATTACAAAAATCACATCTAAAAAAAACAACATTGTGCATCTCGCATAAGGATCGTGATTTAACAGCATCTCGCAAATTAAATTAACTTCATCAATTCCTGCCTGAATTCCACATAACAATTATATCAAATGAAATATATGAAATAGAATAAATAATTAAAATAAATTATATAAAATAAAAATTAAATAAAAAGAATAAGTTATACATTTAGGTTATTTCCATTCATCACTTTTAATGATAAAAGTGAAGTTAAATGAAGGCTTACTAGTGCTAACACGTACTTAGTGTGATGAAATGCTGGTTAACACTGCATAGCACACTGAGCTGACCTTTAGGCTCTCCGGAGGCAAAGAGAAACTAAACTGAATTCCATAAAACTACCTGTAATTTCTTCAACACACTGAGTTACATTAGGCAACAGCAACAGCACACAGAGATGGGAAATATTGTAACACACCACTCCATGGAAATGAGGGTGAAAATTGGAAAATGCTCCTTGAAACCATATTGTTTTATTGTCCTGGTTTATTCCAAGGCAGTAAGGTGCAAGACAAAAAAAAAACCTTCTCACTATATGTCCTTCCTGTACAGTAAAACCTCAACTGACCATATGGAGGCACTATATTCATGGTCATAGATGTAAATATTTAAACAGCTTTGTGTCTCTCACAGTTGCTGAAGTTCTGAAACCTGCTTCATATGCCCAACATCTTTTTTTAACAGTATATTAAATTCTCACTCTTTTATCAACAGAACAAAAGACTTTTTAAGTGCTTCACCTCTTAAATCAGATACAAAACACTTATATAAGATGGCTATATAAATGAAGGCTCATTATTATTTACCAGCAAACGTGTCGGCTAACACAAAACTGGCATAACAGCAACGCATTTGTTGTCAAACATTAAATTATTTCAGCACAAGTGCTCTGTAATGCTCATCTTCCAGTCCAGTCGCACAGCAGTTTGTGAAATAGTCACAAAATTGAATGTATTGATTTGTGTACATATAGGCACGACACATTTTTTTTGTGAAGGTCAGCACGGAATCTATTCATATGTAATCCACGTAATTGTGAACCGGTAGGTCGGGGTGGATGTGTGTGTCAGAAAACGCAGGAAACAGGACTTTCACCCAGGAGACCGGTATTCATGTCCCGTGTGAAACCACAAGTTAAAGTTGATTTATTTGTTACGTAACTTCCGTCCTTAAGTTACAGCACTTCCGCCATTATTTTAACCAAAACCGCGATCTTTTCCAAAACCTAACTAAGTAGTTTTGTTGCCTAAGCCTAACAAAATCAATATTTTCCGAAGCCTAACTAAGTAGTTTGTTGCTGAAGCCTAACCAAGCTGATCTTTTTCTAAACCTAACTAAGTAGTTTGTTGCCTGAGCCTCACCAAGTCGATCTTTTCCTAAACCTAACTAAGTCGTTTGTTGCCTAAGTCTAACCAAGTCGATCTTTTCCTAAACCTAACTAAGTCGTTTGTTGCCTAAGTCTAACCAAGTTGATCTTTTCCTAAACCTAATTAAGCAGTTTGTTGCCTAAGTAGTTTTATTTTGAAAAGACTGGAGCTGAAATTGACACGTGCGTCACGTGTTCCTGGACATTCGTAGGAAAAAGCACAAAATATACGTTGTTGAAAGTCGTGCTGAGCGTCACAAAAAAAAGGGAAATTTGAGTCTATGCACACGAATGAAATAGATTACATTTTGTGCCTATTTCACAAACTACCATGAGACTGTGTTGCATCTCCTCACTTGCTGTCCGTGTGTTGTTGCACATTTCACCACATGCCAACATACTGTGTATAAGTGTGTCATACTGCAGCTAACAGCAGAGTGACAGTATGTATTCTGCACTAGGTGGTTAATCAGGTGACCATCATTATGATTCAGATCACACAGTCGGCATATGGATTTTGCAGGCTTCTGACTGGGCCTACGTTAAGCGTGCATCATCATGGTAACATTAGTGTTTGGATCTCTGTTTGAAAGTGTCACACCAACCTGAATACAAATCCAAGTAAGCATAAGTTGTGCCACTTTTAAGTTTACTTTATCTCGCTGCTTTCATTATAAAATCCCGTGTGTCAAAACGCAGCACTATGGGAAACTCATGTAAAATTTCCATGGACACTATTTACATTTTAATGAACTAACGGAGTCACAATCGGAAGGCAAAACACCCTGAGGTTCAGCCAGGAAACAATTAAACAGAGCTTCGTTATAAAGCCAGACACTAATTGTTTAGCGCAGCATGCCTCCAGCTATCCTTTAAACACAAGATTGAGATGACTCATTTGGTTTTAGTTCACTCAGAGGCTTTTATACAAATGTCAGCACATCAATTTGGGTAGAAAATTGCAAAATAATGCCCTTTCATGCAAAAATGTCTCTCTTTTTTTATCTTTTTTAAATGGCTCATTTTTGGCAGGAAGTATCAAAGTTCTGTTATCAACTGTTTGATCTGAGATACCAACACTGGACCTGTGCCAACACAAGAAGTTGCTTTGGTACATTCTGAGCTTCTTTATTGCTCAGTAAAGGTTTATTCCAGAGATGCCAACTCTCAAACTGAAACAAAAACAGAACGCCCATCCCACAAACGGCAGCAGCGAGAGCACTCCTGACAGCTACAAATCACAATGTGGAAACAATATATCCTTTTTGAATTTGGATGATGAGTGGGGGCTCAGGAAAGGAGTGACATGCTGCTTCCCAGTCGTTGTCTCTTCCATGCCCCTGATGCTTCCAACCCCTAATCTTGACTGCAGATGCAAATAGTCTAAAAAAACTTCCCTACCAAACATTTGCATTTAAACAAATAGATAAAGGTCATTTTGAAAAGCTGCCTCCTCATGACTGCAGTGTGAGGTGGCATGTTCCATGTGTCCCTGCCCTCCTGACAACATAGTTAAAGCTCCCCATCGTGGCACGCACCACTCAGTATGGTGCTGCACACCGGGATCCAGCTACTGTAGGCAAATACTGCAGAGGGAGAACAGAGAGGCCTCTGTGTGTGTGTGCGTGCATGTTTGTATGTGTGTGTGTGTGTCAGACTGCTCATGTACAACAGCATCATGGACACAGGTAAGACTCATTCATATACAGCTGCTCCTGCTGTCATTACTATTGTTATTAATGTTCTGCATGTAATATTTGCGGCAAAAATAGATCTTTTACGGTTGAACTTAATAATTTATTTTCATGAGATAATGCTTTTATTTTGGAGAGTGCACAGGAAGAAATTTACTAGGATTTTTTTTTTCGTGTATGTGACAATGTCATTTGTATTCTGTGTCTTATTTGATGACGTGTGCTTAGTTTCCTTTCACTGTATTGATTTCCCTTAAGAAATAAGTCAATTTTAATAGCAATGATATCAGGAATGTATCAACAATAACAAAATAAGATGTCAGTAAATATCCTGTATCCAGTAAATATGTTCTCCATACAATTCACACACAAATCTGTGTATGATATTCGAAAGATGTTCTTAACATCAAGCACTTGCAGGTTTTCATATGCTAATTGATAAGATTCATATTCGGTATATTTAACTGTGGAATAACACCTGATAGGATGATGTTTAGTTTGCGCAAAGTGCTCATTTTCAAGAATGTCATTGGTGGAGCGAAGTTGGGTCTTATCTAAAATATCCATTCAAAAAGATGGCATCTTTTACATAAAATTTTTTGCATGCAATTTCCGTTTGCATAATAAAGTTTGCATTTCATTGAGTTTATGCTTCTGCTTCCCAGGAATGTCTCCAAATCACACCAGCACACGTTAGAGATTTGTAAAGACCAATGTAACAGCTGTTTGTACAGTACGATGCATGCATGCAGAATTTTTATAATCTTTATTTAATTGTAATATTTTACTTTGTTTAACCCCTTCCGGTCTCCCTTCACTGTAAGGTTCCAGCAAGTGTTTCTAGTAAATTGCCTCGTTTTGGCCGTCCATTTGCATTGACCAAACCGAAGGCAATTTCCATGACATTTACACACCAGTCCCAACGAGTCATTCGCCTACATGAATAAAACTGTGAAACATTCAAATGATCACACATTTGTGGGGATGGATGAAAATTTGTATGAAGTCGTGTTACAAGTCAAACTGTCTCTTGGATTTGTATCAAATGTGGATTCTCACGCTGTTTTTTTCTTGCTCCGTCTAGAATATTCCAAGAGAGTGTACCAAGGCGTTCGAGTGAAGCACACAGTCAAAGACCTGCTGGCGGAGAAGCGATCCCGACAGACAAATGGGCCCAGATACAGCGTAAGCACAACCTCCTCTACTAAACCGCTCTGCTTTTGTCCCAGTCCTGTCTCTCCCCACTTCATTTATTCTCCCAAACCAAACAGTGCAGCCACAGTTGACATTCTGTTGGTGGCACAATTAAGAGGTCGCCTTTTCAACAAAAAAAAAATCTCCTCTCCTTGTTTACATTTTGTTTTGTGGACTAACGATGCATGGTTGATCCATTGACCACCTGTACCTCCCTCCCTCCTCTGTCTCTGCTCCCCTCGAGCGCTCGCAAAGCCAATCTGTAAATAGCTGAGCATGATGTGTGTAGAGAGAGACACAAAGCGCAGAGTCCCATCCCGGCCTCACAAAAGAACTCTGACACAATGCTTGCAATGGTGATGGCCATGATCTCCCCCCCCCCTATCCCCTCCAAAAAAACTCGCCCGAGGTGGAGGCGGGTGTGGGAAGGTTGAGGTGGACAGGTAGCATAGAGAGGCAGAAAAAGGGCAGTGAAGGAGGCTGCCTATGCAAAGTTTGATCCACGCACACCTGCCAGCCGACATTGTCCTCCGCCGTGTACAGGCCGCAGACAAGCCTCCTATTGTTGTCTCAGAAACACACGGCAACACGCACTCTCACACACAGTCAGAGAAATCATCGTCTGCATGCACAAGCAAGACTGGCTTTTCATTTTTCCACAAACCGCCCTGTCAAAAGGCTTTACAGGATCACTGTTTGTCTTCTGTTTAGCGTCGGCATGTCCACTCCATAGATATGCTGGCTGCTAACGACTTGCGTAACGACGGGATCGTGGGAGTAACGGAGGAGTACAGATATCATCAAATGCAACAAAAGCTTCCAGAAATCACCCTTCTCCAGTGAAACACTTTGCATAAAATTCCCAGCTCGGGCTTTTAGTTTTAGTTTTGTAACTTACAGTAACTGCATATACAGCAAATGGCGCACAACTGCTAGGCCTGCATGGAGCTCTGAGTGGGAGGACATGTACAGTAGGACAGCAGTAAATCTTGGCTGTGCTGGTGAAGTTTTATTTAAACACAAATTTTGCTCTGAGAGATACACGTGATGTTTAGCGTCAGTTGGCAAAACCAGACAAACACAGTGCAGGTGGCTAACTCGCAGCTTTGAGCTACAGCAAGTCAGCAAGCCTTATTATGATTTTGGAGTTAACATTAGAGTATTTTGAGCTCAGACCCCGTTTAGCCTTTTTAGCATTTGTTCTAAACATTCTGTAACATTAAAGGATAATACTGGTAATATTCTATATTTCTTTTAATTGTCATCAAATCCCATGAAAAGACCAAAACCCATGATGAATTGATCTGACAAAGTGTTGTATGTGTATCCAAAGCCTGATATGTCTTATAGAGTGCTACAGGAATGAGTTCTAAAACCCGGAAATGAGTAAGCATTTTAGTTCCCTCGTCTGGAAGTCAATGGGTTTTTTTAAAGGGTTTTTAGTTAGATGCCTGAAATAAAGTCTGTGGTTAACACAAGCTGAAGAGATTTTAATGTTTTGTTTTTCGACATCAAATACATCAATAAATACCCCACTTGTAAATTCTGAAGACTTCATGTGTCTTTAAAAAGGTGGTTGCTAGCAAGTGGCTAAATGAGATTACTAAACACCATCACGCCGACTCGTCCTCCTTAACAGCCTCGTTGCATGCAGACGCGCTCATGCGACCGTGGTGTAGTTCGTTTATAGCCTAACATTAGCAATTAACTTCTGTCGATTGCATTTACAACTCAAAAATCATAAAAGTGGTGTTCATTTGTGAAGATTATCTTTCTGAACAAAACGTATATCATATATGTTTGTTTGACACAGAGATAACTAACTTCCTGGTTGGCCTACACAATACGTCATCCCTGGAGCACTCTATTCCTCTGTGCCGTAGAGCTCCATTGTTGTCCAAAAGCTAAAAGTAGAGAATCTGCTCCTGTACAATCAATAGTTTCAACTTTCACAGAAAACTTTGTTCATTTAGGACCCCATCAATTGTAGTAAGTAGTTAAATGAGAATTTTTTTTTTTCCAAAGAGCCGCAGCGTTGCATTGGGTGACATGTTCCTTCATTATCATGAACACACACACACTGTAGCTTATTATACAGTGATTACTCACTAGCACCCCAAATCCACAGCTGAACATAGTCCCTAACAAATGCACTATTTTCTCCTAGTTGAGTATCATTTCCTAAAAACTTCAGTGTCTGTTCAGCTGTTTTAGGAAATGATTGAGCCTTTTCACTATGTTTCTGTGATCCTTTTTGTATACATTTACAGCTTCGGTAGGAGCCAGTGTGGCTGAGAGCTACAAACGGGTAGAGAAGTCAGAAAGTATTGATAGACAGCTTAACGCATTGTTGGTTTTGGTCTTTGACCTGTTGACAATAATACAAAAATGGAATAATGCCATTCTTATCCTTTAAATCTGCCTCCAGAACAGTTCTGCGAGTAAAAAATATTTATTTTAGCAAAACTACAACTTGCGTTGTTGTGGATGAGTGGGGCTGCGGTACATTTCTGAATTGTTTGCAAAGTTATGAGTAGTGACATCATTTAATGAAGCCACAAATTAATAAGCAGAACATATTGTCCAAACCTGACTAACAACATATGTTGAAGAGGAGACAAGTGTCTCTGTCAGGGGTCAGTGAGTGCACAGATGAGACAATAACAACAGCTAGCTTCTGCTCTTGTTACTCTTCAAAAACACTAATAACAAGCTCTCTAACTGTAATGACACTGTTGCAGAACACAAAACGCTGAAAGCTTGGTTCAATTTTACAGCTGATCAGTCTTCTCTTATAGATACAAAATTAAAAAATAACACTTAACTTTGCATTTCTGCTGTTAAAAGTGTAATTTATTTATTTATTCATTTTTTATTATTTTTATGTACCCGTTTAAATTATATTAACGCTAAGTTATGCATAATTAAGAACATGGATGCTTTGAGTGATCTGTTGCTACGGCACTGCCATGGTGTCGCTACCACGGTCCAGCGTTCGGTTGTGCTAAAAGACACTCTCAGTCGGGTGTTCATTTTTCAAATACCACCATTTACCTCTCGGCATTGGAAAGTGACGTAGTATCAATAGCGTGATTGTGCGTTCAGGGTGGACATGAGGGGGTGGTGGATGGGTCAAACAAACACAAGACCTTCAACCAGGAGACCGGTGTTCGTGTCCCGTGTGAAACTAAAAGTTGACTTATTTAGTCACCTCAGTCTTTAGTCACGTGACTCGTCGGTATCGTCCGTCCCGTGAGTTGCTAGACACGTGAGTCGTTAGTATCGTCAGTCTAGTGAGTCACTAGTTACGTGAGTCGCTAGTCAGTGAAGATAACGTCAGCCTCCACTTCTATGAGTTTCATACACTCAGTGGTTTTGCATCTACAATAATATTTGGTGTGGTATGACCAGTAGCTCATGGTTAGCTAATGTTAGCAAACTATATATATATATATATTCTAGGGCTGTTGAAGTTAACGGGTTAAGGGCTGCACGGTGGTGCAGTGGTTAGCACTGGCGCCTCACAGCTAGAGGGTTGCAGGTTCGAATCCGGCTTGGGACCCTTCTGTGTGGAGTTTGCATGTTCTCCCCGTGTTAGCGTGGGTTTTCTCCGGGTACTCCGGTTTCCTCCCACAGTCCAACAGCAGGTTAGGTTAATTGTTGACTCTAAATTGCCCGTAGGTGTGAATGTGAGCGTGAATGGTTGTCTGTCTCTATGTGTCAGCCCTGCGATGGACTGGCGACCTGTCCAGGGTGTACCCTGCCTTCGCCCAATGTCGGCTGGGATCGGCTCCAGCCCCCCCGCGACCCCTAACGGGATAAGCGGTTGCAGATGGATGGATGGATGGATGGATGTTGAAGTTAACGCGTTACTAATTTCTTTAACGCATTAACGGAGTCAATCTTCCGGAGGTTGTAGCCGGCTCAGTTTTAAAGCTAGAGTCATAATCATGTTATGATTTTAGCATATTTTTATGCTAAATGCAGTACCTGTGAGGGTTTTTGGATAATATGTGTCAATGTTTTTTGTTGTTAATTGATTTACAGTGATAAATATATACATACATTTGCATTAAGCAGCATATTTGCCCACTCCTATGTTGATAAGAATATTAAATACTTGACAAATCTCCCATTAAGGTACATTTTGAACAGAAACAAATTTGTGATTAATTTGCGATTAATCCCGATAACATATGTTAATCGATTGACAGCCCTAATGTGTGTATAACCAATATAGATAGATAGATAGATAGATAAGGCAATGTAATGGTCATGTTTTCTATTGTATGAATAACAGTAGCCTACAAGTAATTTGTATGTAATAACCTGATGTTGTGTTCATATAGTAGTTTTTCTTATAAAGTAATTTCAATTTTCCTATATAAAGTCAAGTTAGTATATGTAGGTCATACTTTATATGCAGGTATCCATAGCCTGAAATTCAGCACCTTTTCAATGTGAGGTTTACTTGTATGTTTATAAATGGCACATGAAGACCTGATGATGCACAGACACAGACACACAGTAACTAAAGCCAGCCACGTCCTTCTGTTAGCTAATGCCTCCCTTTATCTCTGGGAATAAAAGGCCATTGAGAGTGAAGAGCAAACTCTGACCACAGAGCCAGTCTCCTCGTGTTGGAACACGGAGAGGCCACAGTGAAAGTATAAAGATCTTACATCATTCCACTTCATCCGCTTCTCTTTTCTGAGCACATTTCTATAGGGGCGGTGTGCCCAAACATGCTGCTATTACATAAATAATCAAACTGTGACAAATGAAGGCGTGTGATGCAGAAAACTCAAGTCGGTGACATTTTATTCTAAGGCTGGAGAGACTTTGTGTGATGTGTTTCTGGGTGAAACGTTTTATCCATAATCAATAAGAACTCAAGAACAACTCAAGATAACACTGAACTGTAATGATCCCTGTAGAAAACATCATGGTGCTTCAACAGCAAAATGTGATCAGATAAAATAAGAAATAATAGAATACAAAACAAAAAATAGGGGTCATTTTAACATAAAGTCCTGAAAGTTCAAAATAGAATATTATAAATATGAAGCAAATAAAGGAACTGCAGTGGACCAAGAAAGAAAAATTTAACTTAATACGTAATATGTGAATATTCTCACAAAAAAAATGTGTTCACTTTTTTTAATAGGTGTGACTATTTTTTTTAATTTTTTTTTAATATCAGCATGTAACAGGAAATATAAGAATTTAAAGAGTGTTTTGCATAGGAAGGAAGAGCTTCTCTGTAAAATGATGTTAATAAGTCCATCATCATCATAACACTCCAACCCTCCCCCCCCCCCCCCCCCCCTCCTCCTCCTCCTCCACACACACACACACACACTGCCTGACTCTCTGAGCTTGGGAGAGCTGATTTCCATACGCAGCCTTCAGAGATGCACTGAGCCGTACCTGGGCCACATGAGGAAGTCTTGGCACTGGCAAATCACATTCAAATTCAGTCCACAAAATTTGCTTGCCTCCCAGCCAACACAGGCTTAATATCAACTCTTTCATGTTAGCAATATGCAAACAAGAGAGCCTGTCAAACCCTGTCTGTGTGTCTGTGTGTATGTGTGTCTGTGCGCTGCACGGCTCTGCACTCTGCACCCATCTGTATCTGCCTTTAGAACAGAAACAGACAGATGCACAAAATGATATATCAATCTAGGGCTGACACGAATGTTTTGATGCTTCGACCGTTGCCATGGTAATCGACCTCCAAATCAGTATTTGTATGCTTCTTTTATATATATATATATATATATATATATATATATATATAAGTATGTCATAATAATGTAAAGATCCCAAAGTAGCCAATGAAATAAGGAAAAATCCCACATTATTATTCATACTCACCATTAATTATTATTAGTTATTCTGAGATGGATATCTCTGGTTGTATGTAGAGGTGCGTGTGTGCACAGTCGTGCGGCAGCGGCACTGAAACGGGGGAGATGGAAACAGACAGACAAAACAACAAGTCAGCCTGCTGCTCTGCTCCGTGAAGTGAAGCTTCGAATACCTTCGAATATAACTCACCGAAGCATCGAAACCAAAAAAACAGTGTTCGGGAAAGCCTTTTATCAATGATTACATATCACATTACCCATCAAATATGAGTAGATGACGCTGCTAACAATAATAGAATGCAGCACGGACAAACAGACCATAACTTTTCAATGCAGCATGTATAAATTCCTGCCGTGCAGCCAAACGTTGATCTAATGGAGTTTCCAAAGATGTCAAATATGAAAGCAGGAACCGTCATCAGCTTCAGCCTGCACTTTCAAGAACTTCAAACCCAATTTAAATTTTCTATTGGGGGTCCTACAATTTGTAATTCAATTCCCAGTAATTTTGTGAAAAAGAAAAAAAAAAGTGTTAAAGGTGTATAATCACCTGAAACTAAGAATCGGGTTTTTGTTAACTTAGAATGAGCCCTTCATATCTACACAGGGAGCAGGTCCTCTTCACGCAGTCCGCATTGTTGCTACGCCATGTTTCTACAGTAGCCAAGAACGGACAAACCAAACACTGGCCTTTTGGTTTGGCCACAGTTCTCCGACACGCTTGTGAAACTGTGGTAATGTGAGCCGAGGAGTGAAAAAAACGTGGTACCGCCAGCCGGCGTCTGAATTTCGTTGTTGTTATGGTATGGATGGCCTCTGAGCGAGGCGAACGACGTTACCACGGTTTTGCACTCGGCGGCTCGCGTTACCGCAGTCTTTGAAAGGGAGGAGTGAGCGGAGAGATGCCACTAAATAGTACACACAGTCTCTTTAACACATTCCTAATTGTCAACTCTTAGTACTGCAGATTCTGGTTTGCACAGATTGCTCCTGAAACATGATGTTGTTGTGATGATGACATTTGATACTCTTCTGGGGGAACGGCACAATAAGCCCTTTGGCTTTTTTGGCTCTGCCTGCACATCTCTTGTGATTGTATGAATATTTCCTCGTGTTTGAACCTGTCTTCGGGGGAGGTCGGGGTGGATGGTTGGAAAAAAAAAAACAGGACTTTGGCCCAGAAGACCGGCGTTTGTGTCCCGTGTTAAACCAGAAGCCAAAGATGATTTATTTGCCATTTAACTTCCGTACTTAAGTTACAGCACTTCCGGAGTTATTTTAACCTAAACCACGATCTTTCGCTCAACCTAACTAAGTAGTTTGTTGCCCAAGCCTTACCAAGTCTATCTATTTCTAAGCCTAATTAAATAGTTTTATTTTGAAAAGACTGGAGCGGAAATTGAGACGTGTGTCACGTGTTGCTGACAATTTGTAGGAGAAAGCATGAAAAATTCAGCTTTTTTAATTTCATAAATTACTATATTATAAATAAACAATTGGTCCCTGATATGGTTGGCTTAAAAGTGTTTAGTCTGATAAGTTCGGCCGGGCAGATGGAAAGGTGTGAGAAAGAGAGTTAAAGGGGTGAAAAGTGTATTTCTTTCTTTCTTTCTTTCTTTCTTTCTTTCTTTCTTTCTTTTTTTATTTGTTCATTTGTTACCTCAATGCAGAAAATGATGAAGGGTGGCCACCGGCATTGTTTTTTTTTAATTTAATTATTTTTTGAGCACGACCAGCTCCCCCCAGAAGGTGGCGCCCTGGCGACCGCATATATGGCCTGTGCCTTAAGCCAGCCCTGGTGTAGTTATTTGTGTTGTATTAACATTCTGTAGCCAAATATACATGCTGTATGTACAGGAAGTGTAGTATAGTAAGAATAACACAAGCTCTTCACTTCATCAAAAGAACTTATTAATTAATTTTGTATGAAATGTGTGCTCTCTATTGTGCTTTCTTCTGTATTGCAGTCAATACAGAATCTCTGATATCCCTGTCACTCCACAAAACCTTCACCTTCATGTGTAATGAACGTGTCATCCAGTTTGCATGCCTTATTTCAAGTCTTGTTTCTCTGTCACAGGGAGGATCGACCACTCCGCCTTCATTTGTCCAGATGCCAGGTGAGACTATGCAAATCAAATACAGTGATCTTATGTGGACAGAATCCTTCCTGTACAAAGGCTATTTAAATCATTTGCTTATAATAATAGAGTAGTCTGCTTACAGTGTTCATTTTGGGTCTTTTCATACATGACAACATATGGGGGAAAAATTGCTATATTTTATGTTTTACTTTAATATCAGGTAGGTTTGTCAAAGTTAAGGCAATAATAACGCATTAACGCTACTTCAGATTTTTAGTTTCTAGCAGGCTCAGTTTTAAAGAGAGAGTAGAGATAGCGATAGTGAGATAGCTCGTTGCGAAGGAAACTAAATAACGCTCCAAACTTGCGCTAAATTTTGGCGAGGAAAAAACTGGCATGGCTATTTTCAAATGGGTCCCTTGATCTCTGACCTCAAGATATGTGAAGGAAAATGGGTTCTATGGGTACCCACGAGTCTCCCCTTTACTGACATGCCCACTTTATGATAATCACATGCAGTTTGGGGCAAGTCATAGTCAAGTCAGCACACTGACACACTGACAGCTGTTGTTGCCTGTTGGGCTGCAGTTTGCCATGTTATGATTAGAGCATATTTTTTTTATGCTAAATGCAGTACCTGTGAGGATTTCTAGACAATATTTGTCATTGTTTTGTGTTGTTAATGGATTTCCAGTAATAAATATATACATACATTTGCATAAAGCAGCACATTTGTCCACTCCCATGTTGATAAGAGTATTAAATACTTGACAAATCTCCCTTTAAGGTACATTTTGAACAGATAAAAATGTTGCGGTTAATCGTGATTAACTATGGACAATCATGCGATTAATCGCAATAAAATATTTTAAATAATTGACAGCCCTAATATTAGGCAATGATAGCCTGCATTGTCTTTTCAGGCCTGTTAAAAATATAGACATGCACAGAAAACACCGCCAAGCTGTGGCTTAGCAGCCTATTCTCAATACTGACGTTACTGTATTTGTAAACAGCATAATACTGTTTTAGGCTATAGTGTATAGTTTGAACTACAGTAAACAGTATTTTTTTACAGTACTGTACAGTACAATACAGTACCTTATTCTAGCATAATAATTATACACAGTACAGTAGTTTTTGTTTGTACAGTAATTTAAAAAGCGTTTGTAGGCGTATAATATTATGGCACTATGTAAAATTAAGAGAACTTCTGATTCATAGACATTGAAGATCTTGAAAGAATGAGACATCAGCTCTTGGTGGGAGTTGAACCCTGGTCCCCAGATTGAGAGGCAAAACACTGTCGAGAAAAAAGAAAATACTTTTATACCTCAAAAATGAGTCTTGGCAGATAAACTCAATAAGAATGAGACATCAGCAGGCAGAGAGGGATCATCACAGACCATGTGCATAATGAGTTTCATAGTTCTGTTTCATTTCTGATTGGAGATATTTGAGATGTTACAATTGCCCCCGGTCTCCCCTACTGTATTTTGAAACAGTCAATAAAATCCAGTAAATAGCGAAGCTGTCCATTTCATTACTTTATATCCATGTAATAAATATACAAATGTCAATCAGATTGTAATCTGCATGAGAAATAAGGAAGAGGAAAATAAATTTGGTTATAATAATCATCCACTTATAGTGATCAATTTGGCCCAGACAGACTGTGATGACTACAAGAGGTTTCTATACTCTTTAGCGTCAAAGATCTTCACCGCTCACTCACTTTACTGCCTGCAAGACAAAGCTGTCAACACATGCTCAATCAGTACTCTCATCATCACTATAATTAATACCTATAGATCCAATTTGTGTTTTGACTCAGTTGTCTGCAAATTTCAAGAATTTGAGGTGTGTAAACTCCTTTAACTGCTGCTGGGATGAAGATAAAGAGCATTTCATTAATGGCTTGGTGTTGTTCTCTGCAGGGTCTCACATGCTGCCTAGCTACTACGGCATGAGGCGTCCCTTCATCTCAGACTCAGACTTCTGCCAGTCCACCAAGCAGTTCTCCCCTGACGTCTATTCGCCTACGCTGGGTGGTAAACCTCTGGGCTGCGACCCCTCCGTCATGACCAGCTACTCCTCCTTCATTGACAGCTACTACCCTGAGACCTTCGGTGATTACCGCAGCGCCGCTGCCTTCTCCAGCTCCGGAGGATCCTTCCTGCCCTCGTCGGC
The DNA here is from genome assembly GCF_043250625.1 of Sebastes fasciatus. Classification (NCBI taxonomy): domain Eukaryota; kingdom Metazoa; phylum Chordata; class Actinopteri; order Perciformes; family Sebastidae; genus Sebastes; species Sebastes fasciatus. The sequence continues at coordinate 28,789,446 of NC_133801.1, forward strand.
CCTCTCATCCCTGCTGCCTCCCTTTGGTGGAGAGTCCTCACATTTATTTCTGGTAGGATGGGGTTCCTCTGTGTGGATGGATATCTGTGACAGAAGAGTGGAGAGGGGAGGGACGTTCATAAATCCTATCCAAAAAGAATAGTTTCAGGGTTCAGTTGGGCACCTGACTATAGTTTTAAGATGGATTTAAAAAAAACTGTGAACCTATCCTTTAAACCTAGTGCATGATGGGAAAGGCTCCAAAGGTTTTTAACAAGAAAGCAAACTCCGGGTCTGAAAAGCCAGCAGGGGGCGACTCCTCTCATTGCAAAAGAAGTCCGATTGTATAGTGGTAAACCCACAGAGAATTACTCTGCATTTGCCTTCAGCAAAGGAGCGTTTTAACTCCTTTCAGCTCATTGTTTTGGTTTTCTTGCTCGCAACTCTCATTGGCCTCATAATGTCAGGAAGCAGGTTTTAGAGAAAAAGCTCTATAAACCCATTGAACACTACCTACACAGCACCAAACCAGACAAAGTAGGCGAGTAGCTGGTGAACATAGTGGAGCGGTTAGCCGCTAAAGAGACAGATATGTACCTCGAGAGTTGGTGGAGACCAAAAATAGAGATAAAAGAGAGTTAATATAGAACTTAAATTCATCAGGTCGACTCCAAATTAATGTTCCTCCCAGTGGACAACTCCGGGGTCTGAGAAGGGAAGTGGAAGTGCCTTCAACTTGCATTCTTTCAAATAGCCAGCGGGGGGCGACTCCTCTTGTTGCAAAAAGAAGTCTGATTGCACAACCTACCTAACAATGTCTTATTCAACGTTCGGTTGTACTTAGCTCCACCTTCTCATGTCACATCTGGTTGCAAAAAAAACAAGATGGCGCCAGCCTAAATGCCAAACTCGAGGCTTCAAAACCGTAGTCCACAAAACAATGGGTGATGTCACCAGCTTGTGAAGAAAAAGTCTACATAGATACCACTAGGGGTCATTGAGAACATATGTTTTTTTTATTTGTGTCAACCAACTTTTGAAATTCTGAAACATAGTCAGCTGAAGCATGAATGCCCTTTGTTGTCTTTCTCTAAGCATTCTGGGAAACAGGAACTCAGTGTATGGAGTACAAGAGTTGAGGGAATATATAAATGACATCAGGTCATTACAAAAGCACTCCTGTGCTGATATGAACGGTATCTGATGACGGATGCTTCCTTTAGTCAGTAGAGGAAACGAATGAATGAATGATTTGTCCTCTCCACTCTTGTCTTCCTGCCTCAGAGAGACTCATGGGAGCAGTCAGTTCCAGAGCCGGTGTCCCAGGTGGAGGCTCTGTGTCCAGACAGCCTAGCCTCCGTCAGTGTCCCGCCCTCCATGCCCAGCCCAGAACCCCCTGGGAGCCCCTCCCAGTACCGCTCCCCCAGCCGAGGCTCCTCCATGGGGCCCGTGTCCAGCAGCCAGGCCTACACCCTGCACTCCTTGGAGGAAGCCCACTACCACCCTTTAACCACCAGCAGCTCTTACCCGACCGCCTCCACCTCTTTCCCCTGCCCCTCCTACATGAGCACTCCCATCAGCGACCTGGTGTCCAAGATGGTGACAGAGGAGGCGGCCGACAGCCACGCCGGCCTCCCACCCAACGGCGAGGCTCACTCGTCCTGGGCCAAAGAGGACGGAGTGAGCTCCTGGTCGCCCTACGAGATCAGGAGGGCCTACTGACTGGAGGACCGGCCTGAGGGTCACAATTTAGAAGAAGATGGAGGTTTCACAGACAATTAACCAATGAACTCAACAAGCACTTGGCAGTACAGAGAAAATGCACTCAGTCAAACAGTTGTGAAGTGTTGTTGATAGGACAATTTCAATGCATTTACAAAGAGAGGAGTCATGTTTTGATATGTTGGTAGGAGTGAGGTAGCCTATGACGACCAAGGGGCCTAATATTACAGCCTGATCTGATGGGAAAGTCCTACTTATTTGTAAAAACCTGTGTGTCTTTTTTGTTTGATTTGTATAAGAGTGACCAGTATGGACTAAAATAACACACTGTAGTTAAGTTGATAAAATAGGGCCGTAACCTTCATAATGTATTTTATGAGGAGGCGAGATTTCAGAGACAAGGTCGAAAACACACTGGAAAGCAGCGTCGATCCTGTGTTGAGATTCATACCGATTTTGACTAGCATATTTAAACTGAGATACACGTTATGTGCAATGAACTAGTTAGTGGAACTGCGCCAACAAACTGACCGCTGTTTCAGTCACTGTTATAAAAAATGAACTTCGCAAACAGAAGAAAATGCAGTGGTTTTATTCTGAGATGACGGTGACTTAATGCTGTGTGATATTTGAATGTGAGGGCAAAAACAGCTGTTCAGAAAAGACTGACAGCGCATAAAAGCGGTAACTTTAGATAGTACCGAGTAACTAATATCTTTAAATTCTGACGCGAACCTCTGCTAATTAATGCGCTTCGATACGGACTGAATGAATGAGGAAATAAAGCAGCGTGTCGTCTGTGTGTGTGTGGTGGGGAAAGGGGAGGGGCGGAAGGATCGGGGTTGTGTACAGATCCTGCAACACAGGAGGCATCAGGAGAGAGACAGGAGCCCAAATAAGCAGCTACATTTTAGAAATAAAAACCCGCAACTACAAATATTTGTAAGCGACCTTTGAGGAAAACAAGCCCAAAGTCACTTATAATAAGCTGACTTTGCAACTGTGGCTGCAGTCGGCCTACTGGCGTCTCTCTTCCTTCTTCCATGCTGGCCTGCACATGACCCTCCCTCCTCGAGCTTCTCAGCCAATCCCAGCGCGACAAATGACCTGCCATCCGTTTCCACTATACTCTGTCTCACAAACACATATATTCTTCTCACACATACATTAATTCTTGTGCGAGTGAAAACATATGCATGTGAAAGGAGAATGCATGTGTGTGTGAGTGCAAGAATGAATTATGTCTTTTACGGCCCCTCATACTCCAGTGTGTTTTGGACCTGGTCTCTGAAGTCTCGCCTGTTACAGGATTGCCCCATTCTGTGACTGACATACTATTCCTTGTGAATCAGCTGAAGCGTGTGAAACCCCTTACGAAAAAGTAGTATACTTCAAGTTTATTTTATGAAGTATACATAAGTAAAGTTCAAGTATATATTTCCCAAGTATACTTTATGTATTAAGCATACTAATATCAATGTACTAGTGGTATACTTGTAAGTTTACTACTTTAATACTTCTGGGGACTAAATTGTCCCACTTTTAGTTTATAAAAGTATACTTTTAAGTATACTTTAAGTGTAAGAATAGTTAACTTTGAGTACAGAAATAGTTTACACCTAAGTTTTATTTTATACTGCAACTATACTATAAGTACACTGATAGTTTACTACTTTTGTACTTGTATCCCACTTTATAGTTTATGAAAGTGTACTTTAAAGTATACTCTCAGTAATCTACTAGTTTAATAGTTGTTATACTGCAAGTATACTTGTAGCCCATTTTTGTTTTAGCAGAGGTTCGATATACTTGGGCTTTTCTGTATACTTGTCAGTATGAGCCAAGTATACTTAAGTATACTTTGTTAAGTATATTTTTGATAAGTTCATAAAAAGTAAACTATAAGTATACTCTCTTATTTTAAGGTTAAAAGAAGTATACTAATAGCTCGCTTGAATAAACTTCTTTTTGGTAAGGGATCCCCTTTCTTCACTCCGTATCCTAATTTGAAACAAATATAAATTATGATTTAATGAAATATGTACCGTACATACAGTATGTCCACATATTTGTGTTTAGGTGAAAATAAACATACAAATAGGATTTCAAAATGATGTGAGGCTGATCGTGAGTGTATTTATCGCCACACTATGTCGACTGCACAGGACGAGCCTCCCACAGACCGGAGTTATCTGTAACACCACCTGCTGTGCGTGAGAATCTATGAAAAGTAGTTTGCATATGAGCAGAGAAGTTAAGGTACAGGTAAAAGTCATGGCTAAATGGGCCAGTTTCTGCTCATCTAAGTGGTAGTAATGTGACGGTGACACTGACGGCTCCAGGATCACTGTGACTTGTATGAAAAAAATGTTGCAACAGCATCCACCTTTATAGAATACATAAAATTCAAAATCACCAAACAGTCGTTGGTGTTTAGTAATGTTTTTGTTGTCAGACTAAAGCTGCCATAAAAGATCTTTAAAGTTAAAAAAAACAAAAGACACAGAACAAACAGTGAGACTTTTTAATGCTTCTTCTTATCAAATTTTACACACATTCTTTCACACATTGTACAACTTGGAACAGAAAACTGTTAAATTAACTAACTAAAAAAATAATAATAATAAATATAAATATAAATATTATATATAATAAATATAATATAATATATACGTATATATATATATATTTATTATTATTTATATATATATATACAGTACATACTGTATATATATATATACATGCAGTTCCTTTTTTTTAATGGAGTATGAATGTGTTATATTCGCCTATTCTAAAATTGGGTATTTGAATATTTCTGCACACTGGGGTCCCTACACAATCTTGGAATTTCATGAATCACTGTAAAGCTGAGACTCTTGTGGATCCAATGAGCTGATGGTAGTCCCCGTAGCAGCCATTTCATTGTAGTGAGACCATCTTTTGAACCTCACTGTATAAAATGACCTGTAGTGACCTCTAGGATAATCACAGCCTCATGAAATTTGGCTTTCCTAGCTAGATGGACAGTAAGGGGGGTTATGAGCAGTTTACACAACAGTAGTGTTTGCCATCCAATCACCGAAAAATGCAATTCTTGCAGAAATCTCCAAATGTCAAAAGTTTTTGATCCCATATCATAGCATGGGTTTTTCTATGGTGTTCCTCAAGGTCTTGGTGTCTTAATGTGGTATTTTGGAGGGATTATTGATGCTTTTTTTATCAATTCTCACTGGTAAAATCTGGTTTAATTTAGCACCAAATCTGTGTAACAAGTGGTATCAACCCAAAAATTGCGGCAGCAACTAATGAGACATAATAGAGCATGAGGATGACCATCATATACTTCCATCATAATGTTCTAAGCTCATATATACTTTCACAATTTTTTTTATTATTAATTAATAAATGATTTATGACTAGAACAACTGGACAGTGTTGAGCTGCATCTCAAATTAATCTTCAGGTTTTCAGCTTTCAGATGATGTACACCACTTAATGAATGAATGAATGAATGAATGACTTTATTTCGAACATAAAAATAAATAAAAACAGATACAAAATAATAAAAAACTGATTTCAGATGATGTACAGCACTTCTATGTGACATCTACTGTTGACCTGCTATCTCCCCCTAAATACCTGTACCCTGTACCCCCCTAAAACAAAATTAATCTCAGAGGGTTAATATCGGCCAATTCGTGTTGTTAAACGTATAAAAGTGAATGTTTAGACACTGCCGATGCTCACAGCCCAGATGGACAGGCAACTGATGCTCCTGGAGAAGACGTGTTGATGTGTGACCACTAGGGGGCGCGCCAGCACCGCGGCTGCAGCCGGAGGAGAGGAGCCGCTGCGCTGCAAGCAGAGGGAGACAAACCATGACTGTAGAGGAGAGCAGAGGACAGGGATGACCAGGTTTCTATGTGTGGAGCAATGTGAAGAGGGAACTTTATGAGAAGTGCTTTAGATCACCATAGAGGGCTTTTTGAAGGGGCGAATATGAAACACAAACATGTAATATTGGTCCAAATCTTACACTTTCTTTATCGAATGGGACTATACTACAACTACTAATACTACTACTGCAACTAATAATAGTCATTATCTAGTTGTAGCAATACAAATTTTAATAGTGACGATAATTACTAAGCCTATAATAATAATAGTAATACAAATAATAATAATAATTTGCAAATAATCGTATTTATAATAATACCATGAATGGTTTAATGGATAACGTTTGACCTGTTCGAACGACAAAATTGCTCCAGATGTTTACAGCTGGCTAAATAGGACATATTTAGTGTATAATGTTTGTATGTTGCTGTTATTTTTAATAATTTAGTTATGAGCCCCACATTCTAAAAAATATATATATATAAAATTGTACACAGGCTGATGTTAATATGATATTGTTGCTGTCTGATGCACAGAAAGAGTTGCCAGAGTTCTCAATACAACCTTCTATAAATTACTTTGAAAATACATTTATTTCAGCTTTAATCAGTGGTGGTACATTTGGATGGGAATGATTTGGTGCTGAATTAAGAATCTATGTTTAAATGTGAAAACTGTGGCTCATCAGTGGAAAAAAAAAAAAAAAAGTTAATATTTCTGGAATTCTTGTTAATTTTTAATAATTTAAAGTGTTTAAAAGATAATATTATATAAGCTGAGAGTTGCAGGGTCTTGTCCCATGCAGCCTTCAGCAGGTGAGTGCGCACAGAGCACTTGCAAGAGGAGTTGAAGGCCAAAGATGCCAAAGATGGCTACTGCCCTTTGCCACGCCCACTTCTTTGCCACTTTTATGTTTTTTTCTCTGAAATAAAGCTTAAACATATCTTTGCAAATGTTGTTGACCTGCAGACTGGCCGCAGTAAATGTGTGATCGCAGATATATGGTGAAGTCCTGTGTTAAAAGTTGCGCACAGGTGAAGCACCTAGTGCTGCAGTCCTTAATGAGGGGGTGTGATGCTCTGTTATTGCAAAAGGAGGATAAAATTAATAAAAGTATGCTTTCTTTTTGGTCAAAGTGTAAATTAATATTATATTACATTAAAGTGGGGCCTTTACAATGACCATGCGTGGTGATTTTTATTGAAAAATCGATAAAACTCAGTTGCCTCTGAATATTCAAATTGAAAGTAACGCGCAATCAAATCATTGTCAAATCATTGAGTTCTAGGGGTTTTAAATAGTAGGCATGGAGGGAGAAAATCTCAAACTAATATGTCCCCAGCTATATTACAATATTGTTGTATGCTCTGGCTCTGCTGTAAGACATTTGTGTTGAGATTTTTGGTGACTTTTGAACAAATTTCGTTCTTGGCCATTTTACTGAGGCAGAAAAGGACGTTGTGGAGTCCCACAGGTCTTCTTCTCCAGGGAACCTCTCTTCATTTCAGCCATCATGTGTGGTGAGTTTTCACATCGGATTTTTATCTGGAATCATTTTGTTGCATTTTCTCCTGTTAGAAAAAAAAGAGAAAAAGAGGAAAAAGAGGGGAAATGTTTAGTGGCAATATTAAAAAGCACACCATAGAGTCACGTGCAAACTGGGGAGGTATTTTTTACCCATAGATGCTCATTTTAATCACAAATTGACATTTTTTAATTATATATGAGATGACCAACAGTAATAATTAAAGTGGTTAATCTTTGTTATTTAATGCCACTTTAGTTGATGGCTCTTAGGAGAGTTTCCATTCAAACACTGCTATATACTGCTTTACCGACTTTTATGGATTTATTATATGCTCAATTCCGTCTGTTTACACACGCTGTGACACGTTAGACGAACATTTCAAAGACATTTTATAAAAGATTAATAACTACTATATAACTATAACATTTCAACCGGAGCCTCTGCTGCTCGTGCGTAACAGCACGTTATGAGTAACCGTGTTGGAGTGGGATGTGTCTGCCGTGTTTTTGGCCCACTATTTGCCACATTTAAGACAAATCATGAAGTAGCATTTAACTGTATGAATATTTATCAGATGATGTTTCTCAGCGGAGGCAAATCTCCTCGTTATCAAATCGCCTTTTTCTCCAAACACGGCTCACCACTCCTGAATGCTTTAAATTACGCCTTTAGGCCTAAATTACGTTGCACCTATGCGAGACGTCCTCTCTGGGTTCATTAATAAAGCTTCACCTATAGGAATAATACGGCTAATTATTCCCATAATAAGCCCATAGCATGTCACTAACAAGGGGGCAGGCGTGATTTGAATAAAGTTACAGATTGGAGTAGAGCTTTTTGAATTATGATCAGCATGAGGCTGAATTTTTCCAACAAACTGAAGCTCCAAACTGAGCTTTTCCTCCGGTAAACATGGAGCTGAGATGCGTAAAAGCGTAAAGCTCTCCGGGTGTTTTTCATGGATAGTTGGGGCGCTGCTGCTTCCACCGATACATACTTTAGTATCGACTCTTACACACACATACTGTTTATCTCAGATCTACAACTTCAACGCGTTTACTATAAGAAATGGTTTAAGTTTTTAGTTACCGATCGACTCTTCTCTGTTCTCTTAGTTCGAGCGTTTTTTTATGCAGCCGCCTCGGGCGCCTTTATTATCCAACTTTACCAACCAAAACGATCCCACCGCGTATTCCAACATCTGGATTGATCCAAGTTTTGCAATTTCACCATAAAATCCCCGTCGTACATGCAGTTCCTGATCATAAATATATACTTACAGGTAGCGCATTTTGTGCTGCTTTTCCTTTGTTTCCTGGTTTTGGGCGTGGTGGTGGTTTGGGTAGCGCGGAGGACAAACAGGCTGCAGTGAAAGAGGAATAGGAAGCGCTGAGCTGCCGTAAAGAGGCAGCGCTGACCGGCAGCACTGGGGGGCTCTGTGGGGCTCTGTTGCCGGCAAAAGGGGGTGAAATCCCCGGAGCCACAGCGCGCATTGACCGCTGATAATGCACTTTTACGCACCGCGGATCCGGACAAAACTTTGACTTTTACGCACAGTTTAAACTACAGTTTGTTGATTAAAATATAAAATGTTAAAATGTGTTACCAACTTTTTCTCTACCACAAAAGTCATACATTCAACATTTTATTATTAGAGTGCAGGAAGGACACTATATGGCGACATAATCATTTCATGGAGAGATTGCAGTTTATTAGGAGAGACAAAATAATGCACATTTATTTTTTTTATTTGGAGGGGTGGATTTTATGGAAGAAAGTGGTTTTAAAGTTAGGGAACATGGAGGAGGAGGAGGAGGAGGGGTGCTGAGCAGTTAGTGTTGGGTGGATAGCAGACAGGAGTCAGTGTTCTGCTATTGTCTGCTCCGATGGTGAGTGTTTTAGTAAACATGAGTGGCATGCTGTTCTCTTTATGCAGATAAACCCAGGGTGTACCAGGGCGTCCGAGTGAAGACCACGGTCAAAGAGCTGCTGCAGAGGCACAGAGCCCAGGAGGCAAACAGTAAAACAGTGAAAACGGTAAGAATCCCTCCCTCCCTCCCTCTCTCTCTCTCTCTCTCTCTCTCTCTCTCTCTCTCTCTCTCTCTCTCTCTCTCTCTCTCTCTCTCTCTCTCTCTCCCCTGTCTTTTCCACTGCCTGACAAAGCAGGAAAAGAAAAGAAAAAAACACTCACTGTGCAAAGCAATAAACTGCCCCTGTAAATGATTACTGATCCTTCCAGTAGAAAACATCCCAACGTTGTTCAACAAAAGCCACGCACAAACACAGATACACACATTTGCAATGAAAAAGACACCAAATATGTCGGACAAAGAAAGAACTATCAAATGTCCCTGAGTAAATGTCTAATAATCTTTCTCCCTCCTCCTCCTCCTCCTGTCTTCTTTTTCTTCTTCTTCCACAGATTGTATCGCAGGCATGCTCGGATCTTCAGGATCTTTGCGCGTCCACTTTTCCAAGTAAGTTTTACCCAGCAGCAATAAATCAAATCAAATCCAGTTAAATAAACCAATTAAAGCTATATATATATATATATATATATATATATATATATATATACTGCAGCATTTGAATCCAACCTGATCTTAAAAGCAATCACAGGCTATACACCCACTGGCGATGTACACTCTGCAAAATTAAATCAAAAATTTGCTTGGAGCTTGCAGTGATCCAAATTAATAAAAAAAATCCAGCCATAACCACAACTATGCATCCTATTGTTAAGCTGCTGCTGCAGCTGTCGCACTGGTTGCAGGTAGACATGCAGCTATAAAGCAAAATAGTAGTTACTGCACTGATACTGTACAGTTAGAGGTTGGATTAATCTAATAGATGCAAAGTCAAAAAGCATATAACCTACAGCAGTCCTTGATGATAGACAGCTATACCTGCCATGAACCAGGAACAAAAATACTCACATGAAAGCATCATCATCATGACCTCCTACTCTGTTTAGTCTACTTGGAATGCAATTCTTAGTCAACTATTGAAAGCTGAATTCCAAAAGCTCACTGGTCGCTTCTTATAAACGAAGGCTACATTCAAATTGTGTTGGCTGATGGTGTCATGACATCACTCCCAACTTAGGCCTATTTAAATGTCTTCCTGTGGTCTGCTGCCATACAGAGACTACCTTGCATATTTTTCTCAATGCGCTCTCCCCTTACTCATTTATTCTCTATCTCGGTATGGGCCGAGAAAATATTGACAACTTTTATTTTGAAATGCAGCTGAGTGGATCTATTTTCAAACGTGTGTGTGCAGCCGAGCTGTAGATTAATATATATATTACACACATGTGATGCTTTTATAAACTTTGAAACGAGTTCCATTTTTTTTAAACACGTTTTGGATATTTTTATTCTAATTTTTTCCATGTAATCTCGTCAGGTCGCTATGTGGACCCTCCTCCTCCTCCTCCTGCCATTGAGCCAGCGGACTCGAGCAGCTGTGGAGCTCGAGGCTTCCAGCTGCGCGCCGCCTCGTTCCCAGTCGCTGACAGCTCGTGCAACATGCAGGAGAGCGCCTTCCACGACATCCAGCAGCAGTTCGGGGACATGATGTTGCCCAGCAACGGCTACAGTGGCAACAACAACAACACCACTAGCAGCGCGAGCAGCTACAACACCTCCCTGCTCCCCCCTCCCAGCTTCCCGCTGCCATGGTGCCATGGACTCTCCTCTGACGCGGACTACTATGGCCATGGGATGGTAGGTTTCTCCCCTACTGACACTCACCAAACTCCATTCAAAAAACAGCCTTTTTTATTTTCTTTATGTCGTTTCTGGTTCTAAATAGAAAAAGATGATCCCTATGCTTATTTATAGGGTCTCCTCATACATTCGGCGCATACTTATATATGATACATCATTCCTAAATTATTACCTCCTCCTCCTCCTCCTCCTCATCTGCAACCGCTTATCCCGTTAGGGGTCGCGGGGGGGGCTGGAGCCGATCCCAGCCGACATTGTTACTAAATTATTACTATAAATTAAAATTTATTATAGGCGACATCAATTGAGAATCTGTACTGAAAACTGACAGTTTGGTAATTTATGCTGAACAGGAGAGTGTTTTTAGTCCACTGGTAAACGGCTGAATTTATGGTCTTTCAATAATTTACATTTTCTAATAACAGATTTTATAGTCTGGAATAGTGTTTTTGCATGGCTGTATCTCCTTAGCAGAGACCTGTGTTGGGTTTGACTTCAGCATGTATGTGTATGGCCTGAAGGTACATTTAAAGCAAATCATTTTGCTTTGTTTGTAATCAGATGTTTGTTTTTGCTTGATAAAATAAGCTTTGCTGTAACAAAATACTTAAATAAACTAAAAAAAATATATATATACAGTACACATCACTAGAGAAACATTATTATTTCACTAGCATAATAAAGGAATAGCCAAATTCACACCAGAAAAAAACTGAGACAAAAACACCACTCACAGGCATCCCTGGTGAGTGTGTGGCCTGGTGTCAATTTGATGTCCATCACATGACACATTCGCAAACTCCCGCTCAAAATAAATCCTCATCCAACTAACGTCCTCATCTTGTCTTTTCAGGCTCCCTGTTCCTCGCCTGAGTCGCTGCAGCTCTGCAACCCCATGGATCACAACAGCTACTCGCCGCAGGACTCTTTCTCCTCCTCCTCCTCCTCCTGCTACGACTCACCCACCAGGATGGAGTCCAGCTACCACGGCTTCCCCTCAGAGCACTACCACTATCAGCACTGCAACCTCCAGGACTGTCACTGCCTGTCCCACTGCTGGCCAGGCCAGCAGGAGAGCTTCTCTGCCCCTGAATATGCACCTTACTACAACCCCACAGACTATCCATACACCTGTCCCGTGGTGGAAGAGAACTATTTCAAGAGGGATTTGCAGATGAGCTCCGAAATGTGTTACAATGTACTATGATGAGACCTTCAGCAGTATCGTTTTGTCTCTCCTGACTGTAAAGATTCTTCTGTTCAAGTCTTCAGTGAGGCTGTGTGCTTGATGGTCTGCTTTGCGTTTTCACTGTGTGGCTTCTGCTTTGGTGGAATGAATATAATGAATGCTGAATGGATGGAAAGGCTGATATTTTTGTATCAATTACTCTTTTTTTACTACTAAAATTTATTTTCATACATATAACTTGTTGCGGCACTAAATAAAAATGTGTTAAATCAATGTGCTTATAATTCATTTCTCTTTTATAGGCTGACATTCACACTTTAAAAAGTCATAAATCATTAAAGTGTCAGTGTCAGTTATTAATCTGTTAAGGACTTGGTCAAGATCATCAGGATGTAGTCCAGCAGGTTCACAGTTTGCTCTCTGAGCAATAAGCTCTTCGATGTTGCTGAAATTCAGGTCTCCTTCATTTCTCGTAAACCTATCAGTGGAAAAAAATGAGGGAGGAGAATAGAAATAAACAACACAGACTGATAACGTGTTGGGGCTGAACTGGGCTGTAATACAATCCTCAAATATTTGACTTAACATGCAGGGAGGCAGTTCACTATAGTTTAAAAAAGGTACAAGAACATGGGGGCAAAGAGAAGAGGTTTTTAATGCTCATTTATTAGGGCTGTGAATTGATTAAATCACGATTAATTGCAAATTAATCACGCATGTTTTATCTGTTCATAATGCACCATGAAGGGAGATTTGTCAAGTATTTAACCTCTTAAACCATAGGGTGCTGGAAGGTGTGCTTCGCCTAGACAGATATACCCTTGGAAACTTTTGAAGTAAAACTTACTTAGCAAAGCAATGAAGGCTCTCACAGTTCGGCCTTTATGCAGTTCTCGCTGTTTTCAATTGTTGCATTATCCAAAAAATATTACAGCAGTACAAATGTACGTAATATTATAGAGAAGCCATATTGCTTCCTGCAGGGCCATAACTGCCACTGAGGACACTGGGGTCATGTCTGCGGTGATATTTCTGGTAATCTGGTGGGTTTCGGGACATTAAATGGGCTTTACTTTTTAAAGCAGGGGTAGGCAGAATGTTTTTGGCATCATTGGGCAAAAATTCTATAATAACCTTTCAGCATATTGTAATTCAAGTGTTCTGAGAGAAAACTACACTTCTGCACCTCCTCATGGCTCTGTTTTCAGGCTTTAGAAAATCTAACCTGTGACGGGACACTTTGGCCAATCACAGGTCATTTCAGAAAGAGAGTGTTCCTATTGGCTGTTCATTCAATGGAGGCAGCTGTCAGTCACTCATGAACTACCATCAAACGGTCAAACTAGGCAGCGCTTATCAAAGATGAATCAATATTCTGTTACTCTAATGCCTATTTCTCGCCTCAGATGTTTCCAGAAACATCTTGTAGTGTACTGTTTAGCTGTAAAATGAGAAAGTTTGCTAAAATTATTGAATTATGTTTCTACGTTTAAAAAATGTGGAAGGAGTGGCGGAATAATGATAATAAATAATATTTTTGCTGTCTAAGAACATAGGTTGTGAATGCTTCCTACATTCTGCAAAAAATTGTCACCATAGCAACACAATAAAAACCATGTATATCCAAAACAATAACTTTTCATGAGTTAATAAAAACAGGTATGCTTTCAGCTTTTTGACAATTCATTTTTCAGATAATCCAATGGGTTTTAAATGGTTTATTTAGCCCAATAAGTAAAACTATAAAAGAAAACGGAATCCTTCAAAATCATCACTTTTTGAGATACATGGTTTTCATTGCCCTTACAAAAAAAAGTATATTTCAAGTTTATTTTATGTAATAAGTTTACTAATATCAATGTACTAATAGTATACTTGTAAGTGTACTACTTCAATACATCTTGGGACTAAATTGGCCCACTTTAAATGTAAGAGTAGTAAACTTTGAGTACACAACTAGTTTACATCCAAGTTGCATTTTGTACTGCAGCTATAATATGAATTATACTACTACATTATACTGTTAGTTCTACACTTGTAGCCTATTTTTTAGTTTCTGAAAGTACACTTTAAAGTATACTCTCAGTAAACTACTAGTATAATAGTTTTTTACTGCAAGTATACTTGTAAGTTTTCTTTTAGTTAACTTATAGTACTTGGCCAAATAAACTTACTTGTACTTACTTATTTGTATACTTTTCAGTATAAGCCAAGTATACTTGGACTCTTCTGTATACTTGCCAAGTACACTTAGACTTTTCTGTATTCTTGTCAGTATAAGCCAAGTATACTTAAGTATAATTTTGTGAAGTATACTGTATCTCTGATAAGTATAAAAAGTAAACTGAAAGCATACTCTCTTATTTTAAGTTTAAAAGAAGTACTTTTGAATAAACCTCTTTTTTGTAGGGTGGACATACTACCTCTTCAAAATAATAATAATAATCACTAGAATTAGGGAATGGAGATGCCAGACTGTAAATTTAAAATGTGAGTAAAGAACTAAGTTTATGTCGAACACCAAAGCTGATGAAAGTTATGATGCTGCACTCCGGTGCCCCTGAGCTGCAGACTCACCAGTGGGATCAGGCGACAGGACACTGGAGACACCCCACCTTCCTCCTCCCCCATCTGCAGCGCAGACTGTTGCTCCACTGCTGGCAGCAGCCACAGACCTGGCAAAAGTTTGCCCCGGGCTGAACCCATTGTTGTGTGAATAAGGAGCGTACCAAATCACATCATAGGCCATTCATTCATCTGCATGTTGTGACACAGTTTGTAATTAGTAGAAAATAGAGTCATTTGAAATGGAGAGTGAAATGAATACTGAGGGTGTATTACAATTTATAGCTTTTTCCCAGAAGGTTCTCACACAGGTTAGAGTTTCCATGTTTCGCTCATCCTACCACCATTGTTTATTAATTCCACATTTTGTGTAGAAAGTGACATCTTTCTTCCACAATTTTCAGCAAGGGCATTCCTTCTTAAATGAGGGCCCAGATATCCCTTACCAGAGTGAAGTTTATTCAAGTGTGCTATTTATTTTATACTTATTTTAAACGTAAAATAAGAGTGTACTTTCAGTTTACTTTTTATGTGCTTATCAGATTATACAGTATATAACTATAAGTATACTTAGCTTATAATAACAAGTATACAGAAAAGTCTAAGAATAATTGGCTTATACTGAGAAGTATACAGAAAAGTCTAAGAACACTTAGCTTATACTAACAAGTATACAGAAAAGTCTAAGTATACTTAGCTTATACTAACAAGAATACAGAAAAGTCTAAGTATATCAAACTAGTAGTTTACTGAGAGCACTTTAAAGTGTACTTTCATAAACTAAAAAGTAGGCTACAAGTATGTAACTATTAAACTAACGGTATACCTATTCACTTGTATTATAGTTCATTGTATAGCTGCAGTACAAAATACAACTTAGATATAAACTAGTTGTGTACTCAAAGTTTACTATTCTTACACTTGAAGTATACTTAAAGGTATACTTTTATAAACTAAAAAGTGGGCCAATTTATTCCCAAGAAGTATTGAAGTAGTACACTTACAAGTATACTACTAGTATATTATATTAGTATACTTACTACATAAATTATACTTGGGGGAAATATACTTGAACTTCACTGAAGTATATATCAAAAAATAAACTTCAAGTATAATATGAGTATATTGATATTAGTATACTTATTACATTAAGTTTACTTGAACTTTACTTAAGTATACTTCATAAAATAAAATTCAAGTATACTACGAGGATATTGGTATTAGTATACTTAGTACATAAAGTATACTTGGGGGAAATACACTTGAACTTTACTTAAGTATACTTCATAAAATAAACTTCAAGTATACTACTTTTTCATGAGGGATGTTTCACCTGTGCTTTACTTGGGTGTGAAACCCTGATCCTTACCCTAGCTGAAACGTAAACATGTCTGTCTCAACCTGATGAGGTGTAGTTCTATGTGGACCCATAACAAGAGCCACGAGCCTAACCGAGAGCTGAATGTCAAAGCTGTAATCGCCTGCGAGGCACACAGTGAGCTGCTGCAGACAGAGACAAGATCAAGACTCTGAGGCATCAAAGCAAAAGGGCTGGGGAATGTGGGGGCTCCTAACTGACAACCACAGAACACATCAAGACGTGGTCCACCCTAACCTGATCTGTCTGCAGCTCCTGACTCTGATCTCTTACTGTAAACAAGCCCCCCCACACACACACAACCTCCATTTACCCCCAAGGTCACCCCAGCAGCATTGTTAAGACTGGCAAGTGGTTTAACGCGGCTGCATGAGAGGGTGTGTTTGTGTGTTGACATGCTTCACCCCTTTAGGTGTCTGATGAGGCTCTAATGACCCTGTGATGAGAAAGAAAAGAATTAGTAGCTCACACCGTCTAGCCTGTTGTGAAGTTTTATCACAACATCATGCATCTCCATCTGGGTTATCTCTCAGAGCTGGGGGCTACTACGCAGAGGATTAGTAAATTAAACCAATCTGTTAAAACCAAATTCAGGAGAACCCTTGATTTTTGGGGGTTTACAGAAGAGTCCCCTGTTCCACAAACCAGAGCTCATGGGTTCGTACCACAGTATAGTGACTATATTGTTTCACTGTTGATAGACTCATGTTGTAGATGTCTGAAATCTTAATTTAAAGCTGGAGTTGGCAGATTGGAGCAAATGTGATTAAAAAAAAAGTTATGTTTATAAAACGGTCACTATATCCTGACAGTAGTGAAGGAGACAGGTAATCTGAAAAATAGCATGTGCTTCTGTGTCCTCCGGTGTCCTCCGGTGTCCTCCGGTGTCCTCCGGTGCTCCTAATGGCATCTGCAAGATTTCACAAACCGGAGGAAAACAACGAATCAGAGCCGAGCTGGAGCCTTGCCGTCTCTGAGCAGCTGTCAATCACTCACGAGCTCCGATCAAACAGTTAAACTAGGCAGCGCTGATCAAATATGAATCAATATTCTGTTACTGTAATGCCTATTTCTTGCCTCAAATGTTTTCAGAAACATTTTGTAGTGTACTGTTTAGCTGTAAAATGAGAAAGTTTGTGACTCGGCAGCCATGTTGAGATCAGTTGAAGAAATACCAAGCACCGCCCACCAGCCGGAGCAAACTTTCTCATTTTAAAGCTAAACAGTACACTACAAGATGTTTCTGAAAACTGATCACTTAACGTCATGTAAGGGTCCTTATCCTGACTGTTTAAGCCAGGCTAGAATCAGCTTGATCATAATTATCTGCTCTGTGTTGGGTTTATCAGATGGATTAAAGGGCTTTTTGGGGATCTATTAGTGGAAATAAATATAATATTTATAACTATGTTTTCAATTGTGTATAATCACCTGAAACTAAGAATCATTGTCTTTTTGTTAGCTTATGAGCCCTTCATATCTACGTACCGTATCACGTTACCGCCGTCTTTGAAAGGGGTACTCAGTTGGTTGCCATCTGCAACCACACCATTAGATGCCACTAAATCCTGCACACTGTACTTTTAAAACCTTTAAGATCTCAGAATATGTCAACACAAAAACTGATTAGGTAAGATAACCAGACTGACGGCTGTTGCTCCACTGCTGGCAGCGGCCACAGACCTGGTAAAAGTTTGCCCCGGGCTGAACCCATTGTTGTGCGAATAAGGAGCGTGCTAAATCACATCATAGACCATTCATTCATCTGCATGTTGTGACACAGTTTGTAATTAGTAGAACATAGTCATTTGAAATGAAGAGTGAAATGAATACTGGAGGTGTGTTACAATTTATAGCTTTTTTTGCTGCAACGGTTTTCCCACAAGGTTCTCACACATAGGTTAGAGATTCCAAGTTTCGCTCATTCTCCCACTATTTTTGTTTTTATAAATGTCATTTTGTGTTAAAAGTGACATATTTTTTCCACAATTTTGAGCAAGGGCAGTGCTTCTTAAATGAGGGCCCACATAAGTATCACCTGTGCTTTACTTGGGTGTGAAAACCTGATCTTTACCCTAGCTGAAATGCAAACATGTCCTAATGGGGATTGAATAGAACTGAACAAGTATTATAAATGCATATTATAATTTACATACAAAAGCAGGGGCAGCATTTTCAAGCAGGGGGACGACTTTTATTGTATTTTCTCGCTCGAGATTTGGCAATATGGCAACATGAATGATGCCTTTAAAGCTGAAGTAGGCGAGATTGGAGCAAATATGATTAAAAAAAGTTATTTTTATAAAAAGGAAAAAATCATGTGCCTCCGTGTCCTCCGGTGTCCTTCGGCATCTGCAAGATTTCACAGACCGGAGGAAAACAAGCAGTAAGAGCTGATATGAGGTCTGCTATCCATCTGCTGTCTATGAGAGCCGGCTGTCAAGTAACCAGCGAACTTCAACCAAACTAGGTGAGAAAGTTTGTGACCCGCCAGTCATGTTGAAATACCAAGCACCACCCACCGGCCGGAGCAAACTTTCTCATTTTACAGCTAAAGAGCACACTATAAGATGTTTTGGAAAACATCTGAGGCAAGAAATAGGCATTACGGTGACAGAATATTAATTCATATTTAATCAGCGCTGCCTAGTTTGACCGTTTGGTCGGAATTCGCTGGTCATTGACAGCTGCCTCCGTTGAATGAACAGCCAATAGGAACGCTCTCTCCGGCTGGTGGTACCACAGTTTTACACTTCCCTTTTTTTTTCGTGCCGAGCGCCACGAAGAAAAGGGAAATTTGTGTCTATGTACACGAATCAAATATATTTATTTTTATGACTATTTCATGAACTGCGATTGTGTTGCAGCCTGACACATGGCAATCACTTTTGTACAGTAGTTAGTACAGACCAACACCAAACCCGGACATTTACTATTTTGGCCAGTTCTAAGAAACGTATACTAAATTAAAATGAACTCAGATACTTTTCAAACTATATTTTTCCCTTAAAGCCAGCTCTTCTCTTGGCACGATTTACCCCGAAACTTGGCTGAGGTCTCGGCTAACCCTATCATCACTCATCAGATAGATAAAGAAGCAGCACAAGTATGTGAAATATTTTTCTGCAGGTGTCATATTAATAAAATGGCAAGTTGAATCAAGTTATGAAAACTGAAATATGATTACTTTCTCATCCCATTTGCAGTGCCAAGTGTATACTTGACCCGTGGTGCCAGATGGGCTCATCTGTGCCAAAGATGTTCGGAGTATCAGACAGTACAATGTAAAAAAAAAAAGCTAGCAGAACTCAAAATTGTAAGGTAACAAACTTAAGCAGAATTTTAAGTTGGGCAATTAAACATAACATTTTAAGTTTTGCTTTTGAGTTTGCTCAACTTTCAATTCTCATTTCTGTTAACTCAACTCAAGTTGCAGTAACTTATAATTTCATATTGTAACAACTTTGAATCCTTATTTCCGTCAACTCAACTCAAGTTGCAGTAACTTAAACCTGTACATAGTACCCACTTAATTTCAGTTGAGTTAATTTAGTGGAATAGGTTAGAGTAACTTCAAATTGTGCACTGCAACAGTTAAGGTAAGTCAAATATATAAATTAGGACCAATAACTACCCATCAAATGTATAAATAATTACAGATGCAACATCTACCTTCAAAACTTCTTTTTTTAATCATTAAAACACAGCCTATCCAATCCTTTAGAACAAGGCCAAGTAACTGCTGAGACCCACAACTGTCCCAGTCTTAGCACTTAAATAACATGAAGCACTTAAGTTGTGTTTTAACATTATATACTAGTATGAATCACATATTGAACACCATAATACAATGAGGTAGCAGTTGTGAGCTTAGCAAGATAAAGTTAAAAGGGAAAAGTCAGCACTTCGACAGTGAGACTACTAAAAACAGTACACTCGTCTGCGTAAGGGATAATGTACAGCGAGCCGGTCATTGTTGTGAAAGAAACGTTGAGCGGCATCGCCCTGAAGGGGATTCTTTCACAACAATGACCCGCTAGCTGTACATTATCCCGCTTATTACACGGTTACTTACTGAAGAAATCAATAATTTGACACAAAACGGACTGTCAGAGTCTAACATCAGAGCTGCGCCCATAGCAACGGTCTGCTATAAAGAAATAACAGACCGCAGAACGCCGTGATTGACCAATCAGAATCGAGTATTCAACAACGTCGTGTAATAAACCATGATAAAATACAAAACATAAGAAGATTCAGAGTTACAAGAAGTAGCTCATGGGTTGAAATGGAACTCCAAACAGAACAATTGTGATCCAGAACAGTCAATCTAATAAAACTGTTTAACAATAAAATACCACGGTAGCCCAATTGTGTGTCATCAATTTACACACTATTCAATCTTAACATAAGTAACGTGGTTAACAATATCCAGTAAGGTGCAGGATAAATGTATAGGATAAAAGCATTCAGGCACGTCGGAGCGCAAGAGATGGGCAGGTAGGGAGACATAGAAGAGGAGTTAGAGGTAGATAAGAGTTTGTGAGTTGCAGAGAGACAGTTATCGTGTTGGCTGGACAGAAGGGGAGAGTTTTAGAGGTCAGAATTTGAGTGAGATTGGGAGAATATGCAAATTAAGTAAGAAAGTTAGACAAGTTAAGGTGACCGATTGAGAGAGGAAAGAAGATGGCGAGAGAAATGGAGAAACGGGAAAAGGGAGAGGAGAGGTGGAGAGAGTGAACTTAAAAGCAGAAGAGGTAGAGGGGGATCCATCTCAGGCAACGGAGATTTACATCATTCTAACAAGGGGCAACAGGAACCTCTGCAATTCAAAACTGTCCCAGACCCAACATTATCAGCTAACTCGGTGGATTCACTGAAGGACTTTGTTTTTGAAGGATCGGACCCTTGCAGAGAGATCAGTTCCAAGTTCCATGAAAACTTTCTGAATGGTTTCGAATGTGTACCTCAGTTCTTTTGGGTACTGGAGGTTTAAAGCGTAGATCAGCCCAAAGAGGTAAGCAAAAGTCGTTGGCAGGTCAGGGAGATCCTGGAGGACGATGTCTTCTTCTACAACAACAGCAACATTAATGACTGTTGCAGGAGCTGAACTGTCATCATCCTCCAACACAGTGAGGATACCCACGATGAGGCCCTTCGTCTGCTCCTCTTCTGGGTCAGTGGCCTTGTGATGACAGACAGAAAATGAGTGAAGATACTGTCTCATATAAAACTAGACAACCTAAGGAATCATCTTAGGGTTAAATATTTCCATCTCATACCCCGCAACCAAAAAATTAACCCCCATATACATGAAAGAAATTACATCAAGTAATAGCCAGCAAAGTACAACTCTTGAAGACGCTGTGGGCATTGGGACAGATAAAGAAAACAAGGAGGACACTGGGATGGATAGACTAGAATGGGACAAAATGGCAGAGAGGCAAAGGTTGAAGTCAGAGAGTCTATTTTTAATAACAGAATAATAATAAATATTTACTTTTTCTACTAATAACCACTCACCAGACAGTTCCTGAACAGCTTCTCATGACTGTCACGGAGATACAAGGGGAGGCCCTTCAAGGCTGCAGTGTGTCGATGTACTGTGATGTCAGATGTCTGAAACACAAAGGGTTGGAAGAAAAATTACACCAAGATGTAACTAACATGAAGAAAGCTGAGAACAAACATGGAAACATGCTTCACAGTTTGTGTTAAAGCTGCATTTATTTTTTTATTTATTTTGCCCACTTAGGTGCAGGACTCAACAGACTGAAACAATCACACACTTGATATATTATGGCCTTATAAGGTTGATTATGTGGCAAACAGCTGTCCTCTTCCACATCCAGCAAATACCTGTTGAATGAAAGTCTAAGATTTACTCCTTTTAACTGATATAAATAGCTGGCGTTTTAGCTGTTAGGTGTTTCACTTTCTTCACCACCGTGTCGCTATCTTTGTCTGTCCCTTAGGTAGTGTACAGTGGGGTTATTCTGATGGTTTGTCACTATGAGCAACACCTTAAATTTGACCCATTGTTTATTTAAAAATATTGATTAGTGCAGCTTTATAAAAAAAAAAAAATCCTTTTTATACATTTATTTCCATAATGTCCAGAATAATGAGATTATTAAGTCTAAAAATTCACCTCTTCATCCAGTCTGTTAAGGAGTTGATCCATCTCAGGCGGGAAAGCTGTCCGCCTAGCCCGATAGAGTTTAAGGAGCCTAGGAGTGTGCTGATTAATGGCTGCTCCGAAGTTGTCTATTAGGTCCTTGTTGGTGATCCGAAGAAACTCTTCCCTGATCTGTTGAAGAACAGAACAGCAAACGTAAATGTCAAATACAAAGTCAATACAATTTCAACATCATCCTCATGTTAAAATATGTATTTTATTAACCCTCATCCTGGGGACCACAAGAATAATCTACTGTAAGAAACAACCATCATAGCACCATGTTAACTTATGCCATCTCAAAACATTATTGTGTGTAATTAATGTCATCTGAAGAATGACATTAATTACACTAATAATAAATTAGGACCCATGGCAAACATTTTATTTATTTATTATATTTTACCTATTTTAACTGCATAGGCTGCAATTGGGTGCTTTTGGTGGGACCCCCAGGACCCCAATACATTGGTATTTTTAAAAATCACTAATTAAAACAGAAAACAATGATATGAAGTCATAAGGAACAAATTGATTGACAAAGTGATGAAAAATTTAAATGATAGAACAAAGCATGTGAGATATGACAAAAAGTATACCTTTGGGGTCTGCCAGTACCCCAGTTGGTAGGATGAGGGTTAACGGAAGTAAACAACTTCAGATTCTTATTTTGCAAAGACTAAATCTGAAACACAACATAATATATTATTTGCTCAGCTGCTTACCTCTGCCTCGTAAAACAGAGCAGGCCACCGCTCCTGGACCTCTGACACCATAGGCACTAGCTCCACAATCTCCTTGCGCCTCAGGGAGAATGTCACCTCCATCTGTTGCTTTATGAGTGCAACATTCTTATTCCTCTTCTTTAACTCCTCAACCAGAGCTAGTCTTTCCTCCTCCAGCGAGTCATCAGTATGGGTATCTGGGTGGTCAGGAACATAGTTAATCTCCCCTCGCTTTGCTCTCTTCAAAGAAGGACCTGCACCATCATCTTCACCGCTTCTTCTCCGGTTAATGCTGACCTCAATGCAGCCTGCGTTACGTAGCTTGGACCTGTAATTACCAAGTTTGTATTTTATGCTCATTTTCCATCCATCATACCCCGTTACACTGCCCGGTTCTTGAAGACAGGGGTGCCTATTGACGAGAGCAGAAGCAACAGACTCAATCTATGAAGAGTAATCAGTATACTCACCATTCTGCGTCCCTTCAATGCAGCAGGCACACTTTTGGGGTCACCAGTATCTTCCCTCCCACTGTGTATGCAGTCAATGGATGATGGTTGTTGTTGAGAGCCTCGGGATCGAAAATCTCAG
Source organism: Sebastes fasciatus (assembly GCF_043250625.1). Lineage (NCBI taxonomy): Eukaryota > Metazoa > Chordata > Actinopteri > Perciformes > Sebastidae > Sebastes > Sebastes fasciatus. The sequence goes on from NC_133801.1 coordinate 28,812,929, forward strand.
TGTCTGCATAGATGTTCTCCACAAGCTTGAAAGACCTAAAATGCAAAAGGACATCATCCAAAGAAGGTGTTTTGATGTCAGTTACTTTCTCCACATGTAACACTGGCTTGAAAAGACTTTGGTTATCAAATTGGCATGCCATCATCTGCTGGTGTTTTGTGGACAGCATGAGAAGCACATTTTTTGCTCAGTCTTATTGAAAAAAGTGTTTTCACTCAAACCTCATTGTCCATAATTCCACCAATGGACCAAAGCAGCAAAATCCGGAAAGGTTTCTGTGACTGCATTCATTTCAATCTGAAAGACAAAGGTGACAATTTGCTGGAAATTAGCAAAGCAGGCAGTGGAAGAGTAATTAATGATGTGGTTCATTTCGCTCAAACAGGTTCTTAATAAGTTTTAAACATATCAATGTAATGTCATTGTAAACAGTAGACTGCTCTCTGGAATTGACAGAGTTTTGACAAATTTAATACAATATTCTGTCCCATTCATTTTGAGTTATGAAGTTATCATTTTTAGAATAGCTTATGCAAAGAGTCTGCACATGGCTCTCCACTCCTCCACTCAGACCTCACAAGCACACATGGAGGTGCAGAGCCGAAATGGCGGTGGCTATCCGGGCTAACGGTGCTAACGGTGCTAACAGAGCTAACAGAGCTAATAGCGGGGCACACCGTAAAAACAAGGCCGACGGACGCTCACCGACGGCCCCAAACTGTCCGTCGGTCGACCATCGGCCCGTTGTGTCAGTGCATCTGAGGCAATAGTGCTGAGAGAGCTAACAGTGTTAACCGGAGGGGCGGACGGACTTGACTGTGGCCGCTACGGGCGACGGGCATTTGTCCTTGAGGAGGTCTAAACTCTCCTAGTGGCTTTCTAGTTAAGACACGAAGCCTTCAGTTAACTAACGTATACTTTAGTTCAAACAGCAACACTACCGTTACAACCAGTTACAACCAGTTACTCACCAACACCGGCTAGAATCACCACAATGTCCCGTTAGCATTAACAGCTTAACGGTTAGCGCAGTTTAGCCGTTGACATGTGGACGCAGCTAACTACCCCTCTAGCTGTAATACTGTACCAACACGTTACCGTAACGTTACAACACATTAATAGCATTCAGACTAACCAGTCAGAAACATCGTCCTCCCTGTTTGAAAGCTTCTGGTCCATACAAGCCTCGCTAGCATCAGCTAGTTGCTAGCTGTCCTTAACTAAGCTAACGTTACTAGTGTTTACGTTAACTGTTGTCATGGTAATATCTACCGTATCTGTTAATGTATCACACCATATAACTCTGAATACAAATATGACACAATTTCAACTATATCAAACGAAAAATAAGTTAAACGTACCTGTGTGGAGACAGACTGCAGCTCCGGTGCAGACAGACAGACTGGGGGGCGGAGTACTTCAAACTTCAACTCTGAAAGTTGTCTTTCCCTCCATTCACAACAAAGACACGAGTTATCTGAACGTTCGCCCCACGTGTTGACTCGCAACCTGCAGTCTGTGTTCACAACTGAGAGATATGAGTGTTATGAACTCACTTAAGGGTTTTGACGCCAACTTAATGTCCGGTTTGCTGGACTGACTTATATGTTTGACTCAAATGTTAATAACGTATTGTAACGACTGGGTGATGTGGGGTCCACTGTTAAGTTACAAGTTATGTTACTGTAGTTAGTCAGGTTTACATGATGTCAGCGAACGCAGCATTGTTTTGTGAAGATAGCCACCTGTGATTGGCAGAGGCTTGAGGAGGGAGTGACGCGGAGGGCTCGCGCAGGAGATGAGAAGGAGTGGTAATGCAGATAGCACGCTGTAAACTAGTTGGTTTGTTGTTTTTGGCGGTGGTTCCGGCCCACAGTAACCTGTGTTCAAGCTGAGGAATAAAGTACCAGCGAAACCAGTTCCTGCCTCGTAGCTTCATTGACCAGGGTCGCTACAGTATATTTCAAAGTCTTAACAACTTGAAACGCTTTTTTATGCCAACAAATACGAGTTAGAGTTTTTACAGTGTATGTAACCCGGGTCACAGCAAAGTTTTCCAAGTCTGAGCTAAACAAACAAACAGAAAATCTGAAATCTGAAGAGGGTTGATGTTCTTTCTTCCAGGCTGCACTTTGCACAGCTCACATACCTGAAACTGGATGCAGTGTGTCAAAGTTAAACACTGAGGGATTGGTGTGCGTATTTTGTGTGTACAGTGTGTACTCCACAGATCCTGTTGGCGAGCTCCTCTCACGCCCCTGCTGAACCAGCACTTTGGAAATCCCCCTGCAGAGGCTTGGCAGCACCTGATCAGTGTGGAGAAACTCCCACAGCCAGGCCTCGGCACAGCTCTTCAATCAACTTTTATTAGCTGTTATTTACAGGCAAATGCATAAGACACCATCGTTCACGTGGTAATCTGCAGGAGCTGTGAGAGAGTGTTTGTGTATTATTGTATTAGTGCTGTGTAGCAGTGTAAGGCCAACACAGACACTGCTACCTCGTAGCTAAAATGTAACTTCTTAAAGCAGAAAAATATTAGAAGAGTCAAGAATGAACTGAACTGAAAGTTTAAAGGTGCTGAATGCGAGGTTGGGAGCATTTCTATTGCCTCTGCATGGCTCTCAACATGGCGACAGCTGCGCCGGCGACTCGCAGCTAACGGTGCTAACAGCGCTAACGGAGCAAACAATGGCAACAGTGCTACGACTAAGACTGCCTGCAACAACTAATCAAATAAATCAATTAAAATTATAAAAAATAGTTGGCAACGAATTTGGTCATCGATTAGTTGGGTCTACGATGCACAACACGCGCCGTTTAAACGTCTCCGTGCGGGCCAGCCAATGCCGCGGCTTTTCTAGCTCACGTGATGAATTACAGGAAATGGCGCCGTCTCCCTCGTCTCTCCGGAGTAAGCAAATTTTGTCATGATAGGGTTTCATAATGATCACCAACACGAATGCGTTTTAACATGTGACCTCCCATCTTTTGTTTTTCACAACTCTTCTTCACCTTCCCCCCCTCGTCCTCAACACTACTCCACTCCTTAACCAAAAAGCACCCTATGGCGGCAGGACGCCGTAACCAGGCCATCATCAATCAATCAATTGAATAATCAACAGATTAATTAATTAAGATTAATCGATTATCAAAATAGTTGTTTGTTGCAGCCCTCGTGCTGACAGAGTTAACAGTGTTTACCTGAAGGGGGAATCTGAGGGCAAAGAATATCGAAGCAAAGAGACGAAACAGCCGCTGCCACCATTTTGTACTGAAAACGCTCACTATATTTTTGATATTTTATTGTTCAACACAGGACATTTCCGTAGAATATGACAATAGAATAGAAATTATTTTGTTTTACGTTTGTACGGCACTTTTTAGGCGGACGGTATACTGTCCGGTAGTTGCTTTCAGTCCAAAATGGCGGAAGCATATAGCTTTGCTGCTGGGCGCTGACGTTGCAATGGAACAAACAATTGACTTTCACTTCTCGGCAATACACGTTCTTTGCGGTGGGTGGGTGCTTCCATGACGACCCCGTTATGACCTTACAAATGTTAGTGGCAGTCACACTAGCAGTATTTTTCATTGCACATATTGTACAGTTGAGAGGAAGATAGCTCATGATAAAGGTCACCATGCAGCTCCAGCTGTCTCACTGTCATCACAGAGAAGTACTGTACACTCTGTGTGAGTTACTCTAATGCTCATAATCAAACTGGATGTTGTACGTGGCAGTGTTCAAGCTGTACAACTTCATGAGGCTCCTTTGAAGTTTTATGATCAGATTTACTGAATCAAATCCTATGTGTCTACACGCAGTGCTGCCTTTGTCCTTGTTAATATCTAATCAACAGGATCAATGCTTTTCTATTCAATCTCCAACACGGTTGCCAGGTTAAGAACAATCCTCCAATTGTTAGATCGGAGAGATATGACACATTAAAACCTTGACAATAAAGTGTTATCAGGCCTTAAGAAAAGGTGGATGGTGAATAGTGTAAATAACATTACCCTGTATTTCGCAACAACTGATAAATGAGCCCGTCACATTCATATCAGAGGGTGTTTCTTTATTGAGTAAATCAAAGGCTGTTTACATTCATTCATGTTTCCCAACACACACCCAGGCCCGGAACTCTGGGTTGGCAGGTCGCACTGAAAGTGACAGGAAAGTCCTATTTACACTTCAAACAGCAGGGAAGTGGATAGAGTAGTACTGTGTTTCTATTTGTGAAGTAGGTTAGTCCACACTATTAAAGTCAGAGGTTTCATAGAAATGAATTGCTGCTAAAAGAACAATAAAGTGACTCAGAGTGATTTCAGTTCATCAAAGCTCTTTTGTGTGTGTTTTTTTCTGGTGTACGTTTTTCCAGGTAACAGCGCTTTGCAAAGGAAGTGATGCTTATCATGATTTATTCACTTACCTGAGCATGATCAGACAGAAATGAAACAGGAGCAACACCTATAGAAGCAGTCTGAACACAGAACTTACCTGACGGGTATTTCACAGTGTACATGGTTCAATCTAAACAACGCCAAGGGGAATAATCTTTTCTTTATTTAACCACAACATTCCTGACATTAACACTGACTCTACCTGCATTTTCCGTCTTATTAGATAACTGTAGAGATACCTGAGAACAGTTGAAAAACTAAATGTGAGAAAACAATAACATGCAGGCTCCTTTAGACCTCCTCCCCCTTTTTAGAGATGGCCCGCTATCTTGATGTGTGGCGTCTTGGACTGTTTAAGGGACAACCTTCACATTACTGTCGGTGTTCTCTGAGAGCTGAGCAGGAAGAACAGGCCTCGGCACGACCAAGCTGGTTTTCGTACCGCTTGTGTTATTTTATGCCTCTTGCAAAAGGCTGTTTTTCTTCACAGATGGAGACCACGATAAATCAAATGCACAAGTAGTACAGGCAATAATGATGGCAGATGATTGGCACATTTTGTGTATAAGATGTGCAGAACTTTGACTCCCTCTGGGCTTTTAGGAAACCCTTTGGAAAGCTGTTGTATGAGTTCACAATCGCAACCAATCTAACATTGACGTTTTTTTTTTTTGTTGGCTTTTTAAAATCAACTTTAGTCTCTGTCATCACTGACTACGTTTACATGCACACTAATATTCCACCATTGTTCCGAATATTGCAATATTCCGAATTTGATAGGTCATGTAAACAGCATATTCCATTTGGATATTCTGAATTAGGGCTTATTCCGAATGGAGCATTTTCAGATTAAGACGAGGGATATGCCAATATTATTTAAGGTTTTAGGAGCATTCTTTGCCAATGTGATTGTTCCATTGGGTTTTGGATTATTGCAGAAAATAAACTCTGTGGCAAACAAACGTTTATTGTACTTACACGTTTTGTTCACCAAGATAATCTCCACATATGAACACCACTTTTATTAACGCGTCATCAGTTGCACTGCGCATGCATTATACCCTGTGGTGTTAATGCTCAGGCTGATCGGAATTCCTAAGAAAATTCCTGAATCCAGATCATGATCTGGATCGCCACCAAAATATTATGGATTGTTGATTGTGCTCAATCCACCCCTCCAAAAAATTCAGACAGACAGACAGACAGACAAACAAACAAACCAACGCCGCTGAAAACAATACTTCCACCCATGCCTTGGCCTTGGTGGAGGTATTAAAAAACAAATGTAAAAATAAAGAAAGAATAAAAAAAATAAAAATAAAAAACAAATGCTGAAATATCAATTTGTGTCACATTTTATCAATTAATTCATGACTACATTTATTTTTAATATTATTTTTGCTACATTTAATTACACAATTATTTATTTGAGTCATTTATTTATTTATTTTTGATTTTGGCAGGTTCCATCTTCCATACTAGCCAGACTGTGTATCAAAGGTAACAAAATCCTCCTCCCAGCTCACTTATTATATTTTGTTTAATCAGGGGTTTATTTGCCAGTCCCTGCCAAGAAATAGTCCGCCACATAACCCCTTGTTAAACAGTGAATTGTCTTATTTTACGCATCGGTTTTTCTACGGATTAAACAAATAAGTGAGCTCAAGAGGTGCTGGGAGGCCGATTAGGCCCTGTCTCCAGTGTTTATGCCAAGCTAAGCTAAATGACTGCTGGCTGTAACTTCATATTTAATGGACAAATATGAGAGTGATATTTCAATCTTCTCAGCTAACTCCTCTTCTTCTGAAATCCCAAGCTTGTAACAGCTTGTAAAAGGTACAGCAATCAAAGAATGTCATCCTTATCACTCTCGGGTTACATCTTGTATAAATGAGTAAACTGTAGTTCTTAAAGTGCAAAACATGATTTGATAGCACAGGAGTTAAAATATTAAAAGACCTCTCCAGCCACTTAAGAAGAAAAATAATCTTGGCCATTCAAGTGGGGAGGTGTTGACAGGGTGAGTCACAGGGTTTTTCTCCTGAGTCACTCTATGGCAACCTGACAGACAAACACTCAGGTTCTGGTTACATTCAAGAACGATATATCCTGCTAATTTTGGCATTTTAATATTAAAAATCAAATCAAATTCTGTGATTCATTCTTGACCTTGTGAACAACAACTGCCAAACAATACAATCTCACCACAAGGACCATTTAGAAGCTGTTCTGGAGCTTTCAATCACATCACACAGTTTTCCTCATGGAATTGTAGATCCACATCTTTTATTTTTCTGAGCTTAATGGATTTCACCAACGTCCACAAGAGGTCAGAAAATATGCTCTGAGCATCGACAGAGCAAAAGCTCACAAAATTGACCTCATGGTGAGATTGGATGTCAACAAATCAAATCTGTTACCACATCACATAATAATTAAATGGCTAGAGTAAAAATTAATGATTTTTAGAATGGAATCACTGGATTACCTTCATATTTCTTAAAATTAGGCTTTTGTTTTATGCCTATATGGCATCCTGCTGAAATGTTCAATGTCTCCATTTCAGCTACACTTTAGTGCAGCCAGTTGGGCACATTAAACACTAAAATTGAGGTCCAACCCAGGAGCAGTAACAGGACCTCTGATTGACTGATGGCATCTTGATCCCTGTTATTTATTAGTATATAGTTGTGGCTCCTTATTGGTTCTGTGAGGAGAAGATGAGAGAGGCTGTTTGCAGCAAATACAAGCACTGAATGTTTAAGTCTATTAACTATTTTCCCACTGACACTTTTAAAATATAACTTCAACCATGAAAAGCCTGTTTTATTGAAAAGATGCTCATTCAATTAGAAAATAAATTATTACAGTACCATTTTCTGATATGTCGACCTCTATATAGGGTTGGTTTGCAACTAATTTGTTAATGCTTTATAGATCAGTTTTTGAATTCCTTTGACTGGTTGGACTGTTTGACCACTTACCTGCACCAAAATTTATTTATTAACAACTCGCATGATTGTCCATAGTTAATCACGATTAATCGCAAATTAATTGCACAATTTGTATCCGTTCAAAAAGTATTTAATACTCTTATCCACATGGGGAGTGGGCAAATATGCTGCTTTATGCAAATGCATGTATATATTTATGTTTGGAAATCAATTAACAACACAAAATAATGACATATATTGCCTAGAAACCCTCACAGGTACTGCATTTAGCATAAATAATATGCTTTAAATCATAACATGGCAAACTGCAACCCAACAGGCAACAACAGCTGTCAGTGTGTCAGTGTGCTGACTTGACTATGACTTGCCCAAACTGCATGTGATTATCATAAAGTGGGCATGTCTGTAAAGGGGAGACTCGTGGGTACCCATAGAACCCATTTTCATTCACACATAACGCCAAGTTTGGAGCGTTATTTAGCCTCCTTTGCGACAAGCTAGTATGACATGGTTGGTACCAATGGATTTATTAGTTTTTTTAGTTTCTTTGATGCCAGCATCTTCACTCTAGCTTTTGTAGCTGCAACCTAAAAATTGCAAGTTAAAACGAATTTGCATTAACACGGCATTATCGCATCAACTTTGATAGCCCTTTTAACATGTATAACTGCAGAGTTGTTTATCAGAAAGTGGAAAAACCCATCCATACCTGCATTATATCCAAATAGAAAGGATAAATATGTGCCAAAGGGATTTTTCAAAACCTGGCAAACCAAATGTTGTTCTTCTTAATAGCTTATAATTGATCTATTATCTATTATTATTATTATCCTTTAATAAATCCATTAGTTACAGCTTATAAACCCTGCTGGGTGGATTACTACAACGTGGTAATATACCATGTAAGTTTGCATTAGCTGCGATTGCTGTGCTAGTGCTGCAGCAGAATGAATATAAAAGGACTCTAATTGGGACGAATTGTGAAATGTGTATTCTCAGCCTCCTTGAGGTGCCAGATTTCTGAGACCCTGGGGCCCAACCTTTCCATGAAAAGCCCTGGAGAGGGCTCTGTGTGTCCCACCCGTGCGTGCTATCAAAGGCGTTGCACAGGCATGTTCCTGCAACGCCTCTTGGCCCAAAGATGGGGCGCTTTAAAGGGACTCTCTGTGAGCAACACGTGCTGCTCTCGTAAGACACTACAGGCCCGACTCTGCATACGAGATGAAATAAACTATTAGGCCGATGCACTGAAAGGAGGAGGAGGAGAAAGATTAGACGGAGAACCTACAGGCAAACAGGAACCAATTGTCACACATGACATTACCGTTTCTCTGCCCTGGAGCTGCTGAAACACCCTACAGACACGTGAACAAGCAGAGGACCAACTGCCCTTTCTTTCATCCACGTTATAAGAACAACACATGCTAACTGAATGAGTCACCAGATAAATCATTTGCCAAGAATCAAAGAGTTCTGATGAAATGATGATGCATTTGAAGAAGTTTACAAGGGCTGTGCACATTAACAGGCCTCTTAAAAGCACACTGAGGTTTGATTTAAACACACGCGCTGTGCCATCATACTTCCTGGTATCATCACGCTCATACAAACATACAGCATTGAAAGACTTCACGTTTAATTCATGGTGATATAAAACAATGGACTCAGAATGCAATCTCAGAATTCATAAAAACCCTCTCGTGCATGAGAATTATATTTGCATCTCTGTCACTGTGATTTATTATCTTTTCTCTTGCCCCCTTTTTTTTTTTTTTTAGAAGTTATTTTTTTGGGGGCATTTTCCATTTTTTTTTTATGACAGGACAGTGGATAGAGTCGTGAAAGGGGGGAGAGAGAGAGTGGATGCGGAAAGGGCCACAGGCCGGATTCGAACCCGGGCCGCCGCGGTCAGGACCAAGCCTTAATACATGGACGCCCGCTCTACCAACTGAGCTAACCAGGCGCCCTCTTGCCCCTTTTTTCACCGCTTGGTGCCCATTTGGAGTGTCACCAAAACTTCTAACTCCACATGTTCCTATATCACACAGGCAGGCCCGCCACGTTTTCTCCCCTGTGATATGATCTCAGGTGTTTCCAGGTGTGAGATTTGACAGATGAGTTGCAGCCCCTCTCACGATGTCAGTTTCCCCTGTGGGAAAACCCCTGAGAGTCAGAGGCCTTCACTGCCAAGAGCAAGCACGAGCGCTGGGGCAAAGTCCTCAGTGTACTGGCGGTCCAATGCCCTTTGTTGTAACTAATTAAAAGTAAAGAATTTGCAACTTTAAACTACCTTGCATATTTCTGCTTGAACAACAGTGCCTTATGCCTTAAGCCAGCCCTGTTCTTTATGATATCTACTGATTTAGAATACTTTGCCTGCTTTATCCCTCTCCACCAGACACAGCTGTAGCTCTGTATTAACAACATATTATATGCTGTATATTTACTTACGGAAATGTAATGTATTGCATGTCACACTTGTTTCAGTTTGCTTTAGGGGGAGAAATATATATATGACAAAGTAGGATCAATCTTCATCAATGATCAATGACTTATACCCCTTTTCCCACCAAAATTAGTGCGTATATGCAGGTTTTTCTAGACACAGGAAAACAATATAGTTGTACTGGCCTTTCTGGTTTTTTCCTGGTGTGTCATGTTCAATGTCACGGACGGCACCGGAAGCAGGGTTAGTAAACAGTGAACATGTTACTTAGTTTTTTTTAATATCTGTTACTTATTCAGTCTCTCGTTCAAACTCTCAAACCAGAGTTGATGATTGTTGGAACAGTAGAAAGAGGTTAAGCGAGGTAAAATTACTGTTGTCTGACTGGAGTCTGGTAGCTTTGAGGACTGGATATTAGCTGTATGTATTGTACGTTCAAAAATTATAATAAGTGTCCAAATCCCTGTTGATTTTATTTATTATATATTCACTTTGGAGCTGTCAATCGATTACATTTTTAATCGCACATTTTTTTATCTGTTCAAAATGTACCTCAAAGAGAGATTTGTCAAGTATTTAATGCTCTTATCAACATGGGAGTGGGCAAATATGCTGCTTTATGCAAATGCATGTATATATTTATTTATGGAAATCAATTAACAACACAAAACAATGACAAATATTGTTCAGAAACCCTCACAGGTACTGCATTTAGCATAAAAAATATGCTCATATCATAATATGGCAAACTCAAGCCCAACAGGCAACAACAGCTATCGTGGGCATAAGTGGGCATGTCTGTAAAGGGGAGACTCGTGGGTACCCATAGAACCCATTTTCATTCATTTCTCCATCGTGACAAGCTATTATAAGATAAGATATTAAGATAAGATATTCCTTTATTAGTCCCACAGTGGGGAAATTTGCAGTGTACAGCAGCAAAGGGGATAGTGCAGAAAGAAGAAGTATCAATAAAAACAAAAAGCAAGATACAACACATTAAAAAAAGCAAAACGATAATGAAACAAAATATGAACAATTTAAATAGGAGGAAATATAAAAATGTCGTATGTCAGCATGACATTGAAAAACTGAGCTACAACCTAAAAACATCAAGTTTTGTAAATGCATTAAAGAAATTAGCGGCATTTAAACGAATTGCGTTAACACATTATTTTCACGTTAACAGTCGTAATTCACTTCAACGCACATCACATAGCATCGCATTGGAAAAGGGGGGAAAATTAGCGTGTCCATCACTGCCGATCAGAGCTGGAGCCCATAGATAGCTGTGACTACTGTAGAGTCATTTGTCCTGGGAATGAATGCCGATTGTACCCACTTAAGACAAAAGCCAGATGTTAGTAGGTGTTAGTGGGTTTTTTCTCCAGTGGGAAAGGGGCTTTATTTATCATTTGACATAAAGACCTTGCCCGATGCAGTTTCAGTTGACACCCTAGTGAAGGCTGAACTTTTCAGCATAAATGACAGATTTTATCACTGAGACAGACACCTCAAGGCAACGAGGAGATGGATTGGGATCACATCAGGAAAGGGTCACTGTTTCTCAGAAAACTGTGTCATAACTCATATTGACCCGGAATTTTTCAATGACAGATTTTGCTGCAAAAAGGAAACAGCTGCAAACCAATTATAGGTTAAGAAAAGCAATAATATCTTACACGTTTGTTTAAAAAAACAGCCAAACACTCCATCAGTTTGATATGATATAATATGATATGAAATGATATGATATGAGTTGATATGATATGAGTTTAGCCCTTTTATTGAGCTTTAGCGGTGCATATTACTGAACAAAGTTGTAATTACAAATGAATTGTCACACAGACAGTTATGTGGCCTTCGGGGCCCCTGAGTGCCTGGGTTCTGGGTTCTGGGTTCTGGGTTCTGGGTTCTGGGTTCTGGGTTCTGGGTTCTGGTTCTGGGTTCTGGTTACTGGGGGGTGTTGCCCACTTTTACCAGGACATTTAGTCAGCATCAACCTCAGCAATTACTTTAGTGGTCACAGTGCTATCATAATCAAAATTAAGTGTAATAAACCCAAATAATACTTTAATGGTGGCCCCAGGAAACAAACAGAAACAATGCTGCTCTCCATGGACAGAAGAACACTCGTATTTTCAGACATTCGGAATAAAAAGCGAGCTGCTGTACGAGTCTTTGTCCTCATCTTCGCCATCACCCTTTTGTTCCTCCAGAAGTTTATCCAGGAGGTTTGGGGAATCCGCCTCTAACCTTGGATCTTCATCCAGAGACTGGCCTTGTGGCTCAGGGTCCAGTTGGTGTTCTGAACGCTGCGGGAGGTCCAGTATCTGCGGATGAGGGTGATCTACTACACCCTGAGCCTCCAGCTGAGGGATCATGGTGGTCAAAGACATGGACAAGGGCATGTGGACCAGAGGTGACCCGGGCAGGGCTGCGGAGCCGGGGGCGAACTGGACCCCCAGGTTCGGCATGGTGGATATGGTGGTGATGGGCTGGGCCCAGGGGAGGTAGGTAAACCCTGAGTCTGGGAGCTCCATCTGAGGGAGGGAGCCTGGTGCTGGGCCCATAGGTATGGTCTGAAACAACAACAAATGACTAAAAGGTTCATGTTGAAAGGAACTTCAACTAGCAAAAACACAAACATTTGCTCAAAACTGCAATTGCCTGTCTTGTTTAGATCGACAGTGTGAAGAGATTGACCTTTTTGAACTGAACCAACAACGCTTTAGGTCAGTGACCCGGTACAGGTCCACGCAGTGTATACCATGGAACAAAGATGTGATCTACCCGACCCCACTGGTCCGTGTGACCAGTGTTTCACTACTAGCTACTGGGCGATAGCCGGTTGTTTGGGAACAGAGACGTTAATACATCCACCACGGTACAGGCTTACAGCATACAGCCCATGGGTGTATTATAAGATAATAAAAGTGATGAATTACAGCCCATATATCCATTATTACAGCCGCATACAGGAAGCTGGCAGAACGGGATATGTCATATGAGCGTGCAGGGCGGTGCAGTCCCGTGGGTCTGATGCACGTTCATTATGCCGAGGAAAATAACTCTAGATTCAGCCATTAATTAATTTGACAAATTTGAGGACATACTGATTTAAATGAGGGCTATTTAATTGTTCGTATTGGGAAGCTGATTGACCTAAAAACTGATTTACCTATTTATATGATGTCTCTTCGTACATCCATAGCCGCAGACTCATTGGCATTTTCAGTCCAAAATGGCGGCAGCGCTACCTCAGCGCCATCTAGCGGCTGTTCCGTCTCTTTGCTTCTATACTCTTTGCTAGAACTGAGTACATCCAGTCTTCCAGTTCTTTACTTTAACTTAATAACAGGAATATGCAACACGTGCAGAACAGTTGCATCAGTTGTTGAGCTCAATATTTAAAGTTGCATCACTTCCTGTTGATGGAGAAATGATGATGCTGGAACCCAGGATTTTTCCTCTTTCAAATACCCCTAGAGATTTAGTCCAGCCCAGTCGCACAGCAGTTCGTGAAATAGTCACAAAATTTAACGTATTGATTGATGTACATAGACACAAATTTCCAATTTTTTTCGTGATGGTCAGCACAAAATCAATTTGTATGTAGTCCACGTAATTGTGAACCGGGAAGTATAGAGAACGGCAAATTCCACATAGAGAAAGGGTGGGGGTGGATGGTTGGGTCAAAAAACACAGGACTTTCGCCGAGGAGACCGGTGTTTGTGTCCCGGGTGAAACCAGCAGTCAAAGTTGATTTATTTGTCACATAACTTCTGTACTTAAATTACAGCACTTCCGGTGTTATTTTAATCCAAACCACAATCTTTTCCTAAACCTAACTAAGTAGTTTTGTTGCCTAAACCTAACAGAGTCGATCTATTCCTAAACCTAACTAAATAGTTTTATTTTGAAAAGAATGACACATGCGTCACGTGTTGATGGACATTCGTAGGGAAAAAAAGGGAAATTCGTGTCAATGTACACGAATCAAGTAGATTCAATTTCGTGACTATTTCACGAACTGCCTTGAGACTGTGTTGTTCTTTCCAGGTAAAACATTAAGCACACTTTTGTTCACATGCAGAGTTCTCTCCTACTCACCCCAAAGTTAGTGAGCAATGGTGCGTGTGTGTAGGTGAGCATGGTGTAGCTGGGACACAAAGTCTGCATGTACACATCGGCAGTGAGGGTGGGGGCCTGTGAGTAGGCCAGAGTCTGAGCTGAAGGGTCATGCTGGTGGTAGTCAGATGAAGACCAGGGTGTCACAGCAGTCTGCAGGCCAGCGCCGGCGGCAGGTGGTGCAGCTCTCCATCCTGCACACTGCTGCAGCCCTCCATCACCGACTGCAGTCGACGGCTCAGCTGGGGAGCCGCCGGCAACGTCAGAGCCAAACATGCCTGATTTTTGGAAGAGATGTTTGAACGTGAGTCTTCAAAGACAGGCAGAGACACATGCTTTTACTTAACAAGAATCAATTTGTGCCAGGTGACTCTCAGATGCAGCTGTTAGGAATGAACATGTACCTTGTGTGTATGATGACGGGTTGTTGTGTGTGACCACATCCTGAAAAAAAGATTAAAAAAGTGAGTTCGGCATGTCAATATTTTTCAGTAGAACAGTAACCACGTGTTGCTGCTGTACAACTATAGTCTACACTGTAATGTTGACATATAAATATACAGTATTTACACATGTACCGTCCAAGCAGGTGGGAGCAGCAGCTGAGTCGAGGTTGTAATTAAAGTGTGTTTGTGTGTGTTAGAGATGCAAGCCAGAATTTGTTAGTGTATTCGCATACAGGTACGGTCTTTCAAGGGTTTGTGCAAAATCATCTTTATTAATTGATCCATGTGTAATTAAAGCTGAATTTTGTTAGATTTTTAGCATGATAAAACATTTAAAAATATGAGATAAATTGATCTGTTTGCAGAAATCCAAATGCAAGAAAACACTTTTTAAAAGCCAGGCCGGATAGATAAAAAACAAGTTAAAGCTTAATTCTGTTTTGTAATTGTGTCTATTTACTGCTCTAATGTATAATCTGTATCATAGATACATAGATAGATAGTAACTTTATTGATCCCGAGGGAAATTCAAGAAAGAGATTCAAGAAATTCATTGCATCATCGTACATTTATGTTCCGCACTGGTAATGGATATATTTAATTACATATCTGTGATCCTCAAGATTATACGTTAGAACTCAACGAGGCGGAACACAATGGATAAATGTTTTCCACAAAGCACAATTTCCTGTAAACTTCCAAACTGCAATTTAATAATTGATCATATTGCGTGAGTGGATATAATAATTCCTGAGGGCACAGCAGACACAGTTGTCTCACACCATAACAGCTTGTTCAAAGAGAGAGGGTGGAGTCCAGCTGCACCCACAGATGGAGGTAGATTAGGAGGACTAGTAACAATTCTCAGAATGTCCAAAGATCTGACAAGTAGAGATTATATTTCTAAAAAAGATCCCAGGCTGAAGTAAAAAACAATAAAAAATTGAACTCTGAAAACCTTATCCTCAAAGGATAGATTCACAAGTCTTAATAAAATTCTGGCATGCCCATATGAACATATGAAAGTGTTATAATCTCCACCAGGCGTAAGTCTGGTAAGAAACCTTTAATTCAAGTGTTCGGAGAGAACACTAGACTTCTGCACCTCCTCATGGCTCTGTTTTCAGGCCCGTGACAGGAGACTTTGACCAATCACAGGTCATTTCAGAGAGAGAGCGTTCCTATTGGCTGTATTCTGGCTGGTGGGCGGTGCTTGGTATTTCTTCAACAGATCTCAACATGGGCTGCCGGGTCACAAACTTTCTAAGTCACTGCTAAACAGTACATGACAAGCTGTTTCTGAAAACATTTGAGGAGAGAAATAGGCATTACAGTAACAGAATATTGATTCATATTTGCTCAGCGCTGCCTAGTTTGACCTTTTGGTCGGAGTTTGCGAGTGATTGACAGCTGGCTCTCATAGACGGCAGCTGGACGGCAGACTCCAGATCAGCTCTGATTGGTTGTTTTCCTCCAGTCTATGAAATCTTGCAGATGCCGTTAGGAGCATCGGAGGACACAGAGGAACATGATTTTTTTCAGATTACCTGTTTCATGTTCTACTGTCAGGATATAGTAAATAACTTTTTAATCATATTTGCTCCATTTCTACCCACTGCAGCTTTAACACCACGGTTGTCTTTTCCTAAGTCCTTATGAATTCTCCTTCTCATCGTTCCTTGACTTCATGATGTTTTTCATCGAGGTCAAAGAAGGAATGAGAGAGGCAGCAGTGACAGTGACGGTCCTGACAGCTAGTGTCAGTAGTGCCCGTAGGCAGCCAGCAGGGCATATGAGGTCAGATGCCGAAAAGACTGCAGAGGAGCTGGTTAGTGTTACAGCTCTGACAGCAGGTGGAGAGTGAAGGCGCTCTGTCGTGACACCAAACACTAAATTCATCCAATGTCACTTTTACTTTAAGTGCTGAGGGGTCACTGCACTTGAAAAATGAATCTGACGCTGAAAATAAACAACCTTTTCACATTTGGTCCTTGAAAAAAGGACAATGGGTTACTGTTACGGTTCAGTTTTAATAACACCAATAATACCGTTTGTGGTTATGAACGTGCTGACTGTGTTTACTGTAAACTGATTGCACTTCAACAAAGCACCATGGCAAATACAAGGATCTCAAACCAAAGCTCTGTGGCTAAACAATAATCCTTTGTACAATATGTCAGCAAATCTGCAACAACAAAAAAAGACCCGCCCTCTGATGGGCTAGGGCTAACCCCTTAAAACTCTGACAGCCCGCCGTTGTTGCGGGCGGAAGGCGGCTAAATAACGCTACGAAGTTACACTAAATTTTGGCCAGGAAAAACTGACATGTCCATTTTCAAAGGGGTCCCTTGACCTCTGACATCAAGATATGTGAAAGAAAATGGGTTCTATGGGTACCCACGAGTCTCCCCTTTACAGACATGCCCACTTTATGATAATCACATGCAGTTCGGGGCAAGTCATAGTCAAGTCAGCACACTGACACACTGACAGCTGTTGTTGTGCAGCTGTGGCTGCAATTTACCATGTTATGATTTAAGCATTTTTTTTATGCTAAATGCAGTACCTGTGAGGGTTTCTGGACAATATTTGTCATTGTTTTGTGTTGGTAATTGATTTCCAATAATAAATATATACATACATTTGCATAAAGCAAGCATATTTGCCCACTCCCATATTGATAAGAGTATTAAATACTTGACAAATCTCCCTTTAAAGAAATAGGTCAACATTTTTTAAGAAATATGCTTATTTGCTTTCTTGCCGGGAACAGTGATAGAGCTAAATATGAAGGTGCTGGTTAGCTTAGCATAGCATACAGACTAAAAACAGAGGGAAGTAGCTCGCTTGGCTCAGACCAAAAGTTGGAAAACATGTGTCTGCCAGCACTTCTCAAGCTCACTAATTAACTTGTCACATATCATGTGTTGTTTTTTTTTTTTAATCTGTGCTAAACCAGAACTGCAAAAATAAACAAGCTGGGTCACTGTGAGGTTGTCTGGCAACCTCCTGCAAGTCACTGTGCCCTGTCAAGAAATAGTCCCTGCATGTAAAACCATTGTTAAACCACTATTATAATTTGGTTTTTGTACATTTTTGCTTTTTTTTTTTTACATGTTTGTCTTCGTAGCGTACACATCATCTAGCTTTTGACAAGAAAATAAAGTTTCCATAATGTCAAACTATTCAGGAACGCAGTATACTCCAGTGATTAACAACGTGGGATTCATTTAAAAACTCTGGTTGAAAGCTGGAGAGGCGCCCCAAGGATCCTCCTTAAAGATCAAAAGTACACAAGGGAAATGATATTCTCAGAAACAGGAGTAAACCGAGCTTAAAGAACCCGACAAGGATGCCAAAGGGAGTTTCAAAATCCATTTTTCCTGTTCTACGGAAAAGCTGTTACGTTTTCCAATCCATCAGAAGATAACACACACTCAGTATGTCATGTTATTTCTCTCTTATCAAAGGGTGTGTATGAGGGGAGTTTGTAAATGTGTGTGCGTGCGTGTGTGTGTGTGTTTTCTCCTGGTCTGGTAGGTGTAATAAATAGCAAGTGGGAGGGCTCTTTGGCAAGGCTGCAAGTAATTTTGCATAGGGCTGTGTGCCCAGCCCTGGAGCCATGCAGGGAATGGCTGCAACTGTCATGGAAAAACACCTGGATTATATAAGGACAATCCTTCCCCCCTGGCCCCCCCCCCCCCTCACCCTGGGATAGGCTTTGGGTCCTGACTGCTCACATCCGGATGGCCCCCACGGGAGCCCCTTTCTTTCAGCTCTTCAAAATGTCATCTATAACTTGTTCAATAATGTTCCAGTTGGGGGAAAAAAAATGACTCCCCACAGAACAATCTACATCTGTTGTGTTGCAGCGTCTGCTCGATAAAGACCACTTTTGCAACCAGCACTATGCATCCAGATGTTCGGCCCATACGCATTTCTTTTGATCTCCGCAGTAACCCGCCTGCTGCAGAAAGTATAAAGATCATTGACTACATTCATCTACATGACAGTTCTGATGGGTGAAGAATGTCAGCCTGGAGACTAATGGTGGTAAATCATCAAAACGCAATAAAGGAAATGCAACATGTTATTCTGACATGATTGGGTACATCAAAGAGAAAACTGGAAAAAAAAAATATTATTTAAAAAAAAGAAAGAAAAAACGTTCATGAACTTGACAAGAAATGTCTGTGGTTGTTTTTCAGACGAATACATTGAAAAGTAATTCCACTCCTACTACCGCTACTTTATATTTTCAGTAACAGGTTTGAAATGTTTTTATTATTCCGACAGCTCCTAATCCTGAGCAAACATTGCTCCATATACTGTAACTGCTGCTACAGTAAATCCTGTGCATATTTGTTTAATGACTAATGATGCTGTGATAAAGGTACAAGGAAGAATGTGGTTGCAGTATTTGCAAGGCTTTTTCGGGAAGGGATTTTCTTTGGAAAGGGTGGAGGGCTCCACATGTTCCCAAAACTGGTGGGAAACTTTGTTTAAAATGTGCTAGTATGTAAATGTATTCTGAAGATTTGTTTTACTTAAAGTGGCAGTAGGCAGTATATTTTTGGCATCATTGGGCATCAAAATTCCATGATAACCTTTCAGCATATTGTAATTCAAGTGTTCTGAGAGAAAATTAGACTTCTGCACCTCCTCATGGCTCTGTTTTCGGGTCTTAAAACATCTTTACCAATCTTTTACCAATCACAGGTCATTTCAGAGAGAGAGAGCGTTCCTATTGGCTGTGCTCCAGCTGGTGGGCGGTGCTTGGTATTTCCTTAACTGTTCTCAACATGGCTGCCGGGTCACAAACCTTCTCATTTTACAGCTAAACAGTACACTACAAGATGTAAATAGGCATTACAGTAACAGAATATTGATTCATATTTGATCAGCGCTGCCTAGTTTGACCGTTTGATCGGAGTTTGCGAGTGATTGACAGTCGGCTCTGTCTGTGAAATCTTGCAGATACCATTAGGAGCACCGGAGGACACCGGAGGACACAGAGGCACATGATTTTTTTCAGATTACCTGTCTCATGCACTACTGTCAGGATATAGTGACGGTTTTATAAAAATAACTCATTTTAATCCTATTAGCTCCATTTCCACCCACCGGAGCTTTAAATGTACATACTCATTTTAAATGTCAAAACTGAGTAAAAATGATTTAATGTGTAACTGATAAAATGCATCATGCATGTCATGTGTCATGGTGTCCTCACCGCAGTAGGGGGCGCTGTCTTGGTGCAGTGTGGCTCCAGACTTCTCTTCCTCCTCAGCAGCTCTTTGACCGGGTCTCGGACTCGGACACCTTGGTACGGTCTGGACCTGGCCAGTGCTGATGATGGTGCTAGAGAAGCCAGAAACAGAAAGAAAGAAAGAGAGAGACATCTAGTTTAATTTAATTACATCTTGAAAACAGACACTAGCCTCTCATTTGAAGTAAGGTGTTAGATATACGCCTATTGCTATATGGGCTGCTGCTGCATAGTTTTTATCATTACAATAAGAAAAAGAACTATGGAAACACAAATGATTGATACTTTTTGTCATATGAGGCTGTCAAGATGTGATTTACAGTGTTACAGTGTAAAGTCTACTAAGTGAACTAAATTACAAATGCATTGCATGCATAAATTAAAGCAGCAGTAGGCAAGATTGGAACAAATATGATTAAAAGAAGATTTCCCAGATCGGAGGAAAAGAACCACTCAGAGCCGAGCTGGAGCCTTGCTTTCTCTGAGCAGCTGTCAATCACTCGCAGGCTCCAATCAAATGGTCAAACTAGGCAGCGCTGATCAAATATGAATCAATATTCTGTCACTGTAATGCCTATTTCTCTCCATGATTGTTTTCAGAAACATCTTGTATAGTGTACTGTTTAGCTGTAAAATGAGAAGTCTGTGACCCAGCAGCCATGTTGAGATCAGTTGAGGAAATACCACCCACCAGCCGGAGCAAACTGTCTCATTTTACAGCTAAACAGTACACTACAAGATGTTTCTGAAAACATTTGAGGAGAGAAATTACAGCATTACGGCATCACAGTAACAAAATAGTCATTCATACTTGATCAGCGCTGCCTAGTTTGACCGTTTGATCTGAGTTTGCGAGTGATTGACAACTGCCTGCGTTGAATGAACAGCCAATAGGAATGCTCTCTCTCTCTCTCTGAAATGACCTGTGATTGGTCAAAGTCTCCCTTCACAGGCTAGATTTTTTTAAAGCCTGAAATCAGAGCCATGAGGAGGTGCGGAAGTCTAGTTTTCTCTCAGAACACTTGCAATATGCTGAAAAGTTATTATGGAATTTTTGCCCAATGATGCCAAAACATTCTGCCTAACGAAGCTTTAAGAAAATCACACCGCAATCGAAAAAATATTGTGAATCTTGCATAAGGATCATGATGCAACAGCCAGCCACACTATGAAATGTATTCCGTCCAAAACAGCTAAATAATATAATTAATAACTTCTTGACTTAAATATCAATTTGGTCACATCACCACACAGGTTGCAACCAAGCCATAACCATCATCTCTGTCCATAATTGTTATTGAAAGCGTGGGTCAAATGATTATGAGCAATTGTGATACTTCTAAATGACTGTTCTTGCAAAGCATCATAATATGAGGTCTTATAATGTTTTGGTAATGCATTATAGATATGGGTTTCATTTCAGCATTAGTAAAAGTTATTCATTGTCTCACATCCAACACAACAAAATATATCAGTAGTATTTATTTGGTTGCAATTTAATATCCATGGTGGCACCAGCTGTGGTTGCTGTTGATTTATGAACCAGTGCACTCATTAGAGGTAACAGTTTGTAAAATGTATTTATTTATTTATTTATTTATTTTTATCGTTATTTTATTATTTTTCTTTTTTATTTATCTATTTATTTATTTATCTATTTATCTATTTATTTATTTTTAACAATTGCACCATCAGCTCAACGTAGTCTTAAACAGCTGTCTGTCTGTGCATAATGTCTGTTTCCTGTCTGTTTTTACTTGTCAATATCAAAAGGCCTTTCGTGGATTAATAAAGTTGTGTTGAATTGAAAGTTTATTGTCTCTTCCAGATAACAACATCAAAAAGGTTTTCTGTGCTCATTTGAATATTGATATAATATATAAGCATCAGTATTCAGTGTCCTCTGGAGCCACCCTGTCAGCGACCTCAGGCAGTATGGTCTCCCAGTAGGTCGAAATGTTTACAACCGATGACACCCTGCAAGTATAAGCATGAGCAGAACTCTAATCTGACAGAGAGGGCCTCTTTTGAATAAACTCAAAGCAACAGTACTGTACATGTCACACTGCAGTTAATGCCATCAGTCAGTACAGCCCGAGGCGACAAAGACATTGAGAGTGATGGCGTTTCTCCCCGCTACACTGCAGCAGTGTGAGCTCTCTGCAGATGGAGGGTGATCTTCATACATGCACCAAAACACTGCCCTTCAAGACAAGAGACCATAACTCACCAGAGTGTAGAACTGGGAAAAAGTACTATAACGTTTTTTGTTGTCCAGCCAAATGAATTATGGGCAGAATATTTGAAATGTGGCAATTCTTCTTTTCTAAATGAAGTAAAAAATGAATAAATCTGGAGCTCAAACTTGACCTTTAACTCTTATTTGGAAGTTAAGGTACTCTGCCTTTGCATTGTCTGCAAAGTTATAAGGGGTCATGCAAAGGCAAAACTTCAATTTGATTACTCACTTAGTCGCTGATTACTATATAAAATCAGTATGTATGATAATATCTACATAAAATATAGTGATTATGGCACAATTAGGCTGTATATAATATAAGCATTAATGTAATATAATGTATTTTGGTCATAAACTAAAGTATTGGGCAAATTAAAATTTTGACCTGAGGGTGGTGCTAGATGAAAAGTTAAAGCATCACCAAAGTCATTAGAATCCATCCTCTCGGGACCTTAAATCTGGAGCATATTTCATGACAATCCACCCAGCAGTTGTCAAGTTATGCCACTAAATAACAAAAAAGTCAACCTGCTGGTGGCGCTAGAGGAAAAGTCACTGGATCACCAAAGTTGTCAGAGTTCATCCTCTGAGGATCATGAATGTCTGTACAAATCAATCCAAAGCAATCCATTCAATAGTTGTTGAGATCTTTCAGCCTGGACCAAAGTGTTGGATCGACCAACCGACCAGCTATAACTTACAGACTGACACCGCTGCTGCCGCTAGCACGGCTAAAAATGCATAGTGTGGATAGGATGCATAATGTTTCCCGTAGCCGGCAGGCGCAGACAATCGCAGCCACCTTGGTGAACCAATGGATGTGTTATGAACTCTGTGACACAACGGCACCGATAAGTATAAATTGCAAACTCAGTTCTTTGTAGATGATTTAGTAGTATTTAGTAATACTAGTTCACAACTTTGACATAAATTATTAGGCCTAAAGTATCTTGATTTCAACATTAACCTGTCATCTGAGTCAATTAAAGGAAGGATAAAAGAGTCTGCACACGTTTTGCTAAAGGGCTATTAGATTATAATTGCAAAGACCTAAGCAGCTGGTAGACGTCTCATACGATGCTGAAAAGAAAATTACAGTACTCTTGTACTGATGCCACACACAAACTCACATCAATCTAAAGTGACAGATAGTATCATAATAAAAGGTCAAATGTTCATTGGTTTGACAGTGTTCTGCTAACCAGCCATCTGCAGCTAATGAGACCCTCTGGCATTTTAGTTTCTGCTGCAAAGCTGCACCAGATTTTTATGAAACATTAACTCTTGTCCTGTTCGTCCAAAATCACAAAGTCAGACTGACATATAGAGGAGCGTCCCATATGGCCTAACTTAAATGTGCCTTGGTGTGATCACTGATGGGAAATCTCTGCCGATAGGAACTGACATAAACAGATCTTAATACATCAATCCTGGAGATTTCTCTTTTGGTGGAGTTAGCAAAATCCTGTGGCAATTTCCGTCAAGTGTGATTTAATAATTATTGCATGAGGTTCATTTAACGCGAAGTGTGCATTGCTGAATGTTACGGAGGGATTGCCAGCAAGAACGCACGGAGGAGGGTGACCTCTGGTCCAGACTGCTGCTGTTTCTGCCCTCTACTTAACCTCTGTTGTTAGGCTGGGGATGTCTTACCAGTATATTGTCCAGATTCCTATCTGCAGCTAATTAATTTGCCTGCACAGGTCAGACGGGATAAGTGGCCCTCTCTAGAAACAAACACAATGGCGTGATAATGTACCATGTACAGACAAGTCAATGATGCCTAACAGAAACGGGGCACTGGAAACACAATTGACAGTTCGCCAAGCCCCACCCCCTCTAAGCTTTCTGTTCAAGCATAGCACATTTTACAGTAACGGTGGTAGATTTATCGCTCAAAATTCTCAGCACTTTATAGAACAATGGGTCCTTGATTTCAGACGGAGGTAGAGCAGTCTTCTCATTCCTAGCTGTCAACTCAGTCTGCTGAAATGACAACTGTGGCGAGCAGATTTAATCGACTGTAGCTAGCTCGCTAATTAAACTAACATTGGCTCCATGCCTTGGAAATGTGAAAGGATCTTAAATAAACACTTGATGTCTACATATGTGATATGACGCTAAAAGACTGAGGCTAAAGCTAACTGCTTCCAGGTATAGGCAACAAAGTCAGCATCCTCACCATGGGGTTGCCAACCGTCCCTTAAAATAAGGAATTATCCCGTAATTGGAAACTAAAAGACATTTTCCGTATTTTTTAAAATCAATTCAGTGCAAATGGAGACAAATATTACACGTTAGACTAAACAGAATAGTCAAGAAGAAACATTGAAGAATTGATCATATATTGCAGTGTAGAGCTACTTAGTCCTAGTATTATAAGTCTGATATGAGACTCTAGTTTGGCTGCTTAGCTCATATATTTGAAAAAAAAAAGAAGCAAAGCAGAGGTTCGATTTGTGCTTTTTTGGTTTTATTTTCAAAGGGTATGTTTCACTTTTAACGTTACAAAAGAATGACGACTAACCTATGTCTTTGGTGAACATATGTAACAAGTGTGGCTGGAATTGCTGGAGTGTAAATATCCCTAATTCAATTAATTAAGGGCTGACATTATAAAACACTCTGATATAGTAGCATCCAGGACCAAATATTAATAAATGTGTTTTCTTTGGTGTATAATCACCTGACAATAAGAATTGTTGTATTTTTGTTATCTTAGAATGAGACATTTACATTTACATAGGGAGTGGGTCCTCTTCCGGCCGCCATGTTTCTACAGTAGCCCAGAATGGACAAACCAACCAAACACTGTCTCTAGAAAGAGCCTTTCGCGTTTTCACGTCTTCGCGTCGACCACCGTATAGTTCTCTTACACGCTGGGCACACGGAAGAAGTTTCAATTTGTTGCAATCTGTAACCTCACCGCTAGATGCCGACAAATCCTACACACTGCACCTTTAAGTAAAAACACATAACACACTGTTTAATCCATTCCTTATATGATCGTGTACTTGTTTTTGGTTATGGAAAGGCTAGAGGCAATAATTACAGTTGCTAAGCCGTGATTGCAAGTTGCTGTTTGGGGAAAGGGTTTAGGGAAGTTTTTGACTCCATCCACTCTTAAAAATCTACTCAAACTGTCTGGTAATTGAGCTGTTTATATGTCTACAAGATATTCCTTCTTCTCAGGTCACTTGGAATTGGACAGTGTTCAGCAAGTTTTTCGTATCATGGTTTAGATCAAATACTGTCTAACTACGGAATTGCTGTAGGCCAGTATAGGTTGTCCCACGCCATCAGGAACAAAAGATTTGTAAAGATTCCTGGAAAAGATCTGAAGCAGTGAGAGGAGTTTGCTGCAAGCAAGGGTGTTGTAGTCACTATATCCTGACAGAAGTGCATGAGACAGGTAACGGAAAAAAAAAAATGTTCCTCTGTGTCCTCCGGTGCTCCTAATGGCATCTGCAAGATTTCACAGATCAGAGGAAAATAACCAGTCAGAGCTGATCTGGAGTCTGCCGTCCAGCTTCCGTTCTATGAGAGCCACGAGTCAATCACTCAAAAACTCTAATCAAACGGTCAAACTAGGCAGCGCTGATCAAATGAATACAATTGAAATTAATAAATATTATGTTACTGTAATGCCTATTTCTTTCTTCAATGTTTCATGTTGAGAACAGTTGAAGAAATACCAAGCACCGCCCACCAGCCGGAGCATAGCCAATAGGAACGCTCTCTCTCTGAAATGACCTGTGATTGGCCAAAGTCTCCCGATTTTTTAAAGCCTGAAAAAAACACTTGAATTACACTATGATGAAAGGTTATCATGGATTTTTTTGCCCAATGATGCCAAAAAATGTCTGCCTAGTGAAACTTTAAAGACTGGGGTTGGGAAAATGTATTGAGACAAAAGAGGATTTTTCATTACAGGTGTTAGATAGCTCTAGAATTTCTTTCCCTTGACACAAACGGTGTTTTACAATTGCTACTACCGGAAATATTTAGATAGAAAAATATCATAATCCAGCACTTTTTTATATATCTATATATATAAAATATATCTATTTTTAAAGAACTTTTATTGTGAAAAAGTGTGCCCGATATACAGGAAGCTTGTTTAAAAAAAAAAACACACAAGGAAATAAATGCTACAGAAGGAAATCTTTGAACTGAACTCAAATGGACAGATGTTGTTGTCTTCCATTTCTCTGTTTGTATCAACCACACATGAACACACAGACAGACTCAAGGCGACTCAACCAACAGAAAAGAGGAAGCTCCACAGCTGTGCAGTATTTTACTGTGCTGCTGCCATTTTGCATATCAAGATTACAGCCCAATAGCAACACACAGCCAACATCCAAATGACCACCTTCCTCTTTCCAAAAGAGCCCGACACAACAGCTTCAATATGATCCTGACATGACTCTTTGCTTTTTCAAAAAACTCCAGATTTTAACTTCAAAGTCGTTGTTGTAAATGACATGTTGTACGTTATTGGGGGGAAACCAATGAGCACCATTCACATCCATCCATTAGTTTGGGTTTTACATTTCTGATTAGCGAACAGTCAAATTAATTATGACAATTACAAATGTCCCAAAACACAGCAGCGGAAAGTCAAACAAGTTAAGCTAAATCAAATTCTTTCTCCCAGTAACAATCTCTGATTTACACTATTCAATCAGATTATTATTCTAAAATGACGTGGAGAAAAGAAAGAGCAATTACGTATTGCAAAGCTATATCATACTGGATTGCATTACACTGAACATATTATTATGTTCATATTATTGTGTTTACATCATCGAGTGACAAGAAATGCAGTGTACACAAACGAAACCATTTGAACAATTCAGTATTAGTGTAAAAAAAAAAAATTAAAAACATCCTGCTGTTCTTTTACCTCTTCAATAAAATCAAAGCAGATATAAAATTATAATTCAAATCAATAGATTTGTTTCACATGACATAATATAATATAATATAATATAATATAATATAATATGATATAATATAATATAATATAATATAGGACAATCTGCATGAAACGAACGAGTATTCTTACGGCTTTTGACAATCATGTAAAGAAAACAGCAATGATGTTTTGTACTTACATTTCTCCCAGTGCATACTGCTTATCTGGATTATATCTTATAGTTAAACGGAAGAAAATCGAAGTGGCGGGTCGACTGACGTGCTTTATAACAGCCTGAAGCTGGCTAACAATCCCCCTGGGATGTCACGGCTCTCTCACCACAAATCTCCCTCATGCATCTAGTTTCGGTGCTGATACTATTTAAGATGAATCATAAATACAAGAGTTAAAACATTTTTTAAAAAGAGAAACAAAAAAGGCCCCAGAAATGGCACAATGAAACAGAAATGAAGACGACTAAAGAGAGAATGGCATAAATACGTTCAAATGTATCACAGACAAATAAAGGAAAATCAATTAGAATTTTGCTGAGAATAATGTGTTTGTATGTGTATGACAGGCCCGTTCTCATTCCCAGGGCGTTAAATTAACGCACAAGCCACCCTTTAGCATCAGTAGAAATGAACTTGCATATTGGGGCTTGTTCAGGAGTCACATTGTTCATAATCAGCACCATTTTGAAATGAATCCTGAATTTACCAGTGGAGAGGAGCCAATATGGGATTGATATGAGCCCCACAGCCGGATCTGTCTGGCTGCCACTATCTGGCAGTGGTATTTTAAACACAAGAGTTTGACGACACTGACCTGTTTAGGCATGTGAGTAGAGAATTAGTCCAGCTTACAGTGTATGTACTGCCTTATCAGATCTTGATAAGAGACTTCAGGCTTTAATTCATACCTCAGCTGGAAAAATAGAGGTGAGTCAACATCTTCTTAAGGTTCATGTGCTGGTCAAAAATCACACCCACGTGTAGGCTATACAGCATAATCCAACATGTCAAAACTGAATCTTTCTTATATTGTTTGAAGGGAGTGGAAAACATAGATAGTGATCTTATATACTAATAAGTTGGGCATCCATTATGCAATAATAATTGATTGATAATCTATATGAGATAGCAATGATAATAATAGTATAGTATAGCAGCACATTTTATAATAAGACAATAATAATACCATCAAATTACTAAGAAGAAAAAGATAAATAAATAAATTAATTGTAAAAATATACAAAACATACAAAATCCCATTGGTTATGATGGTGGAGACCAGAGCAACGATTGTGCGAGGTGTGTGGGGAAATGAGGTATTGGTAAGGGGAGAGGTTTAGAGAAGAGAGAGAGGGGGAAAAAAGGAATGACGCACACATAAAGTATATATATATATATATATCTTTTTTTTTTTTTCTTTTTTTTTTTTTGGGTGACAGGGTGTATGTTTATTGTGGATGGTTCATAGGCAAAAAGACGTGATGAGTGAAATTGGTGAGGAAATTATGAATTAAGGGTGTCGATGAATGGATTCCAGATTATGTCAAAGTCGGCGGTTTGTTTTTTTATGGAGGCAGATAATTTTTCCATTGATATGTAATCGATTAATAGATTTTTCCAAAGTGTAATATTGTTTTTGTGTCTTGATTTCCAGTTCATGAGGATAGTTTTCTTCTTTCTGCTGCCCTCTGATTGGCTGATCAGAGAAAAGTGTTTCCCGTAGCGATACACCTCTGCGTTTGGAGCTTTAGGTTCAGGTTAGGTTATGTCTATAGGCATAGCGGAAAGAACTGGTTGGCGTCAGGTTAAGGATTACAAAAGATCAGCCCGTTCGCACAAAAAAGCGTATAAATGCCACAGTAATGCACAAGGCGTTTAGTGTGCAATAAGTACGCCTTTCTTGATTTCCACGTGTCCTTTGTATGTCATGTATCCTGTACTGACTGCAATGTAAACGCATCCACGTGTAAATGCTGCGGTAAGAGTTAGTGACGTAGTATAAAAAGCAGGAATGTCCACTTATGGTTGGTGGGTGTATGGGGACAAACAAACGACGGACTTTTAACCAGCAGACCCATGTTCGAAACCGTTCCTGACCGGTGTTTTGTGCTGTTTTGTTACGTTAGTGACATTTGTCATGCGACAATTGTCACGTTTTTTTTTTTTACATTTGTGAAGTGGTTTCCGTAGTTGTGTTACGTTGATTCCGTACGTGTTTTATTAAGTTTGCGTACTTATTTTAAGCCCAACCATAACATTTTCCCTTACCCTAATTAAGTGGTTTTCTTGCCTAAACCTAACTGCGGACGTTTGAGTGGTGCACAAATGACACAAAAAAGTGTGCGGAATGTCTGGGTAATTTATACGCCTTCCCATGAGACCAGGTTGAGAAGATGGCTGGTTGGGCTTAGGGATCAGGTTCAGGTTTAGGTAAGGGGGACTACACATCAACAGACACACAGACATTGACACAACACCTGCTCCCACTCCAAGGATTCTTAATCCGAAGAATCCACCGGAGCTCATCAGCGTTGCCAGTTGTACGATGATTATCATATTTATGTGATAATTTTGCCCTCTACAATGTACGATCAATAATGCCAAAATGCCATAATGTACCATTTGACCATTTGTGACACTTACAGTTAGTAGGCTGGTTGGTTTTAGTCTGCCCTGTCTCATTTTAATTCATTTCTGGATAGCAAAATATGGATCCTACATCTGTGTCCTCACGTGACCTCTTCCCAGCCAATCGTAGGTTATGATGTTGATGAACATGACTAGCGAGCACGGCTGTTCTCTCTACCGCCACTCATTTGAAGAGCTTGCACAAGAGATAGTTAAAATGCTGCATCCATGTAAAATAATAGTAGAGTTTATAGCTTAACCTTAAGTCTTTTCATGCAGAACAGGCTTCCAGTCATGCTGCCTTGTAATTTAATTTTGTATCAGTAGGCTATTACAAAAAATTGCCAGACTGATGGAAATTGTTGCCTACTGAAGCTTTAAGTTGCAGCACTTCTGGTGCTAACAAAGTAGTTTTTGTCACGTAACTTCCGTACTTAAGTTACGCTACTTCCAGTGTTATTTTAACCCAACGCGCAATCTTTTCCTAAACCTAACTAAGTAGTTTTACTTTGAAAAGACTGGAGCGTAAATTGATGCGTGCGTCACATGTTGCTGAACATTCGTAGGAAAATGCAAAAAAAATACGTTGTTGAAATCATGCTGAGCGTCACAAAAATGTTTTGTCTATGTGCACAAATCAAATAGATTAAATTTCGTGACTATTTCACAAACTGCCCTGAGACTGTGTTGAGTTGGGGTAGGATACTACCATTTGTTGTATAAACTCATATATTTAGTGTGTGCAGGCTGGTACAACACAAACTACAAGGAGATCAAATAAACATATGTCGTCTTTTGTTCAAGCACTTCAAGTTCATTGTCACTGGATTTACATAAATCTACATATGTCCATTCAAATAATAGACAAAATAGTGTTGCTGCTATGGCACCCAAAAGAGGTAGTTAAGAAGAGAAGGCAGTATAAAAGTATAAAACAATATTAACTGCAACAATATGCCCCCCTGACGTTTTTTACTACACCCCCCAGGCCATTCAGGCTAAATGAGACTTGTTGGCACCATCCTGTCAAGTGCAGAGCATAGACCGGTACAGGCTGCCAGGCTTCTTGCCAAGCATCTCATTTGTTTGTGGTAATTGTGTTAATGTCTCAAAATGACTGTGGTTACATAAATCTACATACAAAGCAATGGTAAAGCACAAATCTTAAATTGAATACCCTGTAATTATTAAATCTTTCCACTGTGTCCTGGAAAGCCATCAATAGCCAAAAGATTTAAATAGAGCTCAATAGAGATAGAGAAGTAGGTTATAATTAAAAAAAAAAAGTCGTTAATTTAATATAAAATTGGCTCACTGCCAGTCTCTCTGAACATGTTTCTATAAAATGGATTATTTGCCTAATTTACATACACTTTATTAAAAACTGTTTCGGCAGGTGCAAATTAAACGGAAAAAAAGGAAAAATCTGTCAGTGTGCTGAGATGGAGTATATGGTTCTGATACAGCAGGCGGTTGTGTTGTTTCCATTCATTTCATTGTGGTTAACTTCCTCTTTCTGAGACGTGAAAGAAGCTTGTAAGACAGGAAGCTAGAGCTGAGGTGAAAGGTTTAACTACATCAAAAAATCAATTAATTTAACTTCAAAGATACTAATTTAAGATTTATAGCGCATGTTTACGGAAGCCCTGAAAGGCAAACGAGAAAAAAAAAATTCTAGTGATACATATTCTGAGCCTGAGAAAAAAAAAAGGAACTTAGAAAGATTATTCTGGCAAAACATTTTTTTTCACCTGTTTTTAAGTCATAAACACAGGAGAGAAAATAATTTATTTCAGACTTAGAAAATGGATCACCAAAAAAAATAATGTTCTCGCTTGCCTTTCATTGCTTCCCTACATGTTTAATACTCAGTCTAAAATATATAAGGGGTCAACCAGAATGAGATAAGGAAGACTAACAGCTGACATTTTTTTACTAATTGTGTGTCAAAAACAGATACATTCTGCCGATATCTTATCAGGATGGAAACTTTAAGACCGTCATCATGTTATAAACTGTGTTGACTGCAAAGACAGATTGCTGTTAAAGCTATAAGTGATGTTGCAGATAGTTTTCTGTTTTCTGTTTTTCAGTTCAGCAACGTGTAACTTCCTCAGGTCAAATCTCTTTTCTCAAACAAAACAGAAACAACAGTCTGATGTTCAGTTCATCTTGTGAGACAGGTAGCAACTAAGTCGCATTTCTTTCCCTCTTTCTGAGCACATAAAGTTGGTTTTACTCAAGACAAAAAAAAAGAATTGTCATCACCATCATCAAATCAGCACAGCAAACAGCTTCTTTTAATCTTGCTGAGCCTGAAACTGGCCTGGGTTTGTGTGTTGAGTGTTGCAGGAGGGAAACACCTGCATATACTTCAAGGTTCACTGACCAGCAACGCGCAAAAACCACAAGCAGAAACTCACACACGTCTGCATGTTTCAGTGCCTAAATGAATAATTGCCTTTCCTTTTGTCATGTCTAGATGTCTTTCACTTTGTAGGAATTAAAAAAATAGTAAATGACACCTCCTTTGTCAGTGACAAACCGTTGAAACTAGCTGCCTGTTGGTGTAATTATTCCCATTTTTCTATCTTTGAATCGCCATCGACACTGTTGATGATGATAATAAAGCAAACAACTGCCATTGCAGGCAAAAAAAAAAGAAAAAGCATTTCATATGTTTGGTGGTATTTGCTACATATTTTAAATCATAAAGGGTTGTGAGAGCCTTAAATATATGTTCAGCTTTTAACTGCAAATGAAAGGTGGATTAACTCCCTCCACTACATGCTGTCCTGAGCATCATGATAAGTTGCTAAGCAAGGTAAGACGCAGAGCAGAGGAAAAAGCCCGGACTTACGTCTTCACACCAGGTTTCATGGCAGTTCCAACACGTCCATTACTCCACTGGGCTCTTGTGTGCTGCTGGATTTTTGAATGCGTGCAGGGAGTGATGCAAAGTGTGGCGTAAAGTAGATAGCTGATGCAAAGAGGCGAGAGCTCGTAATGATATGAGGTATTCACTCAGACACATTGGTGTTCAAATAAGTGTGGTCTGGATTTGCTTCAGATAACTGGCCTCAAAGAGTGTGTGAAAGGTGGAATTTAAAACAAGAGGAAAACCTGAGAGTGAAAGATGGAGCCATCTGTCCGTGAAGGCAACAGTTATTTCTCACTGTGAGCCTCATTTGTCAGTTTAGCCTGTGGGCTGCAGGGTTTCAGCACTGATAGTATCGCCCCTTGCTTTCAGCAGCTACTGTTTAAGAACTTGGGCTGCTATCTCCATCAGTGGCTTTACTACTGACCCAGACAAAGACAGTGGATTCCTATCTGAGCCTCATGTCAACTACAACTGCCCGCAAGACACTAAGGATCCTTAACACAGTTAATCCTAACTACCTGACTTTAAAAAAAAAAAGACACGTGAGGGGATTAACCTGTGGATCCCTTCAGATGTAGGAATTCACAACAAGCTGACATTCCATTTCTTTTTATTTATGTAATGATTGAAATTTTTAAAAAAAATAACCACAATGCAAAAAGGCAATGCTTTTTAGTTTAAAGAGTAGACATGTCAAGTCAGATAGCATCTTATTGTGGAATGAGAGTATCTGCCCGAGGACACTAGCCCAAGGTCTGACCTGCTGTCATGCCGTCAGTTTTTGAGTTGAACTTTCCATTTTGTGTTATTTAAAGCTAGGGTTGGTAATTTTGAGAAACCAGCAAGAGTAAGATAGCTTTTTTTTAAAGCATCCAACCAAAAAACCCAGCCCAGTGTTGCCAACTCTTTTCCAATGAAAGTAGCTCCAAAAGTCCCTAAATCTAGAGAGAAAGTCGCCACGTCGGCAACATTGACAGTCCGACCCTTCAGGCCCTCCTTCAAAAGCCACTCACCCGACTCAGTCAATTAACACAATTTTATTAAAAAATAACTGAGACAGATGATACCTCAACATGTAAAATGTTCAAAGGTGGAATTTTCCTTTAAGCAATATGTTTCATCGTTCAGGGCTTGCCAACAGGTTCATCTTTGGCAGGACCCCAAAATTTACAAGCTCTCACTGTTTTCTATAGTTCCTCTCAGGGTGGAAAAGCTTACAAGGACATGGAAATCTAAAGCACTGCATTTGAACCAGGAATAATGATAAAAATACTAATAATAGTAATAATAATATAGCTATAAGCAGTGATGTACTTGCCTAAACTTAATGAGGGTAAATACCTGTAAACTAAGTAAACTGCATTTTTTTTGTTTTAATTAAAGGGACAGTGTGTAGGATTTGGTGGCATCTAGCGGTGTGGTTGCAAGTTGCAACCAACTGAAACTTTTCCCGTGTGCCAAGCACAAACACATTGAAATGGAAGAAATAAACAATAAAGGACAAAATAACTATATTCAAAATTGCTTTTTGATCCAACATTAAGTAATAGAAGGGTGTGTGTATCTAAAAAAAAATAAAAAAATATTCAATTTCAAGTAGCCTACAGTAAATATTCATGGCAATATACAGTATATACTGCTTATACAGCTTTGTATGCACAAACATTAATGCAAAAGTTAAAACAATAAACGCAAAAAATAACACTGAAAAATACTGAAACTGTAATAAGAAATGGGAGTTGCCATAAAAATAAAATCTGGCCTGGTTTAAAAGAAGTTTGAGAACCAATGCTGCAATCGAGTCCGGGTGGAAAAGCTTACAAAGCCATGGAAATCTGAAGCACTTCATTCGAACCAGGAAAAATGTTAAAACCACTAATAATAGTAATAATAGAATAGCTACTAGCAGTAATGTACTTGTCTAAACTTAATGAGGGTAAATACCTGTAAACTAAATAAACTTAACTTTAAAAGAAGTTTGGGAACCAATGACATAAACCTTGAGCCACTGTGCAGAAAGTTTATGTCACTATAAGCATAATGTTAACTCAGTACTGCACTTAACCTCAATATTTAATGCAGTGGCCTTTGCATCATTGACTGAGAACTTGTGGGGCACTTGGACTCAGTGCTTCTTCTTCTTCCTGGCTACAGCCCTTGAGATGCTGAAAACTGCTTTAACCTCAAGTGACCTTACTGTCTGACCTGTTACAGTCCTGACAGGCGATGGCTGGGCGTTGTGTGGCATGTGTTTGTGTGTGCTTGTGTGATGGTATTTCCATGCAAATTTGCTATTAAAGCACAGCAGCAGTGAATGAAGGAATGTGATGGTAGATTGTAGTAGTAATAACAGATAGCCAGCCAGAGGGGGGTGAAAAGAGGCTGAAAGTGAAGTGATTTTGGGGGTGGGGGGAAGGAGTGGTTTGTGTGTCTGTTTGTGTGTGTGGTGGGGACATAAATATGTTTACACAGTCACATTGTGGGGACTCGCCTTCCAAATGGGGACAAAATGCACGTCCCCATAATGTAAATCATTATATTTTAGGGTGAGGACTTGGTTTAGGGTAAGGTTAAGGTTAAGGTAAGGGTTAGGATTAGGCAAGCAGCAGTTACAGTTAGGGTTAGGGTAAGTCTCCAGGAAATGAATGTAAGTCAATGTCCTCAAAAGTCATGAAAACACAACTCTGTGTGTGTGTGTGTGTGTGTGTGTGTGTGTGTGTGTGTGTGTGTGTGTGTGTGTGTGTGCGTGCGTGCCAGGCTCCAGCGCTGCTTGGTCTTGACCTGTGTGTACATGCCAAGCCTTAAAGGGCCTGAAACACGCCTCGACGTGCAGAGCAAATAAATCTGCTCTGGGGGCTGTGGCTTCACTTTCACCTTTCACTTACTGAAACGCACTCTCTCTCTCTCTCTCTCTCTCTCTATGTCTCACACACACACACACACACACACACAACACACACACGCATGTGTATGTTGCATGTCAGTCCGTAAAGTGGGTCGATCAACGCTGGCTGCCCCTTCACCTGTGCTGAGGAGCCAGGCTTGAGCTCCGAGGGCCTGAAACAAACACTGTAAAGTAAGTAAAAAAAAAAGCTGTAAAGTGCTTGCACAGCTGCTGCCGTTGAATAAATGGTCAAACAGCGAGAGGGGACGAAAAGAATATCCAGCAGCTAGTATTCTGTCGTCACGCACTTGGTATAAGGGTGCAGGTTCGTGAGTTCACATGAAAATGGTCCATTTGAGGCACTGCAGTGTAAAGACTATATCAGCTCAAAGAAGAATATGAAACACATGTGGGAAGTCCCTTTAGTTGATTGTTTGGGTTAATATTTACCTCACACACAGTAGAATGACTCCTGTAGAGTGAGATAATAAAATCTGGTCACTGATGGTTTTTTGTTTTAAGGCCCTTCAATCTTTCGTGGTCTGTGTTTTTTATGCAGTATGACAAAGAGCAGCATATAATAACAGAGCAATGTAGCAAAAAGTAATAAAAGAAAATGTAGATTCTGCTGTGAGCAGATGCCGTTTAAAATAAAATATAGGAAAGTTACTGTATCTCATCTGGAATGAGAAACCCTCTTAACAAATAAACTGGCTTTTGATAATCAAACAAAAATGTACAAATAACAATAACTGAAAACAGACAGAAGTTCCTGAAAAAAAAACATCAGCCCATCTATCCATTTTCTCCCTGCTTCCCAAGGTCATGACAAGCCCTGGGCAGTGGAATGTAGTACATTTACTCAAGTTCTGTCCTAAAGCACAATTTTGACGTAGTTTAACTTGAGCATTTCCATTTGGTGTTACTTAAGGCTAGTGTGAGTAATCTTGAGAAACCAGCAAGAGTATGCTAGACTTTTTTAATCATCCAACTGCAAGACCCAGCCCAGTGTTGCCAAATCTTTTCCAATGAAAGTAGTTAGCAGCAATAGCTCCTACATCAGCAACACTGACAGTTTGTCCCTTCAGGCCTCTTGTCTTGTCAGAGCATTTAATATTTTTTTGCTAACAGTAAATAAACAAAATTTCAACAAATTGAATTAAAAATGTTTTTGAAGAAGATTACCAACCCTAGTTTTAATACTTCACCCCAATTTCAGAGGTAAATATTGTACTTTTTACAACCAGGGTCTGAAATTAGCTCCCGCCACCCGCCAGTGGCAGTTGCAGTTAAAATCGTCAGGCCTTCTGCCACTTTGACAGACAGGGAAAACGCTAGAGACGGTAACAGAGAACAGGTTACTGTTAACAACGGGTTCTTACTTGTCTAAATCCTTGGTATCTCTTGACTCAGTGACAATCGATTCCTTTAATGATGCTTTCCCCAAGTTCCGCTGAACAATTACGCACATGTACGCAGTTTGTTTTGGACCGAAACTACGGTGAAGATAAAAAAAAGCGCTCAACAGCCTGGTACTACTAAACCTGAGGGGAAGCACCCTCTTGTTCCCTGGTAATGCCACACTGTGAACAACAGACCGCTGTTGAAATCAACAGGAGGAGAGGTAGTAGCGTTAGCAGCCGGTGGGCAGCACAGTCCTGCTTGGCTAACGGACTAACGCTAACGGAAGCCTCATTACATTACATTATGAGGTGTTAAAGCTCTGCTCAGTAAAAATTACTATTGGGAGAAGGTGAATTACAATGTTATTGTGATGTGTTCAAATGTAATCCCGTAAAATTATGTTTTTGGCGAGAAATCTGAATAAATCCAGTTGTTTAAATATGTTTTCACAGTAATATAAAATAGATATTTATAGAGAGAATTATGACCTGTTTAACTTCCCAACACTAGCTCTAAGCAGCTTGCCAAGATTTTTTTAATCAAAGCAAATATTTAAATAATCATAATAATTTGAATTGAACATTGAATGACATCAGATCTTATTTCTGAATGGCAGACAAAACAAAATATTTGCCTGCCACAGTGGCAGGCAGTGAAAAAAGTTAATTTCAGAACCTGTTTACTACATTGCATTTATTTGACAGTTAAGATTTTACCTGAAAAACATCAGGTGATCTCATAAAATATGACATATGGTTAAAGATTAAAATGCCCAACAATGTATAAAATTGACAAAATTAGCTCAACCAGCTGTGATACTAAAAGGCTACTTACTAGGGCTGTCAAAGTTAACGCAATAATAATAACATAATAATAACACTCTAACGCAAATTGGTTTTAACGCCACTAATTTAACTTATTAACTTAAATTGTGATTTTTTAAGTTTTAAGTAACGGGCTCAGTTTTAAAGCTAGAGTGAAGATACTGGTATCATATGAAACTAGAAAACCTAATGAATCCAATGAATTCTAGTTTGTCAATGGGAGGGTAAATAACGCTCCTCCAAATGTACGCTAAATTTTGCCGAGGAAAAACTGGCATGGCCATTTTCAAAGGGGTCCCTTGACCAAATATGTGAATGAAAATGGGTTCTATGGGTACCCACGAGTCTCCCCTTTACAGACGTGCCCACTTTATGATCATCACATGCAGTTTGGGGCAAGTCATAGTCAAGTCAGCACACTGACACACGGACAGCTGGTGATGCCTGTTGGGCTGCAGTTTGCCATGTTATGACTAGAGCATATTATTTTATGCTAAATGCAGTACTTGTGAGGGTTTCTGGACAATATTTGTCATTGATTTGTGTTGTTAATTGATTTTCAATAACAAATATATACATGCATTTGCATAAAGCAGCATATGTTCCCACTCCTATGTTGATAAGAGTATTAAATACTTGACAAATCTCCCTATAAGGTACATTTTGAACAGATAAAAAATGGGATTAATTTGTGAATAATAGCAATTAACTATGGACAATCATGCAATCATATATTTTAATCGATTTACAGCCCTACTACTTACACAGTAATTCATCAGTTATAACAATATAATTATACTGATTATGATAGTACCACCCTCACAGGAGCCATGAAACTTAGTACATTCACTAAGCACTAAGTACATTTTACTGATAATACTTACATACTTTTACTTCAGTAACATTTCGATTTCAGGATTTTTACCTATAACGGAGTATATTTAGTGTATTGCTACTTTTACATCCTTCCCCCACCACTGGTCTCAAACTGCTGAACTCCCATCATGCAGCGTGACAAAAAACATTCTACAGAAATACTGTTCATACAAACACATCACCTAAAATAATAACAATCATTCATAAAACATAGGGACAATGACGTAGCAATTAATATAAAGAAAAATAAGGTTCCCTTGCTATGTAGATTTTGCGAAAATTTAAGTGAAATAAGAAAAGAAGACATGAATTCTTGGCCCATTTTATGATCTCTGGAAGACATGGAGACATCCCTCAGTATGGCAGCCATATTCAGGAAGTTATGGAACTTCCCTTTTCGGTTTCTAAGCAAGGGCATGCGGTAACTGTGCCAGGTGCTTTTACAGTTTATCTTAGTTAAACATCAGCTTCCCTCAGAACTGCCCTGGCCAAGTAACCAGTCAAATGCATGGGCCAGACCAACAGGTTGTCGTCTCACTGCGCCGACTTGTCCCACTATCTTATTTCCAAAAGAGGAAAACTGAACTGGGGTACTTTTTATGATCACGCACAACAACAACACAAAACATCAACATGCATATAAAAAAGTAGATGATTTGCAGGTTAGGTCAGGTCAGGTCAGGTGAGGTGAGGAGGCACAGCTTACAATTCATGAATCCAAAATGTATTTTTCTGGTTTTATAGGTAAGCCAATACAAATTGGAGTCCTTTTGTCAGAGTGACTCATAGCTCCGTGGTGCCTGGTTAATCATTCAGAAGTTTGGGCGTGCACTCATACTGATTTGACTGACTTCCAAAAAGCTTTGTTTATGATTATTATAATAATTATCATTATAATCCAGTCTTCATGTTATTACTGATGTCACACTGACAACACAGATGTTGCTGTTTTCCCCAAAAAAGATGTATCCACATGTGCTTGGACTTTGAATGTAACTTGTGTGATGTTGTTTTTTAGAGAATGTTTCCGGGTTAAATATTGAAAGATTAGAAATTGCTTAACAGCTTATGCAACTACTCTCTCAGGACTAAAGGATGTTTCTTTTGATAATAGTTAGGAATACCATTAAGAATGAGTCCAGTAACTAAGTGTGCAGCACTGTGTGAGTTCTGCTCTGTCACAGAATAGGAAGGTGCTTTACAACCGCATGTGACTCAAAAGCATCGCCCTGAGCTGCAGTGAAAGTATTCACCGGGCGGCTACATAGAAACTCATTTAATGAACACAACCTACGTCTCTACACAAGTGAGGGCTTGTACAGTTTCTACAGTAGGAAACAAAGTAAACCCTGACTTAATACTCCCCCCCCACACACACACACACACAGTTTGTCCTGTACTTCACATTATTTGAGGGCACAATGGTGTACACAATGTTCCTTTTTACCATGGAGGCATGCTAGCACATCTGTTTGACTAATGTCAGTCATTGTGTGGCGGGGATGTCTGCAGTGGCAAACCCACTTTTTTAATAATAAGCCTATTTAACTGTTTCTATCTAAGACTGACAGCAACAGCTCTTTGTTGCCCTGCAAAATAAATTTATGTACGATGTATGTATGATAGTTAAAACATTTTTTTTTTAAATATACATAATACAGAGAATTGTATTAAAAATAACAGGAAAACTCATCTCTGATGCAAAATTCACTGGAAATAATCTGCTCAAAATGTCCTGCAGTTATTGAGTTCACTATTTTTGGTTAATTGTACAAACTGATTCATGATAAGGATAAGATAATAAATATAAAAAGATACATGTAAAATAGAGATGATAAGATATCAAAATAACTTGCAGGAGCCCCCAAAATTTACAGGAACAAACTCTCAGAGGAGGACCAGTCCCAGCTGGAAAGGGCTGTTTCATTCTTATACACTACTGCCACCTAGTGGTAAACTCAACTACCTAGACATCATGCAAACAAAGGCCTTGTAAGAAGCTCCTGATGCACTAGATGGGGCTAGAGGGCTGGACACAAAACTGTTTGCTCCAGCTTCAAAACACCATGCATCACTTAAACACTGAAGCTTGATGAGGAGATGATGCAAGAAAGGCTGGAAGTTTAATTGTAGCAGCCAGTGGAGATATCATTTCATGATGGTACAGTAGACCTCACACGATCAGTCAAACAAATAGCGAATTAAGACCTTTAAACTGAGTTTTGAGTGCTGTTTTTTTTTTATTTTTCGATCGCAGTATTTATCATTAGGTCCTATAAGATTTCCATCCTCCTGTCTCTATATGTTATGGACGATGCTCTACTTGGTAAAGTGTAAAATGCCACAGACAGCTTTATTTATATAGCCCAGTACATTTCATATACAGGGTAAAAAAAAACAATGTGCTTTACATGAAGATCAACAAGAAAGAAAGAAAGAAAGAAAGAAAGAAAGAAAACCATTCTATTAACAAAAATCAATTAACAAAAATTCATGATCTTAAAATGTTGTTATTTATTGACATGAACAATGGAGCTTTAGAATCTGCAGTATCCGTTTGCTGTAACAGTATTGTTTACACTAAAACGTTTTGATGCACTGTGGGCTAAATTTTTCATAATTCAAAAATCTGGCTGGGTCGTTTGAGGAGGTACTATTAACAACAATATTAATAACAATAATAATAATAAGGCTGATCCAGCACTAGGGGCATAAAACAGTTAATGCTACTTTGCTGGAATTTGAACCCTGTGGGTTCAACAAGCATAGAAGCAGATGACCTGTGTGGCTTCTGTAAGCAGGTCTAACCAATATGATGGAGCGAGGTCATTCAGAGCTTTCAGTAGAACTTTAAAGTCTATTCTAGTGTGTTTCAGTAGCCAATGAAGTGATTTGACGATTGATATGAGGATTCTGAGGCAGACCAGAAAGAAAGACCATCGGTGTTATATAAGCATGTAAAAGTCTTTACAGTTCTGGTTAAGTCAATCTTTTTAAAGTGGTAAAAAAGCTGATTTTGAAAGTCTGTTGACACTGACCTATCTGACCTCCTCCACCCTTACACACAGCCCCGGAACCTTAGATCCTCAGGCACGGGTCAGCTCTCCGTCCCTCACACAAGAATGAGAACTTTTGGGGACAGAGCCTTCAGTGTGACAGCCCCCACACTTTGGAACTCTCTCCCTATAGAGCTCCGCAACGAGATGGACACCTTCAAAAGACTCCTCAAAACCCACCTCTTCACCAAGGCCTATGGCCTCTAGCTACTGTTACATTTGTTGTATTTATTTATGTCTTTGTTAAGCGTCCTTGGGTTTCATGAAAGGCGCTATATAAATCCAAGATATTATTATTATTATTATTATTACTGAAAACTATCACTTGTGTTCATCATGGGGTACATAGAGCGGGTTGTCCACTAATCGGAAGATCGCGGTTCGGTCCCCGGCTCTTCCAGTCTGCATGTTGAAGTGTCTTTGGCCCTTAAAGGTCCAGTTTGTAGGATCTGGCGCTATCTAGCGGTGAGGTGAGGAGATTGCAACCAACTGTGTTGGAGAGCTACGGTGGCCGACACGAACATGTGAATGGACCTCTCTAGAACCAGTTGTTCTAAGAGTAGCGTAGGTCATTTGGAGCAGAGCCGGTGCGTAGTGTGTGTGTGAAGTGATTGGTAAAGCGAGAGAGAGAAAGAGCAGCGGCGACGGGAGCGACTCATTTTATAGACTCAAGCAGGAAAGTCAACAGAGTTTGGTTTGTCCGTTCTGGGCTACTGTAGAAACATGGCAGACTCCATGGAGAGAGGACCCACTCCCTATAATATGAACAGCTCATTCTAAGGTAACGAAAACATAACGATTCTTATTATCAGGTGATTAGACACTAAAGAAAACATACTTATTAATATTATATTCCATTTCTGCCAATAGATCCCCCAATTGTTACACACAAAAAATGTCCCCATTGTGAAACCCATTAAAACCTAAATGTTTGATCCATTACAGCATAAAATCAAAATTGTAGTTTTTACTATTTTCCACCAGATTGACCCATTTTCCCATGTTTCTCTATTTTCCTGGTTTCCATATAGGGGCATTGCTGCTGTAGGCTATTGTAGAGCACTGCAGTGTTTGATGCAATGCATTAAAATCAGTGATTTTCCTAATCATTGACACATACCAGACTGTGAAAAAAAATCCCTCCTGGCATTTAGTATACAAAAAATAGCTTCTAAAAAGCACTATTCATTTTGCTTTCTCCTACGACTCAAAGTAGGACATTATCTCACTCTCTGTCAAAATTGGTCAATTATGAAAAGAAAAGAAAAGTCATCATAAAGCAATGTAAGTATTGCGATTTTGTATCCGTCATAAGACAACTATACATTTTAATTTGTTATGAAAGAATCATCTTTTTTTGCATCCGAATGTAATCAATATCCCATAATGAGCCGATGTTTAATAGGTCTTTTTCACAGCAGATATTTTGACTTGTCATAGTAGGAAAAACACAGGTGTTACTAATGTAATAACATTAATGATGGCTCTGTGCTACTCCCAGTAAGTCATGATGGCGTGACAGTGAGCGAGCATGCACAATACCAGGAACCTGAAATAGAAGCAGCTAAATGGAATTCAGTCATCATTCATTTTGTTATACATACCTGTGATTTTCCCACAGTGACATGTTATTGTCACTTGTTGTTGCAACGCCGCTTCTGTTCACATCTCCCTCTCTGAAGGACTTCACTGTCATCGCTAATCATGCTGTCAAATGTAAAGGCCTTTATTACGGCAGGGGAAGTCATATATAATATAAGTCATTTTCTTTGTCAGACAGAATGCTGAGTATGTTAGTGATGATAAGTGTTCTGCTTTGGTCAACGTGACTCATCCAACAAAAGAATTATCTCAGTCTGACTGTAAGCAATTATTCTACATAATTTGAGTCTTGCATTGAATACAGCCGCTGGGAACCGGGCTGCTCTGTGGGGTCAGTAAAAAACTATAGAGGATCAAATCTAACAAAAAGTATAAATTATAGTTTATGTATGACACTGGCTCCTAACCTGGGGGTCCTGACCCTCACTAGATGTCGCCAAAGCTTCACAGGGGGTCACGAGGCCTTCTTGATTTTAAGGGGTGTAAGACAACTTTTTTTTAAATATATGCAGTTAGCCGTCGCAGGACTGTAATAAGCCCGTCTAATCATTTCATTCGGTTTCTCAGGATTACCAACCTGCCTTTAAGTGTGTATGATTGTTAAAAATTTCAAAAATATACTATAAAATATGTATAATTGTATTAAAAATAACAGGAAAACTCATCCCTAATGAAATATTCACAGGAAATACTCAATTCATCCAAATCACTCATTTTACACAAATATCCTGCAGTTCTTGAGTTCACTATTTGGTTTAATTGTACAGTCAGTCAGTTGTTCTGTACTGTTATTGTTATGCATCAAATACGAAATATTCATAAAATATGTCACTTAGTCAGGGGTCACCAGTTTATTCAATGATAGAATAGGGGACCAGTGTGTAACATTTAGGGGGATCTATTAGCAGAAATGTCATATTAAATTAAAAAGTATGTTTTCTTTAGTATATAACCACCTGAAAATAAGAATCATTGTGTTGTCGTTACCATATGATGAGCCGTTTATATCTCCTCTTCACAGAGTCGCCATGTTTCTACAGAAGCCCAGAACGGACAAACCAAAACACTGGCTCTAGAGAGAGCCATTCACATTTGACGTTTTCACGTCGGCCACCTTAGTTCTCCTAAACGCTTGGTCTACGGAAGAAGCTTCAGCTGGTTGCAATCTGCAACCTCACCGCAAGACATTAATCAAATGTTGAACTGTTGTTATCTGACTACAGAACCAACCAACACAGCTCCTGGCACTTTGCAACACATCCATCTATCTATCCGCCCAGTGATTTTGGCAATGGGTTAACCGGTCTGGTGAAGATCCCACCTCATCAGAAGATTGCCAAGATCAGCCAGACGGAGATGACAGGTAGACCAGCAGTGCCTGGGGTTCTGTGGATCTCTTCCTATGGCTGGACAGGACACTGAGGAAAGAATAAGCAATCCAATTCTGCTGTCAACCCTCTACCCTCTGCCTCCACTGAGGATGCTCTCCAGGAGGGACAAGCAAGGCTCGATTCCCATTAGTCCCCCCCTTCCTACAAAGTCAGGGTGCATGCAGCTTGGATTTATACATCCTGAACTGTCATTTACTTTCATTCAGAAAATCTGTCTTTTCAAGTGCTGAAGACTGTTGGAGTGTGTCCTTCACAGCAATTTGTTAACACCCATAGGTGTTTGGAGAACCCACTAAGAGAGACAGCAGATTGACCTCTGATATGTGACTGGTTGATTTTAGTTTCTGTGAAGGAAAGGAGTGTAGCTTACCTGAGAGACACATGCCTGACAGCCTGAGGTGACATCCTCAGCATGAGGAGGGGGTATGGGCCTCCTTAACGCAGTACATCAACAGTTTGGAACTCATAGCATTTTCTCAGCCATTTTGCATTGTATGGAAGTTTTTATTGGACTTCATTAGTTGTAAACCACGGAAGACATTCCACAAATGTGTACCATGATTTCCAAATATTTCA
Organism: Sebastes fasciatus; assembly: GCF_043250625.1. Classification (NCBI taxonomy): domain Eukaryota; kingdom Metazoa; phylum Chordata; class Actinopteri; order Perciformes; family Sebastidae; genus Sebastes; species Sebastes fasciatus. The sequence continues at coordinate 28,857,875 of NC_133801.1, forward strand.
CTATCCACAAACATGTATTTTTGTATTTGTGTTATGTAAAGTCACATCCACAAAAATAAAGGGCGATTTGCAAATACCCATAACTTACTCTGTAAATACGTATTTTAAGGTTTACATGTAAAGTGATATATACGCATTTTTGCATCTATTTCTACGTGTGGAATGATATTTGCACATTTGCAGATCGCTTCCTGTGGATTTATGGGCCACATGACATTTGTAACTTTCCTGTTTGTTTACGGAATTTTGTACGATTCGTACCGCAGCAGCGTTGCACCTGTGCAAGAAGCACCGGCACTATAGGTGGAATATATGGTGGGGCTACAACTACTTTGAACAGATGATAATCCATAAAATTACTCAGTTTTACATAATGCACTATTTCACATTAACCACACAGTTTAACACAGGTGATGATAATCCGACTGAACACATACCTGTACTCAATTTGCTGCAACAAACCTGTTGCTCAATTCATCCAATGTTGTCCTGTTGCTTTCATGTTTGGTAATCCTCTCAGAAAGATGCGCCAGACAATTTATTTGTTTATTTAATTTATTATTACTCTTATTTTTGTATTATTGTTTTTTTTTTGTTTTGTATGTTTTTCGTTTTTTTTTTTTAACTCTATTCTTTCTTATCATTATTATTATTATTATTTATTTTCTTAATTTTAATGAGTTTGTCTATAAACTCAACTACTTAAGTGTAATTACGAACTGTAAATTGCATATATGAAAACAACCTCAAAGAAAAAGAAAAAAATAAAGTATAATAAAAAAAAAAAAAGATGCGCCAGCCAACCCACAAAATAAAAAATTGCCGACTTCTGGGTGGGCGGAGCTAATGAAATCCAATGATAAATATGTCTGAAATAATGAGCGGGATGTGCCTACGAAGTTTCAGGAATATAGGATCAACTTTGTCCAAACTATGGCCTTCCACGCATTAGGGGGCGCTAATTCTGTTCGGATTTTCGTGCATCCTAAGCACCTCAAAAATGCGATCTCCCAGCGGAAAAATATATTTTCAGAAAAACAATAGGTTTCCTTTGCACTTCATGCTCGGGCCCTAAATATTAAAAAAAAAAAAGTATTGCTATAACATCCAACTACTTAGTGCTCCTCTCTGTGTGCTATGGGCGTCAACCGTTCCTTTAACCCCAGGGCGAGAAGTGGGCGTGGTCGTCCTCATCTCTGGTACAACCAGGTGTCATGTTGCCAGATCTGATGCACACACAGGTGGAAACCTGGACAAACAGGTGTGTGACTCAGTAGAGCACTGAGCTGTAGCTTGGCTCGGGCCTGGTGAAGGTGAGCCGTTTCAAAGCCTTTTCAACTTTTAACATTATAAAGGCTTAACTCCCGTTTTGTTTTTCTCACTTTAACATTTTCTTTTTCAGCAGTTGTTGTTGTACACAAGATGGGAGGACGGTGCAAGCGAGAGGAGCCCAGAGAAAGCTGTGATGAAACAGCAGCAGACGTCGGCGGGCTCTCTCCTGGAGGGGAAACCAGGACGGGCTTGGCCGAGCAGCACACACCTGTTCCAGGGTTGACTGGCCAGGATGAGGGCAGCGGTCCAAAAGGTAGGACGACTTGTTCTGGCTGCAACTTTACCAGTATACCGTGGCATTGTTAGCGGGTTTATGGCCTGGTTTCTAGTACAAATGCAGTCAGATTATTACAATACTCTCATTTAATGCGTGTAAGTTACACTAAGTTGTTCATATAGTTCAACAGCACCACAAACAACAGCCTCAAATGGCCAAAACGTTCAATCAACACTTCTTAAACAGTTAAACAACATCTGAACATTACAGGCTCCATGAAGGTGGAGGAGTTACTGCAGGACTGTTGTATAGATTTACCTGATAAACTACCCACTGTGTGTGTGTGTGTGTGTGTTTTGTATGTAAAATTATTAAGTAAATGTTAATACATTTTCAGTATCTTTTTATGTTGTGGATAAAGTTGCATAAAATGGAAATAAGTACAAGCAGCTCAATTTGACTTAAAGTTGGCAACTTTAAGCAAATATGATTTAAAATAAAATAAAAAAAGCCACTATCCTGACAGTAGTGCATGAGACAGATAAAGTGAGTGTCCTCATATATAATTGCATCTGAAAAGATTCCAAAACACACCAGGGCCGAGCAGCCTCTACAGCAGCTGTCAATCACTGCTTGTAAAACAATCAAAGACTGCTGTCAGGATATAGTGACAGTTTACACCCATTCACCCTAGCCATTTTAGTGCCCTAAGCGAATCTAATTAGGATTTGGAACGCAATGAGTCTGGCTCACGAAACTTGGACGAAGCTGTCAAACTAGTTCTTAAAATGAAACGAGATTCAGCAGCGGCAATCACTTATTTCTCTTAAAATCTTTTCAGAGGTAGATTTTGGTGGATTGTTTTAGATGGAATAACAGAAAGTTTACGAGCAGGCTGTCATGTTGTTTACTGTTTGAAACGACGAGCAGAAAACCAGGGACTAATCGGGTGCGTTCAAGGCCACCGCTTGAACGGCCCGTTGAGTGGAGCAATGCGTCCCCTAGTGTCCTCCTCGCTGGATATGTACTGCTGGATTTAACATTATAGACATGACCACTGACTATTTGCGTAACAATGTAGCCACAAATTCACAGACTGACCGTACACGGTCCAGACATATACTCGGTGTTACGTCCACAAAGTGGAACAATAACTTAACAACCAAATTAAACAGAGTCAAAGTGAAGTTAAAAAATTAACAGTTTATTAAAGTACAACTGAAGGTTCACAAATGTGGTGGAGGTAGGGACAATATAGTTGTGCCAAATAATCAAAATTAACAAACCAAAACTAGGCCTAACTAAATCTGTCTTCTTTAAACACAACAAACAAAAGGCTGACTAACTTATCTACTAACAGCAGTTTACAAAACATACAGGGGTTGGCAACAACCACTAAACCTAGTGTTTCTAGACATGAAAAGAACCTACGTGCAAAAGTGTACCCCAGACTTACCTATGCCCTCTACCTCCTTACCACAAACCTTATCTTTAATTTCCCACTGGAAACAAGTGTCTTCACAATTCAAATACTTCATTACAAATGAGTCAGAGAGAGAGAGAGACATCCCAGAGTGTGCCTCTTTTATGTGCAGCCCACGACAGCGATTGGCTGGATAGAATGAGTGTGAGCCACTCTGCAGCTGGCAAACTCTGCACAGGTGGACTCCAATCACCTCCATTAACTCTGGATCCTGGAAGCACCTGCAAGACAAGGAGGAGGGGCAGAACAACACAGGAGAAAAGCTCTGCAGGCCTGTCTGGCCCTGCAGGCACGTAACACTCGGTTTGGACTGAGTCTTGTTATAATATAAACATTTTGCAATATTGCGATAATACATTTTGCGATTTATTACCTATTTTTTGACTGCAAATTATGCAGTTTGTCTGTTTTATCTAATAAGATATAGTTTTCACTCTGTTCATCTCAGTTTTCATTCACCTATCTTGAGGCCAGAGGTCAAGGGACCCATGACCATACCAGTTTTTCCTCGCCAAAATGTTGCATAATTTTGGAGCATTATTTAGCGTTTTTCCCAACAAGATAACATGACATGGCAGGTACCAATGGATTCATTATGTTTTCCAGTTTCATATGATACAAGTATCTTCACTCTAGCTTTAAAACTGAGCCCGTTAAAACTTTAAAAATCACAAGTTGCGTTAATAAGTTAAATTAGCGGCGTTAAAACCAATTTGCGAATGTTGTTATCACGTTAACTTTGACAGCCCTAGTAAGTAGCCTTTTAGTATCACAGCTGGTTGAGCTAATTTTGTAAATTTTATACATTGTTGGGTATTTTAATCTTTAACCATATGTCATATTTTATGAGATCATCTGATGCTTTTCAGGTAAAATCTTAACCGTCAAATAAATGTAATGTTGTAAACAGGTTCTGAAATTAACTTTTTTCATTGCCTGCCACTGTGGCAGGCAAATATTGTTTTTTGTCTGCCATTCAGAAATTTGATCTGTCACTTTTGAAATCTAAAGAAAGCAATAACATTTTAGATCTGATGTCATTTAATGTTCAATATGTTTTACACAAAAAACATTATGTGCGTGGTAGATTACAGAGTTCGAATTGCACCGCAGCTTCTGGCGGAGCCCTATTTTTCGTTCATCATCCATTGTTTCTTCACCAGGTGCAAGATGTTCCATTTATGGTGGTGACAAGGTCTACCTCGGGGTCCGTGTCAAAATGCCAGTAAAGGATCTACTGAGAAAAATCCGCATAGCCCAAGGCTGCAAACCTCAAGATTTTAAGGTAGTATTTTGTTTGTTTGTTTGTTTTTTTGCCAAAGTGGACGTAGCTCTGTGACAAAACATAATAGTTGATGTTGGCAAAGATATTCATCAAGATGGGAATTTTCAGTCAAAATGTAGACACAATCACTAAGACTAAAATAACATAATGGTTTTCACTTTACACATCCCTGATGGATGGTTTACTTTCTGTTTTACATTTCTACCGTTGGTTTCCTTGTTGCTTGTCTAAAGAAAGAAAGAAAGTATAAAGAGAAACATTTTACGGCCGACCCGAATGCTTCGAAGCTTTGACCGTTGCCATGGTAATAGACCTCCAAATCAGTATTCAAATGCATTGGTTTTTTTTATTTATTTATATATACTGTATAGGTATGTAGGTAGATGGGAATAGGTAGGTAGGTGTAATAATAATATATAATCCCCAAATAGTCCATGAAATAAGGAAGTATTAGTTAGTCTGGATACCTTCGAATATTTCTCACCAAAGCTTCGAAGGCCAAAAAATGGTATTTGGGACATCCCTAAAAATGTATATTGGCTCCTAAATAGCTCATATATGTGAAGCAGTGCGTATAACTTTAGCAAAGCTTAATGGACTTCATAGGCAAACAGGTCCTTCGCCCTTTCTGTCTGTCAATTCTAAACAACATATACTCACATATGACGACTCTTTTCCTGATGGTAGCTTTATGGCAACAATCTAAATTTAAACATTTTGAAAATGAATTACAAATCAGCCATAAGGGCTTTTAAAGTTTCATCAAAAAGTTGCCCTGAGCGACCTTTTATACACTCTAATCCAGTAAAAATGATGAAGTCAACCCCTGTTTGTATTTGATACACAGAGAACATGTGACTTGTATTTTGTCTTCATTTTATTGTATTTATTTTTTTTGACAAAAATGTTACTTTACATGAATGAAAATCCACAGCAAACTGTGGGAATAATTTTGCTGATGGTGGCACTACAGCAACCATGTAATTTCTAAAACTGGACAGATTCAACTGTCTCACAATGAATTCTGAACAAATATTAAAAATTTGAAATCACATTTACTCCTTACTTTGTTTGGCTTTCTAAGCATGATAAACAGCAGAATATCAAATGTCAGCCTCTCTATCCTAATCCGGAAACCTTAGATTTTGGAGTCCTTCCCCATATTTGGTTACAGTCTTTTTACGCACGACAAACTACACTACAGTCTGCTTGCAGGAGGTCTTTTCAGTGCATGCATTTGCTGTAACCAGAGTTTGAAATGCATTGTTTTTACCTGCCTATAATATGCTGAGCTGTAGGTGTAAAAACTCCTCTGACTCCAGACCACAAGCAGTTTCCTTTTGTCTGTTAGGCATAAAATCTATACTATTATCCTGCAAGCAGAGAACTTTTATGTTTGTGTGTGAAAAATATGAAGCATATGAAAGATAACTCAAGCTGATGCAACTGTTGTTGATTTTTCTTTTGTGTGAACACAGGATATACGTGGCAAGACAGTCAATGGTCAGTAAAACCCGGTTCCTCCTTTAATAGTTAATGAGCTATCTCCTCCCACAACAGCTCGACTGGGTTCAGTCAGACGTCTGAGAGGACTGCTCTATGTGTTTCAATGGTCTTTCATGCTTTTAGCTTGAGAAAGTCCTCTTTACAAATATATGTCGTTTAGTATCAAGGATTTGTTTTGTACATGGAGAACAAAATGCTGTACAATGGTTCAACCAGACTGACAAGTGAAAGGGCAGAAAGACAAAGATCCCTCTGAGCAACAGCTGGATAAGAATAGATGAAATCACCAGTCATTGGTAAAAGAAACTGGAAGATTCACATCCAAATATGTGCAGTTTTTAACAGTAACAGGTTTCTCAAGTGCACAATAATGCAGCCGATAACAAGCTGGAATTAACAGCTGCAACATGTTGCTTTAGCAGAGCTTTTCTTCAAACTTCACAATAGAAGTAGAAGGTTAGTCTAGCGTCAGCAATATTGGATTATCAGCCGAACATACTATCAACTGACAAATCACAGTTTAAACCTCTTCAATCTATCCACTGAGTAGACTGCAGAGGGACTCATTCAATATTCAGAACCCAGTTGGATCGGTGTGGTTCAATAATGATCGAGGGTCACTGACGCTTTTCTGTAGAGACGGAACCTGCTAAAATGAAAAATAAATAAATAAATGACTTGATCAATAAATTAATATGCCATTAAATAAATAAAATGATAATAAATTAAAATAAATATCAATTGATAAAATGTGATATAAATTGATATTTCTGTTTTAATTTGCTCTTTATTTATTTATCTTTGTATTAATTCCCTTATTAATTTACTCTTCTGTTTAATTTTCCATTTTATTTAATTATGTATTATTTTTATTAATTTTTAAATTTATATTTGCATTAATTCTTTATTTATTTTTCCATTTATTTATTTTTCCATTTATTGTTTAGTTATTTATTTATTTTAAAATACTATACTTTAAAATAAATAAATACAAAATTAATGCAAAAATAGATTAATAAATTAAAAGAAAGAAATGAAAAATTACAGAAAATAAATACATAAATAAATAAAAGGAAAAGTTTAACAGAAGAGTAAATAAATAAGGACATTAATACAAAGATAAATAAAAAAAAGCAAATTAAAACAGATATATCAATTTATGTCACATTTTATCAATTAATTAATGGCTACATTTATTTTTAATATTTTTGCTACATTTCATGACATTTATTTATTTATTGATACATTTATTTATTTATGCATTTATTTTTTATTTTGACCAGTTCCGTCCTCCATATTTCTAAACTGGAAAACAGATTCAAAATCCAAGTTCCAACAGTATTCTCCCCTGTCATGCAACACTGTCGGGACATTGACTAAATGGAAGTTCAAATCATTTTATTATTATTCTTTTGGGACCAAAACTATTTCAAGTGTTAATAATACATTTGCTTTCTGAATTATTCTGTTTTTATCTCTCTTAAAATAGTTATTATTGAAGGAAAGAAGAAACACATCAATATAACAGCTGATTCCAAACTTATGAACGGCAGTATATATACTACATGGATTCAGAGGTTGTGTGGCTCATGAACCAACAGGAAGGAACAAAAACCTGCTAAACACCAGCCTGCAGTGTGCCAATTAAACATACTGTATAGAGCTCTCAGCCTTAAACTTGACACTTTCTTCCACAGGAGACAAGCAACGAGTCAAAACTCGCACAGGACGGAGAACTACCAAGGTGAGTGTTGAAAAGCCAAGACCCTAGGTCTGTGTCAAAGGCACATTTATGGAAAGCTGTAAATCACGCGTCAGTTTTAAAGGAGCTGTTTAAATCATTTCTGCATACCTCGACTGTCTTTGGCTTGCAGAGAAAACTCTACACAAAAAGCCTGGAGGAGCTGGCAATCATCGTTGAGGTGCTGGAGGAAGACCTCAGAACCGGCAACACCTGCCGCTCCCCTCCCCAGTCTTTGTCATCCTCCAACCCTTCAGTGTCTCCTGAGTGGTCCCCAGCTGGTAAGTCATGTGGACCGAATCCACATTCATGTAGTTACGCTTTAAAACCAGGGCTGTCAAAGTTAATGCGATAATAACCCGTTAACACAAATTTGTTTTAAGTCGGCTAATTTCTTTAACGCATTAACGCAACTTGCGATTTTTAGGTTGTAGCGGGCTCAGTTTTAAAGCTATAGTGAAGATACTGGCATCATATGAAACTAGAAAAACCTAAGGAATCCATTGGCACCAACCATGTCATACTAGCTTGTCAAGAAGGAGGTTAAATAACGCTCCAAACTTATGCAAAATTTTGTCGAGGAAAAACTAGTATGGTCATTTTCAAAGGGGTCCCTTGACCTCTGACCTCTAGATAGATATGTGAATGAAAATGGGTTCTATGGGTACCCATGAGTCTCCCCTTTACAGACATGCCCACTTTATGATAATCACATGTAGTTTGGGGCAAGTCATAGTCAAGTCAGCACACTGACACACTGACAGCTGTTGTTGCCTGTTGGGCTTGATTTTGCCATGTTATGATTTGAGCATATTTTTTTGCTAAATGCAGTACCTGTGAGGGTTTCTGGACAATATTTGTTATTGTTTTGTGTTGTTCATTGATTTTCAGTAATAAATACATTCATCAATTTGCATAAAGCAGCATATTTGTCTACTTCCATGTTGATAAGAGTATTAAATACTCGACAGATCCCCCTTTAAGGTACATTTTGAACAGATAAAAAAAATGTGCGATTAACTATGAACAGTCATGCGTGATTAAATAATTGAATCGATTGACAGCCCTATTGAAAATATAACCTTGATAAATGTGTTAACAGCAACTGCTACCACCCCTCACATGCCAAATGTTCTCATTAAAGTTTCAGAGTACAACAGTGACGAGTCTGATGAAATGATCCCCAGCCCCCAGTCCTACATGACCTACTCACCAGGCACAGCAGAGTACCAGCAGGCCATGTCCCCTCCTGGCTTCATGCACACCTGCCTCCAGCCTCCCAGCGTCGAAAACATCGGGAGAGTTGGTGGAAGAGGGGGGGAGTGGGGCGACCACCAGGAACACGACTGGAACCTGAACAACTCTGCTTTCTTCTGGGCACAGCTTCAGAGAGAGGAGAGCCAGCTCAGGGACTTGTCTGACGCTGTACTGCTGGCCTCCGACGGACACGGCAAGACGTAAGTTTGTTGCCTTTTATATGTGTGTGGGAATGATGCAGCACATCCACTTACTGAAGGGGAACTTTACACAGCATGGCCTGTTTACAGGTCTTGGCAATGACAATTTTATTTATATAGCACATTTCATTACACGTAAACTCAAAGTGCTATACATTTGAAGACAAAATATAAAAAATATAGACATAAACATTATCACATAATAGCATAAATAACATAAATATAAGAATACAGTAGTATTTCGTAGAGTAGGTTTAACCCCCAGATATCTAGAGTCACCATGCTGCCAACAAGTTTCTCTTCGGCTTTTCTTTTAGTTGTGGTTTCGTCTGTTTTTGCCGTAACATGTGACTCATTATATGATAAGTTTAATTTGTGCTGCTCCGTGCTTTCTCTTTAAATGTCCGTGTTCTTCCCAGTGAATAGATGATCTGTGTTTGATGTCTCAGATCTGTGGTTTAAAGACATGAACAGTTCTAATACCAGGCCTGAACTGATCACAATAGCTCTTTAATAATATTAATGAGAGACTATTTAGCTGCTTCAGTTTCATGCTTCTGGTATGGTGCATGCTGACTCACTGTCACATTGTCATGACTTACTGGTACACTTATATAGCTCATAATGTTACCTACATTGTGGTTCTGTTTGTTGAGCTCAAACAGGCCCGCAGGCTTCTTGCAGTTAAGTTAAGTCTTACTCTCTCAGCTTACTTTATGAAACGCCTCTACTAACTACATGGTGCATAACCCAGGTTCAGACCTGTTATCCTTTTAGTGCTGCCTTTTTGTGCCAGTGAATACCTTTAGTGTGAAGTCTTTTTTTTTTTTTTGTCTAAATGTCTGATTGTTCTTGTCCTTGCAGAGCTCTCCATAAAGTGGCGTGTGTCGGGAAGAGGGCTCTGGGCTACGCAATCGCGAAAAGGATGGCCGCGCTCAACAGCTTGGACCTCAAAGATTCTGATGGAATGGTAGAGTACTAATACATTTGAGATTCACATTTCTTGCTTTTGTACGTAAATCTATTATTTCATTATTATGTTTCTGTGATTATTGCCACTAAATTCCATATATATATATATATATATACATATATATATATATAAAACCACAGATATCCATCCATCCATTATCTGTAACCGCTATCCTATTCAGGGTCGATCCCAGCTGACATTGGGTGAAGGCCAGACTGTCACAGGGCTGACACATAGAAACAGACGACCATTCGCGCTCACATTCACACCTACGGGACATTTAGAGTCAACAATTAACCTAACCTGCATGTCTTTGGACTGTTGGTGGAAGCCGGAGAAACCCGGTATAAAAACCCACGCTGGGAGAACATGCAAACTCCACACAGAAGGGCCCCAAGCCTGGATTGAACCCATGACCCTCTTGCTATGAAGCGACCGTGCTAACCACTGCACCACCGTGCAGCCCCTAACCACAGATATAAGAAAACAAATGAATTGTAGCAAGAGGAATTTTTTTACAACATTTTTCAAGCAAGTTTGCATGTTGTGTCGCTAGTTTAACGTTGTTGTGGTTTAATGTTAATGGCCCCTTTGTTCACAGACCGCCCTCCTCTATGCAGCAAAGCACAACCACCACCTGATGGTAGCAGATCTGATCCTTCTGGGGGCCAACGTCAATGACACCAACAAATCAGGAAAGACCTGCCTCCACCTCAGTGCTGAGAAAGGCTACATCAGAGTCCTGGAGGTTAGAGCCTTGGTTTGTTTTTATATCAAATGTTTTAAGAGTGGAGTCTCTGTCCTTTGTCAGTGAACACGTGGTATTTCAGACACCACTGATGGGATTTGGGCAAAACATGAGCAAAAGATGTGCCTCATCGTTGGGTTCCAGGACTTAAAAAATCACACTGACTGGTTACAAATTACATGAACAACTTTAGAAAATTACTCTTACTCAACAGTAACCTGTCAATTGGCCAAGAGAATGACTGCTCTCCTTTTTTTTACCTCATAACATTCATTAAGTTTCTGCGGCTCACAGTTCACACGCACATATCCGATCATATGTACTTTAACGCGTAACATGACCCTGTTTGTCACACACTGCTCGCTACAGATATGGTTTCCTTTGATCCAGACTAACAAGTTATTCAGGTACATGTATATGGGATATCATGTCACAGAGGTTTCATCTGTGTTGGAGTTAGTAAATAGTCTTTAAACAGCTCAGATGAAAAGCTGCGACAAAAACCAACGCAGCCGGTTTTGTAAGACACAATAACTGTGTACAGCGTGCTATTTATTTTTTTTTTTATAGGTGACAATAGTGTTTCCCATAATCAAATGCACACTGCAGATGTTGTTTGACCAGACAGATGTGTTCTCCACAGAGATTCAGTAGTATAGGCTTTAAGCAGGCAATTACAATCAGTCACTTCCTGTTTTGCCGGTCAACGGTCCGGAGGGGTTTGTTTTGATGCGGAGAGGAGAGGTGAGAGAGTCTCGCTAACCGTAAATGAGGAATTATTTTAGTTGATAAAGTAAGTTTTGTTTGGCAAGGTTAATGCCGTCAGCAGAACTCCTGATCTCAATTGTCTTTCATTCTCATCGCAAGGTTACCTTATGGACGTTAACTTTATGATGATAATGTGGAGAAATTGATGGAATTTTGCAAAATTGCAAGCTTGACATGACATTAAAACCTCTGTTTAGCTAACAGATCAATGTTAGCAATCAGGAATAACTTTGACTCCGAGCTCAGTTGGTCTGTTGCTCGGTAGCTAACGGTAAAGTTAGCTAGTTCACTGACTTTTGTAGTTTTAGTTGACCTATAAGTAAAAAATAAATCTCTCACCTACTCTATAGTGACGCGTGGAAAGTGATGCCAGCCTCCCTGATCTCTTTGGTCCTTTTAGTAAAGCAATTAGGTGCTAAACAGCTGACAACCAGTTGCTGGCCATGGTGGCAATTGTCAACAATACCCAGGTTAAGATGGTGGACGATTAACCCATTAGTTATGACGTAAAGTCACATCTACTGTTTTATATCTATGGTTTACACGCCATCTGCCTCTCAACTTCTCGGACCATGTATGCAAGAACCTGCCGTGTTCTTTGCTATCGCCCTTATTTTCCTTTTTTAATTGAATATCTTTTGGGTTTTGGTCAATAAGAGCATTTTGAAGATGTCACTTTGGGAACTGGGGAAATTGTGAGGAGCTTTTTTTTCACTATTTTCTAAATGATTAATCATTTAATCAATAAAATTATGAATTGATAATGAAAATAAGCATTAGTTCCAGCATTATTTTAGACTATACATTGGTCGCGCATTCCTCGACCAGTAGATACACGGAACTGCACGGCAAGAAATACACTCTCATGTCTGCCTACAGCCTCGTGACGGCGTCAGGTATGTGTTCCTTGAATTCCACCCATTGCCAAAGCATTATGATAAATCAAGTGGGTGTAACTCAATTAAATCTTATGCAACCTCCACCAACCGCACAAGACATCCGTGCACTCGTTCACATCAGACCGTACACAGCTCTCTGGTTTTTGCGGTTCAAATCATCAGTAGTGTAGGAGTCGATGATGTTGTGGGGACACATCGGTTAGCACAGTTCACAATGAAAAGTCTTCGGAAAGTTTTGTTTCTCTCAGTATTCTACATCACTGAAATCTCTCAAAACTGCCATCGACCACCAATCTGTTCCCTCTGTCCTCATCTAAGAGCACCAGGACCACTACAGCTGTGGTACCTCTGAGTATGTCCGGAAACGTCGCAACATACTAGGGCCTAACCTTTTACATCTTAAAGCAGCAGTGGGTAGAAATGTAGCTGTACATGTTTTTTAGCTGTAAAATGTAAAAGTTTGTGACCCGGCAACCATGTTGAGATCAGTTGAGGAAATACCAAGCACCGCTCACCAGCCGGAGCACAGCCAATAGGAAGGCTGACCTGTGATTGGCCAAAGTCTCCCGTCACGGGCCAGATTTTTTCTCCGCAGCAGCAATGCTATCTGTGTGCTTGCCCCTACTGTGTGTCGTTGAGATCAATATTTTTAAAACAGATGAGAGGAACTGATGTTGGAATCTCGTAAACATATGTGTGAACTTCCATCTTTAACCAGTGTGTGTTTTCTTTTAGGTTCTAAAACACACGATGATGGACGGTGTGTATGTTGACGTTGAAGCCACTGATAACTCTGGTAAGTACTGTAAACTTTCAAATCCTTGAGGCTACTAAATTATAATAATGATGATAACTTGTTAATATAGTTCTTTTCTAAAACAGAGGTTTACAAGAAGTGAAAGAATTAACTAAACCAAAATTAAAAACCTCAGCAACAGACTAAAAAGTAGGGCTGTACCGAATAGTTGGAAGCTTCATTCATAACGTTGGCATTCGAAATGTAAATTTGCATGTCTTGCATGTCTATTCTTTCTGTTTAAACTCGGTATTTGTGTACAGCTGCAGATAAAGATTAGGCTACACTAATATTATTAGTATTATACTGTTTGTAGAATTAGATTCCAGTGTTGGCTGCGTATTGTTTCTGACTCGTGTAGTTGAAATGTAAATGAAATAATTTCTAAAATTCACAATATGTTTTTATCCAACAAAATATTCTGCTTCAATCCAAATTGTTGGCGTTTAGCCTTTCAAAAATAACATTTTCAGTACGGTTAAAAAACGGTTTGCTCTCCTTCTTGCCACACACAAAAGATAAAAAGATGTCGAAGAAATTGCCAGTTTGGAAGCATTCAAAGTTGATTTAATAAAAAGAGACTAATTCATTTAATCTGATGAATCACTTTATTCAAATTGAGGATTTTGCTCGAGGTATCTTTTTTTGTTTTTTGGGGGTGATGACGTCATACATTTTGACAACAGACATTCAAAGCTTCATTAAAAAAAATTGCACTGGCATTCTCCCCTCTGTCTAGAATAAGTTTTTATTGTTCAATTGATTTGTTTTTCTTTGTCAGTTACCATTTTAAAGCTAGCTTTAGGTATGGTTAGACGTTAAAGAGTTCATCCAAATGTTTGTGTGTGTTCTCAGGAATGAGCGTCCTCCAGTGTGCTTCTGTGGCTCTGAAAGCCACAGTACGTAAGCTGGAATGCAGTAAATCCCCAAATCACACCAGACTCCACACGCTCCGCCAAGGGCAGATGATGGAGACACTGGAGTGTCTGCTGCAGATGGGCAGCTACCTTCATACCATGGTAGGACACTCTTTAATAACTGCGATTTTTCAAATCAGAAATGTCAGATCATTTATTATTACACTGTAATGACTGGAAACAAAGTGCTAACAAAGAGAAATCATCTTACAACATGAGAGCTACATTAATAATGATATTGAATGAGATGTGATCATGTTATAGGGCTGCACAATGCGAAAAATGATAATCACAATCATTTTTATCAATATTGAGATCACGATTTTTTATAGATTAGGGACAAAATATTTTTATTGCAATTTCACATTTAAATATACAGAGCTCTGCTTTCATTCCATGTTGTGCTACATTACAACTGTCAATTTATTTGCATAAAATCTCACAATTAAAATGATCAAGAAATAAATGATTGTAATTTTCATTTAAATATTTGCTTTGATTAAAAAAAATCTTGGCATAAGTAGTTCTAATTATATATTATAATCTGCTTAGAGCTAGTGTTAGGAAGTTAAACAGGTACTATTTCTCTCTCTAATATCTATTTTATATTGCTGTAAAAAACATTACCTGTTGTTGTGTAATGTACCGTATTTATTGTTTTCTAACTAAAAAACTGCATTTTACAAGAATTACATTTGAACACGTCATGATAGGGTTGTAATTTACCATTGCCCAATACTCCTTATTACTGAGTAGAGCTTGAACGCTCCGTTATTGGAGCTCTTCAGCTCCGTGAGGTCAGCAGACGAGGCGGTCACAGTGATCACTCTGAGCAGCATCATGGGAATGAATTACAATATAATAAGTGTCTGATTAAGTTAGTTGTTCCAAATATTTTTAGGGTTGTTCCTCCACGGCTTATTTTGGACTTGCAGTTGTAACAAATTGTGAACTTTATGTCTGCTTCACATGTTGAGACAAACCGGCCGGCTTTGATCGGCTGCTGATTGACGGTTCATCTCTAGCTGTTAGTTTCGGAAGCGCTTGATTTATGCAGCAGAGTTTCCTATGAGCGGAGCACGCATTTCAAACTTCAAAATCACAGTCGATCATTTAATTGGGGGAAGCCAAAATCATGATCACGATTAATATTTGATAAATTGTGCAGCCCTTTTATGTCATGGTGAAAGCTGCTCACTTTTTACAGAAGCTACTAGCCAGCCACTAACTTCTTGTGCACTCAGACCAGCAGACCCGCCAAGCAGCTCTGTCGTCTGGCTGCTCGCCCCCAGCCCACTAACAGTTGTAGCCCGGAGACATTCACACTGAATAAACAGTGCCGAAGACACTATGTGCAGTTGTTACTTGTTTGTAGTTCAGCTTTTTGGCGTGAAGTGTATGAACTAATATTGAGTCAATGTCGATTCTAAAACTTTGTGAACAAAATGTACCTAGTGTCTATTAACAAAATCACAGGCCTTGTTCCTCCCACTTGCCTAGTCGAGTACGCTATTGTACAAAAGCATTATGGTATGCTTTTGAAGTTGCATCCAGAGGAATTTACATCGTGAAGACGGGTATACTCAAAGGCTCGAGCCACTTGACTCAACTTTGCTTTGAATTTTGACTGGTCTATTTTTAGATGTTCTTGCTGTCAACGCTAAGCTGGTAGCATGCCTTTAGGGACTGATATGTCTCTCCTCCAGTGGAACACATGGTTCAAGAGTGGAAAGTCTTGAGAACAATAGAATACCATGAGAGGATTAGGGATATCATACCAGAAATTTAGTAGACGATACCAATACCAGTGAATTTCCACTTTTCTCGATACCAATTCGATACCACGGTAAAAAAAACCCAAAAAAACAACAATAAATCCCATGTAATTCAACATGCACTCTTTTATTAAAAACATTTGAACATTACAAAAAACAGAGGCATGTAGCCTTTAAGTAATAAATACAAATAATTGACCCATTTTGTTCATTTTGGCGTATCAGCGGCATGTTATCAATCGATAGTCAGACGACGGACACTACATACTGACCTTGAACGCATCTGGTCCATCAGCTCAGAGTCTACAGTCAACTCTGCACATGTTGACCGTAATCTTTCTTGTAAAATGTCCGGTGTAATCGGTAACACCGGTGTTGTCACAAGTTTATTAACCGGTGGGAACATTTTCCTCACTGTCACATCCCTACCAATAACCATTACAGGCATCGTACGGTACCTTCGGTATTGTAGAAAAAGAGTTTTAATTTTGGCATTGATTTGGTACCGAAGTATCAGTTCTCGTGACATCCCTAGAGAGGGTTAAAACTAGAGACTAAAGTCAACATTTCCACACGTCCAACAAAAAATCTACCTCTGAAACGTGATGAACTCCTGTAGGCCTCAGCTACAGTTTACTTTGAGCTAAATGATAATGATTGCCTGTAGCCTACAGCAAAGTGTAGTGTTAGCACGCTAACGCCTAAATCCAAAACAAAGCTGAACTGAACTGAAGTACAGCTGAGACAGAGGACAGCTTAAACTGAAAGTTGAGACACGTTGGACAGCGTAGAGCTGAGTCTGATGTGTTAAGCCCACCGTACAGAGGATAAACCCCTTTGATTTAAGTAATAACATGGCACCTCCCTCAGGTGGGGCTGTCGCAGTGAAGGAATTTCCCCCTGTGGTGATAATGAGTGTCTCAACGGGGTTGCGGTATCTTTTTCTTTTCTTTTTTTGCAAATTACTTTATTTACCCTGATTTAAGTGCTTTATAAATAAGATTTACTGTTAGGCTATTATTAGGTAAATTGTTGCTTTTTAAATTACAAAGAAAACAGTTAATTAGTTAATTAATTAATTAATTAAATACTTGTTTATTGTTAAATGAAGAACAAAGAAGGGCAATGAGGTGCAGCGTTTTGTTCAGCTGCGCTTTGGTTGCACCTGGTTGCTATGATATGGAATATCAAAATGTCAGCACAAGGTAGAGTACTTGGGTTGTGTCCGAAATTCCATACTAACTCCATGCTATTTAGTACGCTAAAACAGTGTGTGAGATATTTTAGTATCAAATCAAATCAAATCAATTTATTTTTGTATAGCGTCAAATCACAACAGAAGTTATCTCAAGACGCTTTATATGTAGAGCAGGTCTATGACCGTACACCATAGTTTTGAGACCCAACAGGATCCACCAAGCGCACTGTGGCCAGGAAAAACTCCCCGATTACTGGGAAGAAACCTGGAGCAGAACCGGGCGCAGGGCGGGCGGCCATCTGCCGAGACCGGCTGGGGGGATGAAACCAATAGTACGCGAATTACATACTATTTCCGGTGAAATATCACAGTGTATAACGCTGGACACTACGGCGGCATAAATATGCCACAATGCAATGCGGTAGTGATGACAACGTTCATAACCACTTTGCTAAGTGTTATATATATATTTTAAATTAATTCAGACTTTTTTCTAGAGTAATATGTATTGTGTATATTTAAGCATCTAGAGACACTCGTTGTACGATTGATACAGACTTTTGATGACTAACTAATTTTTTTCCCCTCTCTTTCTCAGGGGAGCCTGAGTATGCAACCTAGGATGGGGTTGACCTCTGGCACTTCCGCCCGGCAGGGCTTTTTGGAGACCCGACAGTAATGTTCTGAGTTGGTTCCGGCTTGAGCTCACATGGAGAGAGAGATACCACAATCAGTGGAGTTTCTTTTCTCTCTAAGTTTGGGTTCAGGCCTAGTTATGTAAAGCATCTGGGGTTTTGTGTGTGGTAAAAATGCCTGACTTGCAATCAGGTATTTATTGTAACCCGCACAGAAACGCTAGGTGCCCATTGGATGGTTTCTGTGAAACTTCCATTGTTTGTTACATTGGAATAACAAGTTGTCCTCAGTTAGTGTGTCTGTGGAGATCGAGATGTAAAATCCTATGATAATTTTTTTTTTAAATATTATATGATATGCCAGTTTTAGGGTCCAGTAGTGTTTTAAAAGCCTGGCCCTAAAAAAATACAAAAAATTTCAGCAGGGAGGGAAGCTGACCTAAAACATACGGTTTTAGGAATGTTGTAACATTAAGGCAGCAGTGCCACAGTTTAGTTCACCGCTGTATACAGTATATTCCAAAATGTCTGTGACGCCAATAACAGGGCTGATAAAGACTTCTTAATAATTATTTTTTTAAGAACCGGCCAATCAATATGTGAATACGATTTTAAGACATCTTCCCTCCAGCTTGATTTAGATCCATAGAATTTACATGTCAGATCTTTGAAAGGACTTGTACTAGAGGACATTGCACATTTTATTAAGTATTGTATGGTGATGGGAGTTCTGGTTCTGTTTATGCATTACGGCATATTGTCAAGTTTTTGGACTTGTCCACACAGGTAAACTGTACTTTGTTAAATGCATTGAAATGAGGTCTGCCCATAGACTATCTTTAAAAGATGGATGACACATCTCCACTTCCTCCCACTGTACAAAAATGAAGCCAAAATATCCCAGATAGGGGGCGCTGCCATCTTGCGCTAGCGACGTCATTTGGAGCCAGAGTCTGCGTAGTAATGATCGGAGGGCTGGAGCCGCCGGTATCGAGGTCCCGCCAAACATCCGCCTGGCGCAATCGCGAGCACGAACACAGCTAGTTAGTATGAGCCACCTAGCCGCTACGTTAGCACCACGGAAGCTGTTTGGCTAGAAATACTCAACAACTAACCATAATACCTCTATAAATACATTTATGATCAAATTCATGCATCTTTGTACAATTCCAGAGCCTCTGGCTGCACAATACGTTTCACCCCCTTTTTATAGCATCAAATAACTAACTAAAACCAAACTTATTAGAAAAATGAACACATGAACATACATCAGCGTGATAAGAACTACCTAAAATGAAAGACAGCATCTTTGGGAAAAAATTATTTGACATCTACTTTGACTTTTTAGTTTGGCCCACGTCCCCTCCGCTAACATGGAGAGGGCGGGCTTTATGACCTATACTGCAGCCAGCCACCAGGGGGGGGGGGTTCCAGATGTTTTGGCTTCACTTTTGGGGAGCTGTCATGTCGTCCATCTTTATATACAGTCCATGGGTCTGCCTTTGACTCGTTGCTTAAAGGAATAATTAGTTGCTTTCTTACCGGGAGAGTATCCGTTTAATCTCTCTGTGTTTTATAGAGAAAATGTGTTTAGCCTAGCTTACTTAGCTCAATGACTAGAAGGCTAGCAAAGTCAAAGTGCCTTAAGTGCCTTATAACAAAAAGTACACATGTGGTGGTACCGTACCGGTTAGCCAGCTGGCTAACAACATTCTGTACAACATGTAAACAAGATCATTTTGAAAGTTGTTGGAAGGAATACCTTTCCTCTTGGGTTGGGTGCGTACACTTCATTCAGTCTTTGTGCTAAGCTAGGACCTGGACCGTCTCTCAACGGAACGCAGAGATACAAATATAAATATGTATTAAGTGTTGGGACACTGCTGTAGTCCATGTAAAGGTTTTAGGAAATGAGAAATTGTACATTATTGCTTACTGCCATTCATCAGGTGTTCTTGGGAACTGTGCCTCAGATTGGTTAAAGCCATAGGATCTATGCAGTCACTCTGTAGTTATTTTAAGTGTTCATCATGAGTATTATTTTCTGGGTTGCTCAGGTGAAGATGCTAGTGTAAGGTTTGAGAGTTTTGTAATGTGGTGATGGGCAACATTACACAGACAACAGGAGTATTTGTTTACTATTGATAAAGATGTGAGTATTTTGTAGCGATAGATGGTCACTAAGTGGTAGACCACCGCTAGTATGAAATGTGTTGACTTGGAATAAAACCTTAGTCATGTACAAAACTTTCCTATTAGGTTTATATGTATATTGATAATCAAGAACTTATTTACTCTTGAAAAAGAGACATGTTCTTTTACAGTATCTTACATATTCATAATGTGGGGGATTATATTATAAGGAATCAGTTCTCTTATAAAAGTGCAATTCTTTTACTTTGCAGGGAACGGGTTGGGGAATTGTGGTTACTGGTTGTATTCAAGTGTTTTCTATAGGGCTGTCAATCGATTTAATATGGGAGTGGACAAATATGCTGCTTTATGCAGATGTATGTATATACTTATTATTGGAAATAATTTAGCAACACAAAGCAATGACAAATATTGTCCAGAAACCCTCACAGGTACTGCATTTAGCATAATAAAATATGCTCAAATCATAACATGGCAAACTGCAGCCCAACAGGCAACAACAGCTGTCAGTGTGTCAGTGTGTGCTGACTTGACTATGACTTGCCCCAAACTGCATGTGATTATCATAAAGTGGGCATGTCTGTAAAGGGGAGACTCGTGGGTACCCATAGAACCCATTTGCATTCACATATCTTGAGGTCAGAGGTCAAGGGACCCCTTTGAAAACGGCCATGACAGTTTTTCCTCACCAAAATTTTGCGCAAGTTTGGAGCGTTATTTAGCCTCCTTTGCGACAAGCTAGTATGACATGGTTGGTAAGTGAAGTAAGTTTGGGTTTTACTATAGAACACTCATAAGGAGTCATTGTGTGATTCAGCTTTCAACTTTAAAGATGTCACCATTTTGTATGACTTTGTAAGTCGTGTGACGTTTGTTGAATCGTGCAGATTTCAGACAGAAAACATGTCATGTAAATGTGTTCAAAATGTCAAATGTTAGTTTACATACACAGTATATACTAATACTACGAATGAAGTGCAAATCAAGACATTTGATCACAAAAATAAAGTGCCAATTACCAAGTTTTAAAATTCACAATCATGTGACTCATGATCTTCAAAGATGAGTGGGCTAGCCTACACATAAACACAAACATCCATACACAAATCATGTCTTTTTCTAGCTGCTAATTACAGTGTGATAATACAGTCGTCCATCAGTTTATTACGTTTTTAACCAAACAACATGTGAAAACTGCATTTTTAGAAACACACATTGATTCCCATTGGTGGAGGGTATTGGTTGTCATGATCACAACTCATGCTTCTGTAACAATATGTGCATTTTCATCTTGAAGAGATCAATAAACGTCTGGGATCAGTAAACATTGTCTTTCAACTTATTTATTACTAGACTTGAAGGTGCCTATCCCTGCAAAATACACTGAATAACCCACAGGAAGCACAACATAGGATTTTGACAAAATAAAAAATCATAGAAGATATGCTGTCTAGTTAAAGGTATCAATCATATTTAAATTTAATGTTAAAATTATTTTCTGTCTTGAATTATGTTAATGTTTAACTTAAAGCAGCAGTAGGCAGGTTGGAGCAAATATGATTTTTAAAAAGTTATTTCTTTTAAATGGTCACTATATCATGACAGTAGTGCATGAGACAGGTAATCTGAAAGAAATCATGTGCCTCTGTGTCCTCCGGTGCTCCTAATGGCATCTGCAATATTTCACAGACCGGAGGAAAACAACCAATCAGAGCCGAGCTGGAGCCTTGTCAAAATACCGCCGTACATGCAAACTCCTATTTGATTTCATTTTCTGAACTAGGTTTGTTTGCCATTGTTGGTTTCTGTGGTGGAATTCAGTTTCTTGTTTTTTTTGCCTTCTTGCTTAAATATCCTTTCCCCCCTTTAGTGTCTCAACTCGTTTGTTGTGGTTATTCCAACATCAGATGGTTATCAGAACCCTGGTGAGTAAGCCTGACCAGAGTTAGTCACTCAATATTTTGCAAATGATCTAGTTAAGTCATATTGCACTCTTTCCCAGGTAAAGGCTGACTCAGCGAGCGAGAGCAGCTGTCAATCACTCGCAAACTCTGATGAACGGTCAAACTAGGCAGCGCTGATCAAATATAAATCCATATTCTGTTACTGTAATGCTTATTTCTTGTCTCAAATGTTTTCAGAATCATCTTGTAGTGTACTGTTTGTGACCCGGCAGCCGTGTTGAGATCAGTTGAGGAAATACCAAGCACCGCCCACCAGCCGCAGCAAACTTTCTCATTTTACAGTTGTTTAGCCTCTGTTAGCCTACTTTTCACCATTTGATCGGAGTTTGCAAGTGATTGACAGCTTCTTCCATTGAATGAACAGCCAATAGGAACGCTCTCTCTCTCTGAAATGACATGTGATGCACAGTCGATGTAGACTGCTGACAGTAAAGATTTAATAGTGACTGGAAGTAAAAACATTCACACAGTTAGTATTATTATTGTGGTAAACTCTATAAAAATGTTATAGTGCAAGTTAATTCAGGGATGAGCGCTTTAAATGTCAGGCTATTCAGCCTAAATATTAGACATTAAAGCAAAGAAGCAGCACATTCCTCAAGCTGTCGGGCTCTTTCATGTGTCTCACACCCAGATCTGTTGGGGCTTGCTGGGCCAGCGTGGGTGGATGACTGCAGCAGCTATGAGCAGTTTGTTTCTTAATGTCGAAGTTTGATTGAAAAACAACCTGTACCTGGGAAAGAGTACAATATGACTTAACTAGATCATTTGCAAAGTATTGAGTGACTAACTCCGGTCAGGCTTACTCACCAGGCTTCTGATAACCGTGTGATGTTGAAGTAATCACAACAAACGAGTTGAGAGACTAAAAGGGGGGAAAGGATATTTAAGCAAGAAGGCACAAATAAAACGGAACTGAATTCCACCACAGAAACCAACAATGTCAAACAGACCTAGTTCAGAAAATGAAATCAAATAGGAGTTTGCGTGTGCGGTGGTACTTTTGACAAGTTGGGAGTGAGAATGTGTTGCAACGCTCAAAGACAGAAAGACAAGACAAGAGCAGAAAGAATGTCGATGTTCACCTGAGGCGAAAATAGTTTTGGGTTCATCAGGGTTAGGTTTGACGAAAGCTGTAACTGCATGAAGCTGTTGTTTTGGAAGGATTACATAAATATAACATTAAATGGAAAATACGGGCATAAAAAGAACCAAAAATGTGTAGCCTATTTACAAAAACTTTAAAATATTTAAACAGTGATTCATTTTATGTTTATTTTTTTATGTATTTTTATTATTTATTTATTTTAGCTTTTAATGCCTTTATTAATAGTGACAGAGTAGTATTGAAGCCTTGGTAGATGGGGGCGCCTGCTCTACCAGGTGCCCCTATGATTCTTTTTTTCATGATTTTATCTTGACTTTGTATTCTCTATTGTTTTATTGTATATGCTTGTCGTTATTGAGTGAAATCTACATCTATGTCCAAGCTCTTAAAAAATTGCTTTTAGATCATGTACTTTTTGCAATTCTTGAATTCAACTTATTCATGCAGTGCATTAAACGCAACACAGGTGATTCAACGTGCAACAATAAACACACCCAGTCCCGTACACCCAACCCACTCGAACTGGATGACGTTCAAGCAGCTCAGGAAAAATTCCTGCCGTGACATCAGTGATATGGGCGCAGCCAGAGGTGCAGCATGCTCTGATGGTTTCAATCCACAGAGAGGTATGCGGCGGTAGTTTTCCGTCCTGTAGACATGTGCAGAGGGCCTTCGACACGACCGCTCTCTATGGTGCTGATCGGTTCCTGGCTACCTGTCCACACGCTCCATAAGGAACCTTTGCCGGGCGAGGGGAGAGATGCAGTACACAGGGATACAGGGTTGGTTCACCCAAAAGACCGAAAACAGAATTTATCATTCACCTCTAGTGGTATCTAGTCATACCTATAGTAGATAGATAGTCTGGATGTTATGCTTAGATCAATAACACCACACCAGTACCAGTCCTTTTAACCTAAAATCAGTTGAATGAAATTGTTTTTAAAGCAGTTTTCTGAAGTTTGATTAAAATGCTCATTGTTTGTCTTTAAGTTTACAAAAATGTTCAACGTTTGCACCCAGGAGTCTTCTATCCGTGTCCCATGTAACCCTGTATCTTCCGTACTTAACTATCGCCAGTTACATAATAAAACGTACTTACTTTACTTAACACACTTATTTTAACCGAAATCACGATCTTTTCCTAAACCTAACCAAGTACTTTTGTTTCCTAAAACTAACCATGTAGTTTTGCTGTGTATGTAAACCTAAAAACTAAATAAAGCTATGTTGGAAGTTTATTTTGAAAAGAGACTAGGCATGTAACGAGCGGAAAATTGTATGTTTCTTGTGAACACGGGAGTTTATTTTGAAAAGACACTATGCATGTTACTTGCAGAAACTGATAAGCCTTCCCTGACACGTCCAAACCTGAAGGGTAGAGCGTCATAGTTTGAAGAGTAAAGGGCCAAACTGACCAAACGTTGGTATTTGACAAATTGGGAGTGAGAATGGGTTGGATTTTCGTAAAAGAACTAGTGCAGTGAAAGGCTAAAACTACCACTAGAAACCAGAGTTGTACCACTTTTCTGGTCTTTTGCGTCTCCATCCAGAATGGAGAAACCCTCCCCCCTCTTCAACCCCCACCAACTCACCCAGCTTCTTTAACCTCAGCCCCCACCCTCACACTGGAGCTCCCCCACTGGCTGCATACTGCTCATAACAAATTTAAAAGCTTCTTGCTGGTATACACACAGCCTCAAACAGAGCTGCAGGCCATTCTTCAACACTGAGCTCCAGCTCATCCTATGCTCTCCACCATTACTGGAGTCTCACTGTGGTCTCCCCCCCCCCCCCTTCATTCTTGCATCACATCCCCTCTCCCACATCGTCCTCCCCTACTGGCTCTAACGTGATCCTGTGTTGTCTTCGTCTTACTTCTTATTTCTTGAGCCAGCATGTCTCTATATACGACCACTCACAAGAATATCAATATCTTACTGAGCGTGGAAATTCATAGCTTCATCATAGACTGGAACGTCTCGTGTTATTGGTCATTAACTGGTGCTGAGCCCAGTTCTGTGCTGAATACTAATTCTATGCAGATTATTAGTCTGAATTCACACTGGAAAGGTGACAAAATCCAGTAGAGTCAAAGATTTACACATGCAGATCTGCTTTGTTTTTTGAGTGCACTGTTGATGGACCACAATGCAATGCACAATGAGCTGCTCATAAGCAGCGAAAAGTAAAAAAACAAACAATGGATGTTAATAGACAAAATCTTGACCTTGAGGTATCGACTGCTGTTTGTTTACAAGGTCAAGAGATGAACTGTCGAGCTTTATTTACCTTTTTCTTCTCCGAGTTTAATTAGTGTTCCAAGGTTACCGTTTACATCCATCTGTGCATGTATTGCACCATTTCCTGTTAGTCCAAAACAGTAAACAAATTTATACTAACTGCAAAAACAATGTGAATGTGGCTTATGTTGAAGGTCAAGCTTTTCATCATGTTGCTGGTCATGTTACTGCCTCCACATATTCATCTTGGTCATTTGTTTGTTGTCTGCTTAGCTACAACGGGAGCTTTTCCTTGCACAAATGTCTTAACAATGTTGACGTCAATCACTTATTCCCTCCATCCTTCGCTTCGGCCTAATGATGTCCAGATCGCCGTGACATTTTGCGTGGATTTTCACGACCCCAGAGGACATTTTCTGATGATTTTTGTCTTTTATATGGTTTTATGGTTTTTAACCTGCTAATCTTTGGTCAAACGCTGCTATCGGATCAAAATGCTTTAAAGGTCCCATATTATGCTCATTTTCAGGTTCATACTTTTTTTTTCTGTTTCTACTAGAAACATGTTTACATGCTGTAATGTTAAAAAAAAAACTTTATTTTCCTCATACTGTCGGCCTGAATATACCTGTATTTACCCTCTGTCTGAAACGCTCCGTATTAGCGCATTTTGACAGAATTGCAACAGAAATTCGTTGCTAGGCAACAGCTTGGGTCCATGTGTACTTCCTGTCAGCTGATGACATTCACATTCACTGCAACCAGGAATAAACAGGGACACATTTAGAATATTTATGTTTAAAATTGTGTCAAGGGTCTAAATATTGTATATTCGTGACATCACAAATGGGCAGAAATCCTGACAGCTTGTTTCAAATGCAGAGTTTCTGAATACGGGCTGTGTGTATTTCCCTGTGGATTGAGTGTTTCAATACTTCCACAGTATTTATATAGGACTTAAGCCTGCTTTATAATAAAAAAAACATGACAATTTCACTTTTTTATAATATGGGACCTTTAAGTTTACTGTGAGGGTTCACTTGCCACTCAGCAGGCTGGTTGGGTTAGTTATCTCTGAGCAGAGGCAGCTGTGGAGCCTAGGTGTCCCTGATGAGGATCAGGTGGTTGAAGCCTATATCTACCCCTGGTTTCAGTGATCAGGTGTTGACTCATTGTCTCTTTGTCAGAGGTAGTGAGAGTGCTGTCCTGTTTGTGCTCTATCTGTATAGGGGTGTGTGAATCTGCAGAAGTACAATGTGAACCTATCTGTGGGATTCACTCACCATTTAGCTTCTTCTCAGAGCTGCAGTTTCTTAGAGTAGGTTAGGTCTGTGTGGCCTGCCTTCACTGGTTCTTTTGTTTCATTTATGTTCTAGTCAGCTGCTCGGCAGTGGTGTTTTAGGTTTAGTCTTTTCAAGTTATATTGAGTGTAGGGAGCCTTCCTTTTAGGCCTGTTTTCATTTGGTGTTTCCCCTCTCCCTTTGTATCGCTTGCGATTTTTATGGTTATCCTTCAGGATTAACTTTTAGATTCCCCTGGTCCACAACTGCTTCCCTCCCCCTGTTCCCCCTGACAGTTTACTGTACGCTTTCATGCCCCCCTGAGGTTGAATACAAAATATTTCAACAACGGCAAGGAAAGACAATTCGATTTTTTTAACACAACTTGCTTGTGTATTTACGAAGTGAATTGTAAAGTATTGAAAAGTATTTGTATGACGTGATTGTTTAGGAGCCGGGGAAACTCTTTTACTCGATGGACCCGGTACCGGGTTCGGCTGAGCTGTGTGTTAAAACACTGCCTTTAAAAACTTCATAAAATGCTGTGGTGGTCTTTTTTCCGTATTGTCTCTAAAAGACAAGGCCTTCACGCTTCTAAAACAACACTCCAAGTGTATTTCGTCCAACAAATGTTTGTATGGCAATGATTTCAATATTTGAGTTACAAAATCAATGCACAGAAATTGTATTTTTTCTTTATAATATTTTTGACCATTTTTATATTGAATGTACATACTTCACTTTGGATTATTTTTTGTTATCTTATTTACATTGTTAATGAGCTTATTTATTATTATCTAAGTTTTACTTGATCATATTTCATTACTATAATAAAACTACTCCATTTGGAGTCAAAACTATACAATTTAGTTGTTTTTATTGATTATATACTGTTGCACAATGGTAGAATGTGATGATGCACAGGGTAAATGTCATGGACAAAGGCTCCATTGTGTGCACATAGCCTCCTGTAGTGGATATCAGGAGTATTTTATATTCAGATTCCCTTTCAAGAGGTAGAAAACCCATTTGGCACACTTTAGGAATCCAAGTGGCCAAATGTCGAGTCCGCCTGGTCCTATCCTTACTAAAACCTTTGTAGAATCTATGTGCTTTGTGTTATTTATATCTGCTTTGACACATTTGTAGTCAAGGAGTTGCTGAATTAATTCAGTGGCATCTCTGTGCATGGCATCATTGCTATAATGGTGTTATCCACTGTCTAATCTAGAAAACACTTTAGGCGATGATAAAAAAAACATTTTTCATCACAATTTACTCAGGTATTGTAACAGTCACAATGTTACTGACACTGGGGATGAATTATCTGAGGTCTTACCTATCCATAGAGACCCAGATCATGCATATACACCTGGTAGTTGTAGAGCTATCCTTGATTTATTTTGGGTATGTCTGTCTAGGCGAACCACACCTTCCAGCACCCTAGGGCTTAAGAGGTTAAACATATATCATACCAAACCTGAGCAGAATCTCATGTCACAACTGATAGCTTCTTAGTTCGCTCCAGTGGTTTTACAAGATGCACAACACGCCTTACTGAGGTGAATCATTCCACAGCCAACATGTGTTTCTGAGCAGAGGACAACATCATCAGTTCCTTGGAAGGCTGCAGACATGCAGACGATCACACACAAGCATGGTGTTGCTGAGTCACAAACTTTCCATTTTACAGCTAAACAGTACACTACAAGATGTTTCTGAAGACATTTGAGGAGAGAAATATGCATTACAGTAACAGAATATTGATTCATATTTGATCAGCGTTGTCTAGTTTGACCGCTTGATCGGAGTTCGCGAGTGATTGACGGCTGCCTCCGTCGAATGAACAGCCAATAGGAACACTCTCTCTCTGAAATGACCTGTGATTGGCCAAAGTCTCCTGTCACAGGCTAAATTTTTTAAAGCCTGAAAACAGAGCCATGAGGAGGAGCAGAAGTCTAGTTTTCTCTCAGGACACTCGAATTACAATATGCTGAAAGGTTATTTTGGAATTTTTGCCCCGTGATGCCAAAAAACATCCTTCCTACCCCCACTTTAATGGTATGAGTTTAAAATGAAAGAGTGGTGTGAGATTCTGAGATATTTATGAAGTGTTTAAGGACCAGCATACGACAATATACAATATGAATTGGTATGTTTTCTTTAGTGTACCTAAAAATAAATATCGTTTTGTTTTTGTTACCTTAGAATGAGACGTTTATTATATGTTGTTCCACCATGTTGCTACAGCAGCCCAGAACAGACAAACTAAGCTGTTAACTTTTCCTTTTTGGTCCGGAGTCGTTAACGTTACTCACTCCTGTTGCCGCCGCTCTCTCTCTCTCTTGCTCCACCACTCACTTCCCACGTACACATACACTCTATACTCTTACATCAACTGGCTCTAGAGAGGGCCATTCACGTTTTTGCGTCGGCCAATGTAGCAATCCTACACGCTTGGCACACGGGGAGAAGTTGTAGTCTGCGACCTCACCACTACATAACGTCACATCCTACACACTGTTCCTTTAACTGACGTAATCTGCATACTGATGGAGAAACGTGTATAAACTCAATATGCTTTTCCTAAAAATCTTCTATACCACTACTGTAACTCTAAATCAGCCTCTTGTAGGTGTAGAGGGTTTTCTTAACCTTTCCACAGCACACTTATGTCCTCACAATACAAGAAAACTCACACAGCTAGCAAACATATGTGTCATAAGATTACATGTCATGTAAACAAAAGTTAAGGAAAGTGAAGTCGCCTTAGGTGTTGAAACACAAACTTAAAGTCAAACACCCCCTCTTACCCAACAAAGGGACTACATGCATTATAACGTACATTTATATAAACTGGGCAGCTTCTATTGAAATCAAAGCAGAAACTTCACACTACTCAACTGTTAACCTTCTCCACTATATACAGCAGTTACTGCTGTAGTTGCTCTGCTATTTACTGTAAGATCTTATAATACATTTTATTGTTATTATAGATGAAACAAGCCAGGGATACAGCAGCTCCATCAAAATCAGCTACAAAAGTAAAATGCTTCTTACACATAATATCTAATATATCATAACCCAAACACTCACATGGGTGGATTATGAGACAATGGGCCCCTGGGCACAGACATGTAGAAGGCCCCACCGTCTTTACCTACAGTAGGAGCGAGACAGAGACTTTGTGATGCTTTTGTCTCTTTTTTGTTGTTCTACGTCTCTTTTTTGTTGTTCTACGTCTCTTTATAGTCGTTCCACATCTTTGTGTGGTTTTGTGTCTCTTTGTAATCGTTTTGTGTCTCTTTGAGGTTGTTATTTTGTGTCTCTTTGTAGTCGTTTTGCCCTTTTTGTAGTTATTTTTTTGTCTTTTTGTGGTTGCTTTGTGTCTCTTTGATGTCGTTTTGCCCTTTTTGTAGTTATTTTGTGTCTTTTGTATTTGTTTTGTGTCTCTTTGTAGTCGTTTTCTGTCTCTTTGAGGTTGTTTAGCCCTTTATGTAGTTATTTTGTAGTTGTTTTGTGTGTCCTTGTGGTAATTTTGTGTCTCTTTGAGGTTGTTTTGCCCTTTTTGTATTTATATCGTGTCTCTTTGTAATTGTTTTGTGTCTCTTTGTGGTTGTTTTTTGACTGTGGTATTACTATTTTTTCTTGCATAAATGATCTGAATACTTCTTCCACCGCTGGTATTCCACTTTTTTTTGTATCTATATGCATCTGTTCTTGTACTACTTTTTGCTGCTGTGGCACTTTAATATCCTTGCATGGATTAATAACAGTATCTTATCTAAAAGGCCCTTCATTTGATCCTCATTAGAAGACAAACTGTGCTATGCACAACATCTGGACTAGTGTTTTCACACTATATCGTTATGTTGCAGGGTTACTGTAGAAATCAAATTTTTTTAAAAACAACCCTGGTGGCTCCAGTCGTTTTCTAAGCTTAGAGGGACACCTGGTGGTGAGAGAGACCTCCATACAGTACATCTTACTGGAATATTCTACATGCACTCACAACAAATGGATTCACTCTTCCCTGTAGTCACCATATTTTCACAGCTCTCAGTAAGGAGCCATTCACGTATTCACAATGTACTCACATTTGCATATTTATTTTAGATGTGTTGTACATTCAAATATACATATTCTCTTGTCCTTACATGTGGTTTTATCCTTACATTACTCCTGCTATCTGTGTAATTATCATGTAAAATATATATTATTTCTCATTGTTAGTGTTTTCCAAATTTGTACATATCATTGATTTACTGATGTTATAATGTTTAAAAAAATGCAACTTTAATTCATACATTTTCACTCAGCATATTGTGGTATTTGAAATGTTGGTTATTTGGTAAAATACCTCAGATTTGTTTTGTATTTATATGCTATATGTGTATGTAAATGTTTTTTGTTTTTTTAGTGTTCCACTGTTTTTTGACTATTTAGCCCATTTGGGAACATTTCGTATTATATTCATATTAAGGCTGTCAATCGATTCAAATATTTAATTGCAATTATTTATTTATTTATTTTTTATGTGTTCAAAATGTACCTTAAAGGGAGATCTGTCAAGTATTTAATACTCTTATCAACATGGGAGTGGGCAAATATTCTTGTTTTATGTAAATGTATATATTTATTATAGGAAATCAAGTAACAACACTAAACAATGACAAATATTGTCCAGAAACCCTCACAGGTACTGCATTTAGCATAAAAAATATGCTCAGATCATCATAAAATGGCAAACTCAAGCAATAAAGGAACGGATGGACTATCATCTCATCTCATTTAAAAATGTTTAATAAGTTAATATGTTATAAGTGAAGAACACACTGCAAAATGTGATTATAAATCTTCTCTGGGCATTACACTCGTAACGTTTTTTTTTACATGTATCAAACAAACAAACACACAGTAAAGGAGACCGAATCAATAGATTTAACAGCGTTCTCTGTCAACCCACTACTTTTTTATTCTGATAGTTCACTTGCATCTCTCTCCTCCTCCTCCTCCTGCAAGTATTGTGTGATATTGCCTCATGCACTTGAAAGGCCTACGACTGCTAGGAGAGATACCAAGAGATTTCACACACACACACACACACACACACACACACACACACACACTGAAACACGGGCGCACGCACCCTCCGCGAGCTGGGAGATGAGATAGGCAACTTTATGTTGTCGGTTTACTGCCGGAGCTTGATACCGCTCCGCTCAGGCCCCGAGGGAGCTCAGGAACAAAGTACTGATATATTAGGGGGCAAAACATAACATGAAAGTGCTTATTAGTATTTATCCAATCATATCTCCCTCATTGTCTGACTGTTTGGACAAAGCTGACTCAATCTCCTAAATCTTTAAGTGATAAACAGGTTGTTTTGTTGCAGAACGAACCCCAGGTGTCAATCAAAAAGCGCGCCGCCTTGTTGTGCTGCCGTCCAGTGGTGAATCCTGGGAAATAACTTGACTGCATTGCAGCCAAAAAAAGAGGGCTGGAACCGGCAGTTAAGGGGCAGGGCACCGAATAGATGGGGAGGGGCAGAGTGGCTTTTATTCTGAATCTCTTCTCTAAATCTCTTCTTCATCCCCACCCTCTTCTTCTCATTCTCTGTGTGTGTTTGCTGTTCTGGGTGCAGTTCATGACATTTTCGCTGCAAGGCGTTTTTAAATGGCTGCAGAATGAATGCATGCAGTGAAAAACAGTCCAAAAGGCAGAGATCAATGATACTACATAACTGGTTTTATTTGGCTGTAATTTTACCTGATGTATAATTTCCTGACATTGACATTGATTATTATTATTATTATTATTATCAATATTATTATTAATATTATTAATAAAAAGGACCTGAATTTCAGATACATCAAATTGATCAATTGAAAAAACAAAATTCCCATGAAGTCGTACCGTTACCCAACAACGATTTATTGTTGCGTCAACAGGTGATTGTTTGTTCGCAAAAATACAGCCGAGAGAGAAGAGAAAGGAAAAACAAAAAAAAGCCAGTGAATGTTTCTGTGTTTCTCAAGAGTGGAAAAAACAAAAACCTGAGCGTGAAATCACACCGGCGGTGGAGGGGAACTCAGGGGAAAGTCGCCAGCTGATGAGAAGAATAAAGTCAACTCAGTTGGATTGACGGTGGTGGAGATCTTGAAGCCATGCAGTTAACAGAATATTGCCTTCAAATAACACTCGCAACATGCTTTTTCCAAAATCAAACATGCATTGGGTATTTCAGTGGGGTAAAAGAAGTGTAAATACTCAACAATTTTTAGCAATACACATGTCCTAAATGTCTCTGGTGATGAATATTTGTAGAGCATGTTACACACTTTTTTTTTTCTTCCAGCAATCCCTTTATTCAGTTTATAAAGCAAAAAAAAGATAAATGAACATTATTAAGTAAAAAATAAAATATGAAATAAAATATATATTTAGCATGGATCTGCCTCGATGCTGCCACAAAAAAAAAAAAAACACAAGCAAATTCCATCACTAACTACTAAATTCAGAGAGCATTTTGTAAACGATCAATCATCGCGAGCGCAGACTCGGTCGTCACAAAGGCTGCGAGTGCAGTTCGGATCACAGTGGTCACGGACAAGTTCAGCAATCTCCTCTAGGAGCCACCTCACTAAGGCTTGTTATAGTTTTAGTCACCCATTTGGAAACTTCTCCTTTTCCTTTTTTTTTTTATAGGAAAGGTGTGTTTTTGTTCGGCCATCCTTCTTGTGTATTTTTTTTTTTTTTTTTAGAAAAGAACTACCAAAATCATGCAACTACCATTTCATTCCCGTGAGACAAAAACCAGTTGGTGCTCTTGACTTTTGATTCTTCTCTTGGTGCTGGTTGGGAGTTTTTTTTGGAGGTGAGGTCAGCGTGGGCGTTTTTTCTTTTCTTCTTTTTAGGCACTGCCATCCTGTTTGAGCCGCTGACTGCGCGCCTTGTAGACCTCGATCAGTAAATCTTTGACGTACTGGATCTCTCGCTCCACCGACTCCGCCTTGTCACGAAGCTCCCGGTTCTGCCCCTCGAGGCCGTGCAGCTCCTCCTCCAGAGAGTCCAGCTCCGCCCTCTTACGCAGCCTGTACCTGCAACACAAGGGACCGTGTTTGTTTTTTTTTTTTTACAGGGTTTCTTTTTTTTTTTGCTGCCTTGCATCTTTATTAATGTGTCAAGTGAGCAGTGACCTTTGAGCTACATCGGGTGGATTACTCACACAGCTCAGACATCCCTCCCCTGAGATAACATGACGTGCTGTTTATTTCACACGGCCGATCAGTTTCTTCTTTTTTTCTAAACCGACTGACATTATTTTTCTACGTTATGTCCCTGTTTGCACAGATGTGAATGACACAGACGAACCAGACTTATAGAAATGGTTAGGTGGGGCTGAATTTGGCAGGCAGTGAGGGACTTTCCATTTCCCTCCTACACTCTGCAGGACATTTAAAGCAAGTGGGGAAGCTGGTTTTATGTAACACTCTTGTCATGTTAGAGTTGCAAAGCGAAACAACAAGTATTCAGATATCATCAATTAATTGATACGCTTAAAAAAACATGAATATAATCAGTAATGATCCACTGCAAAATACAAAAAAACCACTTTTAACTAAGACTCATTTGCAGATGTTTAGGAGGCATGCTTTTTAAAAAAGAGAGTAAGAAGAGAAAATAGAAAAATATAGTAACTTAGTTGTTTACCTGTGAGCAGCAGTTTTGTTCTGGTCTCTCTTCTTCTGCTTCCTCTCTCCGGTGCCGCCTTCCATAGGAACGGCGCCCATCACGAGAGGCGGTTTGGCGTTGCAGGGCTCATCCTTTAGCCTCTGGCGGTGGATGGGGGCGCCCATCAGCGTCCCCTCGTCCTCCCCTCTGGACAGACATTCGTAGCTTTGGTCTGCAAGGCATTCTGGATAGAGGTAGTGGCCATGTTGGGGCTCTACAGCCTGTGCTTGTGACGGCTGATCTAGGTCACCTATAAAGCTATGGTAAGGCTCTGTGTTGGCCATGGACTGGTGGAAGTAGCCGTCGCCGGCCACCATTGTCTCTTGGGGAATACTTCCAGAAAGTCCTCCATCTTTACTGCAGTGCAAGACCTCGAGCCCCGTGCTGTCGTAACTTACATTAACCTTCACATTGTGCATTAACTGTCCATCTCGCTTGTGGTGGCCGTCGTACGAGCCGCCCAGACAAAAACCTCGCGCAATCTCTTCGCTGCAAAACATTCCTTCTGAAAAACAATAACTCTCCTCTTCCTTCAACGATAAAGCACATTCTCTCACCTTCTTGACGCTCCCGAAGCTGTTCTTGCTCACCGTCTTCAGCGTGGAGTAGTGGTTCACAGACAACTCCGTGCTTCCTGAGTAACTTCCCCTCGAGCCCCACGTATCAAGTCCAACTTCCTCCCCGACTTTCCCTGCCTCACTGATGATTCTTCGCCCGTTGTTGTGGTGGTAGCGGTGATGGTAGTTGTACGGCGCTGGTCGCGCGATTTTGGTTCTGCCGATGGGACCGCCACAGAAGCTGGCCAGGTCCAGTTCCCCTGTTGCCAAGGTAACAACCACAGGGCTGGTTTCTGATTGGCTGGTCCCATACGAGCCATAGGGTAACTGATAATAAGACTGGGAGCCCATGGCTTGAGCACCCTTGTCACATTTTGAGGATTTCTCCAACTTGTTTGTTGTGGATGTGGACTCGGAGCGGAAGTAGTCCTCCAGCTGAGCCAGCTCCTCCTGCAGTAGAGAGGTCATGACCTCCAGATCCGAGGGCACCTTGACATCATGTTCTAACGGCGAGGGTGGAAGGGATGAGCTGGGAGAAGATTCAGTCGTCGACACAAACGAAGACAAATCAACTTTTTCCGTCATCCAATCTGAGTGACCATCACCTATGAAAAATCAAAAGTAATCATATAATCAGTAAAGCAATCCATTTTTTTCCATTCAGCAGTTTGTGTAGAATAACTGAAATGAAAAATTACAAATTCAGGAAAAAAATCTTAAATCACGCAAGGTGGAGAGGATAAATGTAGAAAAAGAAAAAAATTAAGCTTAAATAAAAGCAATACATCCAGAAAAATCCAAGTGAACAACTAACCGATCATCTGAAAATGATTGAACAGCATCGTCTGCATTCGATAAATATCCACTTAGCTGTACTCACTGTACGACATTAGCCCCGTGCTGCACTGCGGCTCCGACCTCGGGATGTGGAAAAATAAAAAAGCGTCTTGGCAAAACTCACCAATTAAGTGCTGCCTCTCCGCTGGCTCCGCCCCCGTCCTTGGCCGTGATTGGCTGCGGCTAGCCTGTCGGAGAGGGGGAGCGCCGAGCTCGCCTGTGGAAATGGGAGGAATTTTCCTGCGAAGGATCGATGCCGCCATTGTGTCGTCTGCTTCGATTAAATTGTTCAAAAGCACAAACCGTGCACTGGGTGGATGAAAGAATTGTGGAAACACCTGAAGACCTGTTGTTCGGAGAAAAAAAAATAAAAAATTAAGAAAATAAACATTTGTGACATTTCTTTATTTAGCCTTTAAATTCCCCCATTTCATCCTCTAAAGCACTTAATAATGACCCAAAATATGAAATCAATAATTATAATGAATATTTAAAAAGTAAAACACAAAATAAATGTAATTTAAAAGTTTAAAGTCACTTTCTATTCACCTGTAACCTCATGCAATGGACTGATTTATGTCACAACAACGTTATTATCAAGCAATAACATGACAGAAACAATAAAACATGGGAAAATAATAAACAAAATTTATAAAAAATAAAAAAAGACTTTTACATTACTTCAATAACATAATTACACATTTAAACATACATATACAATTTAGAAAGTTATTTCTCAGAATGTAAGTTGAACTCAAAACTATATGAAGAAGCAGTTAAATTAAATAAATTCACCTTTATTACACTATGTCACATAACTTTGACACTTTAAAATAGTAATAATGGCTAAAATAGTCCTATAAATAAGGTAAACTAGCAGCTGAATTGAGCATTCTGTGTCATAATAGTTTAAGCAGTGTTTAAAATTGGTTTGTTAATAATAAACATAATTATCTGAACTTTCTCTGTTCTGTTCCCCTAGAAAGCCAGAGAGCAGCTGGACTTACCCCATAGTTTCTGAATAGTCTTGTAGTGCGTTGCAGGAGCAAAGCACGCGGATCTTTACGGTAACAGAAGAGGACAGTTTCAGGTTTAAAAAGCCATATTTTTCCCCTTTAGATAGTCAGGGACTCTTCATCTGGCGCTATTTCCACCAACAGACTTGCAGACAGAAAGTTTTTAAATCCGCTACTTCTGCAACTCCTAATGCCCGGACCGGATCACAGCAGGACGAGATCAATCCGCAGCTTTTACAGAGTTCACCCCGGCCGTTACGTCATGAACCTGGGGGACTTTCCCATTACTACCCAGAGACCAGCAGCAAAGCACACACTCATCTACCCAACTCCATTTATTATAAACACTTTTATTGTGTTATTAGTATTTATTATGATTTTATACATCTAACCTGAATTTATTCTTTTTTTCTATTTTATTTTATGTATGGGAATAATAACATATACAATAAATGCCATATATTTAAAAGTACATATCTACTTTGTTTAGATGCCAGAAAATATTTAAAAAATAATTTTGCTATTGAAACTTATACATGAGTAGTGCCCTGCTGGAAAAAAATGATATCAAATGATATAAAAAATATATAATAAAGTACAGACATTTAAAAGTATATATCTACTTTGTTTAGATACCAGCAAATATTAAAAAATAATGTAGTTATTGAAACCAATAAATGAGTAGTGCCCTGCTGGAAAATAAATTATATAAAATTATATAAAAAATATATAATAAATTACATACATTTAAAAGTACGTATCTACTTTGTTTAGAATGCCAGAAAAAATATATAAAAAATAATTTAGTTATTGAAACTAATACATGAGTAGTGCCCTGCTGAAAAAAAATTTAGATAAAATTCTATAAAAAAATATATAATAAATTACATACATTTAAAAGTACGTATCTACTTTGTTTAGATGCCAGAAAATATATTAAAAAAAATATTGAAACTAATACATGAGTAGTGCCCTGCTGGGAAAAAAATATATAAAATTATCTAAATATATATATAATAAATTACATACATTTTAAAGTACATATCTACTTTGTTTAGATGCCAGAAAATATATTTTAAAAATAATTTAATTATTGAAACTAATACATGAGTAGTGCCCTGCTGGAAAAAAAAAAAAAAGTCCTTGACAGAAAAACATGGACATCAGCCTTACCTAACACTCCAGTCATATTAAAAACAATTTTAAAAAAAGATTGAAAACACCTAAACACACTTCTAAAACAGAAACATCGTGGAGAGTTGAGGGATATCATTCAGCAGACGGTTTGAGCCGGCACTAGTTTCCGTAGCGCCGCGGCGGAAGGACACGATGTTGCAGTTCGAAGGTGTAACTTTAGTTGCAGCCCTGTTGCATCAGATCCGCAGGGGATTCGCTGAGCGCTGTAACAATGTGGCCACACCATTGGTTTATCTGGGGGAACTTTTTCTTATTCCTATTGGCCTGCCATCGGTCTTCCACTGATTGCTAATCATTACACATTAGCAGCGACCTGGGACTGGTTCACTGTGAGTTACAACCAGTGATGTGTGCTGGGAGGAAACCATGACCTCCAGCTGGGAGCATAAAACCACACAAACAGACACTTCAAATAAATTACAACCACAGATTTGTGTACTTTTCTGTATGATCTCCTCTTTTAGCACCACTTCCATCAGTTTGTGCTACTTGCTGTCTGTTGAATTGACTCCAGAAATATTCTCAGTGTGAACTAAAACATTTACTTACACCTCCATACCATTATTGACACACAGTAAGCTACACCTGAACTGAATGGACTGTAATGCTGTGCAATATGCTGCCTTCCACTGTGTAATTGTCTGAAATATATTAATTATTTCTTTTTTTAAGTATTTTTTAGAGTTATAAGTTCTTTTAAGATGGTCATGGAGCATATATACTGTATATTTGTATTCTGGGGGTATCGTTCCTATGCAGAGGGTAGTTTAGTTTATTTATTGACTACACTGAGGGCGTTTTATATTTCAATAATTTATTTATGTATTGTGTTGAGTTGAATGTGCTACTTATTTTGTACTGTAATTACCTTGTGCCTTTTCTACCTTTTTTCTTTTCTTAAAGCTGACTCGGTGTAAACTGTTCGGAATTCCAATGTACTTTGGTGCAAATGGCAAATAAAACTCTTGAATCTTGAATCTTGAAATACTTTGCAAGCTAAAGTCCCTTCATCAAACTTTTGTATGTGTGTAATAAAGTTTACCACTTTATGTTAGTGCACTTTGTGATGATTATTAATATTTCAGACATACATACACAGGTGATAATACGCAGCATCATAGAAGTTAGTTGGATGTTGCTGCAACCACGGTCACTTTTGAATCTCCCAACTAAATAAAATCTATGAATTTATATTTTAACCATCAGAGTATGTAATACACATAAACAGGTATACAACGTTACATATAGTGGTTAAGATTTTAATCTTATTTTTTTATGGTTTTCATCACTTGTTCTTATTAAATGTCCTTACCGCAACAATAAAATAATGTTCATTTTATACATTTTGCTTTTTTAATGTCTATAGTATTTTTTAATTAATTTTCATCAAGCTTTGTGCATCATTGTAAATACTGATATAAAAAAATATTTTCTCTACACCCTGAGAAATTTGGACAGTAACCATATATGTCAGTCTTCATACACAAAAAAATATATAAAATATGTTGTGCTTTATGACAGATATTGCAATTCTAATGTCTAACGTTAGCTATGACTCTTAAAATCTAATATACATGAATTCAACAGTGATATTAAGTTATTTTTTAAATGTAGTTCAAAATACACAATCACTAAGCTGTATGGTGAGGACACACAATAAAGACTTCAGGAGAAAAGATGATCTTGAGGGTCTCCTATGTGGGCGGCCCAACCTGTCATCCATGTAATCACCTGTTAATTTCTGTTTCCATAGAAACTAGATTTGAATAAAACTTTTATTATGGCATTTGTTCAGTGTCGCGGTAAGGACTCAGAAGCTTGGGACAGGCGCATTTAGATGAAAAAATAATGACATAAATGATTTGTAAACAAAAGAAAATAATTTTAATGTAGTGTAAAGTAATATGTATATGAAACAATTCAATTTTACATATTTCAACATTGAGACCACAGTTGTGGGACATGAAGAAAAGTGGTGTTTGGACCAATAAATGCTTCATAAAGTTTATTAAATCACATTATTTAGCAATGATTTTTTAATGTCAAGATGGGTAATAACACTGTTTATCAAGCATTGCACTGAAAATGTTTTCATTGCTGGAACTTTAAATTGCCCGTAGTTGCAGAAACACCCAGTTATTGTTAAGGTGGAATCCAGATTTTTCAAGGGGAGCAATATAACGTGAACAGGGTAGAAAATTGAAATAATAGATATCACCATGAAACTTCTGCAGTTGATTACTGACATTAAGACAAGTTTTCTGAAATGTTATGTTTAAATATCAAATATGTGCTAATTTGAATACGTGTCCAGAACAGAAATGTGAACATTAGATGAAGCAGGTTCAAAATGATTGTTTCATTTTGTTGACATATTAGAGTCAAAGGTTTCTACTGAGGGAATTTTGGATATCTCTTTTTATCACTCCATAAGTCAGAAAATACTGTCAACAGACATAAAACGCCCATTTTCGTCATGTTTTAAGGAATAAAATGTTCTATAAATTACGGTATGAATTATATATAAACAAACGCCTCTGTAAAAAACCTTCAGAATATAGATAGGAATGAAACTGGAAAGTTTGGTGTAGGTAAGTGCTACTGAAGTGGAGATTTCTGGCTCAGAGTCTGAGAGAAAAAACAGCCTTTAAAGATACGGATTGTAAAATTCCATACATTTTGCAAGGCACAGGGTGAATAGGCTCAAAAATATGCTAAAATAAATATAACTAATAGATATCACCATGAAACCTCCCCAGTTGATTACTGACTTTCTCTTCTTTACTGAGTTTTCTGAAATGTTATGTTGTAATAGGCAAATGAGGCATTATCTTATGCAAACTTCTGAAGCAAATAGACAACGTATAGTAAAATAAACACCTAAATGTGGATGTTTTCTTTCCACTAGACTTAAAGAAGACATGTTATGTACTGTAAGCAAAACAGCTCAAAATCTCAAGCGCATGGAAAACAATGTTTTTGCCTGTATAGTGAAACTATAACTATAGTGATAGTTGAGCCGAGGAGAAAACAAGCTGATTGCTGTTTTGTTATGAGGTGTAATGACTAACACAATGTGTTCCTTCATCAGATACATATTAGTCTTTCAATTTAGGATATACTTTATTAGTCCCCATAGGTTAAATTCCCCCTCTGCACTGACCCATCCTAACCATTGAGGAGCATATTTTTACCTTTTTACCGTATAACTTTCATGTTTTTTGTGGAGCGTAGAAATGGAGAAGAGACCGAACACAGAGAGAATACTCAAACTCCACACAGACAGGAGGCAGACAGCCCCCCCACCCCGCACACACACACACACACACATTTGAAATGCTGTATTTCAAAATGAAAATGGCATTAGAAGTAATAAGAGTTCAAACATTAGAGAGGTTATATACACTCTTTGACACTCAAAGATAAAGAAAGTCACTCGCGCCACCTGTTACAGCTGAAATGGAACAACATCTGAGCTCGTTTGTGATAAAGCTGCCACAACCGTTCACAATACATGCTGCTGATTCAAGTGTCAGACTCAGAATTATTCAAACCCACATTATTTCATAAGGTAATCCATTGTTGTGAAGGAGGTTAAATAACGCTCCAAACTTACGCTAAATTTTGGTGATTATTTATGGCCATTTTCAAAGGGGTCCCTTGACCTCTGACCTCCAGATATGTGAATGAAAATGGGTTCTATGGGTACCCACGAGTCTCCCCTTTACAGACATGCCCACTTTATGATAATCACATGCAGTTTGGGGCAAGTCATAGTCAAGTCAGCACACTGACACACTGACAGCTGTTGTTGCCTGTTGGGCTGCAGTTTGCCATGTTATGATTTGAGCATATTTTGTATGCTAAATGCAGTACCTGTGAGGGTTTCTGGACAACAGTTGTCATTGTTTTGTGTTGTTAATTGATTTCCAGTAATAAATATATACATACATTTGCAAATCTCCCTTTAAGATACATTTTGAACAGAAAAAATGTGCTATTGATTTGCGATTAATCTCAATAATTATGGACAATCATGCGATTAATCGCGATTAAATATTTTATATATATATATACATTTTATATTCACACACATTCAATGATTTAAAAAAAAAATGTTTTTCATTTACACTGAAATGTGTATATAGATATTTTGGCTTATAATAATATAGAGTTTGTAAATTGTCCACCTCACTGCAATGATCTTTAAAGTTGTATATATTATATTTATTTATTTATTTATTCAGTCACTGAGTGTTCCAGAGTTAGATAGCTACCCTACATTTCATCAGCAGTCCCTGGGCAGATGTTATAATTCACACAGGGGTACAGAGAATAAACTTTGCATCATTCATGTTTATTGATGTATTTGTCAACAACTACAACTCCTACTGTGGACGCCCATAAGGGGAGGCTGCTGTATTAACAAATAATGGATGACAATATACTAAAACACACCTATAACATCGACAAATACTGTACTCTTAAAAATGTCCTTATATATACTTACAACTACAAAATATGAAATGTTTATACATAACGTATATATATGATAACTAGTGGGGTTAATGTAAAGTGTTCCCCATAATGTTGTGTGTGTTAGTCTGTCACATACACACAGAATGTGCTTCACCGTACACCGTTTCACCTGCCACTTCACACTCTGATGCCGTTATATAAATGTCTCTCTCTCACAACAACATCATTATCATTTAACAGGCTCCTCAGAACACCACCTTCATTTAATCATGAGGTTTAATGAACCGTAGAAAAACAGTACATCTGCCACAAGTGCAAGCGTAAAAAATGTAAAGACATGTAAGTTAATTACACGACACAACGTAGATGTTTTTTTGTTTGTTTTAATATATAGCCGGCTGTCTCTTCCAGTTGCTGGAGGACAGACTTTGATGCCAAATACAGTAAAACAGACAGATGATCAGGTCCAGTTTACAGACAGCGGCGATGAAACGGCTGCTCTCTGGTGACAGCAATTTAAACAAAATGTGTCTTATAATCCCTCTGTAATGTAAGAACGAATGTGCGTTATACCGCAACAGCTTTTCTGTTATCACACATATTTAAAGGATAACTTTGGTATTTTTCAACCTGGACCCTATGTTCCCATGTTTTTGTGTCCAACTGACTAATAGTGACAGTTAAACTGGTCCAGTATTGAGGGAGAGCGCTGTAGGCGGCAGCTGCTCACGGGCTGCAATGTAATCCTATTGGGGCAAGCTGGCACCGTCATTTATGTCCACTTAAGGTGCTTGTTTTTGCCATTACAGGCTCTGATTGTTATTATAAGTGTCTGACAACATTATGGAAAGAGTCTCGCTCAAGGAGAAGTCTCGTTCTGAAATCTGGCGAGGTGACGTGTTTGCCGGAAGACAACGGTGGAATAGTGGAATACATCCATGGTGGAAACGCGAGTGTTTGTTGTGTTGGAGTACAGAAAGTTTATCTTACTGTTATCTAAAGATTTCCCATGTCACGGCTGGATATTTAGATGATTCCGACAATGTGGATGAGCTCTTTGAATTTGATGGCCACCCGTATTTATTTGAGCCAGAGTATAGCCTGTAGGGATATTCAGATTTCACAACGAGACTTCTCCTTGAGCGCTACTTGGACGCAATAACAAACAGACCGGATCAAGCGAGAGGTAAGAAAA
The DNA here is from genome assembly GCF_043250625.1 of Sebastes fasciatus. Lineage (NCBI taxonomy): Eukaryota > Metazoa > Chordata > Actinopteri > Perciformes > Sebastidae > Sebastes > Sebastes fasciatus. The sequence continues at coordinate 28,901,369 of NC_133801.1, forward strand.
GGTTTTATTTCTCCGTAGGGTTCTTTCCATAATGTTGTCAGACACTTATAAAACCAATCTGAGCCTGTCAGTGGCAAAAACACGCACTTATAGTGGACGTAACGCTACATTGACGCTGCTCGCTTGCCCTCGCAGCTCGCTTTGCAGCTGCCGGTTACAGCGTTCTCCCTCAATACTGGACCAATTTCAGAAATTGTTATCCCCATTAGTCTCTTAAGCTTTAAAAATGTTGTACACTGTACGGTCCGATTGTCAGCCATGACCTGAGTGCTCACACTGTACGTGTAAAATAAAAAAAAAATTTAAAAAACATGGTCCCGTCAGCTCCTGCGAGCCGTTCTGGCTGTTGACAGTTGTCATTAAAGATTGGTTTGAAAGCTCCGAGGCAGGTAGAGTTTGTTTGCTAGCAGAGGTCTGTACGGGTCACAATGCTAACAAGGCAGAAACACGCTGCCTTGATCATCTGTGCCATCCTGTCCTATCAAAAATATCGCAATATTATGTTTTGTGATACTGTATCGATTCTCAAAAACACTGAATCGATTTTTAATGAATAGTTGACATGCAAAGATTAACTCAGTCAGTACTTTATTTCATTTGCAAATAGATGCACCTTCTCAATGTACAGTATGTGCCCTCTCAAAGTAGTGCTATGATGTTGGATGTTACAGGGACTGTGATAAATGCAAATGCAGATTCCACTGTTCTGATTGCATAAAACAAAAATTACTGTAAGAAAAAAGGCACTGACGTTGGGGAATCGGCACGTGGCTCTGCTTCAACTGTGTAAGAGCCTGTGGACGGCCGACCAAAATTTCTGACATATAAATTAAATTAATCCAACCGCCTGAAGGCCGGTCAGGAGGAGTTAATCCAACTGTACACTGTACGGCAAACAGCGCCCGACGAAGCTGAAATTTTGGTTTGACTCTAAAATTCGGGCCATAAACGGGCTGAAATGGTACAGCGTATGCCCAGCTTTAGACACAGAAACATAGGGAAACAGGGTCCAGGTTGAAAAATACCAACGTTAACCTTTAATGTCTTTCTCCCTATGCAGGCTGTCACTCTGTTTGTGTTCCTTGTCCCTGACCTCTGCAGGCTGTAGTGTGACAGGTGCTGCAGGATGTGTGGCAGTTGGACAGGCTGGCCCTCATTAGTAAAACCAGTACGACTCTGCATGGCTCCCTGGCTGGGGCTCCTCTGCCTATCCTCTGCCTCCCCGACGAACCAAAAGCTGATTGAAGCAGCCAGGTCTTCTTGTTGCTATAGTAATAGGCAACACTGGCTCACCCCTCTCTCGAAAAACATGTTTTTTGGCATCCCTGTAGCCGTGGGTTTTTTTTACGGCCTCCCCCTCAGAGCTCTTTACGCCCCCATTGTTTACAGTGTTCGCCTTGCTATTTTTGCAGACGGTGCAGTTTTTTATTATGCATGATGCACCTCTTTAGTCGCGCATGAATTTGTAATCATCCTAGGTCGCGGGGATCAGGAAAAAGTTGTGGTGCTACGTGCAATGCCCGTGCAAGAATGTTACACTTCATCTATTTTATAACCTCTAACAATTCATCAAATTATTAGGATCAATTATATCAATAGCACATTTTATTCACACATTCCAATGTCTTTCTAACAGCAAATTTAAGATTTAGGAATACACGGTGAAATAAAAAACTCATTTAAAATTATTAACTTGTTCATATTTCAATTATAATTGCCTACATGTTAAGAACATTTGATGAAATAAAATATAAATATTAGCATCTGGATAATTAGTAATATCTCAGTGACCTTGGCACAAATATAACATATTCTATTTGATGTGAACCTCCCGTACTGTATACTGTATATTTACAGTAGAGTCCACAGATTTCAGTGTTGTGTGCAATAGTGCATGTACAATGAATTCCTTAACTTGCAGGCTTTTTCTGTATTGCGGCAAAAACGATTGCCTGCTTTTTGTGCAGTATTGCCCTCCATCTGTCCGTTTGTACTGTACAACCATACAGGAGCCCTCTCCAGCAGTGCATCGTGGGATGGGAAGAGCCTCCTTCAAAGACGAAGGCGGCCATGCACTCCTCTACTATGGCACGTTGGTATCAGTTACACCATAATTTCATCACCGGCAGCTCCCTGTGAATCCCGCTTACATTAACTTTTTACAGGGATTGGCAACGCAGACGCAGAGACGCATGGCAGTGCCAGCACTTGAACCCGTTTAGATTTAGCCTCCCATTCAATAGTTGGTCTCAACATATTGTTATTTGTTGATGAAGTGGTGTATTTGTATGAGCAAAATGGTGTGAATTGTGAAGAATCCCTGCAGTTACAGTGGGATTACATTGAGAGAAAAAGGCGAGGGGGGGATTAAAAAAACAAGAGGATGGGGGAGACTTCAAAGTGGCAGAGTATGCAGTGTGGCTGTGTTTGAATGATGGCTGGCGTATTGTTTTGATAAGTGTTCCCTGAGGAGAACATGAGAGGGAGCGTGTCACTTTCTCCTCTCATCTCCGCGAAAAGGGAGCCGGGCACCGAGGGGAACGTCAAAAACCAGCCGTAATTACAGCATTCATACAACAATACTGCAGAGCGGCTGGTTCACACTCACACACACAGCAGCCCAAACACACACACACACACACACACACACACACACACACGGCACAAATGCAAATGAATTAATTTGCTTTAAACATGAAGCTAAATGAACATGTTAGACCCTGAGATGGTGATGATAATGCCGGCGCACAGGGAGCAAGGAAGAATATCAAATGTAGACAATTGAATCCGATCCCCACGACACACACGCATCTGCTTTCATCCCTGATCATTGTGAGTTTATCAGTCACTGTTAACTGCTTTGTTCTCAGACAAAACACAACGTTAAATACACTGTAAATTCACATATTTGTTTACAAAGGGTCTGATGTAATTAAAATAAGGAACATGAATAAAGATGAGTTAATTAACCCATTAATTTGGCCATGAACCTCTTTAGGATGATGAAGTGATGATTACCATAGTGGGTCTCATTATGAGATCTCTTTTATTGTTTTGACTTATTTCACAGATTTTGTAGATTTAAAGACTGCAGACAAATGTGCTACCTTTAACACATTAAATAACTGATCAAAATGTGACATCTGCAGTAAAATAATGTTATTCTTAAACAGCTTCACATTGAGATTTAGAGCAACTGAAAGTGAAACACTCTTCACTCAACGGCAATAAATTTAAATATTCAAACAAAACGACGAGAGAAAGGACACACAGCCTGACCACAGCAGCAATATTATTCAGCATACTGTATACTATACTGTTAATATTGGTCCCCAACCTAAGGGTCTGGACCCCCACAAGGGGTCATGAGTGTAAAACTTTAACATTAGGCCTTTACGTTGTTTTTGCTAAATACAAATTACAAAAGCAACATGAATAAAGATGAGTTGGACTTATTTCACAGATCATTGAAGGTCATTGTTTTTTCAAATAAATGATCAAAATGTGACATTTATTCAAAAAGCAACCTAATGTGTTTATTTCTCTCTTTCTTTTGTAACTGCAGTAAAATAATGTTATTAATAACAGCTTCACGCTGAGATTTAGAGCAACTGAAAGTGAACGCCAACAAATAAATTAAAATATTCAGGCAACGTGAGTGGAGAGAAGGAGCCCTGACCACAGCAGCAATATTATTCAACATATACTATATTGTTAATTCACTGTCAGTTTACTGGTCCCCAACCTAAAGGTCCCTCCCACAAGGGGTCGTGAGATGAATACTGAGGGGAGGAATTAAGACAAATAAATGCGGCTGCATGTACATATACTGTATATGTATATATACATAAATGTTTTACTTCTTTTCCAGAATCTCTGCTTTGTCTTGTGAAGGATTGCATCGTTTTATCTCTTCAGGCCTCAAAAAAGTGTCAAAATAAAACAGTCTAATAGGGGGGAAAAAATATTTTCTATTCAGCTGCTCACAACTCAAAGACGTGCACTCTGTGACGAGCGGTTGCATGTAGACGCTGCTTTGTATTAGGGGGTTACAAGCAAGTCAAATCAATTTTATTTATATTTATAGTCACAATTTGGATGAATTCGGTATTTAATGGGGGGGAGCAGGAGTTCCTCGTACACTGTTGAACAGAACACATTTTAAGGGAACATTTTAATTAAATTCCACAGAAATGAGCACTTTACTGAGAGTGGAGGGAAAGCTTTTTAAAGCATCAAATTTAATAATTATCAGTACTGTTGCATGTCGTACCCTTCTCTCTCTCTCTCTCTCTCTCTCTCTCTCTTTCTCTCTCTCTCTCTACTGCCACTATCAAAATAAAAGCAAAATGCCAAAAACACACTGTTAAAAAGAAGGAAAAAAAATCTGAACTGACCTTCAAAATAAAACGGTCAAAACCTGCTGACACAAACTTGAATGGATGATAGGAACATAAACACACACACACACACACACACACACACACACACACACACACACACACAGAGTCTTATATTGTGTATTAAGTTAGACACACGTATGTGGACAGGTGAGGAGGTTTATTGACTGAGACAGGCCGTCCACCAGTGTCAGTGGACTGAGGGGGGAAAACTGTTAAATTACATTATTTCTTTCATTGCAGGAATACTGATTCTATCATTATATTTATTAAAGCTCACATTCTAAAAGTGTACTTGAGTTTTCTAGCAGGATCACACAGCAGAGCAGATGAGTTTACATCCAGAGAAACCCACATTACTAGATTACTGTTGTCTTTCTCAGGGTGTTCCACCGCAGTCTCTCGTAACGATGTTGTGGTTGGGGGAGAGTGTACCAAGCCCGTCCCAGCGATTTCAAGTCATTGTGGTCTCATTACAGCAGGCTGTTGGTAATCCTCTGCCTTTGATCTGGGAGCTGAAGGGAGCTGTGTTTTACTGTAGTTTAAACAATGTTCTCCCTGCTCCCTCAGCACCTCCACCAGGAGCCCTGTGGTAGCTGAGGAGCCACAGCCACGAGACGTGAGCAGGAGGGAGTAACGGGAAGCTGGAGGGGGTTGGGTTGTTTTTCAGCTGAACGCAGGTGAGACAGGAGCACAGATGGACGTTTGTTGGTGGTGCGTAAGTGAATCTGAGGTGAACCAGAAGGAGACTCATTCCACCAACGGGCTCAGATGGAGCGTGCGTTTCAATTCAAGTCAAATCAGAATACTTTATTCATGCCCCTCTGAGAGCCACAATAAGCCTGTTTTTATATATTTTTAGGGGGGAACAGGGGGATATTTAGGGGGGGAGATAGCAGGTCAGCAGTAGATGTCACATAGAAGTGGTGTACATCATCTGAAAGCTGGGAGCCTGGAGATTAATTTGAGATGCAGCTCAACGCTGTGTGTCAAATTGTTCTAGTCATAAATCAAAAATAAACATGAATTAATTAATGAATTAACTACAATAAATTGTGATTGTGTATAAGGGTTTAGAACATGATGGCCATTCCCATGCTCTATTATGGCTCATAAATTGTTGCAGCAATTTACCATCTGTTACACAGATTTGGAGCTAAATTTAACCATGTTTTACCACTTGAGAATTGATAAAAATGATCAATAATCCCTCCAAAATACCACATTAAGACACCAAGACCTTGAGGAACACCATAGAAAAAGCCATGTTGTGATTTGGTATTGAATTGGATTAAGGTAAGGGATGTAAACCAACAAATAAGTGAAAAGGTTAGTATATTTTCATTAAAACTGCTAAATTTGAGATAACGCTTTCACACAAATGGGACGGACGTAAGGTCACAGTAACCTTGACCTTTGACAACCAAAATCGAATCAGTTCATCCTTGAGTCCAAGTGGACGTTCGTGCCAAATTTGCTCGAAACGTGTCGCTCACAAAACCATTGTTTTCCTATGGTACGGTGCTGCTGGCGTCCAGTCTTTTCTTGCACCACCAGTCACGTTTTTTTTTAGACGCGCATATAAGTCAAAGCATTCTCAACTTTTCGGCACGAGGCACGGAGTCGCACCGCTCGTCAATGTCACACTTGTCCCAGGCAGCCAATCGAACCAAGCAAGAGGCAGGGTTTACTACTTTACTGTTTTCTTCCTCTTATTTTGATGCCAGTAGATGTGGCTAGCTAGCTAGCTAGTTAGGAGAGCTACAGAGTAGGTACCCTTTCTCTAGTTGCAAAAAAACAAGATGGCAACGGCCAAAATGCCGGTCTTGAGGCTTCAAAATGGCATTCCATAAACTAATGGTTGACGTCACGGTGACTATGTCCACTTCTTATATACAGTCTATGCTGCAACCATAAGGTAGGCCTATAGAAAGTTTTTAAACAGCGGTGCAATGAAGATTGTTTTGCATCTGATCATGTTCGTAGAGAAAATTAAAAGTCAAAAGTTAGCATAAAGACTGGAAACAGCCTGGCTCATTCCAAAAGTTAAAAAAGAGAGGACTCATGAAACCACTGCTATCGGTCATGATCTACTGTAGAAAAGGTAAGAAATGACCCCCCCTGTAAAACTACAACTTGTTATACTCTTCAGTTTTTGTACGTATTAAACAAAGAAGATAAAATAGGTTACTTAGTGAGCTTTAAAGGTGTTGGTAGGCAGATTTTTTATCATCTTGAACAGAACCAGGTTAGCTGTTTCTCCCTATTTCCTGTATTTATGGTATGGTAGGCTAAGCTAAGCTAAGCTAAGTAGCTGCTGATTGATGATAGCTTCATATTGAACAACGAGATATGACAGTTGCCTGCTGGGGGTAAAAAATGAGCAGATGCGAGTAGTTGTGTTGTGGTGTTTCTATACATCAGCAGCTCCACTGGGCTTTCACCATGGATGCTGATGTCATCATCCCAGACAAACCAACCAATCGGGAACAAGCAGTTGCAACAATAAACAACAATTGCAACATGAATTGTTACAGTGTTTTTTCTTTATGAAAAACATTGTTATAATTCTGCATTGAATGTCAATATTTTGTTATTGCTTACATCAACCTCTAACTCTGCATTTTACACACCTTTTTTGCAAGCTGTCAAAAGGCATTCTGGGAAATGTAATGTATAAGCATTATTTTCTTAAAACACAAACACAGCTGGAGCTGTAAGAATATTTCAACTGGTTTCTAATATAAATTAACACGTTTTTTTTTTGTTTTTTTTTCCATCATTCACCTTTATTCTAGTGCAGTGACCTGTCTTACTCATTCTTATTTCATGATACACTCATTTCTAGGAATGACACAAGTTGATTTCTATTCATTACGTTGCAGATTTTTTCAAGGTAGTTTTAAGAAAATAAGGTTTTTTAGCCAAACAAGCAGTGTGGCTTTAGGGATGGCAATGTCGGTCTGTCTGTCTGTTGGTCGGTCCACTCCAGACAAAAATGTCTCAACTATTGGATGGATTGTCATGAAGTTTTACAGAAGACATTCATGTTACCCAGAGGATGACTCATAATATCTTTGATGACCAAAGTGATTGACTTGACATTTGTGGTGAAATATCTTTACAACTTCTGGATGGTCACATTTGGTTCAGACATTTATGTCCCCGACAGCACGGATTGTAATAACTTAAGGGATCCCCTAACCTTTCATCCAGCACATTTGTCCAATACTTTGGTTTCATGACCAAATACCTGCAAAACTAACAACATTCCCATCAGCCTTAGCTGTAGGCTACTTTGTGTTTAGTGCTGATTATGAAATGGTGAACATGGTAAACATTATACCTGTTTAGCATCTGCATGTTAGCATTTTCATTGTGAACATGTTAGCATGCTGACGTTAGCATTTAGCTTAAAGCACCGTTGCTTGGTGAGCATGGTAAATATCAGCTGCTAAACATCAGCATGCTCGTATTGTCACTTTGAGCATGTTAGCATGCTGATGTTAGCAATACCTCTATGCAACCTCACAGAGTAGCATGGCTATTGACTCTTGTTAGGAATTAATTAAGGTAAGAAACGATACAGTACCTAGTTAAAAAAGTTTGAAGCTGACCTTTGTGTGTGATCAGCCCCTAAAAATGTCTTGTTCAGCATTCGGTTGTACTTAGCTCCACCCTCTCGTATCACTTCTGGTTGCAAAAAACAAGATGGCCACGGCCAAAATGCCGGTCTCGAGGCTTCAAAACAGCAGTCCATAAACCAGCAGTCCACAAACCAATGGTTGATGTCAGGGTGACTACGTTGCGGTTAATATTAGCTGCTATAAACATCAACATGCTAGCATTGTCACTTTGAGCATGTTCGCGTGCTGATGTTAGCATTTAAATCAAAGCGCGTCTGTGCAGCCTGGTAAGAAATGATACAGTACTTAGTTTAAAAGGTTTGAAGCGGTCGGGCCTATAGTGACGCATCTCTGTGTGATCAGCCCCTAAAAATATCTTGCTCAGCGTTTGGTTGTACTTAGCTTCACCTTCTCGTATCACTTCTGGTTGCAAAAAAACAAGATGGCGATATCCAAAATGCCAGTCTCGAGGCTTCAAAACGACGATGTTAGCATTTACCTCAAAGCCCCTCTGTGCAGCCTCACAGAGTAGCATAACTGTTGACTCTTGTTAGGAATTAATTATGGTAAGAAATGATACAGTACTTAGTTAAAAAAAACTTAGTTGACACAGTAAGATGAAAAACACTCTGCAGTGAGTAAAGTGGTCGCAAACAATTAATGTATCAGAAAATTGGCTACAATTTAAAATTAAAACAAATAAGTCTTCAAAAACTACCTGGATTATGTTGGATGTAACGAAATGGAGATAAAACAATGTAAGAGTATCACAGGGGGAACATAAGTCACACAAAGCATTCTAAAGCTAAAAGGCTGTGTCCGAGTCTCTGCAGCACCCATGGGACTCTTGAAACAAACCAAGGCGATGCTTAATAAACCTCTAGAAACTGCACAGCCAAAAAGAACTGAGGGAACCAAAGGCAGCCAGCTCTCTGCTATATCCACCACCTGAAGCTCAACATATCCCTGCTCAAGCTCTGTACACACACTCGCGCAAACACACACAACCCCGTGGATTTTGTTATACCAATATGGGAATCATACAGTCTGATATGTCCTCACTGACAAAAATTCTCTGGGATTGTGCTCATCGCCGGCTCATGTAGCGCCGCCATGCGCTTCTGTTTGTCCCTGATCTTCAACATTTTGGTAGAAGTGTGGATTCCAATAAAGGCTTGTTAAACAACAGATTTCATTCTCCGACTCAAGAGGGCCCTGCATGGCCCAGAGGCGTAAGCTGCTCCTTTGAACATCTAAATCCCCATGCAGCGCCTGACTTCCCTTTGTTATTCGCTGGTGGATGTTCCTTCACTGTTTTTCCGTGTGTACTATCGCTCTGGAAAGGCTCCAGTGGACCGTGTAGAGGGAGCTTTTAGCTGTAAAAGATCATCTCATTGAGATCATCAAGCCCCAGTTAATTGAACTTTTATGTGCTATCTTTGTAGGAGCACTGGGGTGAACATATTGTATTAATAAAGAATTCATCAGCCAGAGATGGGGAGCCGGATTTAATAAGCCCCTCCCTGGATTGGAGATGAGAGACATGAAACAAACAGTCGGCTCTCAGCCCGAATGTCTGCTGCCCTCTCCTGCCTGCTGCTGTGAACACACACACGCACGCACACACACACACACACACACGCCTCAAACGCAGTATCCAGTTCTCTTAAAAACATCCATGGACTGGTTGGTCTGGGCATATAATAAAGCTGCCACATGAGGGTACATACTGTAAGCCCTGTTTCCACCGCAGGAACTTTCCCCCGGAACTAATAATCTTTTGAGGAACTCATTGCGTTTGGATCGCAGGGACCAGGGTCTAAATTAAGTTCTAGGGACATTTTGTGGGGCCTTTTTACCCCCCAGAAAGGCCCTGCTCGGGGGGTAGTACTTTCTGAAAGCACCAGAACTTTCGGGGTGGAGTTTGCAGGATGACTATCGCTGATTGGTTAAACAAACACACACACACACAGCACTGCTGCTTTAACTCGTGTTCCGCTTCTTTCATAAAACAAGGAAGTACTCTAGTTTTGATTTAGAACCATTTTAGGAAGCCTAATTTTACTTTACGAAAGTAAAGTTAGGCTCTGCTGTTGGCCTCCCGACTCTTAAAGAAAAAAGAAAGAGATAAAAAAAGAGAAAGAGAGACAGCGTGGCGGTGCTGTGAACGAGAGAAAGAAAAGTTATTTCCTCACTGTTTCACGGCGGTTACATTCTAAAGCACAAATAAATAACCATCAAACACTCAACAGATGATTTACTGTGGAGATAGACCCTCTTAGTTTAATTGTCCTACTCTGCATTTCATTCATTACATCCAACGTGCATCAGTAAATATATGCAGCAGTGAATATCGTCGCAGTGAGACTAAACCTAACCTTTATTTTTTTCAACTTTTTTTTTTTCTTTTAGATGAAACAGGCGGACACACTGAACTGCAGGCTGCAGAGTGTGTTAACTGCTGTGACCACCAGCAGCCCCTCGTCCCACGTCATGTTGCTTTTTCATACGTCAGCGGATTAATTTGCTTCATATTCGCAGGTCTTTAGACCGCGGTGGAAGGAACCTTTTAGTTCCTTCGAAAGTAGTTCCAGGGAGTAAAAGTCCTGGGAACTGTTGGTGGAAACCCAGGCTATACAGGGCACAGGCTCTAGAGGGGGCCAATAGGGGCCCCAGTCAGTTGAGGCACCTGTTGACCCCCCTGACATAACATGTTAATCTGGCCGTGGTCAAACCTTGATGCATTCAGATCTGAATCTAAATGAGTAGCTTTATTGTCCGAGTAAGTTTCAAAGACTTTGATGGTTTCCAGTAGCTCCCTATGTACTTATACACAGTATCAAAAACAAATGTGTACATTATATACTATACAGTACAGCCTGCTGAAATGTACATTGACAATAAATTGATATTATGTAACAGTTTTAACAGTTGTCTTCTAAGGTTTCTTTCAGGTTTTGATTGTTGAGTACAATCCTGCAACCACACACTGGAATGACTAGAATTGAATGCAGCGCAGGTGATGCGTGTATGTCCACCTGTGATTGAAAGCTGTTAAACTGCAGTAATCTCATTCTTATGACTTTTATGGTGCTAATGTCTTCTTTTTTGCCTCAATCTACTCACGCAGTAAAAATATTTTATGTTGCTTTTAATGTAAACAGTATTAAAGTGCCATTTGTCTTTATTCTAGTTGGTCTGGCCTTATTCTTTATTGTTTTAAGACACAGACACTCATTTCTCAGACATTCTAAAAAATAAAGTTGATTTCTATTGGAGGCAAGTTGAAATATTATTTATATTATTAATATTATCTTATATTATTATAATTTATTATCTTACAAGCAAATATTTTATACTTGTTTTTAAAAATTAGGTTTTGAGGTTGTATAGACAGAAATGACTACGATGGTGATTGTTTTGCAGTGAGTAAAGTGGAAGTAAATGATGCTTGTTGAGGAAAATGTGTACAACTTAAAAATCAAAAAGTAACTGGAGTGTAATAATGTGAGAGTACAATAGGGGGAGTTTCCCTTTAAAACTTAAAGGGACCGTGTGTAGGATTTGGCAGCATCTAGTGGTGTGGTTGCAGATTGCAAACAACTGACTACCCCTCTTCTCACTCCTCCCTTTCCAAGACTGTGGTAACGTGAGCCACAGAGTGCAAAGAAACGCTGTTCGCCTCGTTCAGAGGCCATCCTTATCATAATAACACTAATTTAGGAGCAACGGAAGTCAGTCAGCGGCTGGCGGTACCACGATTTTACACTGTGTGGCTCACATTACCGCAGTTTCACAAGCGTGTCTGAGAATTACGGTGGCTTTCAGGTAACGTAAAAACGCGAAAGGCTCTCTCTACAGCAGTGTTTGGTTTGTCCGTTCTGGGCTACTATAGAAACATGGTGGAGCAACATGGTGGACTCCATGAAGAGGACCCGCTCCCTATGTAGATATGAAGGGCTCATTCTGAGCTAACGAAAACACATCGATCCTTAGTTTAAAGTAATTATACACTAATGAAAAACATAGTTATGAATATTATAGATCCCGAAATGTTACACACTGTTCCTTTAAGTCACACAAAACACGGCAAAGTTAAGGCAGTGAGCTCTTGAAATAAACTGTTGCTTCATAAACTGGAATACTGTCTTTGGTCTGAAATCCTTTGTAAAAGTAGCCAAACAAAAAACTAAAAAAATATCAATAAACTGTGGTCCAAGACTGATCAATGTTTTTTTTAAGGAACTGGCCATCAACAGGTAATCTGAAAAAAAATCATGTGCCTCTGTGTCCTCCCGTGCTCCTAATGGCATCTGCAAGATTTCACAGACCGGAGGAAAACAACCAATCAGAGCCGAGCTGGAGCCTTGTTGTCTATGAGAGCCGGCTGTCAATCAATCACAAACTCCGACCAAACGATCAAATTACGCAGCGCTGATCAAATGTGAATCGATATTCTGTTACTGTAATGCCTATTTCTCTTTTCATAAACATATTTTAGTGTAATGTTTAGCTGTAAAATGAGAAAGTTTGTGACCATCTTGAGTCATCTGGAGATCAGTTGAGGAAATACCAAGCACCGCCCACCAGCCGGAGCACAGCCAATAGCAACGCTCCATAGGAACGTTCTCTCTCTGAAATGACCTGTGATTGGCCAAAGTCTCCCATCATGAGCTAGATTTTCTAAAGCCTGAAAACAGAGCCATAAGGAGGTGGAGCTGTCTAGTTTTCTCTCAGAACACTTGAATTACAATATGCTGAGAGGTTATTATGGAATGTTTGCCTACTGCAGGTTTAACCTGAACCCATACCTGTAGGCTACTTGATAAATGTGAGCAACAACCTGAGATCTGAAACTCTGTGGGATCAGTGGTGAAAAGTTGAAGAACTGAAAACTGGTGGACCAAGTGGGAAAATACTCAATTACAAGAAAAATGCTGCAATTTCAAACTAAGAGTAAACACGTAGGAGTAAAATGTACTCAAGTGGACAAAGTAAACACAGAAGATTAGACTTTAGTCTCAGTGTGTAAAGAGACCTTGAATCTCCAGTTTTGTGGATTGTTGTGCTTTCAGATCTTTGAGGGGGAACAGGAAGAAGATAAGAAGGAAAGAAAGAAAGAAAGAAAGAAAATGACAGAATAGATGTTAAAACAGGCTTATTTGAACAATTACCCATGAACGTATAGAAGCTATTGCCAGTGGTATTTGGACTGCCCTGAAGCCACCATGGAAGTCATACGATTAGCTCATAAACTGCTGTTAATGGCCGACTTGATTACTCTGAATTGCTGCTACAGAGGCCTAAGCACTCGTCTTCTTCGTTATGCTCCATTATGTCCCGAGATAATCTCCCCAGTGGACATATAAAGTGGTAATCTTGACTCTTGAGTACTACCTTGCACCCAGACCCCAGATTAAAATTTCATGCACTTTATTTGCCCTTAAGAATGTTTCTTAACCTCTGCCATTACTGAGACAGAACCTCTCAGACAAACAAGTGCAGCGCTGTGGGTAAATCTGATTCCAGTAGAAGAATAGTGCTGCACGCAGTCAGTAGAACCAAAGACTGCAATAGCTACTGTATATTGTTATAATTCCTGTTCCATTCAGTCATATCTTTGATTGATTTTTTCAAGAGGAAAGATCAAAAGCAGGAGGAGACAAAAGATAAAAGAAGATAAAAGAGGAGCTGGAGGAGAGACTGTCACCGTGTCACCTCCAGGATAGAGGCAACCCCTGAAATGAATGGAAAAACTCAACACAATACACTTTCAGCACTTGCCCCTATGTGTTGCAGGTTTCTGAAGAAGTCAGACCACGCCATGTCTGTGTTGTGGAAATGAATGTCTCTACTGATCTGTATTCTTATTCTTGTCCTTGCTGGGGAATGAACAGAGGAAGTGTGGCAGGTCAGTCAGAGAGAAGATTTTTAATATCCTTGCAAGAAATTCCCCTCATGTTTACCCTCTCCTGTTTCTCAGAGGGTGATGGGCCTCATCTGAGTTGTCCTTGACACACAATTGTCAGATTACTCAGCTCGCTGTGTGTTTAAAGCTGCAGTGGGTAGAAATGGAGCAAATTTAAAAAAAGTTTATCCAGTTCTCTTTATACATCCTTGGTTTGATCGGAGTTTGCAATTTATTGATAGCCGGCTCTCATAGGCGGCAGCTGGACGGCAGATGGAGGACACAGAGTCACATGATATTTTTTTTTCAGATTACCTGTCTCATGCACTACTGTCAGGATACAGTGACCGTTTTAAATCATATTTGCTCCATTACTACCCACTGCAGCTTTAAAGCAACTGTTTGTAACTTCTTACACGTATAAATCAATCTGGGTCGGTGTCCCATGCGCACTCGTGTGTGGCTACGCTGTTCAGACAAGACTCCAACACAAACTACACGGAAGCACCAAAGTTATATCTAGTGAAGCCCGTCTTGCAAAACAGTGTTTGCCGTGGTCGGAGGACACGGGGGAGACCGTAGCTTTGGTCTCCAGGACCGGAGTCTCTGCTGTACTCTGCTCCTCTGCCTGCCTGCCTTCACCCAGCTCGCTCCACCTCACATGCATGCGCGCAGACTACACACTGCAGAAGAGTTAGTTGCGCTGAGAATATCTAGTGAATGTACAGTGGACGTTTGTGCAGAAATAAATGCGGCAGCTCCTCCAGACCAACAGAGCTTTACTGTGTCTTGTTTCCTGAAGTGACGAGGCTCCGGAGCGAGAAACGTTATCGTCTCCGACCAAATCTGCGGTGTGACCCCTGTTCCATCTGAATGCGGTCGGGAGGCTGAAGCAGGAAAAGCCAACACTAGGCTCAGCATTGATTCATGGAGAGACCTGCGTCTGGTCAGTTAACATTACTGCCAAGCAGCTGAAATATAGAGTGATATTGTGGTTTTAGCTGACGTGTGTCGCCTCACTGTTGTGAGCGATGCTGAACAAGCATTTGAGTAAACAAGCATTTCTGATTCTTACAAACAGTCCCTTTAAGTGGGCCTACATACCCACATTTGGTCAAACTAAGCCCCAGATTGCTCGTTTTTTTTAGCTGATTTAGTACTAGAGGTGTTTGCATTGTGCATGGACAAAGAGTCTGGACTGTGACATGTATGATTGTGAAAGTCAATCTAGATTTTGCATAGCAGGGGGGGGAGGGCTCTGTGGAGCCACTCAGGGCCCCACAACAGACATCTTCTATCTTAGAAGAAGTGGTATATCT
Source organism: Sebastes fasciatus (assembly GCF_043250625.1). Classification (NCBI taxonomy): domain Eukaryota; kingdom Metazoa; phylum Chordata; class Actinopteri; order Perciformes; family Sebastidae; genus Sebastes; species Sebastes fasciatus. The sequence continues at coordinate 28,916,622 of NC_133801.1, forward strand.
CTCATCAATACTCAATAAACAGTCTGTGTGTTGCTCAACATTGTTGAAACTGCATGGTCATCATGTCTGTATAGGCTCCTGCACTTTCCCAACCAACCACCCATTCTTTTTCACCCCCTTACTCACTCACTGGGTTGTGGACTTTTCTTAAATTCCTCAGAAACTGGAGGAGTGCAGTGTTGGCAGCAGCCAGCCAAACAGTGATTCAACTTTTGGGAAGTGAAACTCTTTGGGGAATAGGGAGGAGGCTGCGAAGGTCCAACGGATTTGGAGGGGAGTGACTCCAGAGGGAGGAGGTGGTGGTGGTGGTGGAGGTTTTGGGGATGTTATAAACAGCAAACCACCGCCACCGCCCTCCCTATGAGCAACTTGTCCTGCACATCCCCCTGTCCTCCGCCGCCTCTCTCTCTGACTCCTCCGGCCCGCAGTTGAGGGGAACAGGCTGGAAGCACGCCCTCTGGTCCCGCTGCTGCTGCTCGCTGTTGCGCACCGACTCTCTCGCGCTCTGCAGACATGATGGCACCTGTCCTCCAAATGTTTGGTGTCGTCATCGCATCAGCGCTCCTGCTAACCGTGACATCGGTCAAACTCAGTGACAAGTAAGTAAAACAAACGCGTTTTTCTTCAACAAACTTCGTGGTCGCACGTCGTTTTTTTTTGTGCGTAAAAAGTTTGTTTTGTGCGTCACGCTAGTTAGACGCCAAATGCACGCGCCAATGTTTGCTGGAGAGGCAGCTGATTAAGTTATTGCAAAAAGCCTAATTTGATGTCGTGTTGTATGTTTGTTATCACTAAGGACCAAAATCCAGCACTGCCCCCCCACTGGTGAGGCTGAAAGTCCAATGGTTGGCCTCAGGACACTGTTATGCAACCTGTAGAGAGGCAGATCCACAAGTGTGTGTGTGTGTGTTTGAATAAGTGTGTGGGCGTGCGTGCGTGCACAATCCTTCCATCTGCTACCACCATTTGATTATTGAGCTGCTCATATCTGCTGAAATTATTGAGAACATCTTATTTGGTTAAACTACTAAATCATTTAAAAGTGGTGACCAATCATCAGTTTAAAGGGAGCATAATCTGTCATATGTCTTCATAATGCTGTTTTTAGACTATAAGGCCAACCCCATGTCATGCTTTTTTTTAAAAAACAACCAAAAAAACAAGATCTTGGTTCATAGTTTCACAATTCCTGTATTGATTGTATTGATTATGTTCTGACCTTTGTTTTTTGCAGCTCTGTGTGTGTTATCCACACTGTGGCCATCTTGGCTTGAATGCCTCTCATAGTTTTGTATCCGAGCCAAATAACTTTTCATCATCATGCAACTTCCTCTCTGGCTAAACGGGCATCAATATTCTCAGTACCACCACCCCCACCACCCAAAACTCAATTAAATGTGTCCTTTATTTCTCACTGGCGGCAGCAGCAGGCCCTGTAAGCCAACCAGCCTCCAACACAGCATATTCAGCAGTTCAGTGGTTGTTTACGGTGTCTGTCCATGCAGGTTACATGGTAAAAATACGTTAAAATAACACCACTTTTCAAATACTGATTTGCACGTCTTTTTCAAAGGTAGATAGGGATGTTAAAGCTGAAGTAGGCGAGATTGGAGTAAATATGATTTTTTTTAAAAAGTTATTTTTATAAAACGGTTGCTATATTGGGACAGTAGGACATGAAACAGGTAACCTGAAAAGAATCATGTGCCTCTGTGTCCTCCGGTGCTCTTAACGGCATTGCAACATTTCACAGACCGGAGGAAAACAATCCCTAGTGGTAGAAGAAATACTCAGATCTTTTACTTAAGTAAAAGTACCAATACCACAATGTAAAAATACTCCATTACAAGTAAAAGTCCTTTATTCAGAAATCATCAGTAAAGGTTCTTTATATGATATCCCAGCCCGGTCTCATGGGAAGGTGTATAAATACTAGGGATGCACTGATCCGACTTTTTCATTCCTGATATCGATACCTGGGCTTTGGGTATCGTCGGATACCGAGTTCCAATCCGACACCGGTGTTTCATTAAGCTGTATGCCTCACTGTGTGGAAGTGACTGGGATCATTCTTTTATGTGCAAGGCAACATCAGGCTTGACTTAAACATTGCTTTCCTAACTTTGTAAAACAAAATGTAACAAATAAATACTGATATATAAATTTACTGAATTGTTATTTATTATTAAAATAATAAATTGTACACCAGCAACTTGGTTACAATCTAATCTATTCTCATCTAATGCAGCAACAAATTGGTCAAAATTTAAAGAGGAATTACAATTCCAGTATGTAATGTATATGGCATATACTGTAAACATAGAATTAAACATGTGAGCATACATTTTTCTGTTTATACTGTATATCCAATACACAGGGAGCAACATTAGCATTTATTTGGAGTTATTTCTGGCTGCTCGATGAATGTAAGTCCAGTAGTCACACTCTCTTTAACTCTGTTTTGGTCTCCACCAACTCCTGAGACAAATATCTGGTTCTTTAGCTGCTAAATGTTCCACCAGCTAGATTCAAACTGTGTCTGTCTACCACTCTGACACCTTTCAAATTACACATGTGTGTAGCCATATGACCCATTATTATAAAAATATTAGGGCTGTCAAACGATTAAAATATTTAATTGCATGATTTTCCATAGTTAATCGCAATTAATCACAAATTAATCACACATTTGTTTGTTTTTTTCTATTCAAAATGTACCTAACAGGAGATTTGTCTAGTATTTAATACTCTTATCAACATGGGAGTGGATGAATATGTTGCTTTATGCAAATGTGTGTATATATTTATTATTGGAAATCAATTAAACAACACAAAAGGGACATCTTTCAAAATGGCCATGCCATTTTTTCCTAGCCAAAATTTAGCGTAACTTTGGAGCGTTATTTAACCTCCTTCGCGACAAGCTAGTATGACATGGTTGGTTCCAATGGATGCATATGATACCATGATCTTCTCTCTAGCTTAAAAACTGAGCCCGCGACAAAACTAAAAATCGCAAGTTGCGTTAATGCGTTAAAGAAATTTGTAGAGTTAAATGCAAATTTGCGCTAACTTTGACAGACCAGAGTATTGATTACAGCTGCTTCAATGTCAACATTCTTAAACAGGTCTCCAACCTTATGAATTAATTAAATTTAACAGGTGATGCCAATAACAGCTAATTAATTTCCCCTGCTCAGCCTATAATTGATATAGAAACAATTACAACATGCATAAGAGTGACTGACTATTGTAATGCTGAAAGAGAAAAATAAACATCTCTGCGTATCAAAAATGTTCCATTGGCCTGCTTTTTTCTTCTGTTGCATGCATGTTCTTTTAATGTTTTGTTCAGACCTGTTGCACATCGCATCCTTTTCCAACTAATGTCCTCTCTCTACCTGCAGTATTTTTGCAGTGACTGTGAGCTCCCAGATGAGAGGAGGGAAACAGGAGACCCTTTGTGCCCAGATCCACAGCCCCGCGGGGAACGTCTCGCTGACTGTTGCCCTCGAAATGGGCTCAGGCAGAACGTCCATCCTGGAAGAGGCTGTAAACCAGGACTTTTACCGCTGCGTTACGTTCCAGGTCTGACCCAACATATGTACACACAGTTTGGCAATTAGTGCCAATAAAATATATTTTGTCTTTGGGCATTTGCTTCTGCATTTTCAGTGACTCAGTCACTTTGAATGCATTCACGAGGTTTCCGGGCACAGTGTACTTTCCTCTCCTCGTCCTCTAGCCCTCCATTAAACTAATGGCACAAATACTGGAATCATTATTTACCTAACCATCCAGCCGGCGCCATGACTGAGGCTGCCAATGCCAATAGGTTCTCTGTGAATTACCGCTCTGGTTTCTGTCACACCGCTGCCCGCTGTTATGCAACTTACGGGCCTTGCTCCATATTGATGGAAACGACCCGCCGACCCCAATCAGCTCTGTGACAATAGCACTTAGTTTCACTTGGTTCCCCAGTGTTTGGCCCTGCTGCAGGGTCAGGCCCAGTCTGGCATTTGTCTATCTGCAGCTAAACAAAGGCTGCTTTCTGCCAAAGCCTAGCTATGTACCTGCATTCCTCTGGAATACACCCCCTACCCCCCTCAGTCTCACAACACACACAAAAAAACATCCTTCACAAATTTTGGAAGTGGTTCCAGTCCCTGTTACATAATAGCAGCTCCATTGGCAAGTGAAAACATATGCTACACAAGTATGACGACATTTCATAATTAACCTCGTGTAGTGGAAGAGGTCTGTTGCTCAATTTCAGCAGAACTCTGATGGATTCGCTTCCAAGCTGTTGTTGTTTACCGTTATAGTTGACAGATGTTACATTGCAAAAGACAAAAATGTACAATCTAGAAAAGTGCTTGCCAACTGGGCACAAGTTGTGGTTCTGCACAAAGCTAAATTTAAAAGTCCCCCCCTTCCTTCCTTCCTCTCCTCCTGAAGATTCAAATATCCCCCGGTCCTCTCTGACAGATGTGTGTTTTCTGCTATTGCAGGTCCCTACAGTGCGCTCCAGAACTGTGGCAACCATTAATGTCACTATTCAGGGTGAGAGCACCTCGATGAACAAGAAGACCAAAGTCCTCATCGTGCCCCCTGGTTTCATCCATATCATCCAGACGGATAAACCGATCTACAAACCTGGACAGACTGGTTAGTATTAACTACGACCACGTCCACTGGGAGGATATTTAAAGTGTTCGAGCTTCCTGCTGTGGTAGACTTGCTCTGCTGCAGTCGTACTCTTCATACAGCCCACATCATCCCCCTCTGCACCGCTCCTCAATTCAGCTGCACTTGCACAATTTTGGACTAAATTACAATATCTGCATAATGCTGAGCCACGACTTGACAACTTTAGGAATTATGTCTATATTCAGCACACAGAAGAATGGTGGTTCCTCAAGAGTTCTTGGTAGAGGTTGTGTGCAAAAAATCCATCAAATCACAGTTAAAGCACTTTTTAAAAATGTAATTTTAACCCTGTGGATTTTGTTTTCTTCTTAATTTTAAAGGAATACTTCACCCACAAAATTACCATAAATATCAATTACTCACCCCGTGTTTCCTTGAATTCTTGAAGAAAAAGTTTTTCTCGCAAGACTCCGCGGCGAACGGGGAATCCAAAAACGTCCTAAAACGGAGTAAATCCTTGACGAATTGAAATAAATTGAGGCCAGTTTTAACAACAGCAAAACTATATCAAAAAGCTGTTATGTGAGAGTTTGTAAACGGATGTTTTGATATAGTTTTGCTGTTGTTAAACGCGGCCCCCATTTACTTCAATTCATCAAGACTTTACTTAATTTTTGGATTCTTCGTTCGCCGTGGAGGCATGCGAGAAAAACAAAACCTGTTCTTCAACAATTCAAGGTAACACGCAGTGAGTAACTGATATACCAATGATCTTTTTGTGGGTGAAGTATTCCTTTTAATGTAATTTTTGGACTCATCAATATGTTATTTCCAAGTTAAAGGTCCCATATTGTAAAAAAGTGAGATTTTCATGTCTTTTACATTATAAAACAGGTTAAAGTGCATTATAAATACTGTTAAACTATCAAAACGCTCAATATATGGAGAAATACACACAGCCCGTATTCAGAAATTGTGCGTTTGAAACAAGCCGTTAGGATTTCTGTCCATTTGTGATGTCACAAATATACAATATATAGACCATTACGCGGTTTAAAACGTAAACATTCTAAATGTGTCCCAGTTTATTTCCTGTTGCAGTGGATGTGAATAACATCAGCTGACAGGAAGTAAACATGGACCCAAACTGTTGCCTAGCAACGCAATTCCGTTGCAATTCCGTTGTAATGCACTAAAACGGAGCGTTTCAGACAGAGGGTAAATACAGGCATATTCAAGCAGACAGCACGAGGAAAATAAAGTGTCTTTTGAACATTACAGAATTTAAACATTTTCTATTAGAAACACCAAATACAAGTATGAACCTGAAAATGAGCATAATATGGGACCTTTAATATAACCTTGGTACATGTGCTATAAAAAGATGAGACGAGTCGTCTCAATATGATGCCGGTGGTATATTTAGGACTTGCATTTCTTCATGGGGTATTCCACTAGGGTTGGGCAGAATGTTAAAATTTTCCCTGCGGCCAACGAACAATTGTAAACATATTCAGTTGACGTAAATCCATATCGAGCCGGGAAGCAGATGGTCCGCAAGGCAAAGTATCAAAGGAGTAAAGTAAAAAACAAAACAAAAATTCAACTGTTAGTGTAACATGCAATAGTTTTAATGTTTTTCCATATGTTGTCACCCAAAATGAACACTGTAAGCGGACTGCTTGATTGCTTGATCTAAATCTAACTTTGACTAGAGACAGTATGATCTGTAAAAATAGTGCCGTCTTTTTGTTTTGTGCCATGTAAATAATCCCCTCCTCAATGTCCCTCCTCATCCCACCTGCTGTACAGTCTGATTTGATTCAGTTTATTTTCTGATTACCTTACTGATTATGTATTGCTGTTTGTGTGTTGTATTTAGAGAATAAATTGATGGTAATTTCTTTTTTTATTTCTTCTTTTCTTTAAAGTCCAGTTCCGAATCGCCTCTTTGGATGCCAATTTCATCCCCGTAGCTCGAGTGGTGAGTTTAATATTTATCTATATTTTTCCCTGATGAAATGATGTGATATTGTATGATGTGTGTAATAATTCCAACCAGTTAACTTTGCAATCTGGTGTGATTTCTAGTCAGTCAGTGAATCTGAAGAGCGAGGTCTATTTTGGTTCAGGAGAGTGGGAGGTGAAAGGAGGGCTGTTTGTTGATTTTGAAGACAGCGTGGGCGTGCAGCGCTGTGTGGAGTAGTGTGATAAACATGCTGTCAGAGTTCATTTGGCACACACTGCATTTGACCCAAACATCTGAATCAATACGGGCTGAAGGCCTTTTCCGTTTGTGTCGAGAGGCTGAAAACACAACTGCGTGTAGCGAACGTGAAATTAATTGAAACATATGATATGATGAGGGTAGGTTGCTAGAAAGCAGTACGTTTCAAATGGTCTCATAGGAAACAATAAAGCCGGGGCATTCCGTCAGAAATCGATCCCTTTCTGACCTCACCCGTTTCCATTTGAACACATTTTTTCCTACTCGAGGTTGATGTGCTCTAATCAGTGGAGCCGTAAATAGCAACAGGCAGAACAAACTGTCTGAATGTCCAAAAGTCCAAATGGGATGAGCAAAACTGTGCACCTTCACGTCACTTTGCACTACTACATATTTTTGTTGTCTTGTGAGTCCTTATGATGTCTGTTCATTTTAACTTTCTGTTTTTCAGTCATGTGATGATAAACAAATGGGAAAGTGAAGTAATATTTGAGGTTAAACAGAAAAAATCAAAGGCAACATAAAGAAGTCATGTGTTACGCCCGGGCCAGATGGGGCATGTCAGCAGCGCGTAACACTGTTCTGCAAATATTTCAGAATAAAAGCCTTGTGTTAATCAAATGAAGGAATTCTGTCCACAGAAAAAAAACACTATAGGGCTTTTAATTTGAAATTAATTTGATTCTAGGACGAAGTGTGGCCAAATAAAAAGTTGGGGAAGTGCGTATCGTGTAAGGGAAGAGAGTATCTACAGCCAATCAGTTAACAGATCCTGGGTCTCCTGTGACATGTCGACCTATGTTAAAAATAATTTTCTTCTCTTCTTAAAACACATGAACACACCCCCGGCTGCAAAACAATGCAATTATTGCGGCAAGCCGCATCCCGCCGCTGCCTGGTGCGAATTCACCGTAAATACATAGATGTCTTCTTAAAGGTTATCCACAATTTCAATACTTTTCGTCCAAAATATATAAATATTAGGGCTGTCAAAGCTATTGCGTTAATAACGATACTGGTATCCTATGGAACAAGAAAACCTAAGGAATAATTGGTACCAACCACGTCATACTAGGTTGTTGTGAAGGAGGCTAAATAACGCTCCAAACTTACTTTAAATTTGGCGAGGAAAAACTGTCATGACCGGTCACATGACTCGGTCACGGGGTCCCAACATCACGGTCTGGTCTCACTCATATGAACGGAGCAAGGGAAATAACTCTGGATTCATTTATTAGTGCATTTTACTACTTTAAAAACGTAATTTTTTAAATAAGGGCTATTAGAGTGTTCGTACTGGGGAGTTGATTCACCTCAAATACAGACATGCTCACTTTATGATAATCACATGCAGTTTGGGGCAAGTCATAGTGAAGTCAGCACACTGACACACTGACAGCTGTTGTTGCCTGTTGGGCTGCAGTTTGCCATGTTATGATTTGAGCATGTTTTTTATGCTAAATCAGTACCTGTGAGGGTTTCTGGACAATATTTGTCATTGTTTTGTGTTGTTAATTGATTTCCAATAATAAATATTTACATACATATGCATAAAGCAAGCATATTTGCCCACTCCCCTTTAAGGTACATTTTGAACAGATACAAAAATTTGCGATTATTTTGCGAGTAATCACGATTAACTATTTTAATCGATTGACAGCCCTAGTAAATATGCAAATTAGTGTGAACTCAGATGTTATATGGTAGACGGTTGTGTACATCCTTGAAGGTTTCATGTTGAGTAATACAGTAGCAGACTTCGAAGTATATGGTGGGTAGGTCAGTCTAACACATGACTCCTTAATGTTGCTATGATATTCTGTTTCACCTCAAATATTTCTTCACTTTTCCCATTATTTATCATCACATGACTGGAAAATGTGAAAAATGCAATTACTGCTGCGAGCCACACTTCGTCTCTGCCTGGTGTGAATTCGGCGTTAGGAAGGGCATCCATACTATCATACAGGTTAACATGTAGGAACATGAGTTCAAATGGAAAGGGCTGAGTTCAGAAAGTGAGCTGTAATTTATAAAATCCTCATATTTTCTACTCACACTGTATGACCGTATCCAACACGGTGTAGCTGCTGCTTCCAGCAATTCATCAAAGATATGAAATATTCAAAAATATTTTTATGACTGCCCACTCAGATATATTATATAGAAATATTTTATATGTCTTGTACATTATGTTATACACATTTCCCCCCCAAACGTTGGGATCTTGACTGGAAATAAAAGTCACACAAAGTATGAGTTTGTGGGGGTTTTTTTCCCTTGGATTTCCTATTGAAGTTTGAGTTTCTGTAAGTTGTGCTTTTCTTTGTCTGCTCAGCCGTGGTGAATATTGCCAACTAACCAGTTCTTCTTCTGTTTATTTAAAAAACAAAAACAAAACGCATGTGCATTTTGCTATGGAAAAATAGAGAAAATAATGATTTTTCTGTGAACTAGCTTTACACATGTAAATATAATAGCATATTGTGAAGACTCTATGTGCAGCTTATCAACTTTAACAATGTTTTTTTTTCTTTTTCAGTACAAAGTGGTGGCGATCCAGGTAAGATTGAATAAAAGTTATTGTATAAGAGACTTTTGGCACCTCTCCTGCCATCTGTTGACTAGTTGTTTAAAATCAGTCGACTGTTGGAGCATCTTTAGCGTCTGTAATGTATTTCTGAGTGAAACAGTATATGTGGGCGTGTATCATTTTCGATCAGGGTGCGATCAAATCGTTCAGGGATTTGATTGGATCGCTCAAAACTGTGCCCGGGTTAGTCATCATGGATCTCTGAAGAATGTGTGATGCACAGCTGACAGGGATTAACTAGCTAGTCATCCAAATTAACATTTCATTGGATAAATGTATGTGTACACCCCCTAGTATTTTTAAAGATGAGTCATGAAAAACATTTAACAGTTTTACAGGAAGATAAAAGCTGTTTCTCACCAGTGAGAAGCGAAAGTCCACATTCAAATTTTCCGCATTGACAACTATGCACACCGGGTCCGGTTGGAATTATCCACATTGCCGTGTTCCATTTGCGTCAACGAGGCCCAATGAGTTTCCTCCTAAATAAGGGGTCTGCAGCCTGCGGCTATGAATAAAGTCATAGGTTTACGAGTAAAAAAGTCGTAATATTATAACAATAAAGTCATAATATTATAAAGTAGTAATTTTATGTGTTAATTAATTTTTTTCTTGTAAATTTATGACTTTATTCTCAAAATCTCAGATTGTTTTTCCCTCAATGTGTCTGTAATACTCCGTCGTACATTTGCACTTGGACCCTCACTGCATTAGACTTATATACTATATACTTAGACTATAGGCTGTGTCACCTTCATCACAATGCTCAAATGTTTTGCGGCTCCAGATTTTAATTTTTTTGTCTAAAGTAGCTCTTTTGATAGTAAAGGTTGCTGACCCCTGTCCTAAATAGTGCTGTGTCCACTTCCCACAACAAAAAGATATCCAGACAGAGAATGTCTAAGTGGCTAACGTTAACTACTCAACACGTAAATTAATCGGACCCCAAACGTGATGCTAACGCTAGCTGTTTTGGCTAGCCCCGTTCCGTGACCAACATATAACGTTTTCAAGTGCTGTGCGATGACGAGCCATAAATTGTCCATTATTTGGTTGTCGAGGTAGCAGTGTTTGTCGCATATTATTGGGTGTTGAGAAAGGGACGGCCCATCGTTATAGTACGAAAAATGTCCCATTGCATTACCCCGTAAAAACAAACGGTCATCGTTCCAAAAATACACTCTCCGTGCAACAAACAGACGCACAATTATTAAGCAGAATGATGGCGAACAAGTTGGAACAAAAGATTTCATTGGTCAAACCAATTTTTGCAGGTGGAGATCTGCTGAAATTGACATTCACAACAACCCACAAAATATTTATAAATATCCGTGCAAATTTTTCTGATGAAAATCCGTGCTTGGTGTGAAATGGCTTTAAGAGGGGGATTTTGAAAATACTCGTGATATGCATGATTTTGACATCAATTTGGTTTACAACAAGAGATAGCAGGAACAATTCAGACAAGATTACATACACACATTGGGCGCCTGGGTTAGCTCAGTTGGTAGAGCGGGCGTCCATGTATTAAGGCTTAGTCCTGACCGCGGCGGCCCGGGTTCGAATCCGTCCTGTGGCATCCACTCTCTCTCTCCCCCCTTTCAAGACTCTATACACTGTCCTGTCATAAAAATAGAAAATGCCCCCAAAAAAATAACTTTAAAAAAAAAAAAAAAAAAAAAAAAAAAAGATTACATACACACATGATAACCTGGGAAAAGTATTTTTTGTTTTACTGTGATTTTTAAAGATTAATAGCACACAGAAAATCTGAGTTCATTATCTCATAAATGCCAATCTGTGACTGCAGCAAAGGTCACATGCACATTGTGTGCTAATTATATAATTATATGCGCATACAGCACACAAATGCAATATGTGTTTTTTTTAATGTTATTTTTCTGGTGTTATTTGGAGACTAACAGCTCCTATGTGCGGGGTTTTAGAACGTTTGACTTTGGCGACCCCTGATGGTAGTACCAGAAAAAGACGGTGTGATATCAATACCATCCAATCAACATAAGGATTATGTTGTTTCTAACCAAACTTATAACTCTATAAAAACGTATGCCATCTGAATAATTTTTAAAGAATGTGCCTCTGTCTTTATGTAGGATCCCAATTCAAATCGCATTGCCCAGTGGTTGGATAAATCCATCGTTAGCGGCATCCTTGATCTTTCCCACCCTATGATTCCTGAGGCGGCGCAAGGAAGCTACGTGATCACCGCTTCGACGGACAAAGGAGAGGAAATAACCCACAGCTTTGACATCAAGGAATACGGTCTGCTGCAGTTACTTGCTAATTTTAATAGAAGAATGAGTCCCATTTAACAAAATAATGATGCGTTTGATCTGTGTGTAAATTTTTAAGCGCTACGATTTTTGATTCTGTTTCCTTTGCTTTAGTTTTGCCAAAGTATGAAGTAAAGGTTCACCTACCCAGTGTGATTACCATCCTGGACCAAGAGGCGACACTAAAGATCTGTGGAAAGTGAGTGTCCCGCTTAAACAGGACGGACAGATGTTGAAGATGGCAATAGAGAGGCAAAGTCCCGCCCCTTCCTGTGGACCCCTTGAGACCTTATTTTGGAACGGAACGGTTGTCAACGGCGAGAGACATATTTTTTTGATCCCGTTTGAATTGCGGAACAAATCACACATATATGATGTTTGACTGAAAAATATATATATTTGTACCTCTCCGTTGACTACCTCCGTTGCATCAATCAAATTACTACTATAGACTTTCATGCCCCCTGGAGAGCATTAATGTAGGAGGCGCTATAACACTGCAATAAATATAATTTCAATTTCTTTTTTGTGGTCCGTAAAAAAACAAGTACAAAAGTCAAAACAAACCCCAAGGATATATATATATATATATATATATATATACACACATATATATATATACACATATATATATATATACACATATATACATACTGATTTCTTAGCAAAGATACATTTTAATTTCAGTATGACTTCAAGAATTAGCCAGTCCGTGTCATCCACAAGTGACATGATGGATATTGTGCTGTTGCTTTCTCAGTGAATACTGCACTTGCTGTCTATAGGCTGATATTAACCTGAAACGCTAAAATCAAAAATCAGGATCAATTTCTAAAAAGCATTTCTGTATCCCTGTGCTTTTTCCTGCAGATACACCTATGGGAAACCTGTTGTTGGTTCAGTCAAGGCAGTGTGTTGTAGAAATGCCGCCCGCCGGTATTATTGGTATTCAAGTGTCCAACAAAAGAACCTGTGCAAAACGTATGAACTGACGGTGAGTACTCCAGACATCAAATCAAATCCTTGCTGTAATCACAGTTTTCTTTCACGAGTTCTATTTATTTTCTTCGTTTGAAATTGACTCTTGTTATTATCTTCTAGACGGATAAAAGCGGTTGTGCCACACAAACTATGAACATGACCGATTTTTCCCTCACCAAGAACCATTACGAAGACAGTTTTGAGGTGAACGCTGAAATGGAGGAGTTCGGCACAGGTAGGTTGACTGAATGCACAGGAAGGTTGACCGGATACTGTTCATTGAGTCATCGGCACAAGTTCCTGATGAGCTGTGATCTGCTTGTTTGCTATCATCTAGGGGTCATTCTTAAAGGCAGTGGGCAGACCGGCTTCAGCAGTAACATCAGAACTGTCACCTTTGAGGACGTACCTGCCTCGTACAAGCCTGGCATCCCGTTGGAGGGAAAGGTAATCGGTCTCATCAATGGCCACTCTTAGCTATAGCCTGCTGTCAGCACAGCGCAAAGATGAAGGTGAGGCTCTAGGGATCAGCATTGGTGGACGACGACCTGCTCTACCCTCTAAGCCACAGCCGCCCCGTATTTGCCCACTCCCATGTTGATAAGTAGGGCTGCACGTGGTGGGTGCAGTGGTTAGCACTGTCGCCTCAGAGCAAGAGGGTTGCAGGTTTAAAAGCCGGCTTGGGGCCCTTCAGTGTGGAGTATGCATGTTCTCCCTGTGTTAGCGCGGCTTCCTCCCACAGTCCAAAGACATGCAGGTTAGGTTCATTGTTGACTCTAAATTGCTCGTAGGTGTGAGTGTGAGCGTGAATGGTTGTTTGTTTCTACGCGTCAGCCCCGTGATAGTCTGGCGACCTGTCAAGGGTGCACCCGCCTTCACCCAATGTCAGCTGGGATCAACTCCAGCTCCCCTGCAACCCTGAAAAGGATAAAAGGTTACAGATAATGGATGGATGTTGAAAAGAGTATTAAATAATTGACAAATCTCCCTTTTAAAGGGACTCTATGTAAGAATCAGAAACAGCGACACCTGTGGCTGTTAAGTCATCGATAGTCAGCGCGCTGTTGCTCGCGCTGTTGCTCGCGCTGTTGCTCGCGCTTGTGCTCGCTCTACATAGACATGAACGAGCATCGCTCAAAACAGTGAGGTGACACACGTCAGCTAAAACCACAATAACACTCTATATTTCAGCTGCTTGGCAGTAATGTTAACTGACCAGACGAAGGTCTCTCCATGAATCAATGCTGAGCCTAGTGTTGGCTTTTCCTGCTTCAGCCTCCCGACCGCAGTCAGATGGAACGGGTCACACCGGAGATTTGGTCGGAGACGATAACGTTTCTCGCTCCGGAGACTCGTCACTTCAGGAAACAAGACACAGTAAACCTCTGTTGGTCTGGAGGAGCTGCAGCATTTATTTTCTGCACAAACTAACTCTTCTGCAGTATGTAGTGTGCGCGCATGCATGTGAGAGGCGGAGCGAGAGCGCGAGTGAGAACGAGCGCGTTGTGTGAGTGAAGGCAAGCAGGCATGCAGAGGAGCAGAGTACAGCAGAGACTCCGGCCATGGAGCCCAAAGCTACGGTCTCCCCTGTGTCTTCTGACCGCAGTCGGGGGGGCTGAAGCAGGAAGAGTTAACACTGTTTTGCAAGACGGGCTTCACTACATAGAACTTTACGGTTTTGGTGCTTCCGTGTAGTTTCTGTTCGAGTCTGAGTCTGAACAGCGTAGCCACACGCGAGTGCGCATGGGACACCAACCCGCAGGGATTTATACGTGTAAGAAGTTACAAACAGTCCCTTTTAAGGTACATTTTGAACAGATGAAAAATGTGTGATTAATTTGTGATTAACTATGGACAAACATGATAAATCACGATGAAATATTTGAATCGATTGACAGCCCCACCATGAATATTTCTGGACTCATTCATGCTCCCAGAGGGAATAAACCCTTTAGCCTTAAGCCTTCAATGACCAGCACTGCAAAGTTAAATTTTTTAGTGAAATGCTGGAGAGTGGCAAAATCCTTAGTATGCTGAATGAACGATGAACTTTTAGTCTCTCATCTTGAAAGTCTGCCGTGGGTTAGCTTCTGCTTTCTGCCTTGTTTGCAGGTCAAAATGGTCGGTCCAGACGACAAAGCTGTTGCCAATGAGCCAGTGTATCTAACAGCCAGCGACACTCAAAACTTCACGCTCACTACAGACATGAAAGGCATGGCTTCGTTTTCTTTTGACACCGCCCTCTGGAAGGACTCTGTGACGCTACAGGTTAGTTCCTGCTTGTCAGAGAGACTCTTTGTTTTTCACAAGAATCGATTCAGTTCAAGAGCTTCCTATTAAATAACCACATCAGTATTTATCAATTGTACATTATCCATATCTAATTAAAGAAACTTTCCACCATATCGATCATGTTGGAGGTGAACAACACAGACCTAAATTCTTGTTAAATGAATCTATTTTTGAGAATTGGTTTAATGTCGGTTAGATAATTAGAGGTTGATGAATGAAGGCTTCTGAGAGAAAATGTGTGACCTGTGGTTGTTGTGTCAACAGGCGAAGTCTAAAAAGACGTCGGAGAATGAGCCATATGTGCGCGATCTGCGCAGACCAGAGTACAGGTCGGCCCACCACCACGTCGCAGCATTTTACTCAAAGAGCAGCAGTTTTTTGAAACTCATGCAGGTGAACGGGAAGATCTCCTGCGACAAAGACGCGACTCTGCGTGCTCAGTACATCATCCAAGGAGAGGAGCTAAAGAAGGGACAGGAAGTCATTGACTTCTTTTACCTGGTAAGACTCATGCGATGGGTTATGGAATGGTGCAGGAGTCCTAAAACCCGGGAATGAATTATCATTTTAGCACTTCCGGTTCACTCATCCGGAAGTCAGTGGTTTCCTTTGAATGGGTTTTTAGTTGGATGCCTGAAATAAGGTCTGTGGTTAACACAAGCTTAACCTCTCAAGCTCTAGGGTGCTAGAAGGTCTGGTTCGCCAAGACAGACATACCCAAAGTAAATCAAGAATAACTCCACAACTACTAGTACTACTAATACTACTAGTGTATATGCATGATCTTGGTCTCTATGGATAGGTCAGACCTCAGAGAAAGTAACATTGGGAGTAAATTGTGATGAACCAATGGAAAAATTTACATTTTTATCCTCGCCTAAAGTGTTTTCTAGATTAGACCGTGGATAACACCATTATAGCAATGATGCCACTGAATTCATTCAGCCACTCCTTGACTACAACTGTACCAAAGCAGATATAAATAAAAGAAAGCACATAGATTCTACAAAGGTTTTAGTAAGGATAAGACCAGGCGGACTCTCCATTTGGCCACTTGGATACCTAAAGTGTGCCAAATGGGTTTTCTACCTCTTGAAAGGGAATCTGGCTATAAAATACTCCTGATATCCACTACAGGAGGCTATGTGCACACAATGGAGCCTTTGGCCATGACATTTACCCTGTGCATCATCACATTCTACCATTGTGCACAGTATATAATCAATAAAAAAACAACTAAATTGTATAATTTCAACTCCAAATGGAGTAGTTTTATAATGATAATGATAATAAATAAGCTAATTAACAATGTAAATAAGATAACGAAAAGAATCCAAAGTCAAGTATGTACATTATTTAAAAACGGTCAAAAATATTATAAAGTAAAATTACAATTTCTTGTGCGTTGATTTTGTTACTAAAATATTGAAATCATTGGCAAACAAACACTGCTTTGGACGAAATACACTTTTACACAATTCGGAAAAAAAGACCACCACAGCATTTTATGAAGTTTTTAAAGGCAGTGTTTTAACACACAGCTCAGGTTGGGTAAAAGAGGTTAAGAGATTTTAATGTTTTTTTCTACAATATCAAAAACGTCATTAAATTCCCCACTCGTGAATTTTGAAGATTTTACATGTCTTAAAAAAGGCGGTTTCTAGCAAGTTGCTGAATGAGACTACAAAACATCATCACGCCGACTTGTCCGCCTTTACAGCCTCTTTGCGTTTATACTCACTCAATTCTTTGTGGAAAAACACACATTCAATTTATCTGCCTGTGTTATGTTTCTTTCTAGGTCCTGTCCAGAGGTGGGATTGTGCAGCACGGTCGTGTCCCGGTGGCTGTTAAAACAGGAAATGGTACGAACATATGTTACGTAAACTAAGACAGCAATCCTAAAGGATGACTTCTATACAATCAGACTTCTTTTTGCAACCAGAGGAGTCGCCCCCTGCTGGCTATTAGAAAGAATGCAAGTTTAAGACACTTTCACTTTTCAGACCCCGGAGTGGCCCACTGGGTCGTCTTCAGGCAAACATATACGTAGCTACATTAGCTTCAGGTTAACCTAGCAGATTATTATTTGCCCATGTGCAGCAAAGATCATTGTTTAAGCAAAATACTAATATCTGATTTAATATGAGCAAAATGAGCAATTATATTATTAGTATTATTTATTTTGATTCATATGTCGCATGTCCTTGTCTCTCTGTCTTTCATGCCTCAGTCAACAAAGGAGAGTTGTCCGTATCGCTCCGTCAGGTTACAGACCTGGCGCCATTTGCCCAAGTGATAGTTTACACTGTGATGCCCAGTGGAGAGGCTGTGGCCGATAGCCAGAACGTCCCCATCCAGCTCTGCCTCAATAACAAGGTAACACTTGAATCACCCATTTGGGAATTTTATCGGCGTTTTATCTTCAAAGCAATATTGATATCCAATATAATATGCATTATAGATTATTTGAAGGCTGTACTCGTGACCTGACCTCTTCTAATCGGCTCTCAAACTAATGACACTCCCTCTTGGTGTCTCCTGCTCAGGTGTCTCTGAAGTTCTCCTCTCTCCAGGAGCTTCCAGCAGAGAAGACCACGCTCAGCCTCCAGGCTCACCCAGGCTCCATGTGCTCTGTCAGGGCCATCGACCAGAGCGTCCTCCTGCTGCAGGCGGAGCAGGAGCTCACTGTCGACTATGTACGATACTCGCCGCTAATTTGACCCACGTTAACATCTGTACCTTTACCAACACCTGAACACGGTGTTTTTTTAATAGTAAAAAGCACAATGTCTTATTTTCCGAGAAGAGAAAAGTGGAAAAATTTGTAATTCATTTATTTACAAAATATAGTGTGGACAGGTAGTCACACCTGAGAGAAAGCCTTTCAAACTGCATTTGGACTAGTTCCAAGTCATTGTGAAATTACAAAATATTATTAATTATATTAAAGGGAATGTAAGAATCAGAAATTACTTGTTAACAGTGACAGTAGCCATTAAAGCTTCAGTAGGCAGAATGTTTTTGGCATCATTGGGCAAAAATTCCATAATAACCTTTCAGCATATTGTAATTCAAGTGTTCTGAGAGAAAACTAGACTTCTGCACCTCATCATGGCTCTGTTTTCAGGCTTTAGAATATCTAGCTCGTGACGGGAGACTTTGACCAATCACAGGTCATTTCAGAAAGAGAGCGCGTTCCTATTGGCTGTGCTCCGGCTGGTGGGCGGTGCTTGGTATTTCTTCAACTGATCTCAACATGGCTGCCGGGTCACAAACTTTCTCATTTTACAGCTGAACAGTACACTACAAGATGTTTCTGAAAACATTTTACGTGAGAAATAGGCATTACAGTAACAGAATATTGATTCATATTTGATCAGAGCTGCCTAGTTTGACTGAACGGGATTGACAGGCATCGTATTGATTAACGTTAGCAACATTAGCCAGCTAAAACCACAATATCACTCTATATTTCACATGCTTGGCAGTAATGTTAGCTGACCAGACGAAGGTCCCTCCATGAATCGAAGGCCCGGCCGACGTTGATCCTACTGTAGTGTTCACTTTTCCTGCTTCAGCCTCCCGACCGTGGTCAGAAGGAACAGGGGAGACACCGTAGTTTTGGTCTCCTCGGCCGGAGTCGATAACGTTACTCGCTCCGGTGTTAACCCCCGTCACTTCACTCAGCAGCAGGGAAACAAGACACAGGAAACCTCTGTTGGTCTTCAGGAGCTGCAGCATTTATTTCTGCACCAACTGCATCTTCCACTGCACATTCACTGGTATTCTCGAAGCTAAACTGTCACTTCCTTCGTGCGAACACACTCCCACAACACTAGTTTTCGCCCGACGTCGGTCACATTCCTGTTTTGCATGACGAGCTTCACCAGATATATCTTAGTTTTTTGTGCTTCCGTGGAGTTTGTGTTGGAGTCTGAGTTGTGGTCGGGGGCTGGTCGTCTGTTGGCGTTAGCGGACTCCATTTCTTACCGAACGTTAGCTCTTTTTGCACACTTAGCTCTGTAAGCGAAGCTGAAATTAAAGGCACTCACAAGCGCGCATTACGTCACATCCATTCGATTTTTAATGGAAAAACTGGGCTGGGTTCTTCTCCACAGGCTGATAGAGGTTAGGTTACAACCTGTTCACACATTGGCAATAAAAAAACTATTAAAACGCGTTTATACGTGTAAAAGCGTACATGCGTTCCCTTTTAATATTATTATGATTTTAGTTTTGAAAGATGATTTAAATATTGTTATGTAGGCCTTCAGGTTGGAATGGTTTGTACCTGCTGCCTACACTGATGACTTACCCAGGCTCATGTACATGTGTGTGTTGTTATGCAGGTGTACAACAGGCTGCCTTTACAGAAGCTGTCAGGATACACCCACGACATTGAAGACTTTGACCCATATCCCTGCTACGGGCCAGAACCAGAACCAGAACCAGAGCCTGAACCAGAACCAGAAGTGGAGATTCAGGATGACGTGGAGCCAGCTAGTCGATCAAAGCGCTCCTTCCACTTTGGACAGGACAATGGGAAGAATGATGTCTACGGCGTCTTTAAAGTAGACAATTTGTCATTTTGATTGGCTTCAGGAGGCTACAGGAGATATTGGCATTGATTGTATAACATGTAGTCAGTAGTGGACATTTTCATTTTCATTCTGTGTTCATCAGTAGTGACCAAATCATCTACAGTGTATGCCTTCTCTATCTTTTATTTGGTTTTATCATCTTTCTCTCTCTCTCTCTCCCCTTCTAGGAAATAGGAATCAAAATTGTGACCAACTCCGATGTGAAAAAACCTTATAACTGCCATCATGTCTATGACCTAGAAGATGCAGAAGTGTTGGGTATGTTTAATGGTTTCATTGTTATTGTCCATTCATATTGACCCGAGGACGAGAACTATAATATACTTTAAACTTAATAGAAAACGACATGGTTGGAGCGGTATTTCTCACTTTTGCTGATCAGACTGATGAAGTGGCAGAAGCTGGAATAATCGAGGAGAACCTAGGAGAACCTATTAGAACATACTTCCCTGAGACCTGGATCTGGGAGCTGGTTTCTGTCGGGTAAGTTTAGTTGAGTAATCTGATTTTTTTCTTTTTTTTTTCTTTTTATATATTCATGTGTTCCTAGATATGGTAGACTCTCCGGTTCCCATGGCCAACATGATGCCACAGAGAGCAGGTGTTGCGATGAAAGTTAAAGAGGAGGAGAAGAAAGAGACCGTCAGGACATTCTTCCCTGAGACCTGGATCTGGGACCTAGTTACTGTGGGGTAATAATAAAGTGTATAAAAAATATTATACACTTTCCCTTATTTTCAGATATTTGTGCATTTTGAACACCGATAAGAGTGTGTGTGCGTGAGTGCGTGCGTGTGTGTGTGTGTTAGCAAGAACGTTGAGTTTCTTCATATCATTCCAGACATTATTTTCAAACTACAACTAATTATTGAATTGTTGTTGTTGTTTTTTATTATTATTAATTGATTAACCATTTAGAACATTTTCTGTCCAAGACCCAACATATTCAATTATCGATGATATTAAACGGAGAACAGCCTCCGTGCTACGGAGCAGGTTATGTTCCAGAGAAGAGATCAACTCGAACAAAAGTACCACCTACTGACCAATCGGGGCTCGGAGTGCAGATTGTATGATAATATTACAGTTGAAGGCATAATCCAGCGACATAGTTTAAACTGACAAATGCAGGAAGGACAGCTGGCTGTTATGCTGTGGGTGCTTGCCGCTTTGAATTATGTTTTTATATTAATTTTTTTACTCCCTCTCAAGTCTGTTTCACACCGCTGGAGTCGGGGACGCAGCTGAGAGAAGGCTGATATAGTCATACACGCCACATCATTGCTAAAGGCCATAATGAAGTGTAATCTATTTATGTTATATTTTGAAAGCTATTTATATATCACTGCCACATCTAGACGAATATATTTGACTTTGGAGTGTTCTGTTAAATTAGTAAGTGTGTTAATTTACGCATTCACACATCTGCATTTTTCTTTTTTTGCCAGCCTGTCCTACCTGTATTTGGCAGCTACAACTGTGTTAATTTTAGGCTGGATTATGTGTTTAATTTATTCGTAATAGGCCCCCAAACAATGAAATTTACCGAGCACTCAAACTCCCCAGTGGATGGAACTCTCCTCTTGCGTCGCCCCTAAAGTCAAACGCACAACATATCTCATCATGTACTAATGCAGATTGTCATGAAATTTGCTGAGCTGATGTTCATGTTTTCACTCTTAAAACTTAAAAGGAGGAGCTCTATGCTACTTGAACCTTTTCATTTGGCTCTTGCTCGTGTGTTTGTACAGAGACAGCGGGTCAGTGAATGTGGAGAAGACGGTCCCTGACACCATCACTAAGTGGGCAGCTGGAGCTTTCTGTGTCTCTTCCGTGGGCTTCGGTGTGTCGCCCGACACTGGACTGACTGTCTTCCAGCCGTTTTTTGTCAGTCTCACCTTGCCCTACTCCGTCATCCGAGGGGAGGTGTTTACTCTCAAAGCCACTGTCTTCAACTATCTCTCAAAGTGCATCATGGTAAATATTTAAGGTCTTAAAGTATGGAATTTATTTAAATGGTTTCACATGTACAATATTTTTTGATTTCGGAGACTGAGTATGTTTGTCTCTGTTGTGGTCTGCAGGTGAAGATTACACTGGCTGATTCAGACCAGTACACCTCCAGAAACTGTGATGGCTGCCAGTACAGTGTGTGTTTGTGCGGAGAGGAGAGCAGGACCTTCTCATGGATTGTAACTCCAACTGCCTTAGGTATTGCAAATTTCCCCACTGTGGGACTAATAAAGGAATATCTTATCTTATCTTATTAATAGATGGCTGACCAGGAATAATGCTGGCTCAATTCCATTCCATTTAGAAACACATAGGTGAGGAAAAACTGGCATGTCCATTTTCAAAGGGGTCCCTTGACCTCTGACCTCAAAATATGTGAATGTAAATGGGTTCTCTGGGTACCCATGAGTCTCCACTTTACAGACATGCCCACTGTATGATAATCACATGCAGTTTGGGGCAAGTCATAGTCAAGTCAGCACACTGACACACTGACAGCTGTTGTTGCCTGTTGGGCTGCAGTTTGCCATGTTATGATTTGAGCATATTGTTTTATGCTAAATGCAGTACCTGTGAGGGTTTCTGGACAATATTTGTCATTGTTTTGTGTTGTTAATGTGTTGCTACGAGTATTAAATACTTGACAAATGTCCCTTTTAAGGTACATTTTGAACAGATAAAAAAAAAAATGTGTGATAATCAATTGACAGCCCTACTAAAACACTATGGTGTACCTTGGAAGTAGTAATGTAAAGTACACTGGTATGGTCCTAATGTGTTCATCTCAATGCTCTTTTAGAGGCTCTTCAACCTGGCA
This sequence comes from Sebastes fasciatus, assembly GCF_043250625.1. Taxonomy (NCBI): domain Eukaryota; kingdom Metazoa; phylum Chordata; class Actinopteri; order Perciformes; family Sebastidae; genus Sebastes; species Sebastes fasciatus. Next base: position 28,939,093 of record NC_133801.1, read on the forward strand.
CTAAGAGGGTCTTATGTCATTCGAAAATTGATTGAACACCATCTCAAACAGCTCTCCCTGCCTCCTCATTACTGCAAAGACTGTGTAGTGACTGTTATTACTGTCGCTGTTAATATATTTTGCAATCTTCACATCTTTATAATTAAATACTGATGTTGTTTGTTCCGTCCGATGCCAAACTTACACTCTCAGTGACAAAGATGAGACAGAACAAGCTAATTAATCTGTATTAAGGGCACTGACAGCTGTTGCGTCTGCACTGCTGGAAGCAAAGACGGGGGGGGGGGGGGCTGTTGTTGTAACGCTGCCTGGCCTGAAAGCAGAGGATTTCTATCAGCCTCCATCAGCAGGGATGGAGACGCGGCTCTGATGAATGTCAAATTGCGCTCCTCTAACTCCCCCTTAGAGGAATGCTGACAATCACTTGTACTAACAAGTCAGGTAGTATCTCTGACGAAACACTCAGAAACCTCTCCCTCGGGGGGTGATCTGTACTTGTCCTCCGTGTGAAGGATTGTGGGCTGTGAAGGAAGGGAGGGAGGGGGTGTGAGGTAGAGCGGTATAATAAGGCAACAAATGGGGATTAATGAGGGCGGATAAGATGGGGAAACTGGGGGAGGAAGGCAAACACAGACAGGAGGGATGGAGGGACAGGGAGAATAATGAGTTGGATTGAAAAGCAGACGGGAAGCTGTTTTTTTGCCTCCGTACACAAAATGTGACAGTGTGACAGGGAGCGGGAGCGCTAATCAAATCAGCCCTGCTTTCCAAATAACACTCTGTGTGTGTGTGTGTGTGCACACAGGTCAGGTGGATCTGAAGGTCAGCGCAGAGGCCCTGAAGACTGACATACTGTGTGGCAACGAGGTGGCCACCGTCCCCGACATGGGCCGAATCGACACGGTGGTCCGCACCCTGCTGGTGCAGGTCAGTGACTGTCAAACACGACACTAAACAGCAGAAAAGTGACACGGGCAGAACGTCGAGTATGGACATGTATGCTTATTTTTTTCTAATGAAAATTGGGAAAATAATTACGTTTACATTAAGAACTCAAATGACATCTTTGGTGAAAATGGCTTTCATGTGTCAACTATAAGGCCTGATTTTATTATAGTAGTAATATACTAGACTATAATATACTATAATAGATTTAAAAAATAATTTTCTTTTCCTCCAAGTGCCGAATCATTATTATGGATTGATATAGATGAGTGCATAATGGATTTGCTTGTGTGTGTGGATGTACAGTGTATGTGTATTAGGGCTGTCAAAATGAACGCGATAACACGTTAACGCAATTTTTTAAAAATTTTCCCTAACTTATTAACGCAACTTGTGATTTTTAGATTGTAGCGGGGTCAGATTTAATGCTGGAGTGAAGATACTGGTATCATATGAAGCTAGAAAACCTAATGAATCCATTGATACCAACCATGTCATACTAGCTTGTCGCGAAGGAGGCTAAATAACGCTCCAAACTGGCATGGCCATTTTCAAAGAGGTTCCTTGACCCCTGACCTCCAGATATGTGAATGAAAATGGGTTCTATGGGTACCCACGAGTCTCCCCTTTACATGCATGCCCACTTTATGATAATCACATGCAGTTTGGGGCAAGTCATAGTCAAGTCATCCCACTGACACACTGACAGCTGTTGTCGCCTGTTGGGCTGCAGTTTGCCATGTTATGATTTGAGCATATTTTTTTATGCTAAATGCAGTACCTGTGAGGGTTTCTGGACCATATTTGTCATTGTTTTGTGTAGTTAATTGATTTCCAATAGTAAATATATACATACATTTGCATAAAGCAGCATATTTGCCAACTCCAATGTTGATAAGAGTATTAAATACTTGACAAATCTCCCTAAATTTTGCACAGATAAAAATGCAATTAATTTACGATTAATTGTGATTAAATATTCAGTGCCCTAATATGTATGCATTTATATATATTTATGTGTATATTTATGTTAATTTTGTTGTTTATTTAAGAGATGGATCCTCCCCTTGTAGTTTACTTTTTTTTTGGGTGGTGTGTGTGTGTGTGTGTGTGTGTTTGTGTACTTGTGTCCAGTTGGCACATATGTATACTTTTGTATATCTGTGTTTAAAAGAAAACCTGATAAAAAGTAAATGACAGAAAAAAAAAAAAAAATTGGAAAGTAACCTTTAACATACAGAGAACGCACCCTCATTGTGAATGGACCTGTTCCTCACCCCTGGTGATCTGGTCTGCTTTGTTATTTTATGCTGCTCATTTTGCAGTCTTTATCAAAAGTAGAGTAAAAAAAATAAAAGTTTGAAATAAATCAAACCGTTCTATATCATTGCAAAAAGTGACCACATACTGACAAAAGAGGTATCAGAATAAATGAATTTCTTACATGTGCACAAGGTGACAAAATCTGAGAAAAATGATCCATCTGAACTCGTAGACCATGTACGGTAGTTTGGTTGCGTCCTCTGTTTTGTCAGTGAGCAGGCATCTTTTTTTCAATTTCAAGTACTTAATAAAACAACACAAATACATCACCGTTATTATCAGTTGACTGACTTGGTTGGGGCACGTACTCTTAATGGATTATCATCCACATTTGGTGTTTTAGTGAGTATTTGGGGCAGCAGGACGGTGTATGTTGGATTGAGTTAAAACACACTGCTGTTCATGGTAATGAAGGAGCACCCAGTGCAACAGCTCGGCGCATTGGTGTGTTTTTTTAATCGTTTTTGGACAATAATGGAGCTCTATGGCACAGAGGGAGAAGATATATCAGGCTTTGATGCACACACAATACTTGTGAGTAGAAGTTGTTACGTTACCTTTTAATGAAATAAATCTCATCCTCTTTGTCTCTCTCCACAAGGCTGAAGGAACACCACAGATGGTCAGCCACAACGCTCTCCTCTGTCCTGCAGGTGAGCATTCACAACCACGTGTCTTGTCAGCATCCGTCATCTGCAAGCCTCCGGGTCAACGACCATCTTGATTCTCTCATTCATTACGTCTTTCTGTCATGGAGACCTGTGTCGGAGTCAGAGGTTGAAGCTCTCAGTTGTTCAGTGTGAGGGATGATTGATTGCTATTGGCCGCTCATTATCGTTCAGAAGCATTTGTGTTTGGATGAGTATGTATGAATTGGAATGGATGGTTTGTAAGTTTCCACCGTGTCAGAACAAAAGCATAACAACAGCTGTAATTTGGTTGCCACATTGAATACACACTGACTCATTGTCACTTCGTTAGTGTTCAAATAAAATCCCACATCACTGACACGTGTACCAAAGCCAGAGGAGACTATTAGCGATACTGTAGGTGCAGTTTGAACTTTAAGTTTGGGGGTTCACAAAAAAAAATCTAGAGGAAATGTAATGTGTACAACCGAGACTTCGTTTACACAAAAATAAATAATCAGGCAGCAGCAGGTGCATTTTTTATATCCCGACCAATATGCCCAATGAGTGATGAGTGAATATTGCGAGCATTACCATAGAAACTGAACTCGCACAAACCGCAAAACCCAACCGTAAACCAGAGATGAGGCTTGCAGGCTCGTTGATACAGTCGGTTACCCGGTGGTCTCTAAGAGAGGTCTAGTGTATTGGGTGCTGCTGTATGACACGGCTGCTGTGGTTATGTGCTAAGCTAACCAGCTGCTGTGGGTAGTTACAGATATGAGAGAGGTGTCGATCTTCCTATCTAACTCCAAGCAAGAAAGTGAATTTACCAAAATGTGAAACTTGTTCTGCTCTCTGTGTTGCCAGAGGGGCCTGTGGAGAAGAACATCTCCCTTCTGATGCCCGAGATGTTTGTGGCTGGATCGGCCAGGGCCTCCGTCTCTGTTCTGGGTTAGTGACACTATTTCTCTGTCATTTTTTTCTCTCTAGCTATCAAAACTTTAGCATTTGCATGTGATGGACCAAACACAGTAGTCTACTGTATTTTACCCTTCCAACCTGCGATGGATATAATGCTGGAATCTGCCTCATCTTTTCTCCTATTGCTTCTGCAGGTGACCTGATGGGCCGCGCCATGAAGAACCTGGACAAGCTCCTGGCCATGCCGTACGGCTGCGGGGAGCAGAACATGGTGCTGTTCGCGCCCAACATCTTCATCCTCAACTACCTGAAAAGCACGGCTCAGCTGACCGACGCCATTCTGGAGAGGGCGACGCGCTTCCTGGAGAGCGGTGAGTTGTGAGCTGTCCCTGTCTGTGATGAATGATCCAACCGAAGACCCCAGCCCAGTTGTTGCCAACTCTTTTCCAATGAAAAGAGTGAAAATGAAAAAGTCCTGAAATCTAGTGAGAAAGTCGCCAAGTCGGCAACACTGACAGCTGTTGCGTCTGCACTGCTGGAAGCAAAGACGGGGAGAGGCGGGGAGAGGCGGGGGGGGGCTGTTGTTGTAACGTTACTTCAGGCCTCCAGAGAGCATTTGATTTATTGATTGCTGTCAGGATGTAACGAGAATTTCAACAAATACAAAAAAAAATTTTGAAGAAGAAGATTACCAACCCTAGCTTTAAATTAGGGATGTACCGGATCGGATATCGGGCCGATACTGACTCAAATAGCTGGATCAGGTATCGGTGACTATGGGGCCGATCTATTCAATTCTATTCTATGTTTATATACTATGTACATTATATACTGGAATTTTAATTCCTGTTTACATTTTGACCAATTAGTTGCTGCATTAAAAAGGTTCCCACCTGAATTGTAATTCCTGCTAATTTTAAATATTTTTTTTCTACCAAGTTTCTGGTGTACGATTTATTATTCTAATAATAAATATCAATTCAGTAAATTTATATCTATGTATTTATTTGTTACATTTTTGTTTTACAAAATTAAGAAATCAATGTTTTTAGTCAAGCCTGATGTTGCCTTACACATCAAACAATAATCCCAGTCATTTCCACACAGTGAGGCATACAGCTTATTAATGAAACTCTTGTATCGGATCGGTACTCGGTATCGGCCGATACCCAAAGCCCAGGTATCGTATCATTATGGGGACTGAAAAAGTCGGATCGGTGCATCCGTACTTTAAATGAGCAGGTTCAAAGATGCAACCCACCTGGAGCTGTGAGAATGATTTCTCTCTAAACAGACACTGGGTGCTCCATCAGTTCCCAGATTGTTTGTCTGTTGTCCCTCACAGAAAATAATGCCTTTGTGTGGTCTGTTGTCAGTAGTCGGATTTAAACCAGTTTAGAGTTAAAGAAATAATCAATGTCCCATTGAAATGAATGAGGGGGCTGTCTGTGTTCAGACAGGGTCATCCAGCAAAAAAAGGCAACCTGGCTCAAGGCGTTGCATATTCCCAGTAGATGACTATGTGACATGAATTCCATATTTCCGCTGTTTACCTCACAATCATCTTGATGAAAGACTGGCAGTGATTACTTTCCAAAGTTTTAAAATCTTGTCTCCTAGTATTATATATTGCCGTGTCGTGTTCTGACATCTGATAAGTCTTCAGTGTCTTGGATCTATTATTTAAACCAGCCCTCTGGGATTGTATTTCATCGTCTCACCGGCATGTGAAACAACAGGCCCTCACCAGCGTAGCCACCCCCCTAGCGCTGTTTTCTATCTGTCTATCTGTCTGTCTGCAAAGCAGATTTTTTTTTGGTAAATGTGACTGTTTTGTTCATGTGTGTCTGTGTGTGTTGTAGGATATCAGAGGGAGCTCACCTACAAGCATGATGACGGCTCCTACAGTGCCTTTGGGAAGAATGATGAGTCTGGAAACACCTGGTCAGTAACATGATGAGTGGATGCTGCTGAGGATACAGATAATGACATTTTCTATGACTGTGTAGAAACTGGTCACAAGTTTGATTCAATTTAACCATAAAAAGAACATATAGATAGATAGAGATGTAGATAGATATATGTATGTATATATAGATATATTGATATATAGATAGTGTTATAGATATATATATCTATATCTATATATATGTATATATAGATATAGATAGATAGATAGATAGATATAGATGTGTGTGTGTGTGTATTTATAAATTATACAGAGATATATTGACTGAGAGATAGATAGCGTTAACTGAGGAGGAACCAGAAATCCCAGCTATTGTCTGTTCACGTCACTTACACTCCTCTCACTGAAACTTAATGTTGTGCGTTTTGAAAACATAGAAGCACCAAAATAATATGAATAATAGAATATGTTCATTTATATAACTCATGATATATTGCAGTTGCGTCAGTGGCTATAGAACATTCCAAAACATCCATCTAAAAGCTTTGCTGTTAAACTGTGAATATTTTCAGCTCAAATCTCACACTTCATTTGATAAGAGAATAAAAATGACATGCAGACAGTGGGAGGTACACACACACACACACACACACACACATACGGAGTCCTTTCTGGCATTTTGGCATCCTAATAATTTACTTTATGGGGAGCCTGCCAGAAAATATTAATATTTGCATTTAATGGGCTTAAAGCACAGTGCCTCGGGGGATTTAACAAACCCTTTGCTGTTGGAGATGGTGCTGGGCAGTTTGGCAGTTGGTGAGTGTGTGTGTGGGTGTGTGTTTGTGGTTAGGAGAAACTAGGGCTCTCAAGTGTTCGGTTGAATTAGAATTCCAACAGGAGATTGGATGGTATTGTCCAAATCACTTAAAAGCTCAGGACTCCTGGAAAAGGACTCCTTAAAGTGTGCCGCACTAATCAATATTCATTATGAACAATGACTCAAAGGACTATGGGTAATGTGACAGGTGTTTGAGGTGCGACCGATGTGTTTACCTCCATTGTTTTGGTTTTCAGGCCCACAAACTCGGCGCAGATTTAGCAGGCAGCTGTTTTCACAAAAATCCACTGTACAGTGCCCGGCCAGCACCAAAACCGCAAACAAAGTCCATTGTTTCTCCGATATTCATTCTGCAGCAGCGGTGCTAGACTTTCACACGATCATTTATTTCCTCCGGTCTTGTGCTTCACCGAGTGCGGGGCTTAGCCTTTATGCACACACATGGAGTGGAGCGGGGGAGAGGTTATGTGTTTTTAGTAGGGCTGTCAAAGTTAACGCGATAATAACGTGTTAACACAAATTTGTTTTAACGCCACTAATTTCTTTAACGCATTAACGCAATTCGATCTTGGTCAATTGATCTTGAGGTTGTTGTTTCGCTAAATAGACTCAGTTTTAAAGCTAGAGTGAAGATACTGGCACCATATGAAACTAGAAAAAACCTAAGGAATCAATTAACCCTAACAATCACGATTAATCACAAATATTGCAAATTTTGTATCTGTTCAAAATTTACCTTAGAGGGAGATTTGTCAAGTATTTAATATTCTTATTAACATGGGAGTGGACAAATATGCTGCTTTATGCAAATATATGTAAATATTTATTATTTGAAATCAATTAACAACACAAAACAATGACACATATTGTCCAGAAACCCTCACAGGTACTACATTTAGCATAAACAATATGCTCAAATCATAACATGGCAAACTGCAGCCCAACAGGCAACAACAGCTGTCAGTGTGTCAGTGTGCTGACTTGACTATGACTTGCCCCCAAACTGCATGTGATTATCATAAAGTGTGCATGTCTGTAAAGGGGAGACTCGTGGGTACCCATGGAACCCATTTTCATCCACATATCTTGAGGTCAGAGGTCAAGTGACCCCTTTGAAAATGGCCATGACCGTTTTTCCTGGCCAACATTTAGTGTAAGTTTGGAGCGTTATTTAGCCTCTTTAAAAGAGAGCCCACTACTACCTAAAAATCAAGTTGCGTTAAAGTGACGTTCATTGTCACATTGACTTTGACAGCCCTAGTAATAATATGTCAATGTTGTGTTTACAGCTTGTTCTGCTGCCCCAAAGTGGCCAAGTAATGAATGCCTATTTTTTTGCACCTTAAAATTTCAATAAAGAGTTAAGCAGAGTGGACCCTTACCGTCCACACTGATAATAGTACAATACGATATGTGAAATATAATATGTCTATAAATGGCTTCGTTTAGAAGCATTAATTACGATCCAAACATGTGAGATGTGGATATTAGACTTGCCTCTCTGTCAGCTCCAGCTGTCTGTATTCTGCCGGGCTCGTGTACGGCTCGGAGGAGTATGATTGTTTAGTTGCAGCTCAGGCCAAGTACTCCATGTTAGTGTGAGACAGGAGGCTGTTATGTAATTGTCCTGGTCCATTTTGGGGTTATCAACACAGGCACACGTGGTTACATCTGTTTTCTAAAATAACTTTGTTTGTGTGTCGTGTGTGTGCCCCTCCAGGCTGACCTCTTTTGTGATGAAGTCCTATGGCGGGGCGAGACCATACATCTTTGTGCACGACAAGCACATTAAAGAGACACGGAGGTGGCTATCCTCACACCAGCGGCCTGACGGCTGCATCAGATCTGTGGGGAAACTCTTCCACAACGGCATGAAGGTGACAACATTTTTAAACGGGGCGTGTCGGGGCTACGCATCATCTGCTTTTGGTCATTCAGAGCTCTGCTTGGGTGAATCTGTCCTGTAAGACATAACTAGCAGAATTAGCTCAATCTGAGGAGCAATTTGCTTTCTGAGAGCTGTGAGTGTGAATTTTAGACAGACAAAGGATGTAAACTAGAACTTGACCGGTTGGCGGAGGCATACACATTGAGTGACGGTCTCAAGTAGCGGGGCATGGCCGCCAGATAAGGGCACAGATAAGAGTTGTATCTGCTCAGCTCAGGCTCAGCTTGTCTTACACACAAGATGAGTAGAGAGCTGATAGGTGCGTGTGTCATCCTTATTTTTTCAGGCAAGGGAAAAAAAAAGAAGTGTGCACAGTTTTGTTCAGTTCAATTTAATCAACAGTTTAATGGCCAATGTGTAATAAAACAGCAATGCTTCCAATCAGCAGTAACTGAATCAATTTTGTCACTAAGTGAAAAACAAAAACATGCACATTTAGTGCTCCGTGGCAGAGCATGTTTCACACATAATTCCAGGATTGCAGGGCCTCAATAACAGTGCAGTGTAGGACATGATTAATATCTCTTGAAATGCTCTTGAAAACAACAAAATGTGGGGTGCCCCCTGGTGGTTTAGGGGGTTAAACGGTCAACCTTGAACCACAATGACCACTGAAGTCCAGACAGGGATCTCTTTTGCATGTCATTCCCCATCTCTCGTCCGTCATTTCCTGTCGCCTTGCTTCTGTTATCTCACTGAAACTAGTTTCTCATGATGTGGGGAGAACAGTTTAATGTATGGTACATTTTTAAATATTATACTGTATGTTCCGTGAGAACATAACAGAACAATAAAAAAAGACCATCAGATGTGATAAAAACGTAAACAAACAAAAAACAGCTAAATTGACAACCCCCCAAAAATATTCATATGTTATATACAATATAACAAATGCAATTACAACTTGTATGTTACATACATGCATTGTTATTATTTTTAGTTCTTTTTACCCGCTTTTCCACCGCAGGAACTTTCCTCCGGAACTAGGAACCTTTTGAGGGACTCATTACGTTTCGAGCAGAGGGACCAGGGTCTAAATTAAGTTCCGGGGATATTTTACCCCCCAAAAAAGAGCCTTGGTTGGGGGGGGAGGGGTAGTACTTCTGAAAGTAACAGAACTGACGGGGTGGAGTTTGCAGGGATGACCGTCACACACACACACACACACACACACACACACACACACAGCACTTCTGCTTCATTCATAAAACAAGGAAGTACTCTAGTATTGATTTCGGATGAGGGGAGAACATGTTTCTTCGTTTAATAACATTGAAAGTAAAGTTAGGCTCTGCTGTCGGCTACCCGTCTCATTAAGTGAGCGAGATCACCAGGGCGAGTGGTAATGTTAGAAAAGTGAGACAGCATGGCTGTGCTGTGAAGGAGAGAAAGGAAAGTTGTTTTCTGATTGTCTCACAGCGTTAATGTTCTAAAGCAGTGGAAACCCGGCTTTAGTTTCCAGTTTAGTGACACTGACATGAAGTAAAATGTGACGAAGTGCTGTTCTGTTTCCAACAGGGAGGTGTGAGTGACGATGTGTCCCTGACAGCCTACATCACCGCTGCCCTGCTGGAGCTCGACACCAACGCCACGGTGAGTCTGACGGCGCTCTCCTCCCTCTCTGACCTTCATGCTCACATCTCATTGGTGCAACTGTGAGATGCTCACCTGTTGAACTCCATTTGGCCTGCCCTCATTTCAAATGTCTATCAAATGAGGTTAATTTTTTTATATCAGCAGACTGTAGATTTCCTGTCATGTTCGACAATTTTCTGCAACCAGGATTCTATATTTATGTTAAATAAATGACACATTTTAAAATGGATTAAATAGAAATTCTCATTCATATACAGGAGGTCAGAAAGCAACTCTTAATTTTTGGAACCCTGTAGAGACATAGTGTCCTTCATTGTTTCCGTTGTTAGTTATATTCTCCCGTGCATCGTCTCATCTTTGTGTTTGCCTGTGGTGTGACAGGACCCCGTGGTGCAAAACTGCCTGAACTGTCTCAAGGCAGCAGTGGCCGGCCAGCTGGACAACATGTACACCACGGCCCTGCTGTCCTACACCTTCACCCTGGCTGGAGACGAGGAGATGAGGAGCAAACTCATCACTTACCTGCACCAGAAGTCCAACACACTGGGTAAGATGAGGGTGAAGCCATCAGCAACATCTGCACGTCTGGCTTTTCAGCAATAATTTAACAGCTGCCATCAAGCAGCATCAACACAAACTACAACTTTCTTGACTTGCAAAATTACGTTTTAAATTGACAAACATCGTATGTGTGATTCATGGCAGAATTCAAACTGGATCAAAAAAATATGTATCTCTCGTCGTTGACTACCGTTCATATTTTTTATGAAATAAAGTCCCATGGTGTCCCCTCCACTAGAAGGGGCGGGACTTCGCTTCTCTATTAGCTGACTTTGCACTCTACAGTTTCTGGAATCTGTACACTGTAGAACCCTCCTACTTATTCATTTAACTTAAGTTCATGAAGTTAGTCATTGCTAACCCTCTAACGGATGACTCCACTGCTCTGACTGGCAGGTGGCACCCGTCGCTGGAACAGAGCAGGGGCTTCTGAGAAAGGCCTGGACTCTTTGGAGGTGGAGATGACGTCCTACGTGCTGCTGGCTCTGCTCTCAGGTCCGGCCATGCCAGGCTTTGGTTTGGATTACTCGTCCAGCATCGTCCGCTGGCTCGCCCAGCAGCAGAACCCCTACGGCGGCTTCGCTTCAACACAGGTGGGAAGAGTCACACACAAACACACACACAGACGGTACACACACAGGGGGTTTATGGGAAGCCTTTAATCCCCCCACGCCCCCCTCACTGCTTTTAACGACACATCTAACCTCTGTGCTCCTCAGGACACCGTGGTGGCCCTCCAGGCTCTGGCTAAGTACGGCACTGCCACCTACAGCGCGGAGGGCAGCACTACGGTGACGGTGACGTCGTTAGGAGGCCTCGACAAAGAGTTTGCGGTGGATCAGAGCAACAGGCTGCTGTACCAGGAGGAGAAGCTGAGCGACGTCCCCGGAGAGTACACGATCAAAGCTCAGGGACAGAGCTGTGTGCTGGCACAGGTACAGTAGGACCAACCACAGGACGAGCCAAGGACGAGGTCAACACCAGAACATGTGAAGCTCCAACGTGTGATTGAACTGAAATAGTCTGGGGCGAAAGAGAATAGGAGGAGATGAGAAATGACTGGACTACTATGAAGTAAAATATGAAAATGAAATGACTATATGAAAGCTGTGTAACATCAGTCAGTTGAAAAGGCACATAAATGTACGCTGACAAGATGTTTAAAGCCCGCCTCCAGACAGTTTTACTTCCTGTTTTTTTGCAAACAGAGAATGGGGGTGTGGTTAATAGTCAGACGTAATTCATTACCATGGCAACCATATTGCATTGTTTTTCAAGCCAGTTTAGATGAAATGAGTTTAGATGAATTTACTGTTTATCAGCCAACAAATGAGACAAGAATTAGCTCAACACACCGACTCTCTCTCCCTCGCTCTCTTCTTTACCATCTCCTCCTGGTGAGGCGGCCGTCTGGCTGCTGCCGCACCTCCGCACGCCGGTCACAGCGCACCGGAGGACGGATAGACATGTTGTCGAGGTCCGCCGTTTGAAATGCAGTTTCAGGACGTTTTGGAGGTTCACCGTCCACCAGCACCAGCCGCTCTCGCCTCAGCTCCCAGCACCGACACCGCACCGGGCCGCACTGAGATTCGTTTATTTCTCTAACGGGACTTTTCTCTTGTTTTCTTTCGGGCTGAAAGTTGTGCTATCCCTGTCGTTCGGACCTGTCAGAGACCGGTAAACCTCCGGTGTCGGCTTCTTTCCGTTAATTTATCTCCGGCAGGAGGAGACGGTAAAGAAGAGAGCGAGTGAGAGAGACAGTCAGTGTGTTGTGTTGATTCTGCCGGTAGGATTTCATGTAGACTAATCCACAGTGTTGACTGAACCCGTTCACCGCATACACAAATGTCATTGTGAAAATAAACAAACTAAACTTGAGGTGGAGGTAAAAATAAAATGAAACCCCTCAGTTAGATAATGCAACAAGTTGGGCTAGCTTACTACACCTAACTAGCTAACTAACTAGAAAGACAAACTGACAGACAGATAAACTGATTTATCAGTTTGCTGCTGCTCAGACACAAACGAGCATGAGATTGCCTGCAGCTTGGAGGATGACCTTTGACCGGCAGCTTCTACTACAGTCATACGTCATATAACCATTTCAGCAACAACTTTCTTTTTTCAACTTTGAGCACAAAAATAAGTCATTTGTCAAAAAGATTTTAAGGTCCTGTAATTTAGAGCCTCATACATCAACAGGCTGACATCTTTGATGATGTTGCACATTCATTTATTGGTATCGGCGTTAGCATGTTGACAAAGACATTTCAGAGCAGTAAACAGCATCATATCTTTTGGCAGTATTTTGTATATTTTCATCATTTTTTTTTTTGCAATTCAATTAAAATCTAGTCTTTTTTATAGCTTTAATTCAAAATAATGAAAATGTCAATGCAAATTTCTCATATTAATTGATTAACTGATATCTTTGATAAGACCATGTTGCTCCATTGTAAATTGATGTTTGTGTCTCTCCACAGATCTCCATGCACTACAACATCCCCCCTCCTCCAGACTTCTCTGCCTTCAAAATCTCAACTGACATCATGACCAAATGCAACATCAGCAGGCCTGAGCTCATCCTCTTTGTGCATGTCAGGTACTCTGTCTGTGTGTCTGTGTGTTTGTGTGTGTTTGTGTGTATAATGTCTTTGGAAGCCCTGAGAGGCAAAAAAAGAAAAAACATGTTGGTGATCCATTTTTTAAGTATGATCTAAATAATTTTCTCTCCCGTGTTTATGAATTAAGAACTGGTGAGAAAAAGGTTTTGCCAGGATAATTTTATAAGTTACTTTAAGTATTTTTTTTCATCTGTGAAAACGGGTGGAAAGAAGTTTTGGCATTCACCAAGTTTTTGTGTTCAGGATCATTTTTTCTTCATGTTTTCTTACAGATGAGTTACAATTTACATAATTTACTAACGCACAAGATATGTACCTTGTGTTTAGAGTGCATGGAGAAATGATCCTGACAAAAAAAAATTAATAAATCACCTGCCAAAACCTCCCGTGAGCCAGACGCGTCGACGGGCTCATTTGCATAAAGTTGAGATTTTTCAACAACTGCAGCCTAGCCAAAAGATTTTAGAATGATTATCCTGCAAAACTTTTTCTTTTCACCTGTTCTTAAGTCATAAACACAGGAGAGAAAGCTATTTAGATCAGACTTGAAAATGGATCACCAGAAATGTTTTCTCACACATAATTTTATTTAGAAGCTGTGGTTGACTTCAACGCAGGGATACATAGTTTGAATTTTTTTTTGTTAATATTCTGGACTTTAGTGGATAATTTTACTTGATAAGGAAACGTATTGCATCAGCAAACCATGTCATACTATAACACAGAACAAAAAGTAGCTGCATTAACAATCTGGTGGCTGGAAACAGTTTAGCTGTTTTAATTATGAGCCAAAAAGAACCAGAAACGTGTTGGGCTTAAATAATGCCTTGACCTTTGTTGATGACCTTCACATAAACCAGCGAGCATACAGACCTTTTGTTAGTGTTAGGGTTGCACCAACTAAAACTCATTATTACAAACTTTTTGACGCAACTTGTATAACTTTTATTTGTTCTTATTCACTGTGTGTGTGTGTGTGTGTGTGTGTGTGTGTGTGTAGGTACCAGGGCCGGAGAGAGGAAACAAACATGGTCATCATCAACATCAAACTGCTGTCTGGATACATTCTGGATAAGAACTCCCTGAAGCTGGTCAGTTCATACAATTAAACCAAGAGCAGTTCACTAGATGACAAATACTATAATACACATAGTGTTTGTGCTAATACTACCAGACTCTACTACTGCAACTAATGTCTTTTATATGCCATATAATATTTTTTTAGGGCAGTCAAAGTTAACGGGATATCGCAAATTTGTTTTAATCCACTGGTACCAACCATGCCATACTAGCTTGTCTCGAAGGAGGCTAATTAACGCTCCAAATTTTGGCGAGGAAAAACTGGCATGGTCATTTTCAAAGTAGTCCCTTGACCTCTGACCTATAGAGATGTGAATGAAAATGGGTTCTATGGGTACCCACTAGTCTCCCCTTTACAGACATGCCCACTTTATGATAATCACATGCAGTTTGGGGGCAAGTCATAGTCAAGTCAGCACACTGACACACTGACAGCTGTTGTTGCCTGTTGGGCTGCAGAATGCCATGTTATGATTTGAGCATATTTTTTATGCTAAATGCAGTACCTGTGAGGGTTTCTGGACAATATTTGTCATTGTTTTGTGTTGTTAATTGATTTCCAGTAATAAATATATACATACATTTGCATAAAGCAAGCATATTTGCCAACTCCGATGTTGATAAGATTATTAAATACTTGACAAATCTGTACCTTTAAGGTACATTTTGAACAGATAAGAAATGTACGATCAATTTGCGATTCATCGAGATTAACTATGAACAATGATGCAATTAATCACGATTAAATATTTGTATCAAGTGACAGCCCTATACATTATATATGTTTTATATTGGAGTATACTGATGACAGTCTGTGCTTTGGCAGCTGAAGAACGACCGCTTAGTGAAGCGTGTGGACGTGGACGAAGGATTCATCAACATCTACTTAGACGGGGTAGGAGGCACTTTCCTGCTTTATTTTCATAAACATCAGTACAGCCGTTAATCTACTAGTGTGCTGAGTTTGTGATGAGTAAGTGAATAGTGAAGTTGGGAAGAATTTCATGAGTTTGTTTGTGGTTGCAGTTGAAGAAGGATGAGCAAAAGATCTACAGTGTGACACTAGAGGAGGACGTGCCTGTCAGGAACCTGAAACCAGCTGTGGTCAAAGTCTACGATTACTACCAGACAAGTAAGAGCTGCGTGGTTCTTCCTTTTTTCTTCATGTATGTGATGCTCAGTTTTCTTTACTATAACCAGTAGGCAAAACGAGGGGGGATGAGGGAGGAAGCCATCCCTCTTATTAGCATTAGAAGTATGTTAGTCTAGTCTGCCTGACTCATTGATCTTTTATCAGTGTTTCCTATTTTTTTAAAATGACAAACCACTGTGACCCAATTCCCAATAGGTCTTATCCATAAATCATGAGAAGAGCAAATGTGTGCAAAAGTGAACGTTCCTGACTATTTTTACTGTAATTTATCCTCATCACATTATATTATCTAGGATAGGTAAACCAGACATTTCCAAGAGATATACAGTACGTTTGATAAATCACAACTTGGTTTTATGCATGCGTTACTGAAAACATATTCAAACGTTAAATACTTTATAAATGAGAGCAAATAAATGCATTTAGGCCGAACTACCAGTCTTTTGTGTTGTACCTTTCACCAGTAAAACAAACAGAATGTATGCTAGCCTTTACATTCAATGTTATAAATAGGCTAAAATTATCAGAACAATATGAACATTCAGGCTCCCTCTTGTGGCTCAAAGGTGTACTGCAGATATAAATCTTAAAAGACGATGGAAGAAATTCTGCAAATTTATTTGGCGACCCTAATAAAATCTCCTGCGACCCAGACTTGAAAGTTAGAATCTATGGCCCCGACCTTCGGAGGACAGAACCTGCCAAAATAAAAAAATAGATGAATAAACAAATAAATGACTTGATAAATAAATAAATGTCATTAAATGTAGCAAACATAATATAAAAAATAAATGTAGCCATTAATTAATTGATAAAATGTGAGATAAATTGATATTTTTGTTTTAGTTTGCTTCTTTATTTATGTATCTTTGTATTATATCCCTTATTTATTTACTCTTCTGTTTAATTTTCCCTTTGATTTATTTATATATATATATATATATATATTTAAAATTGTGCATAAATAAACACATACATGCATTTAAATAAATATAAAACAAATGCATAAATAAATAAAATAAATGCAAAAATTAATAAAATAAATTTAATAAAAAATAAATACATAAATAAATAAATAAATAAAAGGGAAAATTAAACAGAAGAGTAAATAAATAAGGGAAAAAATACATAGATAAATAAAGAAGCAAATTAAAACAGAAATATCAGTTTGTCACATTTTATCAATTCATTATTGGCTACATTTAACGACATAATTATTTATTTATATTTGTATTCATTTATTTTTGATTTTGGCAGGTTCCGTCCTCCATACCGACCATGGCTCTGAAATATCAGTAGCCTAACTGTGCTGTGTATTGATGAATTGATTGATGAATCCATGGCGCTGTCCGTGGAGCTGAAGTAGCAGACAGATTTGTAATTGTGGTTTGTTCTGAGTCGCCTGTGGTATTGAAAAATACAGAACCAAAGAGTCATGGAGCGGTTCGCTGGTCACGGTTGAACGAAACAAACCAGGTCACCTACCATCGCCTACTGACTGAAAGTAGTATTTCCTCTCTGGTGGAACTGACTGTCACATGGCTGTATATGTAATATGTGTTTGGTGATGTTTTCAGGTGATGAGGCAGTCACTGACTACACCTCCCCCTGTGCAGAGAGTAAGTAACATTTTTTTTTATAATTTCTCTGTTGTGCAACGTTTGATACAAATAATGCCTCATTACAGTATTATGTCTGAGCCAGTAATTATGGCCCAAAAAAACCCAGCATGAATTGAAATATCAATTGTGTAATGGCTCATTGATCACACTGTATATGACAGTATTTTACACTTGCTTTGTTTCAGTGTGAAAAATAATACTCCTAGTTTTCGAAATCTCCCATAGCACACAAACTGAACACATCAAATTAGGTATAACAGTACATCACACAGTACGTTTATCGCAGCATCACAATAATTTATATGTTTATCACTGATTAAATGATGAGAATAAAAATACAAATAGTTACAAATATGATAACTCATTCCCATGAAAAGCTAGTGTCGGGTCAATAAACAGTGTAAAGTAAGAATGACTTTAGAGAACATCAATTTAATTTCATTAATAAGATGTATTACTGTGAATATACAGTAAATCTACTGTCTGACTTTACACCACACTAAATAATACAAGACAAAATGACTGTACGGTTTCTGTTCTGTATCAACCACAACATTTGTTTCTGTCACAAGACACCACACTAGGGACACACTATGCACCGATACCGGATCGGATATCAGGCCAATACTGATTCAAATAGCTGAATGTTATTTTTCTCAAAACTGGTCAAATAGTGAAAACACTGAATATAAATGTATGTGGGTAGTTTCCAGATAAATAACTGAAGGTGTTTCCCCTCCAGGTGACGGCGTCAACGAGCTGTAAAACCTACGTGGAAAGCCCCGCCGAGACTCCTCAGTTTGAAGAATCACTGTGTCAGAGAAAGAAACTTCTAGATGTGCATTTTTTTTATTAGATCGTTTCTTTGTGTGTTTATTTTCTCCTTTTAAACCTTTTTTTTCTTTTCGCTGTGTTTCATTGTGAGTGAATTCCACTTTTTAGGAACACATTTTTAATTTTCTTTTAACTGTTTTGATGTTTTTTGTTCTACTTGCTGTTCCACGGTAGGCTCGTCCTTGTCCTTCCAGCTATGACTGTTTAGTAACGATCCAATAATCAATCGGCATGAGAATCCGTACGGTAGTCGCTGTCTCCCTCCTCAACACTGCAAACTTCACATTAGAACCCGCTGAGCTCAAGAAAAGCAGACGATATTCTGGAACAGTTCTGTTTTTTAATAGATTTGACAAAATCCATATTATTCATACGTGAAAGTAACGCATGAGACATACAGGGTACCAATAACACAGTATGGTCCGAGTATCAATTGTGAGTGTGTGTGTGTGTGAAACAGGATCTACTTTCTAGAAAAAACAAAAGTACAGTTTCATGAGTGCTAGGTGAGTTATTCTCTGTGTGTGTGTGTGCAGGTGTGTGTTCTGCTGTACCAGTAAAAAAAAAAAAAAAAAAAAAAAAAAAGGTAGATTGATACATCACTACCATACAATTTGAATGTAACTGACAATAAAATTTCTAAAATGACAAAAATAAGTAAAAACTGTACTTCTTTTCATACAATACCGTTTCATTTCAATAGTAAGATTATTTTTTTTCATTCAGGCATCCTCTTTACAGTATATTTAGTTTCCTTTCTTTTCAATATAGATAACCACAGTAATGTATATACCATCTACTATCAACAGACATGATTTAACAGCCTTGCCAGTGTTGAATAGTTTGGTTTGCACATGTTAACTAACTGTGCAGGGAAAGTAAAGGCAAGGGGGGACAGAATATATTAAGGTCTTTTCACTAGTCTTCTTTTTTCTTTTTTTTTTAGAAGTAAACGTGTCACTATCTCAGGCACCACAACCATAAATTATCATTACTGTACCGACACATGAAACTAAACAACAGTTCCACATGCTCCGAACGTCACGACGGAGTTCATCCTCTGTTTCTACAAAACAAGACGACGGCTTCCGACGTCGGTTAAACTACAAACCGCCGTGTTCACGGCCGATCAATAGACTCACAATGTGATGATCAACACTTGACGACAAAGACAACCGGGCGAGCCCGGTCAGTTACAGTCTGTTAAAGCTGAAGATTTCTCTATCCACCCTCATGCATGCAGGCCTCTGCTCACAGTGGGGATTCACAGCAGGGAGTCCAGGTTTTTGTGTGACTTTTATCACTGATGTTGTGAATTAAAAGTTGAGTGAACTGATTTTTGTCAGTAATAAGGTAAACGACTAAAATCAATAATTACTAATATATAATAAAATATATTATTGATTTTATAACCAAATTTCCAGAGGGTATTTAGTCCCATATTACCTGTAATTGTTAAAATGCTTTGTATGATATAATCTGAACTGACAGTGGAGAGTCGTCTGCATATAAAAAGTTTGCAAACTAAGATGTGAAAAGTTAACTACTTCGTATTTTGTATATTCGGAGTTTAAATAATGACCGTGAACGAGCCGATCCCCACTGTGCTCAGGGCCTTCGGTATCTCTGCCTGTAATGATGCTACAGGCAGACGTCCTCAAAGTGGAGTAGAACACTGTCCACATACGGCATTATTACAGCTCAGATGAAGTAAAATGCATTCATACGATTGTAGCCTTCCAGCGAGGCTGTGCTGGACTCAGACACGGCATCAATAACAACACATAGTCAAGGCACAGTTCAGAGTTGCATTAGTCCGTATATTGTTGATGGTCCTGTGTTGGTGTGGTCTCCGTAGCGCACTCTACTAGCGGTCGCTGCTTTAGGCTGGCAGTGACGATGGCAGCTTTCCCAGCTGTGTAGTCGCATCATCAAGTTAGCTAAAGGCTACTTGGCAAATAGATTTCCGTTTAAATACGTGTGCACACATGGATACGCAGTTTTGCACCTTGAGTTGGCAACGTGGCGGCATCATACAGACACAGTGAGATATGTTCAACATATTCACAAGTACACTGAGAATGTGGCAGCTATGGTTCGACCATTATACGGGACTTTTTTGGGAGTCGACTTCTGAATGTTGGATATCATTCGATGGGCATCATCCAACTGATGTGATGGATTGACCACTGCAAAACAAATTATTACAAATTTGACTGGAAGCAGGTGGAAACCATCCCACCATATTACTCAAAATACCAGACTTTTCCTTTTTAAAGTTTTGGGGGAAAACACGCTTAACTGGTTTCTTCCTGTTTGCTAAATATGAAGCTAGGGCCAGGAGTCAATTAGCTTAGCTTAGCATAATGACTGGAAGCAGGTTGAAGAGGCTAGCCTGGCTCTGTCAAAAGGTACCTAACAATTAAAACAAGCAAAGATACATCATGTTACTTAGTGAGTTTTAGAACATAGCCAGGCTAGCTGTCTCCCAGTCTTTATGCTAAGCTAAGCCAACCAGCTGCAGCTTTATATTTAGCATACGGATAGGAGAGTGGTATCAATCTCATCTAACTCTTGGCAATAACGCACCTAGAGCAGAGAGAATGAAGCTAGAGCCAGGAGACTGTTAGCTTAGCTTAGCATTAAGACTGGAAGCAGTGGTAAAAAAATCCCCGGCCCAACCAAGAAGTACTTTTCCCCCCGAATGTGTAAAGTGTCTTTGAGATCCTAAAAAGCGCTATATAAGTTTAATCTATTACTATTATTATTACTTCCAGCAAGCAACTCCCTGCGAAGCCACAACTTTTCATTTTTACATTTTGTTTGTTTGTTTAAACAAATGAGATCTAAAAATGAGATCTAACATTCTCATTCAAGAGGTGCTGGTATGGTCTTTATGCTAAGCTAAGCTAACGGTCTCCTGGCTCTAGCTTCATATTTAGCACACAGTTGGACGCGAATGAGCTGATTTCCCTTAAAGTCAAACTAATGAGCCAATCCTTTAAAGTATTTAATTATTCTGAGGTTAGTGGAGTTTTTTTCCGTAATATTTGAATATACTAAATACCGCAAAAAATAATGTTTATCAGCAGCTTCAATACTAATATCAGTACCGGCTTTTCAAACCCTGTATTGGTCGGACCAACCCTGAGCTGTAGTAGGTCAAAGTCTTAACGAAATACCTCCAATTACTTTGGTAAGCCTATGTGAAGTGACTGGGATGTAGATCAGGGTACCTTTAATGTTGCTGTAGAAGCTGCACTTGATTTAGTGTTCTGAGGTCCAAGAGCAGCACTGAGGTGAAGTGACTTAATGGACTTAGAGGATGCAATGTTTTACTGTGTTTCACTGTTACGGACCAAGTGTGCTGGACTCTTGGATCATCTCCAGTCCCTGTTGACTGATATCTGTTTTTCCTCATATCTCATTCATCCATTTTTGAATAAGATTCTTTCAAATATATTTCTAAATTGATTAAACCTTTGATTGAAGATTCTTTTTAAACTCTTTCGGTCTAAACTGAGCATATAATCATGATGGAACACTCAAACAAAACATTGGCATTATGTCATTTGGCAATTTTCTCTAGAAGTAAAAAAAGAAAGAAAGGAAACAAATAATACAAAAGGTTTCAACAAACAGTGACTACAAGATCTCCATTTGGCAATATAGAAAGGCTTTTTAAAAGTCTTTGACATTTTGGTTTATATACAGATGTGTGTGTGTGTGTGTGTGTCCTCCAAGGGCTCCCTTTTTCAATCCAAACTGAATCACGTAGAAAATGTGGAGGTGAAAACATCTACATAGTAAAATCAAAAGTGTGAGATTAAAAATGAAAAGTAACAAACAAGGCGTTGTGTCCGCTGTGGACCGGAAACAGGAAGGGCCTGTAGAGTCTGTGATGGGAGAGTCCCTGCCGAAACTATCTGCTCGTCACCTGCGCTCTTCTGTTGCTGCATGTCTCTCTCAGTTCATGAACTGTGTGTATCCCTCTGCTCCTGTGACAATCACATCCATCCAGATCCTCATGGCCTCTGCCGCGGGCGCCACCATGTAGTAGAGCCGGTCGTGGGTCTTTACGCAGAAGGTCAGGGAAGGGTTCGGGCTCTGGAAGAAGCGAGAGGTAGAATCAGACCCACTGCCACGTTCACATACCACACCGACTCCCTGCTCTCTCATTGTTCTGGACCCAGAGGTCGATTTCAACCTTTTATAAACCGAAGCACATCACTGTTGTCCTACTCATCCCAACTACACTGTCCTAGCCCTAGTTTGTGCCTCAAAAAATGACGACAAAAACAGATAATTACGCATTGTTTAACAACTCTTACCGCTGTTCTGAAGGTATTTCCAGAATCCTTAAAGCTGCACATTTTTTTAATTTTTTTACTAAGAATAAAACAAATGAATGTGTAATTTGAATGATGTCACTCGTAGTGACGAACAAACGCAGAATTCTCACCGAACTGCAGTCCTACAGAGCGCCAAGACGTCTTTAGCATGTTTTCCAATTTCGGGCCTGCAACTTTACTGTTGTGATTCAGCTTCACCAATCTCATCAAGTGAGCTGGGGAACAAGTGCAGCAATTTTTTGCTAAAAAAAATATGAACTAAATCCATGCTTTGTTTTCAGCTTGTTGTGGTGCTGCCCCCAAGTGGCCAAAATAAATAAAAAAAATAAATGAATGCAGCTTTAACCCCCCCCTGCTATCCCATTCGCCTTTACAGTCTTTCAGAGGCTGTAGCAGGTTCTGATTTAGAGCAAGAGTGAAGGTCCAGATATCATACAAAACTACAAAACCATTGGGAACAAATAAGGAATCCATTGGTTCCAACTATGTCATGCTAACTTGTTGGGAAGGAGGCTAAATAACGCTCTAACGTTAGGCTAAATTTTGGCAAGGAAAAACTGGCATGGCGATTGACCTCTGACCTCAAGATATGGAAATGGAAATGGGTTTTATTTGTACGCACGAGTCTCCCCTTTACAGACATGCTCACTTTATGATAATCACATGCAGCTTGGGGCAAAAACCATGCAGTTCTTTGAAATATAGTATAAATGTGTTATTTTCGCCTATTCTAAAAGGATGTGTTTCTGCATACTGGGGTCCCTAAATTGTCTTGGAATTACATAACTTTGGTATCACTGTAAAGCTGAGACTCTTGTGGATCCAATGAGCTCAACTGTATTCATGTGTGATGATGTTAGTCCCCATAGTAGCCATTTCATTGTATTGAGACCATTTTGTCACTGTATAAAATGACCTGTGGTGACCTCTAGGATAATCACAGCCTCATGGAACTTTACAGCCACAAACTAGAGACCTAGAGCATTCAGAGGATGGATGTCTTTCCAAGGTAGATTGACAATAAGGGGGTTTCTGAGCAGTTTCAAGTGCTCGCCATCCAATCGCAGAAAAATGCAATTCCTGCAGTAATCTCAAAATGTCAAAGGTTTTTGATACCAAATCACAGCATGGCTTTTTCTATGGTGTTCCTCACGGTCTTGGTGTCTTAATGTGGTATTTTGGAGGGATTATTGATCATTTTGATCAATTCTCAAGTGGTAAAAATGGTTAAATTTAGTACCAAATCTATGTAACAAAATGGTATCAACCCAAGTCGCAACTCTGTTTCAAACAAAAATGAGAGCTAGGAATGACAGGTCTTTGCTCAGTTTGTCCGACGGGAACCAAAATGTTAGTTTTTATTATCAATTAAATTCATCTTTGTTTCCTATAGATCAAGAATTTACTTTCAATCTCTACTATATTTCTCAATATTGATGTAACTTTTTAGTATTTCATATTTTTGTTCAAAATAAGACGTTCATATTTTCCTTGTGTCATGTAAAAACAAATAAGGAGATATGCCATTTCTGGTTACCATCCAAGAGAAACAGAGGCGCAACTTGGGGGGAAAGGGTTAAAAATCTTTGATGGTTTAGAAGAGTCTTTGTGGATTCTGGAAATACTTTCAGAGCAGCATGACGTGTTGTTAAACCCCCGTCTGGGTTTTTCATAGATCACCAGGTATTTACTTTTATTTTAGAGAGAGCTGCTTAGCTCTGTGACTGGAATGTAAAGGTAATACATGAGGCACATACTGGGGTTAGTCTGGCCCTAAGAAATACAAAAGGAGATCCTGCAATTTCTTATCTGGAGCTCTAACCCCAAAAATACTGGTACTGTCAATGAATTGGTGTCAAAAACAAAGCAGTTTATCCCCGATCTGCACAGATTCATGAAAATATGGAAATGACGACAGTCCATAATGAAAAACTAAACTTTTACGGTTGTTTTCCCCGTGAAACTGAGCAAAACAACCAGACTACTGTACAATTTATGTCATCTTTACACACATGTTCCGCTCATCTGCATCACTTTTCCTCTTCTAAAAAACATCAGCTTTCTGTCAGCTAAGTGCATCAGACTTTAAAGTTTTTCTTCCTTCTGTTATGTGACATTGGAAGTGACAAGTAAAATCAAAGTTCCAGAGTTGATCAGAGCCACACAGTAAGTCAAGAGTGCGGTGCACTGCGACAGGCCATCAAACACACACACACACTGGAGATGAGGAGGCAGCGGCGGCTCGGCTTTATGTTGGAGATAAAAAACAAAATGACAAGACGTGTAAGGCTCAAGTCAAGCAGCACGCAAGCGTGGATCATAAAGAACAGAAATATGGCCAAAAACAACACCTACGGCTCTACGCAACATCACCACTTCCTCAACAGGGAAGTGTCTTTGAAAATTAGTAAAAGGCGGAGAGAGCTCAAATGGGGGTCGTACTCCTGTCGAGCCTTAAAAATGACTTCACACGACTCGAATCAGTCACGAAGTATTGTCCTTACCTGGCTTTTTTTCCTGCTCAGCCTACATCTAACAAATGAAATGTAATGAGGGTATTTCCTCTGCTTTAAGCAACTTCTAACCACTTGACTGGTTTACACTGGGAACACTGGGATGGGCAGAGGGATCAAGCAGGATCAGCAATTCAAATCACAAACTCACATGAATCAAACCAGTGCACTTGTCTGAGGTCATGAAATACACCATGCATCATCGGCCATCGAGCATGTTACCATCTTCTATTCTCTATCACAACAGAGTGCTACAGGAATGAATCCTAAAACCTGGAAAGGAGTTAGCATTTTAGCACTTCAGGTTCCCTCGTCTGGAAGTCGACGGGTTTTTTTAAATGGGTTTTTTAGTCAGATGCCTGATATAAGGTCTGTGGTTAACACAAGCTGGAGAGATTTTTGTTCTATGACATAAAATTAGGGCTGTCAAAGTTAACGCGATAATAACATGTTAACACAAACTCATTTTAAAGTGAAGATACGGGTATCATATGACACTAAAAAAACCTAAGGATTCCATTGGTACCAACCATGTCATACCAGCTTTTCACGAAGGAGGCTGAATAACGCTCCAAAATTACGCTTAATTATGGCGAGGAAAAACTGGCATGGCCATTTTCGAAAGGGTCCCTTGACCTCTGACCTCAAGATATGTGAATGAAAATGGGTTCACTGGGTACCCACGAGTCTCCCCTTTACAGACATGCCCACTTTATGATAATCACATGCAGTTTGGGGCAAGTCATAGTCAAGTCAGCACACTGACACACTGACAGCTGTTGTTGCCTGTTGGGCTGCAGTTTGCCATGTTATGATTTGAGCATATTTTTTATGCTAAATGCAGTACCTGTGAGGGTTTCTGGACAATATGTGTCATTGTTTTGTGTTGTTAATTGATTTCCAATAATAAATACATACATACATCTGCATAAAGCAATCATATTTGCTCTCTCCCATGTTGATAAGAGTATTAAATACTTGACAAATCTCCCTTTAAGGTACATTTTGAACATAAAATAATAAGATACAAAATGTGCGATTAATTTGCAATTAATTGCGATTAACTATGGACAATTGTGCGAATAATCAAGTTTAAAAATTTAAAACATTTAAAATTTTTTCCCCCAAAATGTATTTATTTTTTTTAATTTTTTGATTCTTATTTTATTCTAACGCTTAACTATTCTATTGTTATTTTTACTGCTTATTTGCACCAACAAACCAAAGCAAATTCCTAGTGTATAGTATAGTATGTGTGTACTGATACACCTGGCAAGAAATAAGATTCAGATTCTGATTAAATATATTAAGTGATTGACAGCCCTACATAAAATACATCAATAAATATCCCACTCGTGAGATTACTAAACATTATAACGCAGACTCTTCCTCCTTTACAGCCTCATTGTGTATACTCACGCTCATGCAACTGTGGTGTAGTTCATTTATAGCCAGGCCCGGTACACACAGGGAACGTCAGGCGCGCGTGGCGGCCGTAACGTTAGCTTTTTACTTCTGACGTTTGCGTTCACATTTCAAAAATCACACAAGTGGTGTTCATTTGTGGAGATTATCTTGTTGAATAAAACATGTAAGTATAATAAACGTTTGTTTTCCACAGAGCTTATTTTCTGCAATAATCCAAAACCCAATGGAAAAATCCCATTGGCTTCTTGTCGAGGGAACCCAGGGCGATGCTAACTTCCTGGTTGGCCTACAAAAATACATCATCCCTGCAGCACTCTATAGACACACAGGGTTCAGTGAGGTAAGATGGGAGAACAGAGAGCGTGATACATACACTGGTCATATTCAAGTTGAAAAATCCCTTCTGTGACAGCAGCCGGCCAAAGCAAAGGCACAAAACGGGGAGAAAAGAAGCAACAGAAATGTGCAGAAGCATGTTTTTAAATGAAACAGAATGCTGGATGAACATAAAAAACTGAAATAGATGAGAGAGAGAGAAGGATCGTTGTCAGTCAGAGTCCAGTCACGACGTACCTTTGTGGCACTGCGGAGGTGATCATAATAGACCTCTTCTATTGCCTGGAAGTAGATCACACCCTTCAGCTTGGTCTCATGTTTGTCTGTGGGAGGGAAAGCAACGTGGGTTCGGTCAAAAAATATATTAACAAAGACAGACGCATCACTTCCATGTCACCGCGAATAAGAAACAGGAGGAACACACGATACGGTCGTTAAAAAAAAACAGAAAGAAGAAATCAAACTTTGATCATGACCAATTTATGGTTTGTGATGATGGATGGAAAAAGACAACCACAGCACTTTTTCTCTGTTTTTAAACCAATGGTGCTCTCATTGTATTTTCAGACTTGACTGCATTCTTACGCTACTCTGGTACATCATTGCAGTTTGTTTCATCAGCTACTGCAGAACTGCAGTAAGGAACCGGTGGGGAACTCAACACCCCTCTCTACCTCCAGGCACAAACACTCCACAACGCCAACTTAAGAGTAGTAGGTAGAGACGCAGAAACGCTTCATTTCGAGGAATAACACTTTCCTTTTAATACGCAGCTATTATCTGCTAATGACCTCTTTAGCATTCAAATAGCCCTGCATTTGCATCTCATTCGACTGCATCTAAATTACCAAAACTCCGGCTGTGGTTGAGGTCGATTGTGAAATTAGCGGCACCCGTGGCTCGCGCTCGTCGCCTCTCATTGTTCCAAGGTCAACAGACAAGGGCAAGCGTTGCATCTCAATCAGCCTCCTCAGAGAGCGCAGCGCTGCGCGCATTCTAACTACCGCCAGAGTAATCTCAGTACACCTCCTCACCCTGGCTCACTTTCAACAAGGTACGCTTTAAGCAGCTTTAAGCAGAACCTTCAGAGGACTTCAAAGGCCTGACAGCGAACAAGTGTCCCAGAGCTCACAGCACAAGATCAAATTACACGACCGTGCACGCTACATACTACATGCGCTGCTGCTCAAGGTCTGGAGGACGCACGTTCTGCCTGTCACTCATCCACGGCGGGAAATTTCTGCCACTTTACATGTTGAATGTTTAAGCTTTTAACAACTGTAACCTCGGATATTTCCATATAGTGTGAGAATGTTTGGCACACAAAATCTCCACAAACTCACACTCACAAGTGTTACACAGCCATAATACAACAGTAAAATACAATTTACACATACATAAGGCATCAGTATTCAATAACATACTGTGAGATATATTATTAAAACACTCCAGGAGCTGTTTTTCCTGCTTTACGAGTGCTTTTAAAAGGTTAACTTCAGTATTATTCAACCCTATTTTCTCATGTATGTTCACTAAAAGTGCTTGTTTCTGCCACTGACAGGCACAGATTGTTGTTATAGGTGTCTGACACCATTGTGGAAAGGACACTACAGAGAAAAAATATGTTTTTCTTTCCCTTTCTGTTTGTTATTGTGTCTAACCAAGTCTCGCTTCAAGGAGAAGTCATCGTTCTGAAATCTCGCGTGACATCCCTGTTGTTTTAAATCATGTAAATACTCAGCTGTGACATTGAAAATCCTTTTAGATAACACTCAGCTACACTTTCTGTACTCCAAAACAACAAACTCTGACAACACCGGAACTCCTCTCTTCAACTCAAACTCACGTTTCCAACGTTGTCTTCTGGCAGCAAGTGACCTACAGTATCGCGAGATTTCAGAACGAGACTTTTTCCTTGAGCGAGACTTGTTTAGACACAATAACAAACAGAAAGGGAAAAGTAAGAAAATGGTTTTATTTTCTCTTTAGGGTCCTTTTCGTCAGACACTTAAAATAACAACCTGAGCCGGTCAGTGGCAAAAACAAGCACTGTTAGTGAACCTTATATTGACGGTGAGGAATTGCCCCGAAAGATTACATTGCAGCCCGTTTAGCGGCTGCCACCTGCAGCGCTCTCCCACCCATTTCAAAAAGTGTTGTTCTCATAAGTCACGTAGACACAAAAACATGGGGAAATATTTAAATCTATTTTGCTGATAATAACTACATACTTTTAATTAAGTGACATTTTCAATGCAGGACTTTACTTAAAAAGGTATCTTTATATTGCAGTACAAAGAGTATAGAAGCAAAGAGATGAAACTGCGGTGCTTTTTTGACAACAGACACTTTTTTCACCTTTGACCCTTCTAGCGGAGGAGGCAGTCTCCTGTTTTGCCAATATTGGTGTCGACTGGCAGTTTTGGACTTGAGAGTTTGAGGTATAAATCTTTCTTTCTGTTATTTTGTGTTATTTGTGGTGCTGGGTGCTTTATGTTTATTGTGTGTTTGTTTTATCTTTACAAAAGACCAGAGACCGAATCATCTGTCAAACAGTCCAGTTACCAGACTAACAGACTGTCATGTTGAAGAGCTAAAACAGAGAAGAGAACATCATTCTGACCTCTTCAGCAGCCTGACAGCTGAGGCCGTGAGGATGTGACTGATGGACACGCTTCACAAAGCTCTGGTTTTCATCCTGCTTCAATATGAATGTATAAGTTTGACTTTTACGAGAGAAAAAGGCTTCAAGAATGGGGACTACGTTCTCCTTAGAATAATTTTATCTCGGGCAAACCTTCCCAGCAGGGCGAGTCTTAAAGGGTTTCTTCAAAAAGACATTTTCCAAAAACAGATGGGGGGTGGGGTGGGGGGGTTTGTATCTTAATCTGGTCTGACAATACGGTACCTAACGTTTTATAAGAATGTCTCCAGAACCTTTGTGAGCTTGAGACATGGGCCTGGCCACATGAACAAAAATGTTCTACACGCTTAGGTGATAACTAGAACCATATAGGATTCTTTGGCTTTTCACCATAGAAGAACCCTTTATGGTTCCTGATAGAACCTTTTATAAAAGGTTCTACCTGAAACCCTTTCCTACCTAAAACCCAACATAAAGCGTTATACCTAGAACAATATGTGAAAGATTTTACACAGATCTTTTAACACCCATGCTTTCAACAATCATTGAAGAACTCATTCTTCCAAAAAGGGTTCTTCAGAAGCAAATGGTTCTGGGAACAAACAAAAGAAGAGCACACAGCAGCTCCCTTATGGCGTAGGGGAACACATCACAGTAACGACCCCCGCAGCACCAAATATTCAAAGAACCTTGTGTCTCAACTCTTCTTACCAACATAGTAGGAGAAGGTCCT
Organism: Sebastes fasciatus; assembly: GCF_043250625.1. Taxonomy (NCBI): domain Eukaryota; kingdom Metazoa; phylum Chordata; class Actinopteri; order Perciformes; family Sebastidae; genus Sebastes; species Sebastes fasciatus. The sequence goes on from NC_133801.1 coordinate 28,969,088, forward strand.
TTTGAGGCGGTCGAAGACGAACCAGCGCTTCTTCCAGGACTTGATCTTGCCCCCCATCTTCACCAGGTAGCCCTTACACATCTTCTCTGTGAGGATGACGTGGTAGCAGGTGTCCACGCTGTGGCCCGACGACTCCACGTGGGAGCGCAGGTCGAACTCCTCCTTCCGAATGGGCAGGTAGCGAGTCATAGGACGGGCCTGGACGGAGCAGAGAATCGGACAGGAGGATAAACATATATTCGGTCTCATTTGAATTGCAAGAGTCTAAGGAATATGAATCCATTTTATGTAATTGAAACTATATTACCATGGAGGTTACAATGGAGAAGCAATAAATGTATCCTTGCCTAGTATAAAATCTAAATTTCAAAGGCAATATCATCACTAAAACAAATATCCCATAGATAATGATGCAGCTGAATGTGTTCTACTACTCTCTGACTACAACTGGGACTGTCAATTTGATGAAAAACACTAAAAAGACACCATTTATGATACAATTTATAAAGATATAATCAGATGCTTTCCATGTATACTGTATACATATTGACTTTTTACTGAAGGTTTTACTTCAAAACACTATTTATTTCCATATAGCAATGTTACAAATAATATATCAATTTCCCAAAAACATAAAATAAAATATTTAATCGCAATTAATCGCATAATTGTCCATAATTAATCGCAAATTAACTGCACAATTTATCTGTTTAAAATGTACCTTAAAGGGAGATTTATCAACATTTATCATTGGAAATTGATGGTTATGTTATGTATCAAAAATAAAATCATCCATAACCCTATTTCCACTGACTTAAAATCATCATTTTATTTGATGGCCTTGCTGCCCTGGTATTTGGCCTTTGTGCCCTAAAATGATGATCTATTATTACAGTATTTAAGTTTAAATAATGGAATATTCCGATCAAACTGCACACATAATAATATGAATATGTTTTTTTTTGTCCATGAAGAGGTTTAGTGTCCTGTGATGCTCGTATATGCAGGTTGTAATTCTGAAGGAAAACAGGAAAAAGTGTCACTTTGGTATGAAAATGGTCAAATTTACTGATATTGAATACTGGCACAGAATATTACCAAGCAGAAGCTTCACTGTTAGAGGCGAGTAAGCCGAGTCATTTTCCACTTTTTCCACCATGCAGACTCAATTATGTCTCATTTTACTGACCTGAGAGAAGTTCTTGGACCTCATCTTGACCTCCTTCTCCACGAGCTGCTGCCGGTGGAAAGTTTCATCCTGCAGTCTTTTCTCCGCCTCCTCCCTCCTCCTCCTCTCCTCCTCCAGCATCTGACGGCGAGCCATGCTCTCTCGCTCCTAGAGGAGAGAGAGAGAGAGAGAGAGAGCTTTCATTTAATATGTTTTTGATCTGTGGTGAAGGGCTTTGCAGAGCATGCATGCTCTTTTTTTCAGCTTCACATTCATACATTTATGGTTCTGCTGAGAGCTGCCGGCCACCGTGTAACTCCACCGCAGTGATTGATTCTTTAAACGCAACGCTTTGGGCTATTCGGAATATGTAATAATCAGCAACACACACGCGTTCACATACAATATGTCCATACAGACATGAAGAGACCTGAAAAGAGACAAAAAATGCAGACGCGAGGAAGAGATGCAAGGACGAATGTGAGGAGAGAGGAACTGAGGGAACACGATTTTAGAGAAATTAGATTAGTATTATACTTGAGTTGGTTCTGTTATTTGTCTGTCCACTTTGGTATAAAACTGCAGTATGTTGCGACGTGTTAACAGAGCAGTTGGATCAGCTGTCAGTCTGGTAAAAGACTTCAGTGAGTGACAGTCTTGCTCATGTCTCCTCAGACATCCCTCCTCACTCCTCAGAGCACAAATAAGAGCATTGGAACCTTCATGATGGAGGACCGTAACGATTTCCGGGTACCCCCAGTTGGAAGTTTTGATTCGACAGCCTTATAAATAAGACTTTCTGGTGTGCATGAGCTTTGTTGTAACTTCAAACAATCCTAAACGTTGAAGGGGCTGTCAATCGATTATAATATTTAATCAAGATTAATCGCATGAGTGGGAGTGGGCAAATATGCTTGCCTTATGCAAATGTATGTATTGGAAATCAATTAACAACACAAAACAATGACAAATATTGTCCAGAAACCCTCACAGGTACTGCATTTAGCATAAAGAATAAGCTCAAATCACAACATGGCAAACTCAAGCCCAACAGGCAACAACAGCAGTCAGTGTGTCAGTGGGCTGACTTGACTATGACTTGCCCCAAACTGCATGTGGTTATCATAAAGTGGGCATGTCTGTAAAGAGGAGACTCGTGGGTACCCATAGAACCCATTTTCATTCACATATCTTGAGGTCAGAGGTCAAAAGAGGATTGACGGACGCTCAGTGACGAGATCTACAGCCACAAGAGAAATGTGGGAGAAGACCCAGACAATTGATTTTGTATTTCAGTCTGAGCTTCTTCATCGGGAAACACAAAGAGATGAAGACGTTTGAGGCCAATAAAATTGAACGAAAGCCTCGAGTTGCTGTCCCGTACCTTTATTTTTTTCAAAATCACGATCAATATCGAGCCATCGACAGAATCACCGCAAGAACCCTCCATCCATCACGCGGCACGGATTCTGAATAATCAAGTTTCTCGAGTTGTTTCTTACCCGCGATTCAATGAGCCTGGCTTTCTCCATCTGCGCCTCCTTCAGCATTTTCTCCATCTCCTCGATCTTCAGCGCGTCCACTCCCATGACACTGAGGTCAAACACAACAAACAAGGTGTTAACGTTCATAATCACAGAGTGATTCAGAGACAGTACACGCTGAGCAACAACTCCTACATCTAACAGCTACATGATTGCATATCAACTCAGTTAACCTTTCACTTCAAAGTAGGGTTCAAACAATATCTGTAGGGCAAATTTGTAGACAGTCTTTGTGAATTCATTTCCCTACAGATCCAAGGGAGGCCTAGTTCTTCAGTGTTTACTCCAGATGTGTGTAAAAGCCTCTAAAAAAGCATCAAGGCGAGACATTACAGAAAAAAACATTGTTTTTCATGCACTAATCAATTGTTAGATTTTGGGCTACTTTGCTTGTCTTCTTTCAGACGAGTGGAAAGAAAACATCCAAAATACACATTTAGGTGTTTATTTTACTACACTTTGTCTATTTGTGTCACTAAATTCCTCATAAATTCAACCAAACAATACCTCTGTATCATGATACGTATCGCCAGATTATTGCCAGTGCACAGCCTCAACAGCTACTATACGAAACTACAGAAAGCCCTACAGTTCAAAACCGTATGCAGTATTTCATAACAGGCTCATAAACATGTGTACGTTCTATGGGGTGGCTTTGTAAACCACATGTAGTTATTATTTCATTTCACACAGAGTGAAACATTTTAACATATGGGAGCAAATGGGAGCAATAAGGGGAGGAGGGTGAATATTTAATATCTCTATTGTTGGGAAGTGGAACAACAACTAATTAAAAAATCATAACAAAAAGCAGCCAGAGTTACTGATCCGCTGCTGAGAAACAGTCAGAGCGCTGGCTGCTTTACCATTCTCTCCCTCCCTCCCTCCTGTCTCCACTGTGCACTCTTCATTACACAAGTCCCATTAAAGTCCGCTCAAAAAACATTACTAACGCCTTTTTTAGGGGGGAAATTTGACTCCAGAGAGCTATAAAAAGGTATGTGAACAGTAGGTGCAGCTGTGGTGAACACTGTTTTAATGCAGCATTAACAGACGGTCTACAGATTAGACGACCTGTGTGACAAAGACATTACCTGGTGGGACCAGCCCAGCTGTCTGTGTGTGTTTAAATTTAGTCTTTAGTCTTGTGTCAAAAAGTCATTTTTAGTTTTTATCATATAGTCAACCTCATCCTTTTTTTTAATCTAGTTTTGGTTGACTAAAAGTCTTCCAAGCCCCGTTGTTGTCAATAACTATGTTTAAATGGACAAAATATTCAGTTTTCTGCCCTTATTCCGAAAAGACAATATTCCCAATAAGTGTTTTACATGGCTAATGAAAATGAATATTCCACTAATATTCCCGTTTACAGGTAGCCGTGCACGTACTCCAAATAACGTAACCGGTAGCGGACTCTATTATTAAATCCATTGCTGTGGCATGCTTCACTAATTCTGCTATTTGCCACATAAGATAAGATAATAAGATAATATAATAATAATAATTAATAGTTATGTTACTGTTAACAAACCATCAATTATAATTAATAATGTTTTCTTATTATTAGTAATGCTATACTTTGCTATTTTAACAGTTTATTGTTGCACACATTATAACATTGTATAAACTATACTAAGTATTTGTTAATTATTACAAAATTATTTGTAAAACATCTATATAAACATTACATAAACAGATATTTGTAACACTTTGCTAATGGTTAATAATTGGTTTGTAAACCGTCTATAAACATTATTTGGATGGCTATTATAAAGTTGCAACTGATAATTATAATACCTTGTTAAATGGTTAATAAATACTTTGTAAAGCGTCTATAAACATTATTTAGATAGATAATCAATACTTTGTCAATGGTTAATAATTGGTTTCTGGTCCATCTATCTATGTAATGTTTATGGATGTTTTACAAACAATTTCTAAAAAGTTTAAATCGTTTAATTATTAATAATGAATACTTAATTTAGTATATCAAATGTTATAATGTGTACAACAGTAAACTGTTAATAAATACTTTTACTAATGTAACCAGAAGGTAATTGTTATCGTCTTTTATCAGCTATGATACAATATATAATTTATAAACTAATTATTTTATATTTCACAAACTAATGATAAAATAACAGAAATTATAGAATTACTAATAATTAGTAAATATTATTGATTATTATTGTATTGTTTTTTGTCAGTAAAATAACTGTTAACTAAGTTTAATTAACTATCAATTTACCATTTATAAATGATGGTTATTATAAAGTGTTACCAGAAAGAAACTCCTCAGTAAAGAAATTCAACAAGCTACGGATTATTAGGAACCTAATGGTGAAGACAATATGATGATTATACAATAGAACACAAGAGTACAAAAACTACTAAAACTCCTCCTCAAGAGAATCTGGCCTTGACTGTGTGTGTGTGTGTGTGTGTGTGTGTGTGTGTGTGTGTGTGTGTGTGTGTGTGTGTGTGTGTGTCTGCGCGCGCGCGCGCGCGCTTGTGCGTACCTGGCCATGTTATCCGGTGAGCAGGCAGAGTTGTTCCCCGTGGACACGCTGGTGTCCATGCTGTCGGAGCTTTCCAGGCTCAGGGTGTCGTAGGGCTGCTCCCCGGCTGACGGGGGCTGGTGGTGCAGGATGGAGTGATGAACCAGAGGGGGGGGGCCTACAGAGCTGTGGCCGTAGGACATGATCGGGGAGTAGGAGGGCGACGGGGAGGACGAAGTCATGAGGTGGGACTGGGAGCCGTGGAGCGCCTCCCACTGACACTGAGCCTCCACCGCCGCTCTCTGTTTGAGCTCGGCCAGACGGCGCCGCTGCTCTTCGATCACCTGATGACCTGGAGGGAGGAAAGGGGGTGGGGGAGGGTCTGATCAGTGAGTGCTCTGATCTTGAACCGAGGCGGAAGACGGAACAACGACTGAACTTTCAGCAGCTCGATCAACAAGTCAGCAGAGGTCCAGTTGAGTCCTACAGATCACCACAGTTAAACCAACATGCTACTGTAGCTACAGTGGAGGTCAACCCAAGCATCCCCAACTGAAGAACCACTTTATGCAACAACCATCACCAGCACCAGCCCACAAACTACCATACCATAAACCATGCAACACACATACAAATACACTATGTGCACTCTCATGAGGCTTTCACATCAGGGACCCGGGCCCGGATCGGAGTACACTTGACCCCAAAGTCCAGTTGGTTTGATTAGTGTATACGCTGCGAACCGGTTCGTCGATCCGTACTCAATCGGTGCATCCCTAGGTGATAAAGCAGGAAGGCAGGCGAGAGGTTCCTTAAAATATAGACAATAGTAGGCATTGGGGTTGGGCGATGTTTGTTATTTTATTTAGCTAATTTAATGGTCTGCCTCCGAAGAACAAGAGCCGCTCAGCAGGCAGAGAGCGGTGGGGGGGAAACAGAGTGCAGAGTCGGCATATTTTCACATCAAACTCTGTGAAATAAGGGTTTATTATTTTTATTATAGTGATTGTTGGAAAGGCTAACGACGACGGTTTCGGTGAGTTTCATTTTTGCTTCTGTCAAGTTTGAATGAAGTGGTTTGCGATGCTCCGCCATTAGAAACAGCTGATCTCAACATAAACAAATACACGTGGATGATGACTCAAGTGTACTAATGTGAAAGCTGAGCGGCTGGGGAGTGGAGAGAGGGGGTACAACCGGACTCAGGCACAGTACGAATCAGTCGTACCGAATATGAAAACAGTAACACAAGCTTGAGGATGATCCCGTCCTGTCACCACAAAGTTCACTATCTATCCAACTTCTCACATCTCAAATCCATGCTGCTGTGCACCTGATAACGGGCACACACACACACACACACACACACACACACACACACACACACACACACGAACATCTGGAAACAAGTGGCCAGGTCGATAACTCAAAAAGGAGGAGCTCGATGAATGCTGCACATGCAAGATTTATTCTCCACCAGCAGGAACATTCATAGAAGATTGATGGAAGAAGAAAGAGCGTTCGATGTTACAGACAAAGGAAAAGATGAAAAGAAAATGTTGGAGGGGAGAGAGGAGTTAATGACACACCAGAGATGGAGGAGACGGAGAGAGGAGGATGAAGAGAGGAGCGTTAGGCGAAGACAGGGTCTGAAATTAACAGCTGCCAAGTGTCAAGTTCTGGTAAACGTTACCTTTGATGGAGAAATCAATAAAAGGAACCTGCCAGACTGGCTTTAATTTTGGATAAGACTGGAATTTTTTAGGTACGTACAGTCTCCGGTTCCTGATTGGCTGCCTGCGATGCTCTCTGCAAAGTACTGCCATCTAATTCTCTGCTTCTCTTTTGTCTGGATGGCTAATCAGCAACATGGTAGTTTAAACGTCACTTATCTGAATGATGAATAAACACATCTAGTTTAATGAACAGGTAGAGTGACACTTTATAATAACCATCATTTATAAAAGGTAAATTTATAGTTCATTAATTTATTAAATAGTTATTTTACTGTTAAACAATGAAATGATAATTAATAATGTTTAATAATTATTAGTTATAGCTGTTTTATCATCAGTTTGTGTAATGTGAAATAATTAGTTTATGAATTATATACTGTATCATAGCTGATAAGAGACGATAAAAATTACATTCCGATTTCATTAGTACACTATTAACGGTTTATTGTTGCACAAATTATAACATTTTATATACTATATTAAGTATTTGTTAATGATTATCAAATAATTTGTAAACCTTTAAGAAATCATTTGTAAGACATTTATAAACATTACATAGATGGACCAGAAACCAATTATTACCCATTGTCAAAATATATAATAAACTAATAATAAAATAAATAATAAACAACAAATATCTGGCCAATCCATCTATGGAATGTTTATAGATGTTTTACAAACAATTTATTAAAAGTTTACAAATAACATCTTAATCATTAACAGATACTTATATATATATATATAGTATATAGAATGTTATAAAATAACTATTAACTAAGTTTAATTAACTATCAATTTACCATTTATAAATGATAGTTATTATAAAATGTAACCGACATTTGATCTAGAGATCTTTCTCTGCAGTTTTTGTGTTGGCCTTCGGCAGGAGAGTTAATTTCAGACTCTGCATGTGACGTATGGAGAGACGGTAGATAAACAAACAGGATGAATCCCACTGAACAAAAAAGAAGATAAAGCTTTAAGAAATCATCAACTCCTCCTGGACGCAGTGATCCATCTACCTGCTGAGCTTCCCTCTACGGTGATCTGTCTGGAGGTCTGGGACTCTGTGGTGCAGCAGCACAGTCAGTAAGAGACAAGTCCACAGACAGAGACAGACAGATATGAAGACAACTGGGAAGTGAAGACGCTGATAAATGTGACTAACTCAGGTTCCAACCTGAGCTAAAAACACCAGAGTGCTTTCCTCTGATCCATCGAGTCAAACAACACTAAAGCGTGAGGAAGACCACTCTCTCTACATCACAGTGATGTCACACACATACTGTACATACAGCTCCACGAGGAAGAGCAGGCAACACTTAACAATAACCAACACTAACAAGTTCATGTGCAGCACTGAAGGCGAGCACACTAATTACTACTGAATATATATGAATCAGTGTGTCTACTACAGTGTTTACGCATCATTAGAAAATGCTATAACATTGTTTTATCTACTTTATCATTAAATCTAATCATTTCTCACATGTGAGTATAATAAACGCAAATTTGTTTTAAAGCCACTAATTTCTTTAACGCATTAACACAACTTGCGATTTTTAGATTGTAGCAGTTTTAAAACTAGAGTGAAGATACTGGTATCATATGAAACTAGAAAAACCTAAAGAACCCATTGGTACCAACCATGTCATACTAGCTTGTCCAAAAGGAGGCTAAATAACGCTCCAAATTTACGCAAAATTTTGGCGAGGAAAAACTGGCATGGCCATTTTCAAAGGTGTCCCTTGACCTCTGACCTCCAGATATGTGAATGAAAATGGGTTCTATGGGTACCCACGAGTCTCCCCTTTACAGACATGCCCACTTTATGATAATCACATGCAGTTTGGGGCAAGTCATAGTCAAGTCAGCACACTGACACACTGACAGCTGTTGTTTCCTGTTGGGCTGCAGTTTGCCATTTTATGACTTGAGAATATTTTTCATGCTAAATGCAGTACCTGTGAGGGTTTCTGGACAATATCTGTCATTGTTTTGTGTTGGTAATTGATTTCCAATGATGAATATATAGAAACATTTGCATAAAGCAGCACATTTGCCCATTCCTATGTTGATAAGAGTGTTAAATACTTGACAAATCTCCCTTTAAGGTACATTTTGAACAGTGCATTTGATTAATCGTGATTACATATTTTAATCGATTGAAAGCCCTATTTACGACAAATCATTTCCCATTAATGTGTAAACAATGTAGAGTTCAGTTAGTTGTTACTGAATCATTAAATGGAAAAATGATTACTGTTTTCAGTGTTGGTTTTTTGTAAAGTGAAGCTCAGGGGCTTTCCACGTCAGTTACCTTTCTGCTGCAGAGCGAGCTGTCTCTTGATCTCAATGTCCTGCATGGTGGCAGCCAGGTTCCTGGGCAGACTGCCAGTATTGTTGGCCACCAGCAGGGGGCTCTGCCGGGTCACAGGGAACAGAAAAATATGGGGTTTAAATCATTAGCTGGGGGGGGGGTTGTGTATACGTTCTCAAAGGAGGATGTAGTATAAATTAGAGGTTGATGGCTACATCATCACACCTGTTGAGAATGAACAAACTGTCTACCTTTGAGCTTGCGTTGCGTCCCAGTGTTGCTGCTCCGTGCTGCATAGGGGATGCAGAGCCTGATTTGGGTTGATGAAGACACAGGCCTGGATCACTGTCCAGCTTAGAGCGGAACACCTGAGGGAGGACGCACACAAAGAGCATGAAGGGGTCACTTTAGATTAGGAAGTGCTGATAATATCCGGTTGTGAAGGCAGATGGAGCGCGTTACAACGATGTTAGAGGTACAAGTGAAATCCACCATGGATGACTTGCAAGCACCTGCTGGGAAACAATGGTTAAAAGCACGATTAGCATTATTCTGTGAGTGTGAGTGGTACTGAACACGGACGGTGTTAAAATAAAACGCTGGAATTAATATATCAAAGGTTCAATCAGTAGGATAAATTTCACTATCAAAGACTGGCAAAAAAAAAATATCAAAGAGCCTAAAGACAATTCACGAGTTAGGCTGCAGTTTACCGCGCACACACACACACACACACACCTGGAACAAGCACCTCGTCCCTTTCATTGAATAGCTCTTTGATCAGGCCCACTTACGTTAATGCTGCGTTCATGTACTGCGGGAGTATCTGTGTGTAATGACTTGATGTTCAAAGCAATGACTTGAAAGTGTGCACCCATTCTAACTTTATCTAAGTGGTGATTGAAGTGTTCTGTGGACTTCTTCTGCTACGGGCGATAACACTCAGCTTTATTCCAAACTTAGAACACATTAAACTGACTTCATGTTTTACAACCAAAGCAACAAAAAGACCCAGCATGCAGCTGTGTTCTGCCGTTTGTTTTCATTTGTCAGAATGAAATGAAGTTACCCTTTTTATACCTAATGGCAGTTTCTTTTTTAGTCGGAGTTGTTCATCATCTCAAAACAGAGGTGAACTGGATTTTGTAGTAGTTTCCAAGAGGCTTCAAGGGGGAAGAGTGTATTTTGATTTTAATGTGAATGCAGCTTTATTAAACACCTGATGTGTTAACATCTACAAATATTAAAACAAAATACTTATTTGGAATATTGAGTATAGCTGCGAGAAAAGCAATTACTAAGAAATGGCTTAAACCAGATAACCAAACATTAGAGAACTGGTATGATGTAATTTATGAAATATTTGTAATGGAAAGAATTACTTTCCCAATGGGGCTTCAGGAAACTAAATTTGAGGAAATTTGGAAGAAGTGAAAAAGGTATATTTCCCCAAAACGCCCTTCTTTTGTTTAATTTTTATTTTTTTTTCTAACTGTAAATTATTTGTAATATTATTTCATGTTCATGTTTTATTTTTGTGTTCTATAATTTCTTTGTGAAAAGTTGGTTTACTTTATATTTGTATCTAACTAAGTATGTTTATGTAAATATCTGTTTGAGTAAAACCAAATAAAAGGAAAAGCAAAATGAAAAAATAAATAAATAAATAAGTAAGAACCTGATGTGTCAAGACTATGGCTGTCAATCGATTAAATAATTGAATCGCGATTAATCACGATTGTTCATAGTTAATCGTGATTAATCGCATATTAATTGCACATATTTTATCTGCTCATCTGTTCAGATTTGTCAATTATTTAATACTCTTATCAACATGGGAGTGGGCAAATATGCTTGCTTTTGCAAATGTGTGTATATATTTATTATTGTAAATCAATTAACAACACAAAACAATGACAAATATTGTCCAGAAACCCTCACAGGTACTACATTTAGGATAAAAAATATGCTCAAATCATGACATGGCAAACTGCAGCCCAACAGGCAACAACAGCTGTCAGTGTGTCAGTGTGCTGACTTGACTATGACTTGCCCCAAACTGCATGTATTTATCATAAAGTGGGCATGTCTTTAAAGGGGAGACTCGTGGGTACCCATAGAACCCATTTTCATTCACATATCTTGAGGTCAGAGGTCAAGGGACCCCTTTGAAAATGGCAATGCCAGTTCTTCCTTGCCAAAATTTAGCATTGTTTGGAGCTTCATTTGGCCACCTTCACGACAAGCTAGTATGACATGGTTGGTACCAATGGATTCTTTAGGTTTTCATATGATACCAGTAGCTTCACTCTAGCTTTAAAACTGCTACAATCTAAAAATCGCAAGTTGTGTTAATGCGTTAAAGAAATTAGCTGCGTTAAAACAAATTTTGCGTTGTTATCACGTTAACTTTGACAGCCCTAGTTAAGACTTTTTTTCCATTCCTTAAACACACACAGTTGAAGCAAAGGTTGAAGGTTGGCAGAGGAACGACAGCACACACAGACAGCAGAAGAATGAGTGGGAAAGAAGAAAGAAAGGCCCTCTACCTGCAGCACATGCCTGCGGCCCGACAGTGACTTGGCCGGCAGAGGGGGAGGACAGAGCTGGCCGGAGCCAGACATCAGCTCCTGGTACCACTGCTCTAAATCTAGCTTGGGAAGGTGAGGCATACCGGCATCACACTGGTACTGGAGGAAAGCACACCGAGCAGCGGCAAAGAGAGAGAGAAGAGGAGAAAGGAAACAAAGACAGGAGATTAGAAAGCATTCAAAGACAGTACGAAGAAGGTAGAAACATTTGTTTTATACACCCTCAAAAGCTATAATTAAGTTTTTTTTATACTTTGAAAATTATTCTTAAATATCTTCAACACATTCTTGTTGTCAGCTGCATTATGCTTTACAGCCTCCAGCTCCTGCATCCCTATTTTATCTCTATTGTAATTCTATGTGCCTGCTGCAATGACCCAGTTTCTCACAAGAACGTTTAAGTTTTCATCTCATCTCTTATGTTTTACTTCACTTCAGGTGTCCTTGGAGCCAAATGCATACAGTATCTCTACAGTAAAATCTGAAAGAATAACACTAGATGTAGTTTGGTTTTCTTGTTGCCATTAATGTCGAGGGTTTTTAATACCACGGTTACAAACACCCACTGTGTTCCGTCTGAAAAAAAACATTTTAAACAGCTGATTGAGACATGCTGCTTACCTGTGTTTTATGCCCGTTTTATTTTATTTTAGCTTGTATTAACTTTCTATTCTCTTGGACTTTATTTCTTGTTTCTAATTGTATTGAAACGTCCTTTTATAATACGTTTCTTTTGCACTTTGTCTCAATGCTTTTGATGTTTTAAGTAAAGCACTTTGAATTGTATTGAGGCTGAAATGTGCTTTATAAACTTGCCTTGCCTAACATGACTATCATGCAGCTAATAGCCACGTTAAATAGATCTGTTTTGGTTTTAAGTGAAATGAAAATTTATGTTTATTTATTTAGATTTTTCTCTCATGTTTTTTTTTTCTGTTTCACAAATTTACTGGATAATTTTATTACTAAATATCTTCAAATAAAACAAGGGGAAGAAAACAAGCAGTTTTTTTGGTTGAACTGGTGACAGCTGGTACACAAATGCAGCCAAAAAGGAAGGAACGAACGAAGGAAAGAAGGAAGGAGGGAAGGAAGCCAGCACACACCTCCACAGAGAGAGAGAGGGAGGAGCCGTGAGGAGAGGGGTGGCAGGAGAAGGCGGGGTCTACGGCTCCAGACTGCAGGGGCTGGCGAAGCGGGGAAGTAGGGGACGACTCCACTTTTGGCATCCCATACATCTGATTTAACTGGCCCACTGTCACATACTCCTTCACAAAGGCAACACACACACACACACACACACACACAGACAGACAGACGGGAGAAGGGAGAGGAGAAAGACAGGAGCGAAGACATACACGTCAGCAAGACAAGCAGCAGAAGTAGTAGTCACCTTCTGCATCGTGAAGGTGTAAGGGGAGGAGGGTCATTACAACACACAACACAGGGCAACACGATTCATATCAATCACCACTACTATGCTGCCATTAACATGTTTATTCTCTAGACAAGAATACATTTCCTAAAAATTAAATAATTTCCTGTCATGTTTCTACTTTCAGCTTTCAAATACAGACAGGTTTCATCAAATATCTTGTTTTGGTACCAGTACCAAAGCTCAGGTATTGTATTGACACTGATATAAAAAAAATCCTAGCTCTACATGTAATACAACAAACGTTTTGTTTTTCAGAATAAAGTTAATAAACTAGAAGTAAAAAGTAATTTTACAGTTGCAGTTATTAATACAAAATACCAGCTTTCGGTTGCTTTAAAGCAAACCTGCATTAATCAGTCCAACCCAGAATAAACCCCTGTGTATTGCTGAAGTGATGCAGCCATAGTGTCTAAGTGTCTACTGTAAGTGAACACTGCCTTGCAGCCACAGAGGGGGGGTGAGTACAAGAAGCTGACACCAAAGGCTCATGTAGCAGAGAGCAAAGCCACCAGTACAGTCAGTTTGATTAACAGTGAACCAGCAGAGGGAGCAACATGACATGGGAATGGAAGGATGGAGAGAGACAGATGGAGGAGGAGAGTCAAGCCTGAAAGTAATCAGGAAAGAAAGAGACAGACAGGAAGTGATGGTACCTCGCGGGCGCCAGCTAATGCAGCATCTACGGCAAACGAGCGGCCGTGAGAGGCGGGCTTGCGGTTTTCATGGAGGCTGCCGCCGTACATCTTATAGACATCGGACAGCTTCATGTACTCCTGAGCACCAGCCAACAATGGTCAGACAGGATGAGAAGCCATGAGGACAACAATGCACTGTATCTCTTATGTACAGTATATGAACACACACACACACACACACACACACACAAGCACAGAGCCCATAGAGATTATGTGTTGAGAAACAAAAACAGGCCCGTGTTCAACCCGACTGTTCAAGCGCTGGTATTACAGCTGAAAGGTGCACGGTGACGACAGACACACAGGAACACACCAAGCAACAGGAAGCTCAGCTTTAGCATCACAACTGGCTGACACACAGGACGTCAGACGCGGGCACTTCGGTTGGCTGTTCCAACAACCAGTGACGTAGTGGTAAATAAGAAGATTGTGACCTCTAACCATCATAAGGTATAAACAACCTCTAAAAGGCATCGTATCATTTAGGGCTGTACCGAATAGTTGGAAGCTTCATTCATTGCGTAGGATTGTTTCCGACTCGTGTGATCCAAACATTTCCAATAACTCCAGAGCGTTTTAAAGTCCAAAAGTCAATATTTATCGAAAAATGATAGATGCTTTTTTTTCCAAAATGATCTTATGAAATATTTTGCTTTAAATCCATATTTGTTGATGTTCAGCCTTTCAGAAACAATTCAATCAATCATTTGGAGCAAGAGTCTGCAGTAGTGATCGATCCAGCGGTGGAGCCACTGTATTGAGGTCCCGCCCATACACCCTCCTGAACCAATCGTGAGCCGAGCATGGCCGCAGCTCGTTAGTGAGAAAGAATCACAGCTGTCAATCATGATGTCACACCCAATTTTTAAAGCATCAGATAACTAATTAACAGTAGCGCTGTCAATCGACTAAAACATTTAACTGCGATTAATCGCATGATTGTCCATAGTTGATCGTCTTTAGTTATTTATCTGTTCAAAATGTACCTTAAAGGGAGATTTGTCAAGTATTTAATACTCTTATCAACATGGGAGTGGGCAAATATTTAGTTATTTATTTTAGTCAATATGGTACCAATGGTTTCCTTAGGATTTCTAGTTTTATATGATGCCAGTTTCTTCAATTTAGCTTTAAAAACAACAGGCTACAACCTAAAAATCGCAAGTTGCGTTAATTCGTTGAAGAAATGAATGCCATTAAAATAGATTTGTATTAACGCGTTATTATCAACTTTGAAAGCCCTAATTAAAACCAAACTTATCAGAAAAATGATCACTTCAACAAACATCAGCGTGATAAGAACTACCTAAAATGACAGAAACCATCTTTGGGGAAAGTGTTGTATTTGACGTGTACTTTGATTTAGTTTGGCTCATGTTCCAGCCAGTAACACGGAGGAGGCGGGTCTTATGACCTATACTGCAGCCAGCCACCAGGGGGCGATCGAGATGTTCTGGCTTCACTTTTGGGGAGCTGTCATGTCGTCCATCTTTATATACAGTCTATGGTATTAATGGGGTGATCTTGCAGCAGTCTAACAGCATATTGGATTAGCCTGCTGACTACGTGCATTTATGTTGACGAAACTGACTTAATCTGACAAATTACTTTCATTCAAATTGAGGATTTTGTTGACATTCAAAGCCTCCTTCGAAAACCTCAATAGAAGCTTTGAATATAAAATAAATGCCATTCGGTACAGCCCTAATATCATTATATACTCGCCTGTCTTCCACTACATCCCTGGGCTTGGAACAGACCCAGCTTGAACTGAAAGCTACTGTGCTGGCTCCTCTTTTTAACATAGCTGTTGTAAACCCGGGCAAGCACAGTAATAAGTCACAGGTGCAATTAGAGTTCAAGTGTGACCAGGACACTAACAGTTCAATGGGTGACCTTTGAGGTGAGTTGCACAGACAGCAGGGGGGGGGGAAGCAGTGGGCTTCATGCAGGGATCATTAGTCTGGTTACCTCTGTAGGGCTGCTGGGGTACAACTGACAGAGAGGGGAGGGATGTAAGTAGGAAGGAGAGGCTCGACAGAGGGAACGCTGGGAGGAGTAGACATCCTCCAACAACAGGTCAGCCTCGCTGATATGGAGCGCTTCCTGTTTTAACAATTCAGGAATAAGTGCTTTTAATGCCTACAGAAAACAGTACGGGACACAGATACAACATCTGGTCTCCACTCAATAATGTGTGAAACAGATGTTCTGTCAATTGCACCTTCCTGTTAAAGCATCAGCTGATGTCCAATGACAACATGTCACAGTTAAACACTTAGGTAGCCCACTAATAGAGTGACCATTCAAAGATTAGTTTGCTCTACACACTAATCATCAACAACTCCACATTATAAACACACACAAAACCACCATACATCTTCACATTAGTCTGATTATGAGTTTAAGAGTTAAAGGGGTAAATGTGGTGAGGAATCAGTTATGAGTCATGAAATCTCCCTTTTTGTTGTTCAGGACAGGAGCCCTGAGTGTAAGTGTGGATTTTCAGTAGTGCTCTCACCTCTCTCATTGCAGTGGAGGACTTGGGGAAGCTCTTTCCACCCGTCAGGCAGTGGTATCTCTTCTCCAGGGCCGACAGCCTCTCCTTCTCCTGGAACATAAAGACATATGTCAGTTGTTGTCTTTAAATCTAGGCCTAAATATCAGTATTATTGTAAACTGCTCGTTTTTTTTAAATAAAGACAAAACCCAGACTCTGCAATTATCTGTATTTTTCCTTCAAAAATCACGCTTTGGGTGAAACATTATTCACTCACAGTATGAGTTTGGACTGGTTGCTAAGTACCTTATGGAGCATTTGCAGTGTGAAGGTCCGGTCTTTGGCCAGTCGCTCGCACTCCTGAGATGCCTGCAGGCTGAGCTGGTGGGCCTGGTTCTCCAGAACAGACACCTTTTCCTAAAGAAGACGATACGGAAATAATTCAATCTTCAATGCAAGCTGTGCTACGGAAGCCCTGAGAAGCAAGTGAGAAAAAACATAAATCCTGTGATCCATTTTCTAAGTCTGATCTAAATTGTTTTTCTCTCCTGCGTTTATGACTTAAAGGTCCTCTATTCGATATCCACAGCATTCATATAGCAGCAAACAAGTATTAGCTATGTAGATAAGATATAGAGGAGTAATGTCTACCCGAGCAGAGAATGAAGTCACTCTCCTTCTGAGTGTGTGTTGTAATCAGAGCTTCTTCTCGCTTTGTTTTCATAGCCGGGCCGGCCACATGTGCTTTTAGTGCATGTTCGTGCATGTTACAGCCGATACCGAACCGTCACCATGTTGAGAGCTGTGCAGAGGCAATAAAAAATGTTCCCAATCTCGCATTTAGTAGCTTTAAGAACAGGTGAAAAAAGTTTTGTCAGGATCATTTTCGTTTTTTTTTTTCTTTTTCATCTGTGAATAGGTGATTTTTTTTTTGGGGTCAGGATCATTTTTCTAGGTGTTTGTTGTTTTAATACTCATTTCGGCCACAAGAGGCTGAAGTGCACCACTACCCCATGTTCTAAATAGGACTAAAGGCATTCATGTTTTCATGCATGTGAGACTTAATTTCTCCATGCACTCTAAACACAAGGTACATATATTGTGTTTTAGCAAGTTATGTGAATTAAAACTCACCTGGTAGAAATCATGAATGCGCTTAGTACCTGTCAAAACTTTTTTTTCACCTGTTTCATTGATGAAAATTTTCCCAGCAAAACCTTTTTCTCACAACAATTTAGATCAGAAAAGGGATCGCCGGATTTTTTTTCTCAATTGCCTCTTGGGGCTTCCGTACTGGACTGTGACAATAGCACAGAAAGTACTGTATACGAGAGTGTAAGGATGAGGCAGCGGTGCAAAATGAATGCATGACTAAAATGACTGAAACTCTACAGACTTTAAAACCTCCATGTGGTAACAGCAAATCTGTGGCGGTATTTTGATGGTGTAAATAAAAGTATAAATACTGAATTTATGCCATGACGTCGCCTCTGCAGTGAGAAAATAAATAAGCAAACTGTCTCCAGATGGTTGAGGCTTGTTTGGCTGCTACCTCTCTGCCTGATGTGAGTGGTCACTGCATTATCTTTACACAGGATTCAGAAGCTCTACGTTGCTTACACAAAGTGTATACTGTAACGTATTTACCTAAGCAGAGTGCATTCCAAATGTGCTAAACATAAATGAGCAAACAAACTAACCCCACAAGACTTAATAGAAATGGTTCTCCTGCTAGTTCAGAGGTCGCACGAGTGCAACTAAAGGGAAACAAAACTACTTTTTAATTCTTAAGATTTTTGGTATGAGCACGGTCAAACTAAATAGATTCTGAATATCTGCAGGAATAATTGCCATTGGCTACTTCAACTCTTCCACAGAAACCCCATACTCTACAAACCATAAGGATATTCTGGTATCAAAGACGTTTCCTCACCTTCCTCTTGGTCACGTTGCCGTGGTACTCTGCTCTCTCCTGGAGCAGCTGCTGGCTGATGGTTTCTCTTTCCTCCTCCAGGCTGCTTTCTCTCTCCAGCTGCTGAAACTCCAAGTCCTCAAACTTTTTGGTTCCTGTTTCCAACGCCTCTCCGTCCTGATGGAGGCCCACATACAACATCAGCGGTTACATCATAAACAGAAAAAAAAAACACTATATACATTGCTCATTTGAAAGCCATCCACTATTCTCAGACGAGCGTAGTTGCTACAGTAAAGCGAAAAAAACACCTTGAGTTTTATATTTGAAATAGTTTCAAACAATTTCCCAGCATGGGTGAAGCTCTCTTTTGGGGACAAGAACAAGCACATCTTGCTCAGTCAAGCAGACAGTCATGAAGAACATGCTTCTACTGCAGGCCAGCTACTGGTGTGCGTGGTAGTTAGATGTACTGTAATATACAGGAGGCAAGGGACGGTCATTTACATAAATAAAAAAAAATCCGCACCGGAAGATTCGTGGTCAGATTTTTTTAACTTAACATTTAATTCTTCCCACATCTCTTTCACTCTGCTCTTCTACTTAAACTGCTACAGAATAAAAACCTACAATATGGGCTACTAAAATTATAGTACACATACCACATGGGAAAAACATCTATGTATATATCTGTAATCTATTTATAAAATATATGTAAATTAGGGCTGTCAAAGTTAACGCCAAAGTTTATTTTAACGCCACTAATTCCTTTAATGCATTAATGCAACTTCAGTTTTTTGGGTTGAGTGAAGATACCGTTATCATATGAAACTAGATCCCTAAGGAATCCATTGGTACCAACCATGTCATACTAGCTTATCGCGAAGGAGGATAAATAACGCTCCAAAACGTATGCTAAATTTAGGCGAGGAAAAACTGGAATGGCCATTTTCAAAGGGGTCCATTGACCTCTGACCTCCAGATATATGAATGAAAATGGGTTCTATGGGTACCCACGAGTCTCCCCTTTACAGACATGCCCACTTTATGATAATCACATGCAGTTTGGGGCAAGTCATAGTCAAGTCAGCACACTGACAACTGTTGTTGCCTGTTGGGCTGCAGTTTGCCATGTTATGATTTGAGCATATTTTTTATGCCAAATGCAGTACTTGTGAGGGTTTCTGGACAATATTTGTCATTGTTTTTTTGTTAATTTATTTTCGTATATCTGCATAAAGCAAGCATATTTGCCCACTCCCATGTTGATAAGTGTATTAAATACTTGACATATCTCCCTTTAAGGTACATTTTGAACAGATAAAAAATGCGCGATTGATCGCGATTAAATATTTAAATCAATTGACAGCCCTACTGTAAATATAAGATACTGATAAGGAAGGACCAGACAGCCTTGAACAAAGAAGTCAAAATGTCAAACACCTACAGTAGGCATTAAAGGTGTAATGTATAAGATCTGGCCAGAATTGAACTTTAAAACATTCAAAAAATTAACCAACATTATCAACAGAATGTGAAGAGGTTACAGTGTTGATGTTATCTTAAAGACATCTATGTATTGTGTTGCAGAGATATCTTCTGAAATGTGCATGCTAACCAGCTAGCCCCGGCCCATCCTGTCTTGTACTTTAGAGAGGCGACAGTGAGTCACTGTAGCATCCAGAATCTCAACAGGTTGGCTGAATTTTCTTGCCCTGCTGTTGGATTTTTTAAAAACTTTTGACTCTAAATTTAGATTGTATGGACCCAGTTGTAGAGGTGAAATGCTGCCCATTATTTGTTTAGAGCATGTGGCCAGGAATTACACATTGCACCTTTAAAAAAAGTCTTACACCATGTACCATGGGAGCAACTTGTTTAGATGTCACACCCTACCTAACCCAACAAATACATGTAGCCTAGAATAACTAACATTCTAACTAGTAAAAATGATTCATCTCTTTTCTTCAAACGGCAACATTCATTTGTATAAGAGAAGTCACAGGATGAGAGCGAGGTAAGACAGAGAATGGATCTAGTCAGGGCCTATGTTAATTGATTAGTGAGCAGTTATACAAATTATGCGAGCCATGAAAAATCACAGAAGAGATGCAGATCAGATTCACACATGCAGTGCAGCGCGATCATATCACATGGCACACATTTTACCAAAATGCATCACTGGCAGCTGAAGTGACCAGGAGCCACGTGCGTGCTCCTGGGTCGACCTGGAGGTTTCAGTAGCATGTAGGTGTGGTGTGGAGGATGGGGGAATTCCTGCAGCTTGTGGCAAAAGCACGTCTGTGAGGGACACTGAGGGAGCTTCTCATAAATACACTGAGTGTACGTGTGTGTCTGTAAAACCGTATGTAGTGGGCCCCTGCTAAAGGGTTAAAGGTGCCTTTAGCACTATATGCGATGGCATGTGCTGAGGCCTGGCACAAATACTGCACTACTGAGACAGAGAGCAGTAACTACAGAACCATTGTATGGAGGACAGATCCTGCTAAAATAAAAAATAAATGAATAAATAAATGACTCTATAAATAAATACATATGTCATTAAATGTGGCAAAAATAATATAAAAAATAAAAGCAGCCATTACTAAATTGATAAAATGTGACGTAAATTGATTTATTTATTTATCTTTGTTTTAATTCCCTTATTTATTTACTCTTCTGCTTAATTTTCCCTTTTATTTATGTATTTATATTTAACGTTTTACTTTTATTTTTCATTTTATTTATTTATTTTTGCATTTATTTTTTATTTATTTTATAGTTACTTTAAATGTACTGTAGGTTTTTATGCGATTATTTATTTCTCCAAGACTTTCCCTTTGCATTTCACCTTTTACCACTTTCACCACTTATTTATTTCTGTATTCTTTTCTTTACACATTTCTTTTTACATTTCTTTATGTATTTCTGTCTCATGTTTTCATATTAAGTGTTCAGGCTGGCTGGGAAACTGTGTGACGGATAGAAAGGTTGTAATTAGGGCCTTACCAAATGTCTTATTCTTTTTACATTCGAAGCTTCATTTTTGTGCGGGGGTTTATTTCACAACAATGGCCGGCCCGCTGTACATTATTCCTTACTTAACGTTTTGTTCTATGATATGAAATATGTCAGTAAATATCCCACTCGTGAATTTTGAAGCCTTTACGTTTCTTTAAAAAGGTGGTCGCTAACAAGTGGCTAAATGAGACTACTAAACGTCATCACGCCGACTCGTCCCCCTTTACAGCCTCGTTGTGTTTATACTCGCGCTCATGCGACCGTGTTGTAGTTTGTTTATAGCCTAACGTTAGCTTTTTACATCTGGCGATTGCATTTACTCGTGTAAGTATCATAAATGGAAAACATTTTACGCAATAATCCAAAACCCAATGGAAAAATCCCGTTGACTTTTTGTCGAGGAAACCAGGGCGATGCTAACTTCCTGGTTGGCCTACAAAAATACGTCATCCCTGCAGCACTCTATAGCCCTGTTGCTAGCTGTCTATTTGGCCTTTTATCTATCGCATACATTTACAAATTCTAAATGTTTAACGGGTGGTGTTGTACTACCAAATATTGCTTCTTCTTCTTTGAGCCAGGCCGAAGCACTTCCTCTGCAGTTTAACGCCGTGCCTGGAGGCTTGAAGGAACTGGGTTGATGCTACTCACTAAAGGGTTGGATGATGACCGTGGGGAGGTGTGTGTGTGATGATATATTGGGTCAGCTTTTGTAGTTTCAAAGGGGCAGGCTACTGCAGACTGAAGTCCGTAGGTGTGGTGGGGGGGGGGGTTTGGGAGGGAGGGGGGGTCTAGGTGCTTCTGCTGGACTGACGACCCACCCTTTTGAGCTGTTCTTGCAACTGTTCCCGCAGGGACTCGGGACAGTTATGAAGCTGGTTCTCCAACTCAGCGTAGCCCTCCTGGAGGCTCTGCAGGGCCCGGCGCTCGGCCTCAACATTAGCCCTCTCCTAGAAAGACACAACACACACCCACACACAGGATGGATGGACGAGTGGAGAGAAAGAGAGAGAGAGAGAGAGAGAGAAACACACTGCTCAAAATCCACGCCATGCAAATAAAAAGCTGTAAGATGTTAGCAACAGACATGTCGTGACAGATCTTTAGGGCTTGGCAGGGCACAGGACGTAAGTGCTGAATTGTCAAGATGTAACAACTGGCAGTCTGGGATTCACAGATGGGATTTTAAAATAGCCAGAAAAGATCATTCCAACTCTCAAGTTTTCCTAAAAACAATTCAATTAATGTAATTTTAAATAATAGATATTTGCATTCTGCGTCACTGACAAATAAATATCCTGAAAGAACCCATATATCTTCCAACAAATAAAACTTCAATAAGCTGTGAGAAAATTGGCCCTTAATTTATTCTCAGTTGCTCTTCAGTTAAAGTACAGAAACATCAAGTGTCTTTGGTGCTGCTGCAGTTCCAAGTTGAGGAATACCATCTTCACTTTGATGAGTAAAACTGAAGAGGTATTGAGAGGAGTTTTTGCTCTGAGGTAAAAGGCAGGATTCTGTCTTATGTCTTCAGAGTCGAGGAGAAGCTTTGAACAGTTCTAAGAGACACCAATGACTTATTTTTATACCGTAACGGCAAAAACCTCATTGTCAGTAGTAGAACCGCAGGTTCAGGGAGAATTTATCCTCTAATTTTTAAATAACACCCGGGGTTCCCCAACATTTCCATGCCAGATCTTGATCCAATTTCGTGAGAAGGATTTTCACATAAGATAACTCTCTGACATAATTGGGCACAAAATTCCACGACAGGTTTATAGTGTAGGAGGGGAGGAAGCACTGAGACATCGGATCAAAGCTAACTCAATGATTTATCCTCCAATAAAACAATCACAAGTGACACCTTTACATTTTGTTTGGAACTCCGTGGGACCCTCACAGAGACAGTTGGGAAACAGACAAAAACCTTTTTTGTAACAATAATTTAACAACCAAAAGTTTAAGAAACTAAGCTGGTAAATGTGCTTTCTCTTTCTTTCTTGCTACAGCTGAAGGCCCTGTCTAAATGTGTACAGATGTTTTTAAAAACGAATATAACCGTTTTTTTAAATATCTGTATACATTTAAACAGGGCCTTCAACTGTAGGGCCAAAGTGTGGTGGGTGCAGGTAAAAAGAAAACAACTATAGAGAACATGCTAGAAGTTTCCCCCGTCCACTACCAGAACCCTTATTCAAAGTCTCTTGCAGAACCCGTGCACTACAGAACCAAAGACTACAGAGCCCAAACAGCCATTGGAGGGCAGGTTTCCTGGCCCCACAGGGTCTGTCATGCAGACGGTGAAGAAACAGGTGAGCGCAGAGGATCAGAGGTACAGTAACTGTGAGTGCTGAAGAAGCAGAGAAAAGGATTAGGGGTTAATGGATTTCGGTTAGTTAGCGGAGTCCAGCTAAGGAGAACACAGACGAGACCTAAGAGCAAACCACTAAGGTGAAAACATGCAAAAGAGAATACCCAAAGAGGTAAATCTAATCCTTTATAGCCCTTTACATGGGCTTGTCTGTACCAAGCATTCTTGACTTGAAGAATTGAAAGTGTTGCACAGACAGGAATGCCGACTTATGGGAGGACACCGAACCAGTAGAGACCAGAGAAGAGTGTTTAGGAGACTGTAAAAGCACAGGCAGTGAGTGTATGTGTGTGTTTTCTCTCTTTTTTTAAGAATGTACATAACCTCAGCAAATATTTGAATCCCGTATACTTGAATATAATTTGGTGGATTCAAATAGAGCATTTAAAACGTGAGCTGTATTTATGTCCGCCCCACCCACACCCTTTGTCCACAGCTGTCTGTACCTTGTCTTTCTCCCTCTGGATGGCGTTCTCCAGCTCGTCCAGCTTGTGCTGCAGCTGATTGATGATGTCCGTTTCAGCCTCTATCTGGTCGAACTCCGCCTGCCTCTCGCCCTGCAGCAAGGCACGCTCCATCTCCGCCTGGAAGAGTGGGCCGAGACAAAGTCAGTCAGTGTTACAGGTGAGCTACCGCAGAGTAACCTGTATAGTAATGATGCTGTGATCATGAAATGATTTCTACGGAAGCCCTGAGAGGGAAGTGAGAAAAAAGAAAAATCTATTTTCTAAGTCTGATCTAAGTTGATTTTCTCTCCTGTGTTTATGACGTAAGAACAGGTGGAAAAAAAAGTGTTTTGCCAAGAAAATCCATTTAAATTATATTATTTTATTTTATGGGAAACCGATAGAGAAAAAAAAACCGTTTGCCAGGTGAAAAAAAAAGTTTGTGTTTGTTGTTTTAATAATCATTTCGGCCACCAGAGGCTGAAGTGTACCACTACCCCATGTTCTAAACAGCACTGAAAGCATTCATGTTTTCTTCCAGATTACTTTTAATTTCTCCATGCACTCTAGACACAAGGTACATATATATTGTGTGTCAGTAAGTTATGTAACATTACTGTCATGTCTTTCTTTTGGCTAGAAATGTATTTTAATTGTCGCTAATCTGCCGCCGTTACGGAAAACATGAATGCTTTCAGTCCTATTTAGAAGTAGTGGTGCACTTCAGCCTCTTGTGGCTGAAGTGAGTATTACAACAACAAACACTTAGAAAACTGATCCTGACAAAAAATAAATTCACCTGCCAAAACTTTTTTTTCCTCACCTGTTTCAGATTATTTTTTTCTTTAAGCAACTTTAAAAAAAGACTATCCTGGCAAAACTTTTTTTCACCCGTTCTTGAGTCATAAACACAGGAGAGAAATGATTTAGACATTTTTTATTTCCACTTGCTTCTAAGGGCTTCCGTAGTATTCAGCTTGTACTGCTGCTGTGGAAACTTCTCTCGCATACAGAAGTTTTAGTTGAATAAAAATGTTTTTCTTGAGTCCAGGCTGGATTTAGACTGAAGTCAAATAACATTCCAACAGTCAGCATCCACTTTCTGTACTACCTCTTGTTTGGACTCCTGGAGTTGTTGCTCCAGCTCCGTCAGCCGGCTTTTGAGCTCATCGATCCGAGAGAGAACGCGAACCCGCTCGTCTTCCAGGTAACCCAGCTCCAGACGCCCTGCGCTGCCCGAACTGGATGAGTCCTCATGCTGCAGGGAGAGAGAGAGAGAGAGAGAGAGAACATCAGGCTGTTAAGAAAGGAAGTGAAGCCAGGGGAGGAATGGAGAGACAGATGTACACACCTTTCATTACATGTCAGATACTCTATCAGTCTCTTGGACAGTGTTGTACATAATATAAAGTCTTATGGCGCATTCACACCAAGAGTGAAGCAAACTTTTCGCAAAGGGACGAATAGACTTATATTCACACTGGACAACGCAGGAGTTGAAATATTTCTTCTTAGCGAAAAATTTGTGTGACGCTGTGTCGCGAAAGCCTAACAGCGTTGAGATTCTCCTCCTGTCGTCAGAAATGGAGGAAAAAATATTGTATCTGTCTGTGGTCACCCAGAGCTACGATAGTACATCATATCTGTTCAAAGACCGGACCAAACTGTGTGTCTAAATGTATGTGTATAAACCACAGACTGTCTAAGGACGGAACAACAACGTCGCTGCCGTATTTATGCCCAGATGACTTTATGTTGAGTGTTGATGGAGCAGCTGCATAGCCTGGCACTCATCCATCCAAACTCCATTTAGAAAACTAGCATTTCAAAAGTTGTTTGCTTGTCGTCTTGCAGACAGACCTGTCAAAACATGAATTCAGACTTTTTACAAATCGGCACCATTATGTAGTTATTTCGGCATCCTTTTGATCCGTTTATCGCAATTAAATCACAGCAGAGCCTGTTTATTTCGGGTTCTTACCGCAGTAGCGACGTGTGTCTTGATAGATACAGTCAGTGCAGTGGGACTGTATGTGAATACAGCTCGCCGCCGGGTGACGTTATGAACCCAGACATGACAGCTTTGGTTTTCTGATATATCTGGGACTTCCACCACATGTACAAAGCAGCAACAGTGGTTATTTCTTCCATGGTTGATGGTGGAAATGTCAGAAAGAAAAGTTGTTGGTATCTATGGAGACAAGCATCTTCTCCTCTCCGGCGTCGCCGTTCGCTTCGCTCTCGGTGTGAATGCAACATTAGACTTATACTTGCTGTACTGTGACATTCTCATCAGATTCCACACCAGCATTCACAAATGTATTCTATGATTACCGTTATTACTTTTATACTGTTCTGTGGTTCACAGGGGAATAATTAGAGTCTCAGGTCTAAACGCAGTTTGATTTTCCCAAATGCAAAACTCTATTGTTATAAAAATGATCAGTTCTAATAATTTAAAAATGACCGGATAATGGCACAATATAGCACAGAGCAGTCTATTGGCAACTTAAATAAAAACATGCCGGCATTAAGAAACCCTTATTTGTCACAACAAACAGAGCAAGACAGAAGAAACGGACATGAGGGAGCAAACAGAAAGGAGGTGATTGATAAATGAGGGTCATGCAGGAGCCACTGTAAAAACAGAAGTCTTATTACTTAAAGGTAGCCTGTAAGCCTCCCACAGACAGCCCAAAACACCACTAAATGGGAACTTAAAAAGAGAGAAAGTAAACCGACTGTAGCTCTGTGTAGCTTTATGTATTCTACTGCAGACTTTTCCCACAAATGCAAGAAATATTTACAGGACAGTAAATGTACTGTCGAGTCATTTGTTGAGTCATGCAGCTTCATGCTTTAACCAATGTTGTCAGCCTATGTGCAGACATTACTAAACAGATTGTACAGCTTCTTCTTCTTCTTCTTCTTCTTCACCCCCGGAAGCTTGTTTTCTCGTAGGCTATCTGAGTTCAGCATTACATAACAAGCATGATGATCACATCATGTTCACATCCACGTGAAACAGTATTCTAGATAATAACAGATGTGCACCCTGACGATAGAGCGGTGCAGGGATGACGTATTTTTGTGGACCGACCAGGAAGCTAGCATCGCCCTGGGTTCCCTCCACAAAAAGACAACGGGATTGTTCCATTGGATTTGGATTATTGCAGATAATAAGCTCTGTGGCAAACAAACATTTATGATACTTACATGTTTTGTTCAGCAAGATAATCTTTACAAATGATTTTTGAAAAAGCTAACGTTAGGCTATAAACAACAATATAAAACGATATTTAGCCACTTTTTAGCAACTGACTTTTTGAAGACACATAAAGGCTTCAAAATTCACAAGTGGGATATTTATTGATGTATTTTATGTCGGAGAACAAAACGTTAAAATCTCTTAAACCCATTGACTTTCAGACAAGGGAACCTGAGGTGCTAAGATGCTAACTCATTTCCAGGTTTTTCGGACTGATTCCTGCAGCACTCTATACGGGCGATGATGAGTAGTGAACACATTCTGGTAAATTGAAACGTTCCCTTTCCTCCGGAGCCTCCTGAAGGTCCCTGAACCCCACTTTAAGAACCACTGATTTAGCAAAGCCAAGCACATTATTTGCACATGCTGGTTCCACAGTGGCATGCAGAGGGGCGTCTTTGCTGGGGAAATAAGCATTCCCTCTGACCTGTCTGTCTCCATTGTGCAGCGCTGATGCTGTGCTGAGAGCAGGAGACGTCCTCACCTCCTGATGAGTGCTCTCTGTGCTACTACACTCCTCCTTCAGGTTCTCCTCGTCGCTCTCTCTCTGTCTCTGCAGCAGGCGCAGCGCGGCCGAGGACGCCGTCCCTCCTAGGACGTTCTCCATGGACGGCCCCCGCCCCGAGCCATCTGGGAAACCCATCCTCCCTGAGCCCAGGGGGTCCAGGCCGGGGCTATCTCCTTTGTTGTATTCAGCACAGAGGTTTAGGATGGTCTCTAGTCGCTGTCGCTCCTGTGGAAACAGACACACAACCAAAGAGGGACATCAGATGAGGGTTTACTTTCCTCTTAGCAACAGAATTTGGGTCTAAAAACACACCTTCACATACTGTGATTTATAATGGATTCCAACTAGGGCTGCCAAAGTTAACGCAATAATAACGCGTTAAAGAAATTAGTGGCGTTAAAACTAATTTGCATTAACGCAACTTGCTATTTTTAGGTTATAACAAGCTCAGTTTTAAAGCTAGAGTGAAGATACAGACATCATATGAAACTAGAAAAACCTAAGGAATCCATTGGTACCAACCATGTCTTACTAGCTTACCGGCATGGCCATTTTCAAAGGGGTCCCTTGACCTCTGACCTCTAGATATGTGAATGAAAATGGGTTCTATGGGTACCCACGAGTCTCCCCTTTACAGACATGCCCACTTTATGATAATCACATGCAGTTTTGGGCAAGTCATAGTCAAGTCAGCACACTGACACACTGACAGCTGTTGTTGCCTGTTGGGCTGCAGTTTGCCATCTTATGATTTAGGCATTTGTTTTATGCTAAATGCAGTACCTGTGAGGGTTTCTGGACAATATTTGTCATCGTTTTGTGTTGTTAATTGATTTCCAATAATAGATATATACATACATTTCCATAAAGCAGCACATTTGCCCACTCCCATGTTAATAAGAGTATTAAATACTTGAGAAATCTCCCTTTAAGGAGCATTTTGAACAGATAAAAAAATGTGAGATCAATCGTGATTAACTATGGATAATCATGCGATTAATTGCGAATAAATATATTAATCGATTGACAGCCCTAATTTCAACCTGAGCCGATGTTTGAACATGTCATGTATGTGAGGACTGGAGACTCACAGGATGCTTAGATCCACAATTTAAAACAGTAAAAATCTGACTGACTAGCTGTATCCATGTTTTAATAAAGGGGCAATATTGGCTTTATATTGTAACACAATGGCATCAGATTAAATCCAGCCATGTTAGGGAATATGCCCCCTGCTATCTCATTTCCTGTCTGTGTGCTGAGCCAGTGACTGATGACAATCTGAAGGTGGCCAGCTCCGACAGAGGAGCAGAAAGCAGGCCTGATGCTGAAAGAAAACTGTTCTATATTTGAGTGAAAGAAGTACGACTGCCATCTCCCAAATATTCTATTTGACTGAGCTGAAATCAATCAGACTGATGAGAGATGAGACTAATATTGTACACATCAACATTACTGACTGAATGTATGAAACCCAATCTGGTGAATTAAGTGAGTAAAGTCTGTCTCAGTTTCAGTGAGAGCAGACATGAAGCTTGTCATGACTTCTCTCACCCCTGAAACAACGCATGCTGCATGGGAGTCAGACTCTGTGACTGGTTGTCCAGCTGTCACTATGAGGGGTCAGCCCACCTATGGGGTCCCTGGCAGAGCAGACCACCAGGGTGGCCTCTGAACTCTAAATGTCAGCTGCTGTCTGCTGCTGTACCCCTCCGCTGCAGACACAGCGTCTCGGACGACAGTTACACAGCTCTGTGAGCCTTAAAGGCACATACCAGTGTTTGGGAGATGGTCTGAGATGTTTAGTGAAAAAAAGACATCAAATTCATAAATCATTCCGTGCTCAGACTATAAATTGAATTTATAGGCCGACAGTAATATTTTAAAAAGTAAGAAAATAAGATTTGTATCTACTAGGGCTGTCAATCGATTAAAATAGTTAATCACATCTTATCGCAAATTAATCACCCATTTTTTTCTGTTCAAAATGCTCCTTAAAAGGGAGATTTGTCAAGTAATTAATACTCTTATCAACATGGGAGTGGGCAAATATGCTGCTTTATGCAAATGTATGTATATATTTATTATTGGAAATCAATTAACAACACAAAACAATGACAGATATTGTCCAGAAACCCTCACAGGTACTGCATTTAGCATAAAAAATATGCTCAAATCATAACATGGCAAACTGCAGCCCAACAGACAACAACAGCTGTCAGTGTGTCAGTGAGCTGATTTCACTATGACTTGCCCCAAACTGCATGTGATTATCATAAAGTAGGCATGTCTGTAAAGGGGAGTCTCGTGGGTACCCATAGAACCCCATTACATTCACATATCATGAGGTCAGAAGTCAAGGGACCCCTTTGAAACTGGCCATGACAGGTTTTCCTCGACAAAATTTGGCGTAACTTTGGAGCGTTATTTAGCCTCCTTCTGGACAAGCTAGTATGACATGGCTTTAAAACCCACTACAACCTAAAAATCGCAAGTTGCGTTAATGCGTTTAAAGAAATTAGTGGCGTTAAAACAAATTTGCGTTAACGCGTTATTATCATGTTAACTTTGACAGCCCTAATTTGATGGTAAAATTTCAACAAACTGAATGCTCACACGACTGGCAATTCAAACCAAATAATATCAGTCAGCTTTGAAAAACATATTGCTTGTTGTTAAAGGACAAGATATTGGAGCCAAAGAAGCACTGTGCTACTTTATGCTCTCTTTCAGGCCTGATCGGTTTCCTGTCATGTCGGAACCCTTGGCAGCAAAATTGATCCCACCCACAAATAAATGCCCTGGTGTATCTTCTCCCTCAGACTGCACCAGTGAGCACAGCTTTTCTTCTGTGGGAGCATCTGCATGATGACGAGCTACAACCCCACCATTATCTTCAACCTGTAATCTGGGACCAGTTAGCTTTCAACTGAGTGGGTGGGAGTAAAAGACCCCCTTTGGGCCGTGGAATAGTGCTGTATATATTCAAGAGAAAAGAGTCAAACTTCAAACATTTCCTGGCAGGTCTACAACTACTCATGAGCCCTCCCACTCAACATCTGCTTGAACATACATTCAGATTAGACCACTCGGCGTTCTGACGCCTGTCTCGTTTTTTTGTCAAGAAAATAGATTGAAAGCCGCCGCTATCATTGTCTCATTTGACTGCCAGACAGCCTTTAGGCTACCAAACCTGTAGGATGGATGAGTAGCAGGATCACAGACAGATTTCATACCATGAAATGTGTTTGGCCTCAACATAAATCAACTTGAAGCAGCGTCAAATTTGACGCCCGACATTCCCAAACTGTGCTCAAATTATGCTCCTAATCAACGGGAGATTTTTGCGTAGATCCCATATTTTTCAGTTTTTTTCTCATGTGGGACTTTTAAATGCCAGAGGAGTTTTTTATGTTCAAAGGTTGTTGCTGCCACAGGCATTAAAAGTCCTTGGTTTATAAGTCTCTTTAGGAGGTCTCTCTGCAGAGAGCAGGTCCCGTAGAGCTCTGAGAACTGACTGAACAACGTCAAGGTGTTAATCCAAACCTTTTTACTAGATGCCAAGCTTCCATGTGCCAGAAACAGTGAGGTTTTGGCTTGAGCAACATAATTCCACAATAGGTAAATGCAAAAAATACAAGCTTCTCTGGTTTGCCCTGGTAAATAACTAAGAAATATTTCCTAAAATATAGTGAATAGCGTCTTTCTTTTTTTTAACTAAGCCTATAAAACAGCCTATAAACATTAACCTAAAATCTGTTATCAAATATTCACTTGGACTCTGGAATAAAGAATGAAAATCTGGGTTTACTCACTCTCATGATGGACACTGTGAGAAGTTACAGCTCAAACCTTGAAATGAAGCACACGTTCGAGCCAAGACAGCTTGGCAAAAAGACAGATGGACAAATACTGGCCTTTAAAAAAGGCAGTACCACCCCCCCACCCCCTCCATGACACCACCGACACAACAAACCCCCATCCTTCAGGAGGACAACAGTGAGATAATGACAGAGCTCCACGGCAACATTCAATCATCTGCTGTTTAGAGAAGCTTCTCACACCCAAATCAATGGCTTAGTATTGATTCGTATCTGAGCTGTTTTCATGGTTAGAATACGGCAGGTGGGCAGAACAAGACACTGCTATCGTCACTTGAGCTAAACCAACAGATTTTCAAACATATGTATAACATATGTTATTTTTGTCTATTCTAAAATGATGTATTTCTTTGTATTTGAATCCATGTATCATAATATGTATCGTATCACCAGATTTTTGCCAATACACAGCCCTACTGTCGACAGTACCAGTCCGGCACGTTTTAGCTCCAGCTCTCCTGTCCTTGTCCACCTTATCATCAAATACATTGTTTGTGTCTAAAAGAAGCTGATCTGTATTATATTATTATATCAGTTGAAACAGCCTCAGTGAGCCCTGCTGTGTCATCAGGACATAAAGAGAAAAGCCAAATCACAATTCAGAAACCGCCAAGAATGTGATACACACATATAAAGCTCGGTTTAGCCGTGTTTGCTAAACGCCTCCTGGAAAGCAGCGTAGTCACACACTGTAGTAATATTTGATAACCATCTGTGAACACACACATAAACTTCCCTTTTGATGATTCACCACTAATGTCAGCTTTTTGTACACACTTTAAATAGCACCAACTGACTAGGTGCCTTCCTTGTATGTACGTACACAACAAATTAACAATGAACATTTCATATTTTCAAATAAAAGTGTGTCCTAAAAATGTTTGTTTTTTTGCTTCAAAAAGTAAAGCAATGAAACGGTAGGTAGGTTATTCTAGTTAGATTGTGTAAATCCCGTACACGGGGGTGAAAGTTCCCTAGACTCAATGTCTATCACAGGGGAGGGAGTCAAACTTCCAGACAACCGCGAGTTGGTGGAGGAATGCCTGGTTCCCAGAGTTCTCCAAGCTCCTGCCTGCATCCACCCCTAGACACCAGTTCACACATTCCACAGCCCTCCACGTCTCACCTACTGGGTGGCTCTCATACACCACTGGGTTTGATATAAAGACAGATGAAGCAGCTGCTGCTGATGGGTCTTTCAATATTTAGCTATTTCATGCCAACAAATATCAACTGAAATTCAAAATTGGTGACACAATTATAAAACTATGACTTGTGACTTGTAAAGTGAGAGTACTGTATGTAACAACAATGAAATATACAGGTCACAGCGGTCAACATATGAAAGACAGTTGTAACACCTATTAAATAGGCGTCATCAGTCGCCATAAGCCCCATAGATGTGGGTCAATAGGGGCCTACTACACCCACTAGTAGGTTTTATCATCTCATCAGGGATGAAAACACAAAACACAGGGCTTTCACCTGGTAGAACAACAATGTAGTTGTCTTTGTGTTCGTAGCTATTTCAACCCAAAACACAATGTTTTTCCATAAACCTAAAGTGTCAGTTGGCAGTATATTTTTGGCATCATTGGGCAAAAATTCCATAATAACCTTTCAGCATATTGTTATTCAAGTGTTCTGAGAGAAAACTAGACTTCTGCACCTCCTCATGGCTCTGTTTTCAGACTTTAAAAAATCTAGCCCGTGACGGGAGACTTTGACCAATCACAGGTCATGTTCCTATTGGCTGTGCTCCGGTCATGTGACCGGAACTTGGCGTTCCATCGCCAGATTTCACAATGGCGGTGGCGTCCCAAACTTTCTCATTTTACAGCTAAACCGTGCACTACAAGATGTTTCTGAAAACTTTTGAGGAGAGAAATAGGCATTAACGTAACATAATATTGATTCATATTTGATCAGCGCTGCCTAGTTTGACCGTTTGGTCGGAGTTTGCGAGTGATCGACAGCCGGCTCTCATAGACGGCAGATGGACAGCAGACCTCAGGTCAGCTCTGACTCCAGTCTGTGAAATCTTGCAGATGCCATTAGGAGCACCGGAGGACACAGAGGCGCATTATTTTTTTCAGATTACCTGTTTCATGTACTACTGTCAGGATATAGCGACCGTTTTATAAAAATAACTTTTTTAAATCATATTTGCTCCAATCTCGCCTACTTCAGCTTTAACTGTTTTTTTTTTTTTTTGTAGAGCCGTGCCGTACCATGCAGTGGATAAAGGCATTAAAGGTGTTTTATACGATATCCAGAGCGGAAGTGTAGCACCCACCCTCCAGTCCCCCCCAGGTTTACACTGTTTTACACTGCGCTGTTAGCACCGTTAGCTACGAGCTGCCGGCTCAGCTTGTCACCATGTTGAGAGCTGTGCGGAG
This sequence comes from Sebastes fasciatus, assembly GCF_043250625.1. Taxonomy (NCBI): domain Eukaryota; kingdom Metazoa; phylum Chordata; class Actinopteri; order Perciformes; family Sebastidae; genus Sebastes; species Sebastes fasciatus. The sequence continues at coordinate 29,003,384 of NC_133801.1, forward strand.
TCAATATAAATGCTCCCAATCTCACATTTAGCACCTTTAAGTTTGCTAACAGATGCTAACATTAGCCAGACCAAGTAAGGCTTTAGTACTATAAAAGGCTGGAGTGTATTTAATAGGGAAATGGTGCGTTTAATTGCTTGTGAATTCAACATTGAATATGTAAGACGAAGATTATGCTATTTCATCTTTGAAAAGTTACATAGCGTTGCTTTAAACTCATAAATTATGGAGTATTATTTAGTCAATTGCTATCTCATTTTTGTACTGTTTTGATGGATGCAACGATGTAGCTTTATTAAACAAAATGTACTACAATAACTTTGCAGCAATTAGGAATAATCCCATTCATTCATTCCCATGTGGGCTGTAGATAGTTTTCTAATGTGACATCTCAATCTGTAAGTTTTTCCTCAGTCAGTATGGTCTCCTCACTTTACTCATTACACTTTCCTTATTTTCATCCTCCCAGCAGTCAGCATCTCTTCCTCATGTCTCCCTCTCTCCCCTGAGAAAAAGTGTCTCCTGTTTTCTCTCATGCCCTTTAATGTTTCTCCCTCCTCTTCCCCTCCTCCTCCCCTCCCCGAGCGCCCCGGGGCCATTCCCCGCCTGTGTACCTTTGATCAGAGCGGTTACTTTATAAGTGTACAGCCATATTCTTCTTTGCCGTGATCACCTACGTCACAGGCGTAAACAGAAAATCTCACACGCATAGTATTCCGAGAGTAAACCGGGAAAGTTCAACAAAGCCTTATTCTTTACATATATCTGCAGGGGCTTCGTAACCGTCTGCAAAACAAACCCCATTCACGATCAGACTCTGATCCTTGGAGAGTTCATCGTGTTCAGGTCCCAGAGGAGGAACAAACAGACGATGCTAACAAGAGATATTTTCTATTTCATTTTCTGCTGCTGCTTCTTCTTTTTTCCTCCCCCTGTGGAACACATAAGCATCAAAGCCAGGCAGGGGGAATAGGACAAGCTGACTCTCCGCGGCAGCCAACCTCTGAATAATAAGCTGGTGGTCCTCCGTGTTGATGTCACTGGCACGGATTTCAAGATGAAACTATGGAGTTGTTGCTCCCGGTGGGGGCGGCTGGCATTTAAACCGCTGAAGCTTCCTCTTCAACTGGGATCCAAGCCCTGGGGACGTCTCTCAAAGTGAGGATTGGGTTCCAATTATCACGTCAAACACTTCCAGCGTAGAGACGAGAGCATCAAAGACTAGATACAGTGATTAAAGGCTAGATGGGAGTCGTATATTCACATTCTCTAAACACTGCTGCCGATAATAAGCAGGCTTATGGCTTGATTATTGTTATAGGATAGAGATAAGACCAAGTGTGTAAGATCTGCAGTCAGTTGCATCAGCTTTGTTAAGTTAAACAATTTGCTGTGCACAAGAAATTATGAGATTAAATATCAATATCCCCCCCCCCCAAAAAAACTATAAGTCAATAGCAGCTGGTTGGTACAGTAGTGAACCGCCGTACTGTATATATCCACGTGAGACTGTTTAGCCAGAGGAGATTCAGAGAGCATAGCAGCCAGAGTAAACAGCAGTACCAAGTAAACAGTTGTCCAGCTGTCACACTGCAGGATGCACACAGCCGCCTGGAGCTCAACAGCCAGGTTACTATCCAACGAGTTCTATTTAAATTATGATGTATGTATATTATTAGTAAAACTGACTGCAAATAGCTAATTTGACTAGGGATGATAATTTTTTTCTAACCGATAACCGACCCTTGTTAACCGATTATTAACCGTTAACCGACGAGATTAGTGCGTTGCGTGCAATGGTGCTATTTTTAGTGCCTAGTAACAAGCCGCCCAGCTGCAACAGTAAGCGGATGCACAAACAGGTTAAATCCATCATTTATCGCCAGCTGCAGTGTATAAGCACAACAGACAATCGAGTCCCCAGTTCACCCGTCCGGGAGAGTTACTGTAGCAGCCATGACGCTGGGTGAATTGTCCCAGTAAGTCGCCACCGCATTATTTAGTTGAGCTGCGAGGTTGTCAGTGGTGTGTCTGCCTGGCTACTCTGTCTGCCCGGCATAGCAGGTGTCCAACAAACCGTGTGTGTTTGTGCTACGTTCACAGCTGTAGCGTTGCTGCTGGCTTTGTGTTCGCTGTTGTCAAACACGTACGGTCTGTCAGCGCTGCGTAATGTTAGCAAGTGTCCGACAGACCGTGTGTGTGTGTGGTGGCAGTGGTGAGTGTGGGGTTGTCGGTGGCGTTATGGCTGTGAACGTAGCAGTGCAATGTGTGTATTTGTCGGTGAATAAATGCTACAACTCCTCCAAGCCAACTTCCTGTATCTTACAACAGCGACTCAGACTCACTTAAGGTTGGGCTGTTAAGGTGGACCAGCTTTTCTCCTTCAATTGACAAGACACTCATAGAGCTTTTTAGCTATTTTTAAATATTTCTTTTAACCCTTTAACCGATAGCATTAATTAATTAATAACGTTTTGTTATACGACATAAAATACATAAATAAATACCCCACTCGTGAATTTTGAAGCCTTTACGTGTCTTAAAAAAGGCGAATGTTAACAAGTGGCTAAATGAGACAACTAAACGTCATGACGCCGACTCGTCCGCCTTTACGGCTGCGTTGTGATGAAGTGGTGTTCATTTGTGAAGAATATGTTGCTGAACAAAACGTGTTTGCCACAGATCTTATTTTCCGCAATAATCCAAAACCCAATGGAACAATCCCATTGGCTTCTTGTCGAGGGAACCCAGAGCGATGCTAACTTCCTGGTTGGCCTACAAAAATACGTCATCCCTGGAGCGCTCTATTGGACCTGACGATGGTGCGAGATGAAAAGTCAGGGGATCACCAAAGTTATTACAACGTATCCTGAGGGGGATATGAATGTGCGTACAAAGTTCATACAACACCATCCAATAGTTGTTGAGTTGTTTCAGTCTCAGAGGTGGACCGACCGACAGACTAACATTGCCATTCATAGAGCCGCTAGCGTGGCTAAAAATGCCAAACATTCACTGGTTTCTGCTTCTCCGATGTGATTGTCCAAAATAAGCTAAATGGAGACATCTACTTGATCTACTTGAGATGGGATTTTTTTTTTTTTTTTACTATATTCTTAGCCTGTTATACCATACTCAATTCAGTTTATCCTCATCTGACTCTCATTGTACCGTTTGCAGCATTTTGAAACTGAAACCAAAGACTTGGCTCTGACTTAAGTTTCTCCTTTCAGTTCAACCTCGTCCTCTCTTTCCCAAACAAACATATTTCTGCCTCTTTCCTCTAAAACCATCTCTGGTATCCATCATCATTATAATCACATGCCACTCCTCTGCTCCATGTCAATCTACTGCCTCAGTGAAGCCACAGCATGACTGGGTGACCTCTTGACCCCTCTCTGCAATAAGCTCAATTTTTGATAAATCATTCTGACACAGATTACCTATTTCTGTCATGTCTTCATGTCCGACAAATACATGTATTCGAGTATTCAGATAAATGTCAAACTAATTAACCAACACGGTGTTTCAGAGGATTTATTAGCTTGATAGCTTTGTTATTACCTTTTGGAGTTCAGTGGAAACAGCAGGTCCTTCTGATCATAATAACATACTTTCTGGATAATTTATACGTTTATAAAAGTCTATAAATAAAACTATTTAAAAAAATATTTTTTTGTTCTACTTAGTAGCAAAATCTAACAAAATATTCTGCTTCAATCCATATTTGTTGGCGTTTAGCCTTTCAAAAGCAACATTTTCACTCGTCAAAAACATATTTGTTCTCCCACTTGACGCACATAAAGGGTGCAAGCCACTCTAACAACACCATAAATTACACTTATTTAACCACAATAACAAAAAGTCTATTTTGGCTCCAACCCTACTATAGTAAATTAATTAATTTATTACAAAATCAGATCATATTATGCATCTGTATTCACTTGGTGAATCCTTCAAGAGGTCATCACTTTATTTAAGTTGATGAAACTGACGAGTTTTATTCATTAAAGAAAGTTGATTTAAAGAAAAAATACTAACTTATTGAATACACTGAATCAATTTATTCAAATTGAGTATTTTGTTCGAGGATTTGTATTTTTTTTAGAGTGATGACGTCGGGGGGGGGGATCAGCTTTTCTTAGATACAAGTAGGGGGGGCTTCAAGGAAAACAGGTTGGGAACAACTGGCTTAGATACCATCCTGACATTCCTAACATGTTAACTGTACTTGATGTGTTTTCACATTTATTATATATTGCAGGATTGTACTGACTTGGTTATGTCACTTTTGAATGCACCTACACAGCAAGTTTCTACCTGCCCCTCAGGTTTACTGTAGAACTGAAATTTCCATTTCACCTGCCACAATGTGAATACATGTAACAGATTTCTCAAGCTCGACTCGTAAAGCGTCCCAAGCAGGAAAGCAGTCCGAGGACCTGAAAGCTCCCCTTTGTTATTAGAGACCGACCCGGCAGAGAGCTCGTACTGTAACCGCAGCATCACATGTAGGCGACGGGCCTTTAAAAACACAGTGTGTGTATTATCTGAATCAAACCCCAAGGCCCCATCACAGGAACATCCTCCGTCTATTTAAATCCAGTCAGAGAGCAACAACTGCCAGACAGAGCTTTGTTAATATTAGCAGCAGCATCAGTTACCTTCATGAGCGCTGCCACGCTGTTGAGAAGGACCGGCTTCTCTTTAGCCAGAGCGAGCAGATATACCACGGCCTGCTCCTTGCTCGGACCTCGTCTCAGCACCGGTACAGTCCTGCTGCCACCCAGCACATGATACCGGTCCATGACACACACACACACACACACACCACAGCTCTGTAACAGGACTGGAGGATGTTGCTGCTCCCTGCGCTTCCACACAGCTCCTCCTGTACTGTAAAGTGATTTCACAACTGGCTGTGCTACTTTGGGACGGATGGAGAACAGCCTACCTCAGACCCCCCCTACCCCCCTTTCAAGGTCTTGTGAGAGGAGGTGAGGAATCTGTGTGAACAGGGGCGGAGCTAGGGATCATAATGTGCAGGGGGACTTCCTCAAGTGGGAGGCGGCTTGCTGGTTGGTTCTCAGAAAAGCAGAGGGGCTAACTTTATATACAGTACCAAGTAGAACTTTACACTGTATGCATTGCGTGCTCTTTATTCCAAATAGGCTGGTACATATAATAATAACATTTGTTTCAGCTGTTCAATTCAGAAAACTTAACACAACAGGTTTGAAAAAGGCTTTGAAGTACTTTTAGCTTCAAGTTCGGCTAAATGTGCTGCATATTTGCACATAATCTGACTTCCTGTAATTATTTCTCTTTTGACTGTTTAATAATGCAGAGAATAAGGGCGACTCTTTGAAGTGGTTTGTGACGCATTTAACATTGCTCTGCAGACAATTATATTTAATTCAATCATATCAGGGGTTTCCAGTAGTCAGTGTGAGACGAAGGTGTTACATAGCAGGAGGGAGGCCACTGAAAAAGGTCTTACCGGGATCTTTTCCTAAGTCGTTTTTGTCACGTAACTTCCGTACTTAAGTTACAGCATTTCTGGTGTTATTTATTTAGCCTAACTAAGTTTATTGCCTAACCATGTCGATCTATTCCTAAACTTAACTAAAGTAGTTTTATTTTGAAAAGACTGGAGAGGAAATTGACACGTGCGTCGTTGGACATTCGTAGGAAAACGCACAAAAAATATGTTGAATGAAAGTCGTGCTGAGCATCGTGAAAAAAAAAGGGAAATTCGTGTCTATGTACACGAATCAAGTAGATTCAATTTCGTGACTATTTCACGAACTGCCGTGAGACTGTGTTGAACATTAAGATATGACCCTTAAGTCGTAAGGAAGGATTGGAATAAAGCAGGTCAGATAATATGGTTTTGTTAGTTGTGGGTTAGAAGAAAAGACAAAGACCGTGCCTTCGTAGCGTTGTAGGACGACACTGGAAGACCGCATCATTTCACTAAGGTTTCTGTTTGTTTATGTACATACTACTATTACTACTATTACTACTACTACTACTACTACTGTTGTGAGTACTGATCCCAACTAATGTATTTATGAATTTCCTTATTATGACAAATATTGTGATGGTGTTATTAAGAATATTTAGTTTTCTCTCTAGGGAAGTACAGAAAGAATGAAAAAGTATATAAATATATTGGAGCTGCACCGATGAGAATTAATCATCACCTATTTTGATAGTCGATAAATTTTTCAAGCAAAAATGCAAAACATTCTCCAAATGTTAAATCAATTTATCGAGAAAACCAATAATGACAATAACCATTCAGATGTGTAAAGCATAAGCTTTGGCATTACAATACATTTTTTAATACCCTCAAGTTTTGTTTTTTTATTTTATGCTCCCATTAGGTATATTCTTAAAATGTGCATCTAGTGTTTCACTTCGTTCTGTGGAGACTTTAAATAAATAAATATGAAATAAGTGAAATAAATAATACATTCAGACATAATATATAGTTTAACCCTGAAATTGTGAAATAACACAAACAAATGTTGCAACTCAGCTCATTATTATGAAATGTTATTTAATCCTGCTTCTTTTTCACAATAACAGGTTTTTGGTTCATGCACTGTTTAATACCATTAAACAGTTAGACGACCCCCTCTAGTGGAGAGGTCACAACACAGCACACTGCACTACTGCACAGATTTACAGTATGAACAAAACAAGTGAGTGATTGCTTCCTCTGCTGTTTAGTATATACTCTGATGATCAATCAAACATTATGGAGGGAATAAAAGCGACACTGCATCAGTGGCACATGATGCGTTCCTAATCTGGAACTTGTTTTCAGTGGAGAAAATCCAAACGTGACATATTTGTTGGTGCCGTCTCAAGACTGGATTACTGCAGCTTTCCTTTGGGACGGGCGGGGAAACAGATTTATCGCTGTCCCAGATTAGGAGTCGACTGTCTTATGTGTTCGAGCCCGTTCAGTTTAACAGTAAAAATCAAAGCAGTCTGCCTCATGATGAAATGAAAATGGGCATTTTGATCCTGTACTCGAAACATTTATTGCTGTGTGCTTTTTTTCCTCGACAGAAAATTACAGAAAACTGTGTGCAACTCTGCAAAAACTCCCCTCCAGCGTGAATAAAGTTCCACCCGACCCGCTGGTCAGTGGGTTTGCACGGCACTCTGTATCAGTGTAGGTGCAGGGTATATTTGGCAGCCTAGGTGGGCAGTCTGGTGTCCTACAGTAGCTGGAAGATATTTGGTCGTGCTTTGTTAACCCTCTAAGACCCACAATAGACCCGTTTTTGTCTTTTTTAGGGGGGTACAGGGGGTATTTAAGGGGAGATAGCAGGTCAACAGTAGATGTCACACAGAAGTGGTGTACATCATCTGAAAGCTGAGAACCTGGAGATTAATCTGAGATGCAGCTCAGCACTGTGTGTCAAGTTGTTCTAGTCAGGGAATGGAATTCATTCATTCATTAAAATAAATTGTGAAAAGTGTTTAAGGGGCTAAGAACATTATGATGTAAGTTTGTGATGGTCATTCCCATGCTCCATTACAGTATGTCTCCTAAATTGTTGCAGCAATTTTGGGGTTGATACCATTTGTTACACAGATTTGGTGCTAAATTTAACCATTTTTTATCGCTCAAGAATTGATAAAAAATGATCAATAATCCCTCCAAAATACCACATTAAGACACCAAGACCTTGAGGAACACCATAGAAAAGCCATGCTGTGATTTGGTATCAAAACTTTTGACATTTGGAGATTTCTGCACGAAATGCATTTTTCGGTGATTAGATGGCGAGCACTTCTGTTCTGGAAACTGCTCAGAAACCCTCTTATTGTCAATCTACCTAGGACAGCCATCCATCCTCTGAATGCTCTAGGTCTTTAGTTTGTGGTTGTAAAGTTTCATGAGGCTGTGATTATCCTAGAGGTCATCACAGGTCATATTATACAGTGACAATTAGGCAATTCCAAGACTGTTTAGGGACCCCAGTATCATAAAGTGGGCATGTCTGTAAAGGGGAGACTCATGGGTATCCATAGAACCCATTTTCCTTCAAAGATTTAGCGTAAATTTGGAGCGTTATTTAGCCTCCTTCCTGACAACTATGACATGGTTGTTGGCAATGGATTCCTTAGGTTTTCTAGTTTCATATGATATCTGTACCTTCCCTCTAAAACTGCTCTAAAACGATCCTCGTTGGACAGTAGCAAGAGAGACATTTCTCCGTGTCACGCAACAGCCGACATCTGTGACATCCTGCTGGGCTGGAAAATGACAAAGCAACGCAGACACAAAGACAGACGAGGGAGGAGAGGAAAAAGAAAGATAGAGGAGACAGGGCAGAGGGGTTCAGGTTGTCGGTGGCGGCCTGCCGGATGATGATGATAAGCGCCAGAGTTGAACTTCTTTTTAAAATGCCACGAAATCAAATATCTGCCTAAGGCGAAATATTCAGAACTGAAGCCACATCCCTGATATTTCAAGGGCAATTCCACAAAAGAAACTGACTTGAGTCCAAAGATGCTCGAGTGTCTGGAGAAAGGCCTCATGTAGGCCTTTATTAAAGATGCATTAAGCAATCTGTGACCTTTCCCAACCTCCAGCAGCAGCCAGTAGCGACTGCAACAACAGATCTCCTCCTCCACAGGACTCTGCCCCCCCTCCGAGCCATCGCTACACAATCAAGCCAAGATAGCTAATTAGAGTGGAAATCAAATAGGAGTTCTTCACAAAGAGATCACTGTGTAAAATAAACTCAAAAACCCAAGTCAAAATAGTATTTTAGCTTCTTTGTCATTTGCTATTATGAGTTGAGATAGAAGCTCCCTGTAGGCCTCTTCAAAGTAATAGCAGACAAATACTGGTCTGATCCAATAAGATACAGAAAAAGAGACAAGGGAACCTACGGTGTGCTCATTCAAAAACAATGGTGTTATCCCAACTAACGTCACAGGAAAGATGAGGTCATCTTTAGCGGACAGAAGAACGGCGCGCGGGTCTTGCCACGGACGAAGCACGCTGCGACTCGGCTCATATGCCAAGTGTGTGTTTGCCAGGACAGAGCGTCAGTCAGACGGCCATGTGGAGAGAGCTGTGCCAGGCTGGACAGCTTGGATCAGATGGACACAGGACAGCAGTGTTCCCTGCAGACTGCTCTTTAGAGAGGGCTCACCTCCAGGGTCCAACAGGAAAATGTAATGAAGCAGAATTAAATCCTGTTTATGGAGTTTTCCCCTGTTGTTTAACACTGCTATTACTTAACTGAGATGGGTGTTAATGATATTGCCCACAGCTGATATTGTGATGCACATTTTTTGCACACCACCTTACCCGTGACTAAAGTATTCAGTGTTTTACATGTTGCTTTTTTCTTGTCGGGGAGGAAAAGTCTCCGCTCAAACACCGTGGGAAACGAAAACACTCAGCAGGATAATGATATAATGTGGAATCACAATGTTGCATGAGAATCTGCTCGGGTTAAAGGGACACTCCAGTGATTTAGTATAGAACTTCTGTAAAGTTAAAGACACAGAATTAAAACGTATAGATTCCCTGACCCCAGGTCTCTGCCTCAACACTGTCAAATAAAGATAAAAAAAATTATGAAAATGCTAATATAATATATGAATAAATAAAGTAGGGCTGTCGATCGATTAAAATATTTTATCGTGATTAATCGCAATTTTTTTTTTTCTGTTCAAAATGTACCTTGAAGGGAGATTTGTCGAGTATTTATTTCTCTTATCAACATGGGAGTGGGCAAAAATGCTTGCTTTATGCAAATGTATGTATACATTTATTACTGGTAATCAATTAATCTAAACTATAATCATCTTGCGATGTGATCACACCAGCCGCAACGCCAAATCGGGCCAGTGGCTTAAAGTGGGAGGGCCAATGATCCCTTCCCCACTCCCTACCCCCCTACTTCCAGCGCCCTTGCTTAGACAACACCCATCTTTGAACTTCATTTCGATCTCAAATATACCCCTGTAGAGCTTTGTGACTGTATCTTGCACAATTGCGACGCTATCGCACTGACAAAAGGTGAAAAAAATACCATTGTCACTGTCGCACCAGTGATATCTGACGTGTGTAAGGAGGCCTTCAACGTCAATATCTTGTCTGATATATCGGTGTACTGTTGCAGCACACACACATTTTATACATCATCATAAAATGTGCACTTGACATGCCAGGTACACACAAAATCAACCAACCCCTCAGTGGAGTAAATGGACAACAGTGTAAAGAGCCCAGAGGACTGTCTATAGGACTAGCTGCATCCTTCCAGCATACAGAACATCAGCACCACTGTGCACCTCGAGCATGCTGGAGTCAAAGTTAATTTCATGCACATTGTGCTGAAGACAAAACGTGAATAAAAATTGCATCACAGAAAACTTCCAATAGGAGTCAAAGCAGGAGCCAAGGACGCGTGTCGGCCGATTAGTAACAAGAAATTGCAGTGCAGAAATGCCAAACTAGGTTAGAGGTCATTTAGAGATAGTGTCACCATTACATACTTTAGCACTGACAAGATGATTTTTACACAGTAAATAGTCATGTTTAGTATGTATCCACAAAATTAAAATAATTAAAAAATAAATCTAAAGGATCGAAACAAGATTGATTGCTTACATTATGTGTTTTCTTTCTTTTCATTACTATCGGCTAATATATTGGAGTTTGATTTTTGAGAATTATCAGCCACAAAAATCAAGTATCGGTCGGCCCAACCACATCTTCATCACGTCAAACAGCCATAAACCATCCTCGAACAGATGGGGGTTACAATCTCCTCTCAATATACAACCACCTGTTATTATGTTACCAAAGTTATGTTGGTTTTTTTTTAAATAGAATAGAAATAACTATTAAATGGACAGGGTTTGACCTATATGGGGTTTCAAACTTTGACAATTATACCAATATAATTGGACTGAGACTGCCAATATAAATTTCTCTGCTTATATATTCAATATCTTGAAATCATATTTCATAAAAAGTACGGCTGTCAATCGATTAAAATATTTAATCGCACATTTTTTTATCTGTTGAAAATGTACCTTTAAGGGAGATTTGTCAAGTATTTAATACTAGTATCAACATGGAAGTGGACAAATATGCTGCTTCATTCAAATGTATATATACTGTATATTTATTATTGGAAATTAATTAACAACACAAAACAATGTCAAATATTGTCCAGAAACCCTCACAGGTACTGCATTTAGCATAAAAAATATGATCAAATCATAACATGGCAAATTGCAGCCCAACAGGCAACAACAGCTGTCAGTGTGTCAGTGTGCTGATTTGACTATGACTTGCCCCAAACTGCATGTGATTATCATAAAGTGGGCATGTCTGTTAAGAGGAGACTCGTGGGTACCCATAGAACCCATTTTCATTCACATATGGTGAGGTCAGAGGTCAAGGGACCCCTTTGAAAATGGCCAGGACAGTTTCCCCTCGCCAAAATTTAGCGCAAGTTTGGAGCGTTATTTAGCCTCCTTTCCGACAAACTGAGCCAGCTACAACCTAAAAATCGCAAGCTGCGTTGATGCTTTAAAGAAATTAGTAGCATTAATTACACGTTATTACTTCATTAACTTTGACAGCCCTAATAAAAAGTATTCAGTATTTCCCAAAGATTTCCATTAATTAGTTTGAAAAAGTCCAAATGCCACACTATACATATTTCACATTAAGCACTACACAGCAGATGGGGTATTCATCAATTATACAATGTAATTAAACTGCATATAAAACAACACCAACAGGACTAAACCCATTCCAAGTCCAACATCAGCCTGGTACACATCAGTGTATCGGTGTAGCTGTAGTCTCCCAGCAGCCTCCTCGCTGCCTCTGAGCTGTGTACTCCTGTTGATTTCACAATAACACTCTTTTCCCTGAATAAACTTCTTCCGAGACTCACTGTTCACATAACTTTGTTTTTTGGTAATCAGTTGTGTGAATGAGTAGCAGGATGTGTGTGAAGTGATGTAAATGCAGGCGCTCTGGGGCAAGAGAAATCTGTCATGACAGTGAATCAGCTGTGACTAATTACAGGCCCCGCAGCTCCAACGCCCTGCTGCCTTAAAAAGCTGTGAGTTTCTGCGTTGGAATAATACAATAACATAACACGCTGCTGAGGAATCCTGCCTCTGTGTCTCAGGCAGCCCTCGCTCGTCCCTGTATGCCTTATTTACTGGACGTGACCGTGTGTACCATGAGCTATTTGCACATATCTAAAGTCAATATTTCTCTTTGTGTGGCTGTAAGTCGTACTGGTCCAAAGGTGGTTGTGGCTTCCAATGAGAACAAAAGGTTTAAGGTTTGACTGATTTGAGTATGTGAAGGCTAATATGGGCAGTAGACGTGCAAACAGCCTGCATTATACATCACACAGAGAAATCACAACTTATTTTACAGGTGTTATTGTTGGAAGAGTGGAAAAGATTATAGATCATAATAAGTGACTTTTTACTGAACCCATCCTAATGACATTCCTTTAGGTTAGTTGTCAGTGTAACCCACCACCCACATTCACTAGTTGGGGTAGAAGTTACTGGCTTTAAATGAACAGTTAAAGGGCCAGTGTGTAGGATTTTAGAGGGATCTATTAGCCGAAATGGAATATAATATTCATAACTATGTTTTAACTAGTGTATAATCACCTGAAACTGAGGCTACATCCACGCTAATACATTTTTGTTTTAAAACGCATAACCTTTGCTACATTTATGCAGAGCGTCCACACTACTCCGGCAGTTTCGAGCCCCTAAAGCGGAGACATTTAAAAAAGTTACTGACCCCGTTTTAGAAAATGCGTCACGTGTCTTCAGGTGCTAGCGAACGAAGCCATGAAGCCGACATCTGATTACAAAGCACCCGCAACATCAGGGCGAAACAAAGTGGTATTAACATGAATCAAATTAAAATGTGTTTCTGTTTATCACTACCAAACAGGTCTGAAGTATTGAGGTTGGAAAGTTTTAGAATACAAATAGTTCCAATAGCATCTAAGAGTACAAATGGTAGTAAGCATATGTTTAATCCTGTTACCATTATGAGGGGGTGCTTGAAAATGTTTCTCCTGTGTAAAGGGTCCCTGGCCCCAAAAAGTTTCAGGACCCCTGGACTAGATGACTAGCATCTTATAAATAACAAAACATGCCAATAACTGCTGATGTCTGAGGAAACAAAACAACCGTGTTATTAATTTTGATCTACAGACCTTCCTGTCTTGATAATACCAGTAACTTGAGCAGGTCTCTCTCTCTCTGGCCTTGTAGCATTTAGCACAGCCCACTACACTGTTAAGGGTTAAACACAGTCTCATTGTATTGATCTGGCGCTGTACGCAGTGTTTTACTGCCATGCCTCTATAGGAGGTACCAGAACATGACCTGGTACACAGAGAGAGAAGGCTTGTCCTCTCAGTCTATCCAACTGAGCTGCCTTCACTCAGCCTCACACTTTAAAAAACACCCATTTTGTAATTACAAGCAGGGCAGACAAACGCCTTCTCTCAGGCAGTTACAAACACATATAAAGGCTTTTTAAAAGGACTTTGTCCCAGTAGCTTCATTCAGACTGGCAGACAAGTTCAAGATGTCTAGCGCCGCTCCCTCCCCCCCTCCCTCTGTTCAGTTTAGGAAACAACAAACAATGCGGTTGCTATGGGCTCATATGGGCGCCCCGATACCGCATGTCAGCAGCAGTTTAGACAGCCGACAGCCAAGTTACAGACAGTTCAGTGGGACGGTTTACGGGCCTGGTTGGTTGCTCCTCCTTTTCCAAACAAACATGGAGATACTGCAATTGTCCCGCTCCTCCAGGAGGACATACAAATTCAAGTTAGACCAAGCCTCTGCAATGTTTTTGAAACATTTCATGGAAAACTCTTCTAGTGATAATCATACTAATGGCATTCTTTTAGATGGTTACAAGGTGCTTGAGATACGTTTCTGACATTCCTGAAGATCCTCATTACAATCCTCCCACATCACACTGAATATGTCTTTTGTCTAACTAAATATAAAATCATATCTATGCTGACTTTTGCACTGATTTCAACCGACTCGTTCCAACAAGAAAAAACAACCAACAAACACCAAACGCCAACACTCGCGTTCCCTGAGAGTGAGTGACTGAACATATTCAGAAAAACTTGTATTTTCTTCAGCAATTGTTAAAAAAACAAGTCAACAAAAATTGCTGGCCAGTGTTAGCTAACGTGTTCCGACAATTATTCTGCCTCCACTTACGCTCCGCCCACAGAAATACGTCATCGTGTTGACTAACAGAAAAGGGGTCCATTCCCAAGATTGGTTTGGAAACTGTGTTCAGGGATGAACCTTTACGACCTGCGACATATCAAGTACCTCTGCTTCAACCTTTACGTTAAAATGGTCTAACAAGTACGTGAATGAAATGTGTTGTGTTTTTGTAAAGTAAATAACCTGGTGACGTGTGTTCCTGACTCACCAGTCTCTCCATTTCCTGCTCTCGAAGCCTCTCCTCTCTCTGTCGTCGGTGGTACTCCAGCAGCTCGTCCTCGTTGTCGCTGATCTCTGTGATGCTGTTCTTTCTCTCCCTCATCCCAGGGTGGGGTCTCCCTGCGGACATCTTCCTATGGCTCCTAGGACTGGCTACGGGGGACGAGCCCGGCAGGGAGCCCAGACTGTAAGCAGGTGACAGGGAATTCCCAAAGCTCGCCTTCCGTGCTCCCGTACCGCCGCCACCCTCCATCATCATAGAGGTAGGCGACGGACTGCGGGCTCGGATTCCCCTGTTGCAGCTCGGCTCCTCGGATGTAGATCCGGCCCTGCGCCGGAGCCTGGGACTCTCTGGGATATGCTTGCCCAGACTTGAGGGGCTCTCTGGAGTCCTCAAGGTGGGGATTGTCCCTGGGAGCGCCCCTGGGAGTACCGGCACCCCTCTCCGAGCCATGGAGGGGCTAAGAGGTGGCAGCTCTCTCATACTGCTGCTCCCTCCACTGCCGCCGTTCAGCTCCATGTTTCTCCTGGCCATGCGAGGGCTTTCAGGGGGCTGCAGCGAACGTGGATGCTGCTGGAGCGGCGACCCTTGGATAATGTGGACGATGGGGTCCAGGGGAGGCTGGAAGGCTCTGGTGGGTTGGGAAAGCTGCCTGGAGGGGCTGGAGGCTAGGAAATCAGCTAGACTGGTCTGCTCTCTGAAAGGGCTTTCAGGCCTTTCCTGGAGCACTGTGGTTGTCTTGGTCCTGGGACTGGAGGGAGACGGGGATGGACAGGTAGGGAATTTGGGAGTGAGTCTGGGGCTACTTGGCACAATGTTTCTACTACTGAGAGATTCATTAGAGGACAGAAGAGTCTGTCGGGGGCTCTCAGAACCATCTTGGCCGAGTCCTCTACGGCTTGGCTTTGGGCTTGGCGGAGCCTCTGTTAAGACCTTCCTTTGCAGCCTAGGGCTTTCCAGAACCTTCTGGCCCGCCCCAGCGCTGCTGAAGTTAGGCAGTATGGTCCGTGGCTGGGGTACAGGCGGAGGCTGGGCGGTGAAGTTGTAGCTAGAGGAGCGTACAGGCACTGGCGGCAGAGAAGAACTCTGGTCCTGGGGTCCTCCACTAGGAGACGGGCTTGTGAAGCTCCCACTACTGGCCGCTGAGGGGGAGGACAAGGGAGAGAAGGGAGGGGATGTGTTCTCATAGCTGGACCCCACGGACATAGCCCCGGGGCTGGTAGGAGGGGACAGCAGAAACCGGCCCCCTCCATTGACCATGGGCGACAGGGGGGAGTGGGTAATGGGCTGGCCTCCAGGAGACCTTTTGCCCTCCGAGGAAGAAGGCTGGGGGTCATCCATGACTAGGGAGTCCATGATATCCTGGAGGTCCTTCTCGATAGAGCTGACAATCGCACTGTGTTCAGACTGGACTCTCTCTCCAGGAGCTGGGGGAGACTGGGCTGGACCGGCCCGGTGATTCCCATTGACGAAGCTCTCCGTGTCTGAGGGAAAGAAGACAAGAAACAGCTGTCATCGGGCTTTGTTTTATAAAACAAATAATACAATGGGTAGAAAATAGAACTCAGTTCTGTTTAATCTCTTGTGCACCAGAGTCTGAATTGGGAGTCTAAATTATCCTCAAACTGAAGAATTCAAACAAACGCTTGTTGAACCAGTGTTCCGAGTCATTAAATGTCACACAGTTTACTAAACCTCAGCCTAGCAATATGTCGGAATGGCCTTTCCTTAATCCGAAGAAAATGCAGATTAGGAGTGGGTCAACAAATGTAGCCTCCTTCATATCAAGAGAGCAATCCATCGGCGGTGGGGGTCTTGATGCTGAGAGCTCAGTTGGCCCTAGCAATGAAAATGCAACATCATCTGGCAAGAAACTGCATTGGTCACTCAAATATGTAGCAGCCCACATGTCTGGTAGATTACTTGTAACGTGTGACAGTTTCATTCTACTGTTTACCTGGAAATTGTCAGATGAAGGATGAACCGATTGTTTGCGTGATAACTCTCCAGAGAAAATACTGTCTCGCAGCATTATAAAGCACTTAGTAGTGCTTGACAATGTCATTGTTTGTCTTTCTCACAGTTCTCTTTATCACTGATCTTAACACAAGTACCTCCATGACTCTCACTCTGAGAGTGTAGTACCATATTATCTATGAATTACCCATTATCTATGATAAGGTCTACTGCAAATCTGCTGAATGACCTAACCTTACTCGTCTTTCCCTGACCGATAAAGGTAGTCAAGAAGGTGATAAAACAGGCAATACAGTGCAGTGAAAATTCCACGCATTTTCAAGACTTTTTCGTATTTGACCATGTTTTTCCTTACAGAGGTGCCCACCTTGATGACTTTCCAGAACTAATTTGGGGTGCTATCATGACCGCAACAGGTCATTTATTTCTCGGTTTGGTTTGATACAAACTTTTTTGATCCCCGAGCACAATGTTGTTATTTTTACACATTACACACACAGGCCCGAAATACATACACACATGCACAAACAGGACCTATACACATGCATTAATGGAGAGACATGGACGAGCGAGGGGGCTGCCCATGGACAGGTGCCTGGCCTTTGCCCTACCAGTCCACTATCTGTACTTGGTCCATGCGGGGACTTGAACCAGCGACCCTCCGGTTCCCAAGCCAAGTCCCAAAAATGGTTAGGTTGTGGTTGTTAGGCTGGGTTATAGGTTGTTTCCATGTAGAAAATATCTTAAGAGGTTACTAGTCTGGGTTCCTGTCCAGTAAGGCTGAACAACATCTGATGCATTTGTACGACAATTCAGAAAATACATCGCAAAAGTCCCTGACCTCTCCAGAGAATGTAGTAAATTTCCTTAAACTTCATGATATTTCAGATCCTCCATGTCCAGTCGCAACCTCTTCACCCCTATATTAGATATGAGGTATGTTCAAAATCATCATAAATCCACGTTTTCCAGCCCAGTGTAGAAGCCGTGCAGACAGGTATAAGCATGAGGATGCATGAGGAGGGATTAGTGGTGAGGAAAGAAGGAAGGGAAGGATACAGCCGAGGAGATGAACAGACAGACAGGCCTGTGCATTGGATAGGGATCAGGAGAAAATGTGCCTACATAACCCAATTACTGTGTGGCCCGAAAGCAACATAGGACACGGGCCGTGTAATCTAATCTTAACCGTCCCTCTCTAATGTCAGTATAGTAGATTATTACAACAGAAACGCACGGCCACGTGGGAGATTCACCAGCATGGCCTTGAGGCAGGGATCAGAGCACAGATCGGGTTTTTATTAATGCTAAATGAAATCTGTTTAAATTGACGTGTTGTCTGTTCAAATGGAAACATGAAGATAATTGTAGCGTGGAGTCATCAGTGCAAACACTGAGAGGTAATAGAAGACATCAGAAGAATAGAGCTGTCATGTCCAATAGTGATGTAATAACATTAGAGACCATACAAGATGACTGTGGGATGGAGCAAACCATAAGACAAACATAGAACAGATCAGAATAACATAGAAGTCTCTTAGTAAAGATGATGTCAGAGGGAGATGTCCCAATAGCAAAAACTGCTCTGAAATATAGAAGCTTCACAAATAATGCATTAGCTGTGCTTGTTCAACAGAGATGGGAGCAGCTTCCTGCCTGCTCCCCTACAATATAATGACTCTGCCATTCAATGAAGCTCTGCCTTAATGACAGACTGACCACCAATTAAATCTGCTTATATTTGCATGCAGATTTGACAGCATTTAGGTCTGCAGACTGTCACAACAATTAATTGTAGCAACGCATGAATGTCACATCGTGTCTCACAGACAACAAACCGGCTTGATTGTTATGTACAGTCACAAAACGACGGGGGGTGGGGTGACAAAAATAAAAGCAACCGTTTGCTGAGGGAAAGCCCATGCAATGATGTCATAGGATACAGACTAGCGCCTCGAGAGCACCACGCCAAACTTCATTCAAAAATCTGGCAATTTAATGTTAGCTTAACTGCCGGTAAAAAACTGCGTGTCTAATATAATGTCTTATGACATTTTGTTACACGTGAGGTCCTCTACAATTCGGCATAATTCTATCGTAAATATCGTTTTAGATACTTAAATAATACGCTTGTTTCGTCTGACATCCCCTAAATGTCCCCTCATCAGAACACACAGTGATACTGTGATCCAAGCGAAACAAAATGCGATTATTCTTCTTCTGAATAACATATTTATTGATCACATGAATGCCGAATGCCGACTGTCATCCTAATAAATCGCATTAGGTATGTATTGATGCCATTCGCTGTGTGCACCTTTCCAAAAAAGCAAGTGAACGTAAAACCGACAGATTTTTTAATGGAGTTTGGCGTGTATCACTTCAGCAGTCGGGTTACTCACATGAAGGAATAAAACTGCGACCCCGGTCAGGTTTCAGTGCGGTTCACCTGCTAATATGACAACACACTGAGGCCCACATCCTCCGGACACCGGGTACAGACCGGGTAGTGTGACGGAGCCGTGCCGTGCCTGGCTCCACACACACACCGAGGGAGAGGTGATGTCTCAGCCGGGTGTTGGGGTGCTCGGCACCGCTGCTGCTGCCTACAGGACCACCGTTGTCAAGCTACTCAACACGTAACAACGCTTTTCCGGTCATATACCTTCAAAGTAAAACCATAATATAGACTCATGTTGTGACACACATAAAGTATTGATTAAACAGCCTATTTGCAACAGTGTTCTACACTGGCTTTCTGCACTATACATGTACTGTAGGCTACATTAAAAAATGATGCAAACTTGCTCAGAATAGCTCATTTAAAACACGCCGCTCTCCTCAAATGAGAAATGTTATTTTATTTTGAAGTTGAATTCGTCTCACTTCCGTTGCCATGGCTACCTTGACGCGGCTCTTCCATCTCCAGGGTGATGTGAACTACTGCGAGATTTACAGCTCTGTTTTAAAGAGTCACAGCAGTGGGTTTATGGCTTGTCATTGTTATTGTCTATAAATGTAGATTCTGTCAGTTTTATATGAGACAGGGGAGGCAAACAGCAACAAATGATCCATCTGGATAAAACAAACTGTGGCACTTTGCTCATATTTTACTGGCATGAAAAACTACATTTAGTGGATGAATTGGGAGTATATCCTACCATCATCAAAACAATACAGACTGGTGTCATTCTGTGAGCTTTTGGTGATTAGGTCTGATTACCATAGCAACACGAACAGGAACAGCATCCAGGAGGATGTGGAAAATGTTTTAAGAGTGGAAGTGGATTCCTTTAACCTAAATCAGGGGTCAGCAACCTGCGGCTCTGGAGCCACATGAGGCTCTTCAGCCTCTCTCCAGTGGCTCCCTGTGGGTTTATAAAAATGGAAATGAATAACTGTTTCTTGTTTACATTTTGATTTGTATTTATAATTGTTGTAGGTATCAAAGTACGACGGTACAACGGAGTATTAGGGCCACATTGAGGAAAAAAAAAAAATCTGAAATTTCAAGAAGAAAGTCGTAGTATTACGAAAAAAAGTCGTAATATGAAAATAAAGTCAGAAGTTTAAGTGAAAAAAAGTCGTAGTATTATGAGAATAAAGTCATAATATAAAGTAGTAATTTTATGTCTTATTTTCTTTTTTTCTCGTAAAGTTATGACTTTATCTCTTAATATTACGACTTTTTTCTCGTTAAGTTATGACTTTATTCTCGTAAAGTTATGACTTTATTCTCGTAAAGTTATGACTTTATTCTCGTAAAGTTATGACTTTATTCTCGTAAAGTTATGACTTTATTCTCTTAATATTACAGACTTTATTCTCGTAATGTTACGACTTTTTTCTTAATATGATGAATTTATTCTGGAAATCTCCAATTTGTTTTCCCTCAATGTGGTCCTAATACTAGATACTGTAAGACTTACAGTATATACTATATACTTAGACTATAAGCTTTATAAGCTGTATAATGTTTTGCGGCTCCAGACAGATTTTTTTTTGCTGACCCCTGGCCTAAATAATAGGCCTTTGCATACATAGGCTACAATAGCAATTGAAGCTGCAAACATATTTCATTTCACCATAAACGTCTTTTGAACTGCAAGAGATCAAGCTTTTGCAGCATTCAAAACCCATTACGACACATTTCAAAACCAGTGGTGGAGGAAGTATTCAGATCCTTGGTAACAATACTGCAATATAGTAATACCCCATGCAAGTAGCCCTCCAATGAAAGTGTCACTTAAGTATAAAGTATTTTTAGCAAAATGTACTTAAAGTATCAAAAGTAAAGAAAGGTGAAGTAAAAGTATTCACAAAGCAGAAAAATGTTAGATATATTATATTATTGGATTATTATGGGTGTGTGTGTGTGAGCAGCATTGTACTGTGGTAGGTCTAGTTGGTCAAGGATAAGCTATTCTTTAATTATTTTATATACTTAAAGCAGCAGTAGGCAGATTGGAGAAAATATGATTAAAAAAAGTATTTTTTATAAAACGGTCACTATATCCAGTAGTGCATGAGACAGATAATCTGAAAAAAATCATGTGCCTCTGTGTCCTCCGGTGCTCTTAATGGCATTTACAAGATTTCACAGACCGGAGGTAAACAACCAATCAGAGCCGAGCTGGAGCCTTAGCGTCTCTGATCAGCTGTCAATCATTTGCGAACTCCGATCAAACGGTCAAACTAGTCAGCGCTGATCAGTTCGCGAATGATTGACAGCTGCCTCCGTTGAACGAACAGCCAATAGGAACGCTCTCTCTGAAATGACCTGTGATTGGCCAAAGTTTCCCGTCACGGGCTAGATTTTTTTAAAGCCTGAAAACAGAGCCATGAGGAGGTGCAGAAGTCTAGTTTTCTCTCAGAACACTTGAAGTACAATATGCTGAAAGGTTATTATGGAATTTTTGCCCAATGATGAAAAAAATATACTGCCTACTGCCGCTTTAATCTGCAAAGTAACTACTGTATATTGGTCATGTAAATGTAGCCTAGTGCAGTAAAAAGTAAAATAGTTCCTTCTTAATTGTAGTGTGCAGTAGAAGTAACTTAGCATGAAATCAAAATGCATACAAGGAATTTATGTGTGTAACTTTTCCATACGAAATACTGAGTAGAGGCCTCATTGATCCAATGTGGTGAAATCTTCAGCGAAAACAGATTTTCCTCAGGGATGGAAATGTGGGTTTTAACTGGTTTGGAAATGGAAATGAAGGGGCAGGAAAGAGGTGCCGACTGCTTTCACTGGCAGAAACATTCTGTTTGTTGTCCAAAATTGTCCAGTCCTATTTTATTGATGGACACTTGTTTTCATTGCATAATATTAAAAACATCAGAGATTCCATACTGCAACCATAATAATTGCATCACACGCATTCAGCCATGCCTTTAGCACTGCTTTTTGCAGACTGTCGAGCAGCCCAGTGACAGATACAACAGCCAAATCGCAGGCAGATAAAGGCCTTTTATTCAAAAGCCAGGCTAACACACAGAGGGACGGTGGGTGGGTGCAGGAAGGGACTGGAGGTAGGAAACCCAGGGAGGGAGGGTGCAGAGATGGCAGACAGTAGAATGGAACTGGAGGTTTATAAATAGTCTCTGAAAAAGATACTGTAACTCCAGCCGTCGACCACTTTAAGTAAGCAGCTCAGAGCCACAAAGCCGTCTGCTGGTCAGGCTGAGAGGCGCAGGAAATGTCCAATCAGTGAAGAGGTGGTAGCTGAAAGATGGCTGGCTAAAGACAGCTGGTCAGTGGACCGTCACTGACCTGGCAAAGCTCGCCAAAATGAAATAACAGACAGGTGAGTGTAACCAGCATCATAAAGATACAGTAGCACTGCGGTGTTTCACATGCTCAAAAACAGAAACACAGGACGAGGACATTTAATACTGAAAACATTTTGCACAAATGTACCATAACAGGCCCATAGTGTGTCTTCAGATGAATACCTTTTAGGGATGTCAATCGATTAAATATTTAATCACAATTAATCGCATGATTGTCAATAGTTAAACGCGATTGGTCGCAAATTAATCACCTTTTGTATCTGTTCAAAATGTACCTTTAAGGGAGATTTTAAGTATTTAATACTCTTATCGACATGGGAGTGGGCAAATATGCTTGCTTTATGCAAATGTATGTTTATATTTATTACTGGAAATCAATTAACAACACAAAACAATGACAAATATTGTCCAGAAACCCTCACAGGTACTGCATTTAACATAAAAAAAATATGCTCAAATCATAACATGGCAAACTCAAGCCCACCTTTATTATTACTTGCCCAAAACTGCATGTGATTATCATAAAGGGGGCATGTCTGTAAAGGGAAGCCTCGTGGGTACCCATAGAACCCATTTTCATTCACATATCTTGAGGTCAGAGGTCAAGGGACCCCTTTGAAAATGGCCACGCCAGTTTTTCCTCGCCAATATTTAGCGCAAGTTTGGAGCGTTATTCAGCCTCCTTCGCAACAAGCTAGCATGACATGGTTGGTACCAATGGATTCTTTAGGTTTTCTAGTTTTATATGATACCAGTATCTTCACTGAGCCCGCTACAACTTGAAAATTGCAAGTTGCGTTAATGCGTTCAAGAAATTAGTGGCAAATTTGTGTTAACGCGTTATTATCGACTTAACTTTGACATCCCTGGGACCTTTATATATGCCGTGAAGATAGAAAATCTGATCCTGACAAATTCAACCTGAATGAATAAAAATGACTAAAGTCAGTGAAGGCAGCTCACTGACTGAGGTGTCAATCCAGTGGGAAGCCAGGGAGGGATCAGGTCTTTGTTAAGGTACTAGGGACCTACTGGCTGGTCCGTCTCCACTGTCCGTTCCATCTCCTCCCCAGGCCGAGACTGGGCATTGGTCATTTCAAATTGTGAGAACAGGGGGAAAATCCACCAATAAATACAGGTACATAGGTCCAGTTTCTCATTCCCATCCCCAAAAATCTGCATTGGAACATAGGGTACTGAGTTATACTTTTATAGTGTATTGCTCAAGCCCCAAAACACAGAGCTGGGCCAACATTTTGAACTGTATGTCCAATAAAATTAAAAAGACTAGAAGACCCACATGAGTGAATTATCTTTGTTCCATTATGTGTGGGGAGCCAGCCGGCTCTGCCAGAGAAGGACTCTTGTGTGCATGCTCTATGCGCCAAATCCAGAAGCTGAAAAACTCTTTTCTCTTTTTTGCCCAGTGAGCAACTTTCATTGGAACATGTTCATGGACTAATATGGTGTCCAGCTCGCTTCATCCATCCATGGTACTATCGCAGTGACAAGCTTTTATACTCCCAGCTATTTTAAGGGGTCAAGGAGTCAACATCAAAGAACTAGCGGCGATGGAGGCCGACTGTTGCGTCGCCTCCTGCCGCCTTTGTCTCGGCCAAAAAGTTGCATTCGAACACACTGCAAAGACTACAGCCAAGGGCCAGTTAGCACGTACGTTCTGCGCCTGCGTGAGAGGAAATAACTCTCCACACCAGCAGGCGGGGGTAGCCTGTATTCATCATTCAAAAAGGGAAACCAGAAGACAGAGGACGGCGGATATACGAGCCTTTGTTTTGATACGTACATGAAACAAACGGCGTTTGACGACCATTTTCACACCACTCTCACTCAACCCCTTAGCTTCATCCCAGACGACCATGTTGTGAAAATATCCGTGTATTGGAACGATCAGATGAGATGAAGATGAAAAATGACCCCTCTGTCTTTCCTCACTCCCTTTCTCTTCTCATGCACTAATTTGTTTAAGCTGAGCAGCCTAGATTGAATATCCTACTGCGAGGTCCGGTAGCAGTTGCGCTGGGAAGGTCTGATGACATTATTCTGCATAATAAGCAGCCATGTGCTTCTGTTTACAGCTGTGTGTGTCTGTGCCGGACGGAACACGTCGTGGATAGCAAAAAAAAAAAATATCAAACATGCTAGGCTTTCTGTCGGGACGTCGTGAGGCGTCCCAGACATGGCGTCAGTTGTCGTGTACTATGACACACTACATGAGTTAAAACGCTAGATTTTCGCACACGACACTCATTTGTCATTCCCGAACCAAGTCGATACCCCACGACGGCCAGGTCGGGCTTTAATCGGGCTGATGTCATGTAGTCTGAACCGGGCATTAAGGTTTTACGGCCTTATATCACCAACTGACCATAATACTGCATATCAGCAGCGTTCAGCCTCGATGTACATGTGCTATAAATTGATATCATTGTTTTATTTCAGACAGAAAAGCTGGAAAATTGATATCCTTATAAAAAAAAGTAGGTCAATTGGATTTAGCTGGGTTTGCCCTCCATAATAGCCCCGGCACTGTAATTCATACACAGATAAGAAGTGTAATTTCAAAGTGCTTCCAAGTAGATGTGACAGATATCCCCAGATTATCATGGGAGTGGTATAAACAGATTCCATCTGAAAGGCAACTCGGGAATGCATAATTGAGGGAAATGATACGTTTCTAAACAACGGAAAGCTTTTCATTACTGGCTCGGGAGGTCCACAGCAGAACAGCGTGCCTGTGTGCTATACTTATCCCCTGGTGGCAGGCAGCGTCAACAGCAAACGGAGGAAATAACAAGACGCTATGACAGATCCCTGGTAGTAGAGCTGGCCAAGGAAAGGTACGCTTACAGTTGTGTGGCTGCCAAGAGGAGCGCTCAGAACACACACATATACACACACACCCCAGCAGCTGAAAACTCTGCCTGGAGACGCCAAGAAATGAGATGCTCATAAAACATGCATGGCGTGAACTCCGGCACCAGGTCTCAGCTGGGCACCACTCAGGCTGCAGGGTTCAACGGGTACTGCATTTTAAAGGCTGATACATGACAACAACGCTGTTGTAACAGAGCTGCAAACAGGCATAACAGGCAGTTCATGCCTTCATGTAATCTAGTCATGTTCAAATATGACCTAAAGCGATGAGAAGTTTCTATTTCACAAGAAAATTAAGACACAACATGCTGAACTCACAATTAGACCTTGAAGAGTGGGTGCTGGATCCAAACGGAGAGACTATAGGACAGCATTCTAAGACTTTTAATATTGCCACAGACATTTTGGGCAAGTCGCTCTTCTTCAGCGTGTATTCTGGCAATTTCAAAATCAATATAGGCCTACACAGGTGGGGTTAATTATAGGTGACCGCAACCAGCACAGCCAATACATCCCACCACCTTTCCAGACAGAGTTACATGATGTAGAACAGTGGTTCCCAACCTGGGGTCCAGCCAAAGATCACAGGGAGTGTGCGTGGATTTGTCTGCTAATGTATAACTAAAATTATAATAACACACTTATAATAATAATTTATACAAAAGTCTGTATATAAAATTATTTAAAAAGATATATTTTTTGCTACTAAGTAGGTCACATTCTGTTTAAACTCTGTATTTCTGCACAGTGCCAGATAAAGATCAGGCTACACTAATATTATTAGAATTATACTATTTGTAGAATTCGATTCCAGTGGTGGTTGCGTAAGATTGTTTCCAACTCCTGTGAGCCAATCATTTCCAATAACTTCAGAGTTGTAAAGTCCAAAAGAGAAAAAAAATAGATGTAGTCAAATATTCTACTTTGATCCATAATTGTTGGCGTTTAGCCTTTCAAAAACATAATTTTCACTACGGTTTAAAAACTGCTCACACACTGACGAGTTATGTTCATTAAAGAAAGTTGATTTATTAAAAAGTCTAACTCATTTAATACACTGAAGCACTTTATTCAATTGGAGGATTTTGTTCGAGGATTTGTAATTTTTTTAGGGTGATGACGCCAGAAGTTATGAGGGGGGTATTCAGCTTTTCTTAGTTACGAGTAGGGGGGGCTTCAAGGAAAATAGGTTGGGAACCACTAATGTAGAATACTCAAATGTGAAAAAAAATGAAAACCGCACAAATTATATTCACTTCAAAAGAAACAAGAAAATGAAATGCTCCTCTTCCCATTGGGAATGAGGGTATCAAGGAAGTGTATCAAACACCTCCCTCTGAAGAAGGATTTTGTGGCATCTTCCCTGTCTCTATACCCATGTAGTGTTCATTCAAGCAGTGGTTCTGACTATTAAAGTGCTGAGCCACCGATGATTGATCATCATGGTTACGAATAGCAACACACTTTGACAGATCCTGGTTTTTAACTCTCATTTTGTTTTCCCAACATAATACAAATCAAATGGGTATTTGAACAGGTAGACCACAAATTTAGGGTTACTGTGATTCTGCCCCGACCTTTATGTCAACACCAGATTTCGGATGTGTGAATTGATTTAACCCGACACATCAGATGGTTTGTTACACAGAGCCATCTGAGAATCCGTCATTGAAAGCGGTTTGGAAAAGGGCAGGCATTTTCAAAAAATACTTGGCAGGTGATCGGATGAACCATCTGTCAATCAAACTCTTGCTGAAGCCAGTCGGGAGAAGAACGAAAACATCGTTTCCATTGAGAAAAGCATCCAAAAAGTGTTGTTCTTTGCTCTTCTTTCAATACAGAAATACTCTCCAGTTCTGATAGAACTGATGCTATCTATGCTGACCTCTTCAGAAGCCGCCATTGTTGTTTAGAACAGTTGTCAGTCGCCTCTCCGTGTGGTCACACATATACCTAAGCCACGCCCAGAGCTGCCAGTGATTGGCCCATGCTCTAGTTTGCTAGACACAAACACATTACTTGAAGCCTGACAATATGGATTTTCGTGTGATATGTGATCCCGGGATTCTCGTGTGATCTTGTGACATTACGAGAATCCAGCTGGTAAGAATCAATTACCTGTAATCATAGAATAGCAGTGTATACAATTATGACATGGAAAATTCCCACTAGTGATCTGAGACAGAAAATTATCGGGTTTCTTAGGCAAATCTGACTTTACTAGGTAATCACGGAAGTTGGAAGACCTCTTATAAAAGTAAGTAAGTAAATGAACTTGCAATGTGAGGGTCACTTTTCATTGTTTCTATTTCACAAGTAATATTTCTTTTGTCAGAGTGTAAAAGTCATTGAAACCAACTTGGTACATTCTTTACATGTAGGTGGTTTTACAGCTCTTACAGCAGTAGTAGTGGAAACGTATTGTCTTTAAAGCAAGAACTAATTTCTGAAAAAACAATGAATAACCAAAAGAAAATGTAATTGCATTGCAGGTAAACAGACTATTGTTAGAGCCATGTTTTGGCACAGTATTATATACCACCAAATTAATATACTGTTCTATTCCCAGCAAGCTGCCTTGTGCTTCTACACTTCCTCCACCCTTGACAGGCTATAAAAGAGGAAAAATACCAGGGGGTTTACTGCTGTGCAAACATCCACCTGTAAAATAGACTGCCCTGCTGCTCCACTTCACCGCCCGTCTGTTGGGCTCTGCAACAATCCGGCCCATTCATTCACACAGGCCAAGCTGAAACTGAAACTCCAGGAGGGAAATTGCCTTTTTAGGCTTTATTTTTCATGTGACAAAAAGGTCAGTGTGTTTTTATTCACACTGGGCCCATGTTTGTGGAAGAAGGAAACCCTGACATGATGTTAAAGATAGCACTGCTGAGTGAAAACAGGCTGCAAATACAGTACAATGCTGAATGGGTGTGTAATATGAGTATGCATGATCATACAGTACCTGGACATAGTCTGTAGTCCCCGGAGGAGATGCTTCCTCCCTGGGGCACCATGCTCTTCATCCTGAAGGCTTCTTCAGGGTGGTTGAAGCGGAAGAAGGCTGACTGGCCAAAACACAGCATACAGCCTGGAAAAACAGCAAATACATAATTTGTGTTAGCACAGGAACTTACAAAAAAGACAGCTTCAAGGAAGTAACCAAGTTTTGTGAGATTCATTGAAAGTGTATGAGTCAGTTTATCTTAAAGAGGACCTATTATGCTCATTTTCAGGTGCATACTTGTATTCTGGGTTTCTAGTAGAACATGTTTGCGTGGTTTAATGTTAAAAAAAAACACTTAATTTCTCTCATACCGGTTGTGCTGCAGCTTCTTTTTTCACTTTCTGTCTGAAACGCTCTGTTTGAGCTAATGCCCCGCCCTCTCGAAAAGCCTGCTCTGATTGGTCAGGTGGCCCATTCTGTTGTGACTTGTCAAACAAGTAAGACTTTTCGGACTCCGCTTCAGCTCCGCTCTAACTAGCTTTGCTTTAGGGCGTGTCAAACTAGCCACTAGGCAGGTATTATGCAAATGTATTACTTGGTGACATCACCGTGTTACAGAAGAAAAGGAAGGATTTCAAGCAAAGTGTTTCAGGCAGTTCAGGAGCAGTGTTTCTGTGGGGGAGAATAAGTCCTTTTGGCGTGGACTTTGGGCTTTGTAACTTTGCAGACTATTTACATGCACAAAAAACTATATAACACACTAAAGGAAAGGGGGAAAAGCATAATAGGTCCTTTTTAAAACTCAAAGAAATTTGGACCACTATCGCCCCGGTGAACTTCTGAGCACATGCTGATAATTTGTAGTTTGACATTATGGGAAATATTGCTTTCTTGCCGAGGGTTAGATGATAAGATTTGACACTACTTTAATGTCTGTATGCTAAATATGAAGCAAAAGAATCGCATTTTACAGAATGTCAAATTATTCCTTTAAGTTGACAAATGGAGCAATCATCCAAAAACAGAGACACAGAAGACTGTCGTAGTAGTCAACAGAAAGGTAAGTAGGGTGAAGAACAGGCATCAGAGTTGTTCTGACAGCATCAGGGGTGAAAGCAGTGCAAAGCACTCAAACAGGAACCAACAAGACATCGAGGCTGTGCTGACTCAGACGACACTGTGTTCACCGTCATCAACACGGTTGTACACACAAAAAAACAAAGCATGAGGGCACAGGTCACTGTATAAATGTGATGATGTTTGACACTTTGAGATGATAAACCGAGATGAGGAAAATTGCAGCCAATGTAGAAGACAAGAGAGGAGAAAAGATCTTTTAAGTATCATAAAAGTTTGGGCTTTGCACCAAAATGAGATATTCATAATTTCCACAAAAACACACATTTGTATTTGCATTTCAAAAACTAAAGATTTTTTTTCCTTTCTGGGAAGCAGGAAGCTGCATCAGAAGTGCAAATCACTTTTTAAATTAGTAAAATACCCCCCAACATCAAATGAGCCTGTCTTCTCTGGCTAAATGAAATGCCATCGGTTTACACGGATGAACTATCTGATGTGCCTCGCCCAGACATCCTGCGTCTACAGGAAATTCATCCAATTAAGGAGATAAGATGCTCTAAAAATGCTGTTTCGGGATGTATTTAAGCCCACAGTAAACAAAGTGATGACAGAGCAAATCATCTATGTAAAGGATATTCAGTTTGTTGGATGTTTCGTTAGCTATAAGGCCAGTCCATTCAGTCATAACCCATTTTAGGTTCTCAGCTGCACAGTGATCTCACTGCTATCATCTATGCCATATACTACGTACACTCCGCTGCACAATTGACCAAATGCAGAAGTTCCTCGGTTTGGTTGCTAATGAAAGGATTCTGCGATTGTCACGTTGAAGATGATGTCGCAGCAGTTTCACACCGCCTACACTGAGGGGGGTACTATCAGCAGTGGAAAACATAATACAGAAAAGGACCTCGTACCTAAAGTGAGTTGAGTCGAGCCGAACCATGCAGTGGAAATGAGGCAATAGTGGACCGTTTAGCGGCTAAAGGGCCACATATTTCCCTCAGGAGTCGGTGGCGACCAAAAACAGAGCTAAAAGGAGAGTGATTATTGGACTTAATTCATCAGGTGGACACAAACACGACTCCATATGAATGTTGCCTCCTCTCTGCTGGATGTTTAAATAAGCAACTGTTTGGCATATCTACTTTAGTTAGTGATAATATGTGAGTTTTGTGTTAATAGCTCGTTTCCGCTGCCCCAAAGGGGCTGAAAAAATCCATTATTGGTGCCAAATTTAAGTTGCTCAATGCTGCTTTGAAATGTTCCATACAGAGCAAGGTGCTCTACTGATAAAGCGCTCACAACTCTTCCAATGATTCACTATTATTCAAAGTAAAACACACATTGCGCTTGTGTGGGGATGTCCGCCCTGTCAAGAATAAAAATAAACTGCTAATGTTGTCTGTGAAGCAGCAGGCGCAGCATATTACTATAGCCATTAGTCAGGAACCGTCAGTGTTGATCCTCACACTGTTCAGGCCTGTATTCACATGACACAACCCAACCCAACAAACACTCGGTCTCTATGGCACCACCAATCGCATCCACTTACCATCCTGGTTTGAAATGTCAAAACACATAACGCACATAACTAATTCATCCCCCTTCATGTTGCCACGAGCTCGATAACAGATAAGCAATCTCACGTTTATTGCTTTCTCAATATAGCCCCATTGTCCTGCTGTGATTACGAGGGAAAGGTCTTCCGGCCCCGGGCAGAGATAAGATCCCTCCTGTCGTCAGTGGAGAACACGAGGCACAAGGTAAAGACGGAAACTTCTCCATTACACAAGAGGCTGCGGTGATGTACAACAAAGCCAGATGCCCTTTTATTTTGGACAGACACACACTGACAGCTTGGGAAGAAACCGCCTGATTACATCATGAGCTTTGGGCAAGAACACAACTGAGCGACAACGATGGAAAATAGGTGTTTGTTCAGTTTGGACAAGCGGTGTTTATATGCGGCCCATAGACTAGTTTGTCAAGTAAATATATTCCTTTCCATTTCTGCTGTTGTACTATAATATTACCCTGTACCCTGTGCACACAGTTGTGTATTCGGCACATAAATTAAGACTTCATCCGCTTGCGAAGATTTGCTGACTAGTACAGTGGTGGGGCTAAATAGCAGTTAAATTGATACTTTTTATTGGTAC
This sequence comes from Sebastes fasciatus, assembly GCF_043250625.1. Taxonomy (NCBI): domain Eukaryota; kingdom Metazoa; phylum Chordata; class Actinopteri; order Perciformes; family Sebastidae; genus Sebastes; species Sebastes fasciatus. The sequence continues at coordinate 29,034,768 of NC_133801.1, forward strand.
AATAAATGCCACATGCCCCACAGTACTTTGCTTATTTGCATTAGTATTTCTTTTTCACCATCAGTATCTGTATGTGGAATGAAGAGGCCAGTTTTTTAAATTTCCATCAGCGTTCCCGTCGGTGGTTACGACACCATCCACAACATAATTTTGGTTGGTATTTTCCGCAGTTGAAATTGTTTCTGTCGATATTTGGAAGTCTCATCAGACGGAAAATGAGTGAACCATCAGTCTGGTCATGAAAGGAAAAAATAAAAAAGATGCTGAATAGGATATTTGAAAGCAGTCATCAGGATGTTAATACCGCGGTCTGCAGAACCACGTCAGCTCAGCCACCGTGTCTTCATGCTCTCCACTTCAGCAGTCATCCGACTCCCCTCACCTAGCTCCTGTTTCCTCTGGATCCTGGCAGCAGCGCTCTGCTTCCCTCCGCCTGCCTGACTCACACTCCTACGTCTGACTTGCACTAACACGATCTCCCCCGCTGAAGATCAATTCAGCCACTTCCAAGGAAAATTCTGGTTAACAGAACGTAGCTTGAAGCGGTGTGTGAATCTGACACAGTCGTGACAAACTCGTCTCACGCTCTGAGATCTGGAGGGGTTTGGTGACAGCTCGTGGCACACTGCGTCACTTTTACTCAGCAGTTCTGTCAAACAGTGAACGTGTCTGTTAGAGGGT